>NC_136073.1:883599864-884199864 GCF_964261635.1 Lissotriton helveticus
TTTTGAAATGTGTTCAAAACTGACTCCAATTTGGGGAGTGGCCGTACACCGAGAAAGAGAAATTGTAAGAATATGATTAAACTTTTAACCTTTACTGTCTCATAGACGTAGGTTAAAAACGGCCTCCCTTTCACCCCTTACAGCCGTCCCTATCCTCCAAAATGTATTTAAGAATTTTGAAATGTGTTCAAAACTGACTCCAATTTGGGGAGTGGCCATACACCGAGAAAGATGGCAGCAAACTAAGGTCACAAAGTTAATAAACAATTTTAATGCTGGCGCAGAGGCAATAGTGTATGTTCCAATCCTGAATGTCTTATGGCAAATAGCTACGTAAATTCTTTTTTCGATTCTCTGTAGGTCAGGGATGAGAAATTGTAATTAAAATGATTCAACTTTTTAACCTTTACTGTCTCATAGACGTAGGTTAAAAACGGCCTCCCTTTCACCCCTTACAGCCGTCCCTGTCCTCCAAAATGTATTTAAGAATTTTGAAATGTGTTCAAAACTGACTCCAATTTGGGGAGTGGCCGTACACCGAGAAAGAGAAATTGTAAGAATATGATTAAACTTTTAACCTTTACTGTCTCATAGACGTAGGTTAAAAACGGCCTCCCTTTCACCCCTTACAGCCGTCCCTATCCTCCAAAATGTATTTAAGAATTTTGAAATGTGTTCAAAACTGACTCCAATTTGGGGAGTGGCCGTACACCGAGAAAGATGGCAGCAAACTAAGGTCACAAAGTTAATAAACAATTTTAATGCTGGAGCAGAGGCAATAGTGTATGTCCAATCCTGAATGTCTTACGGCAAATAGCTACGTAAATTCTTTTTTCGATTCTCTGTAGGTCAGGGATGAGAAATTGTAAGAAAATGATTCACTTTTAACCTTTACTGTCTCATAGACGTAGGTTAAAAACGGCCTCCCTTTCACCCCTTACAGCCGTCCCTGTCCTCCAAAATGTATTTAAGAATTTTGAAATGTGTTCAAAACTGACTCCAATTTGGGGAGTGGCCGTACACCGAGAAAGATGGCAGCAAACTAAGGTCACAAAGTTATTAAACAATTTTAATGCTGGAGCAGAGGGCAATAGTGTATGGTCCAATCCTGAATGTCTTACGGCAAATAGCTACGTAAATTCTTTTTCGATTCTCTGTAGGTCAGGGATGAGAAATTGTAAGAAAATGATTCAACTTTAACCTTTACTGTCTCATAGATGTAGGTTAAAAACGGCCTCCCTTTCACCCCTTACAGCCGTCCCTGTCCTCCAAAATGTATTTAAGAATTTTGAAATGTGTTCAAAACTGACTCCAATTTGGGGAGTGTCCGTACACCGAGAAAGAGAAATTGTAGAATATGATTAAACTTTTAACCTTTACTGTCTCATAGACGTAGGTTAAAAACGGCCTCCCTTTCACCCCTTACAGCCGTCCCTATCCTCCAAAATGTATTTAAGAATTTTGAAATGTGTTCAAACTGACTCCAATTTGGGGAGTGGCCGTACACCGAGAAAGATGGCAGCAAACTAAGGTCACAAAGTTAATAAACAATTTTAATGCTGGAGCAGAGGCAATAGTGTATGGTCCAATCCTGAATGTCTTATGGCAAATAGCTACGTAAATTCTTTTTTCGATTCTCTGTAGGTCAGGGATGAGAAATTGTCATAAATGATTCAACTTTTAACCTTTACTGTCTCATAGACGTAGGTTAAAAACGGCCTCCCTTTCACCCCTTACAGCCGTCCCTGTCCTCCAAAATGTATTTAAGAATTTTGAAATGTGTTCAAAACTGACTCCAATTTGGGGAGTGGCCGTACACACCGAGAAAGAGAAATTGTAAGAATATGATTAAACTTTAGCCTTTACTGTCTCATAGACGTAGGTTAAAAACGGCCTCCCTTTCACCCCTTACAGCCGTCCCTATCCTCCAAAATGTATTTAAGAATTTTGAAATGTGTTCAAAACTGACTCCAATTTGGGGAGTGGCCATACACCGAGAAAGATGGCAGCAAACTAAGGTCACAAAGTTAATAAACAATTTTAATGCTGGCGCAGAGGCAATAGTGTATGGTCCAATCCTGAATGTCTTATGGCAAATAGCTACGTAAATTCTTTTTTCGATTCTCTGTAGGTCAGGGATGAGAAATTGTAATAAAATGATTCAACTTTTAACCTTTACTGTCTCATAGACGTAGGTTAAAAACGGCCTCCCTTTCACCCTTACAGCCGTCCCTGTCCTCCAAAATGTATTTAAGAATTTTGAAATGTGTTCAAAACTGACTCCAGTTTGGGGAGTGGCCGTACACCGAGAAAGATGGCAGCAAACTAAGGTCACAAAGTAATTAAACAATTTTAATGCTGGAGCAGAGGCAATAGTGTATGGTCCAATCCTGAATGTCTTACGGCAAATAGCTACGTAAATTCTTTTTTCGATTCTCTGTAGGTCAGGGATGAGAAATTGTAATAAAATGATTCAACTTTTAACCTTTACTGTCTCATAGACGTAGGTTAAAAACGGCCTCCCTTTCACCCCCTTACAGCCGTCCCTGTCCTCCAAAATGTATTTAAGAATTTTGAAATGTGTTCAAAACTGACTCCAATTTGGGGAGTGGGCCGCACACACCGAGAAAGAGAAATTGTAAGAATATGATTACACTTTAACCTTTACTGTCTCATAGACGTAGGTTAAAAACGGCCTCCCTTTCACCCCTTACAGCCGTCCCTATCCTCCAAAATGTATTTAAGAATTTTGAAATGTGTTCAAAACTGACTCCAATTTGGGGAGTGGCCGTACACCGAGAAAGATGGCAGCAAACTAAGGTCACAAAGTTATTAAACAATTTTAATGCTGGAGCAGAGGCAATAGTGTATGGTCCAATCCTGAATGTCTTACGGCAAATAGCTACGTAAATTCTTTGTTCGATTCTCTGTAGGTCAGGGATGAGAAATTGTAAGAAAATGATTCAACTTTTAACCTTTACTGTCTCATAGACGTAGGGTTAAAAACGGCCTCCCTTTCACCCCTTACAGCCGTCCCTGTCCTCCAAAATGTATTTAAGAATTTTGAAATGTGTTCAAAACTGACTCCAATTTGGGGAGTGGCCGTACACCGAGAAAGATGGCAGCAAACTAAGGTCACAAAGTTATTAAACAATTTTAATGCTGGAGCAGAGGCAATAGTGTATGGTCCAATCCTGAATGTCTTACGGCAAATAGCTACGTAATTCTTTTTTCGATTCTCTGTAGGTCAGGATGAGAAATTGTAAGAAAATGATTCAACTTTTAACCTTTACTGTCTCATAGATGTAGGTTAAAAACGGCCTCCCTTTCACCCCTTACAGCCGTCCCTGTCCTCCAAAATGTATTTAAGATTTTGAAATGTGTTCAAAACTGACTCCAATTTGGGGAGTGTCCGTACACCGAGAAAGAGAAATTGTAAGAATATGATTAAACTTTTAACCTTTACTGTCTCATAGACGTAGGTTAAAAACGGCCTCCCTTTCACCCCTTACAGCCGTCCCTATCCTCCAAAATGTATTTAAGAATTTTGAAATGTGTTCAAAACTGACTCCAATTTGGGGAGTGGCCGTACACCGAGAAAGATGGCAGCAAACTAAGGTCACAAAGTTAATAAACAATTTTAATGCTGGAGCAGAGGCAATAGTGTATGGTCCAATCCTGAATGTCTTACGGCAAATAGCTACGTAAATTCTTTTTTCGATTCTCTGTAGGTCAGGGATGAGAAATTGTAAGAAAATGATTCAACTTTTAACCTTTACTGTCTCATAGACGTAGGTTAAAAACGGCCTCCCTTTCACCCCTTACAGCCGTCCCTGTCCTCCAAAATGTATTTAAGAATTTTGAAATGTGTTCAAAACTGACTCCAATTTGGGGAGTGGCCGTACACCGAGAAAGATGGCAGCAAACTAAGGTCACAAAGTTATTAAACAATTTTAATGCTGGAGCAGAGGCAATAGTGTATGGTCCAATCCTGAATGTCTTACGGCAAATAGCTACGTAAATTCTTTTTTCGATTCTCTGTAGGTCAGGGATGAGAAATTGTAAGAAAATGATTCAACTTTTAACCTTTACTGTCTCATAGATGTAGGTTAAAAACGGCCTCCCTTTCACCCTTACAGCCGTCCCTGTCCTCCAAAATGTATTTAAGAATTTTGAAATGTGTTCAAAACTGACTCCAATTTGGGGAGTGTCCGTACACCGAGAAAGAGAAATTGTAAGAATATGATTAAACTTTTACCTTTACTGTCTCATAGACGTAGGTTAAAAACGGCCTCCCTTTCACCCCTTACAGCCGTCCCTATCCTCCAAAATGTATTTAAGAATTTTGAAATGTGTTCAAAACTGACTCCAATTTGGGAGTGGCCGTACACCGAGAAAGATGGCAGCAAACTAAGGTCACAAAGTTTAATAAACAATTTTAATGCTGGAGCAGAGGCAATAGTGTATGGTCCAATCCTGAATGTCTTACGGCAAATAGCTACGTAAATTCTTTTTTCGATTCTCTGTAGGTCAGGGATGAGAAATTGTAAGAAAATGATTCAACTTTTAACCTTTACTGTCTCATAGACGTAGGTTAAAAACGGCCTCCCTTTCAACCCCTTACAGCCGTCCCTGTCCTCCAAAATGTATTTAAGAATTTTGAAAGTGTTCAAAACTGACTCCAATTTGGGGAGTGGCCGTACACCGAGAAAGATGGCAGCAAACTAAGGTCACAAAGTTAATAAACAATTTTAATGCTGGCGCAGAGGCAATAGTGTATGGTCCAATCCTGAATGTCTTATGGCAAATAGCTACGTAAATTCTTTTTTTCGATTCTCTGTAGGTCAGGGATGAGAAATTGTCATAAAATGATTCAACTTTTAACCTTTACTGTCTCATAGACGTAGGTTAAAAACGGCCTCCCTTTCACCCCTTACAAGCCGTCCCTGTCCTCCAAAATGTATTTAAGAATTTTGAAATGTGTTCAAAACTGACTTCCAATTTGGGAGTGCCGTACACCGAGAAAGAGAAATTGTAAGAATATGATTAAACTTTTAACCTTTACTGTCTCATAGACGTAGGTTAAAAACGGCCTCACCTTTCACCCCTTACAGCCGTCCCTATCCTCCAAAATGTATTTAAGAATTTTGAAATGTGTTCAAAACTGACTCCAATTTGGGGAGTGGCCATACACCGAGAAAGATGGCAGCAAACTAGGTCACAAAGTTAATAAACAATTTTAATGCTGGCGCAGAGGCAATAGTGTATGGTCCAATCCTGAATGTCTTATGGCAAATAGCTACGTAAATTCTTTTTTCGATTCTCTGTAGGTCAGGGATGAGAAATTGTAATAAAATGATTCAACTTTTAACCTTTACTGTCTCATAGACGTAGGTAAAAACGGCCTCCCTTTCACCCCTTACAGCCGTCCCTGTCCTCCAAAATGTATTTAAGAATTTTGAAATGTGTTCAAAACTGACTCCAGTTTGGGGAGTGGCCGTACACCGAGAAAGATGGCAGCAAACTAAGGTCACAAAGTAATTAAACAATTTTAATGCTGGAGCAGAGGCAATAGTGTATGGTCCAATCCTGAATGTCTTACGGCAAATAGGCTACGTAATTCTTTTTTCGATTCTCTGTAGGTCAGGGATGAGAAATTGTAATAAAATGATTCAACTTTTAACCTTTACTGTCTCATAGACGTAGGTTAAAAACGGCCTCCCTTTCACCCCTTACAGCCGTCCCTGTCCTCCAAAATGTATTTAAGAATTTTGAAATGTGTTCAAAACTGACTCCAATTTGGGGAGTGGCCGCACACCGAGAAAGAGAAATTGTAAGAATATGATTACACTTTTAACCTTTACTGTCTCATAGACGTAGGTTAAAAACGGCCTCCCTTTCACCCCTTACAGCCGTCCCTATCCTCCAAAATGTATTTAAGAATTTTGAAATGTGTTCAAAACTGACTCCAATTTGGGGAGTGGCCGTACACCGAGAAAGATGGCAGCAAACTAAGGTCACAAAGTTATTAAACAATTTTAATGCTGGAGCAGAGGCAATAGTGTATGGTCCAATCCTGAATGTCTTACGGCAAATAGCTACGTAAATTCTTTTTTCGATTCTCTGTAGGTCAGGGATGAGAAATTGTAAGAAAATGATTCAACTTTTAACCTTTACTGTCTCATAGACGTAGGTTAAAAACGGCCTCCCTTTCACCCCTTACAGCCGTCCCTGTCCTCCAAAATGTATTTAAGAATTTTGAAATGTGTTCAAAACTGACTCCAATTTGGGGAGTGGCCGTACACCGAGAAAGATGGCAGCAAACTAAGGTCACAAAGTTAATAAACAATTTTAATGCTGGCGCAGAGGCAATAGTGTATGGTCCAATCCTGAATGTCTTATGGCAAATAGCTACGTAAATTCTTTTTTCGATTCTCTGTAGGTCAGGGATGAGAAATTGTAAGAAAATGATTCAACTTTTAACCTTTACTGTCTCATAGACGTAGGTTAAAAACGGCCTCCCTTTCACCCCTTACAGCCGTCCCTGTCCTCCAAAATGTATTTAAGAATTTTGAAATGTGTTCAAAACTGACTCCAATTTGGGGAGTGGCCGTACACCGAGAAAGATGGCAGCAAACTAAGGTCACAAAGTTAATAAACAATTTTAATGCTGGCGCAGAGGCAATAGTGTATGGTCCAATCCTGAATGTCTTATGGCAAATAGCTACGTAAATTCTTTTTTCGATTCTCTGTAGGTCAGGGATGAGAAATTGTCATAAAATGATTCAACTTTTAACCTTTACTGTCTCATAGACGTAGGTTAAAAACGGCCTCCCTTTCACCCCTTACAGCCGTCCCTGTCCTCCAAAATGTATTTAAGAATTTTGAAATGTGTTCAAAACTGACTCCAATTTGGGGAGTGGCCGTACACCGAGAAAGAGAAATTGTAAGAATATGATTAAACTTTTAACCTTTACTGTCTCATAGACGTAGGTTAAAAACGGCCTCCCTTTCACCCCTTACAGCCGTCCCTATCCTCCAAAATGTATTTAAGAATTTTGAAATGTGTTCAAAACTGACTCCAATTTGGGGAGTGGCCATACACCGAGAAAGATGGCAGCAAACTAAGGTCACAAAGTTAATAAACAATTTTAATGCTGGCGCAGAGGCAATAGTGTATGGTCCAATCCTGAATGTCTTATGGCAAATAGCTACGTAAATTCTTTTTTCGATTCTCTGTAGGTCAGGGATGAGAAATTGTAATAAAATGATTCAACTTTTAACCTTTACTGTCTCATAGACGTAGGTTAAAAACGGCCTCCCTTTCACCCCTTACAGCCGTCCCTGTCCTCCAAAATGTATTTAAGAATTTTGAAATGTGTTCAAAACTGACTCCAGTTTGGGGAGTGGCCGTACACCGAGAAAGATGGCAGCAAACTAAGGTCACAAAGTAATTAAACAATTTTAATGCTGGAGCAGAGGCAATAGTGTATGGTCCAATCCTGAATGTCTTACGGCAAATAGCTACGTAAATTCTTTTTTCGATTCTCTGTAGGTCAGGGATGAGAAATTGTAATAAAATGATTCAACTTTTAACCTTTACTGTCTCATAGACGTAGGTTAAAAACGGCCTCCCTTTCACCCCTTACAGCCGTCCCTGTCCTCCAAAATGTATTTAAGAATTTTGAAATGTGTTCAAAACTGACTCCAATTTGGGGAGTGGCCGCACACCGAGAAAGAGAAATTGTAAGAATATGATTACACTTTTAACCTTTACTGTCTCATAGACGTAGGTTAAAAACGGCCTCCCTTTCACCCCTTACAGCCGTCCCTATCCTCCAAAATGTATTTAAGAATTTTGAAATGTGTTCAAAACTGACTCCAATTTGGGGAGTGGCCGTACACCGAGAAAGATGGCAGCAAACTAAGGTCACAAAGTTATTAAACAATTTTAATGCTGGAGCAGAGGCAATAGTGTATGGTCCAATCCTGAATGTCTTACGGCAAATAGCTACGTAAATTCTTTTTTCGATTCTCTGTAGGTCAGGGATGAGAAATTGTAAGAAAATGATTCAACTTTTAACCTTTACTGTCTCATAGACGTAGGTTAAAAACGGCCTCCCTTTCACCCCTTACAGCCGTCCCTGTCCTCCAAAATGTATTTAAGAATTTTGAAATGTGTTCAAAACTGACTCCAATTTGGGGAGTGGCCGTACACCGAGAAAGATGGCAGCAAACTAAGGTCACAAAGTTAATAAACAATTTTAATGCTGGCGCAGAGGCAATAGTGTATGGTCCAATCCTGAATGTCTTATGGCAAATAGCTACGTAAATTCTTTTTTCGATTCTCTGTAGGTCAGGGATGAGAAATTGTCATAAAATGATTCAACTTTTAACCTTTACTGTCTCATAGACGTAGGTTAAAAACGGCCTCCCTTTCACCCCTTACAGCCGTCCCTGTCCTCCAAAATGTATTTAAGAATTTTGAAATGTGTTCAAAACTGACTCCAATTTGGGGAGTGGCCGTACACCGAGAAAGAGAAATTGTAAGAATATGATTAAACTTTTAACCTTTACTGTCTCATAGACGTAGGTTAAAAACGGCCTCCCTTTCACCCCTTACAGCCGTCCCTATCCTCCAAAATGTATTTAAGAATTTTGAAATGTGTTCAAAACTGACTCCAATTTGGGGAGTGGCCATACACCGAGAAAGATGGCAGCAAACTAAGGTCACAAAGTTAATAAACAATTTTAATGCTGGCGCAGAGGCAATAGTGTATGTTCCAATCCTGAATGTCTTATGGCAAATAGCTACGTAAATTCTTTTTTCGATTCTCTGTAGGTCAGGGATGAGAAATTGTAATAAAATGATTCAACTTTTAAACTTTACTGTCTCATAGACGTAGGTTAAAAACGGCCTCCCTTTCACCCCTTACAGCCGTCCCTGTCCTCCAAAATGTATTTAAGAATTTTGAAATGTGTTCAAAACTGACTCCAATTTGGGGAGTGGCCGTACACCGAGAAAGAGAAATTGTAAGAATATGATTAAACTTTTAACCTTTACTGTCTCATAGACGTAGGTTAAAAACGGCCTCCCTTTCACCCCTTACAGCCGTCCCTATCCTCCAAAATGTATTTAAGAATTGTGAAATGTGTTCAAAACTCACTCCAATTTGGGGAGTGGCCGTACACCGAGAAAGATGGCAGCAAACTAAGGTCACAAAGTTAATAAACAATTTTAATGCTGGAGCAGAGGCAATAGTGTATGGTCCAATCCTGAATGTCTTACGGCAAATAGCTACGTAAATTCTTTTTTCGATTCTCTGTAGGTCAGGGATGAGAAATTGTAAGAAAATGATTCAACTTTTAACCTTTACTGTCTCATAGACGTAGGTTAAAAACGGCCTCCCTTTCACCCCTTACAGCCGTCCCTGTCCTCCAAAATGTATTTAAGAATTTTGAAATGTGTTCAAAACTGACTCCAATTTGGGGAGTGGCCGTACACCGAGAAAGATGGCAGCAAACTAAGGTCACAAAGTTATTAAACAATTTTAATGCTGGAGCAGAGGCAATAGTGTATGGTCCAATCCTGAATGTCTTACGGCAAATAGCTACGTAAATTCTTTTTTCGATTCTCTGTAGGTCAGGGATGAGAAATTGTAAGAAAATGATTCAACTTTTAACCTTTACTGTCTCATAGATGTAGGTTAAAAACGGCCTCCCTTTCACCCCTTACAGCCGTCCCTGTCCTCCAAAATGTATTTAAGAATTTTGAAATGTGTTCAAAACTGACTCCAATTTGGGGAGTGGCCGTACACCGAGAAAGAGAAATTGTAAGAATATGATTAAACTTTTAACCTTTACTGTCTCATAGACGTAGGTTAAAAACGGCCTCCCTTTCACCCCTTACAGCCGTCCCTATCCTCCAAAATGTATTTAAGAATTTTGAAATGTGTTCAAAACTGACTCCAATTTGGGGAGTGGCCGTACACCGAGAAAGATGGCAGCAAACTAAGGTCACAACGTTAATAAACAATTTTAATGCTGGAGCAGAGGCAATAGTGTATGGTCCAATCCTGAATGTCTTACGGCAAATAGCTACGTAAATTCTTTTTTTGATTCTCTGTAGGTCAGGGATGAGAAATTGTAAGAAAATGATTCAACTTTTAACCTTTACTGTCTCATAGACGTAGGGTTAAAAACGGCCTCCCTTTCACCCCTTACAGCCGTCCCTGTCCTCCAAAATGTATTTAAGAATTTTGAAATGTGTTCAAAACTGACTCCAATTTGGGGAGTGGCCGTACACCGAGAAAGATGGCAGCAAACTAAAGTCACAAAGTTAATAAACAATTTTAATGCTGGCGCAGAGGCAATAGTGTATGGTCCAATCCTGAATGTCTTATGGCAAATAGCTACGTAAATTCTTTTTTCGATTCTCTGTAGGTCAGGGATGAGAAATTGTCATTAAATGATTCAACTTTTAACCTTTACTGTCTCATAGACGTAGGTTAAAAACGGCCTCCCTTTCACCCCTTACAGCCGTCCCTGTCCTCCAAAATGTATTTAAGAATTTTGAAATGTGTTCAAAACTGACTCCAATTTGGGGAGTGGCCGTACACCGAGAAAGAGAAATTGTAAGAATATGATTAAACTTTTAACCTTTACTGTCTCATAGACGTAGGTTAAAAACGGCCTCCCTTTCACCCCTTACAGCCGTCCCTATCCTCCAAAATGTATTTAAGAATTTTGAAATGTGTTCAAAACTGACTCCAATTTGGGGAGTGGCCATACACCGAGAAAGATGGCAGCAAACTAAGGTCACAAAGTTAATAAACAATTTTAATGCTGGCGCAGAGGCAATAGTGTATGGTCCAATCCTGAATGTCTTATGGCAAATAGCTACGTAAATTCTTTTTTCGATTCTCTGTAGGTCAGGGATGAGAAATTGTAATAAAATGATTCAACTTTTAACCTTTACTGTCTCATAGACGTAGGTTAAAAACGGCCTCCCTTTCACCCCTTACAGCCGTCCCTGTCCTCCAAAATGTATTTAAGAATTTTGAAATGTGTTCAAAACTGACTCCAGTTTGGGAGTGGCCGTACACCGAGAAGGATGGCAGCAAACTAAGGTCACAAAGTAATTAAACAATTTTAATGCCGGAGCAGAGGCAATAGTGTATGGTCCAATCCTGAATGTCTTACGGCAAATAGCTACGTAAATTCTTTTTCGATTCTCTGTAGGTCAGGGATGAGAAATTGTAATAAAATGATTCAACTTTTAACCTTTACTGTCTCATAGACGTAGGTTAAAAACGGCCTCCCTTTCACCCCTTACAGCCGTCCCCCTGTCCTCCAAAATGTATTTAAGAATTTTGAAATGTGTTCAAAACTGACTCCAATTTGGGGAGTGGCCGCACACCGAGAAAGAGAAATTGTAAGAATATGATTACACTTTTAACCTTTACTGTCTCATAGACGTAGGTTAAAAAACGGCCTCCCTTTCACCCCTTACAGCCGTCCCTATCCTCCAAAATGTATTTAAGAATTTTGAAATGTGTTCAAAACTGACTCCAATTTGGGGAGTGGCCGTACACCGAGAAAGATGGCAGCAAACTAAGGTCACAAAGTTATTAAACAATTTTAATGCTGGAGCAGAGGCAATAGTGTATGGTCCAATCCTGAATGTCTTACGGCAAATAGCTACGTAAATTCTTTTTCGATTCTCTGTAGGTCAGGGATGAGAAATTGTAAGAAAATGATTCAACTTTTAACCTTTACTGTCTCATAGATGTAGGTTAAAAACGGCCTCCCTTTCACCCCTTACAGCCGTCCCTGTCCTCCAAAATGTATTTAAGAATTTTGAAATGTGTTCAAAACTGACTCCAATTTGGGGAGTGTCCGTACACCGAGAAAGAGAAATTGTAAGAATATGATTAAACTTTTAACCTTTACTGTCTCATAGACGTAGGTTAAAAACGGCCTCCCTTTCACCCCTTACAGCCGTCCCTATCCTCCAAAATGTATTTAAGAATTTTGAAATGTGTTCAAAACTGACTCCAATTTGGGGAGTGGCCGTACACCGAGAAAGATGGCAGCAAACTAAGGTCACAAAGTTAATAAACAATTTTAATGCTGGAGCAGAGGCAATAGTGTATGGTCCAATCCTGAATGTCTTATGGCAAATAGCTACGTAAATTCTTTTTTCGATTCTCTGTAGGTCAGGGATGAGAAATTGTCATAAAATGATTCAACTTTTAACCTTTACTGTCTCATAGACGTAGGTTAAAAACGGCCTCCCTTTCACCCCTTACAGCCGTCCCTGTCCTCCAAAATGTATTTAGAATTTGAAATGTGTTCAAAACTGACTCCAATTTGGGGAGTGGCCGTACACCGAGAAAGAGAAATTGTAAGAATATGATTTAACTTTTAGCCTTTACTGTCTCATAGACGTAGGTTAAAAACGGCCTCCCTTTCACCCCTTACAGCCGTCCTATCCTCCAAAATGTATTTAAATTCTTAAATACATTTTGGAGGATAGGGACGGCTGTAAGGGGTGAAAGGGAGGCCGTTTTTAACCTACGTCTATGAGACAGTAAAGGCTAAAAGTTTAATCATATTCTTACAATTTCTCTTTCTCGGTGTACGGCCACTCCCCAAATTGGAGTCAGTTTTGAACACATTTCAAAATTCTTAAATACATTTTGGAGGACAGGGACGGCTGTAAGGGGTGAAAGGGAGGCCGTTTTTAACCTACGTCTATGAGACAGTAAAGGTTAAAAGTTGAATCATTTTATGACAATTTCTCATCCCTGACCTACAGAGAATCGAAAAAAGAATTTACGTAGCTATTTGCCATAAGACATTCAGGATTGGACCATACACTATTGCCTCTGCTCCAGCATTAAAATTGTTTATTAACTTTGTGACCTTAGTTTGCTGCCATCTTTCTCGGTGTACGGCCACTCCCCAAATTGGAGTCAGTTTTGAACACATTTCAAAATTCTTAAATACATTTTGGAGGATAGGGACGGCTGTAAGGGGTGAAAGGGAGGCCGTTTTTAACCTACGTCTATGAGACAGTAAAGGTTAAAAGTTTAATCATATTCTTACAATTTCTCTTTCTCGGTGTACGGACACTCCCCAAATTGGAGTCAGTTTTGAACACATTTCAAAATTCTTAAATACATTTTGGAGGACAGGGACGGCTGTAAGGGGTGAAAGGGAGGCCGTTTTTAACCTACATCTATGAGACAGTAAAGGTTAAAAGTTGAATCATTTTCTTACAATTTCTCATCCC
Organism: Lissotriton helveticus; assembly: GCF_964261635.1. Classification (NCBI taxonomy): domain Eukaryota; kingdom Metazoa; phylum Chordata; class Amphibia; order Caudata; family Salamandridae; genus Lissotriton; species Lissotriton helveticus. The sequence continues at coordinate 883,613,162 of NC_136073.1, forward strand.
TGACCTACAGAGAATCGAAAAAAGAATTTACGTAGCTATTTGCCGTAAGACATTCAGGATTGGACCATACACTATTGCCTCTGCTCCAGCATTAAAATTGTTTAATAACTTTGTGACCTTAGTTTGCTGCCATCTTTCTCGGTGTACGGCCACTCCCCAAATTGGAGTCAGTTTTGAACACATTTCAAAATTCTTAAATACATTTTGGAGGATAGGGACGGCTGTAAGGGGTGAAAGGGAGGCCGTTTTTAACCTACGTCTATGAGACAGTAAAGGTTAAAAGTGTAATCATATTCTTACAATTTCTCTTTCTCGGTGTGCGGCCACTCCCCAAATTGGAGTCAGTTTTGAACACATTTCAAAATTCTTAAATACATTTTGGAGGACAGGGGGACGGCTGTAAGGGGTGAAAGGGAGGCCGTTTTTAACCTACGTCTATGAGACAGTAAAGGTTAAAAGTTGAATCATTTTATTACAATTTCTCATCCCTGACCTACAGAGAATCGAAAAAAGAATTTACGTAGCTATTTGCCGTAAGACATTCAGGATTGGACCATACACTATTGCCTCTGCTCCGGCATTAAAATTGTTTAATTACTTTGTGACCTTAGTTTGCTGCCATCCTTCTCGGTGTACGGCCACTCCCCAAACTGGAGTCAGTTTTGAACACATTTCAAAATTCTTAAATACATTTTGGAGGACAGGGACGGCTGTAAGGGGTGAAAGGGAGGCCGTTTTTAACCTACGTCTATGAGACAGTAAAGGTTAAAAGTTGAATCATTTTATTACAATTTCTCATCCCTGACCTACAGAGAATCGAAAAAAGAATTTACGTAGCTATTTGCCATAAGACATTCAGGATTGGACCATACACTATTGCCTCTGCGCCAGCATTAAAATTGTTTATTAACTTTGTGACCTTAGTTTGCTGCCATCTTTCTCGGTGTATGGCCACTCCCCAAATTGGAGTCAGTTTTGAACACATTTCAAAATTCTTAAATACATTTTGGAGGATAGGGACGGCTGTAAGGGGTGAAAGGGAGGCCGTTTTTAACCTACGTCTATGAGACAGTAAAGGTTAAAAGTTTAATCATATTCTTACAATTTCTCTTTCTCGGTGTACGGCCACTCCCCAAATTGGAGTCAGTTTTGAACACATTTCAAAATTCTTAAATACATTTTGGAGGACAGGGACGGCTGTAAGGGGTGAAAGGGAGGCCGTTTTTAACCTACGTCTATGAGACAGTAAAGGTTAAAAGTTGAATCATTTTATGACAATTTCTCATCCCTGACCTACAGAGAATCGAAAAAAGAATTTACGTAGCTATTTGCCATAAGACATTCAGGATTGGACCATACACTATTGCCTCTGCGCCAGCATTAAAATTGTTTATTAACTTTGTGACTTTAGTTTGCTGCCATCTTTCTCGGTGTACGGCCACTCCCCAAATTGGAGTCAGTTTTGAACACATTTCAAAATTCTTAAATACATTTTGGAGGACAGGGACGGCTGTAAGGGGTGAAAGGGAGGCCGTTTTTAACCTACGTCTATGAGACAGTAAAGGTTAAAAGTTGAATCATTTTCTTACAATTTCTCATCCCTGACCTACAGAGAATCAAAAAAAGAATTTACGTAGCTATTTGCCGTAAGACATTCAGGATTGGACCATACACTATTGCCTCTGCTCCAGCATTAAAATTGTTTATTAACGTTGTGACCTTAGTTTGCTGCCATCTTTCTCGGTGTACGGCCACTCCCCAAATTGGAGTCAGTTTTGAACACATTTCAAAATTCTTAAATACATTTTGGAGGATAGGGACGGCTGTAAGGGGTGAAAGGGAGGCCGTTTTTAACCTACGTCTATGAGACAGTAAAGGTTAAAAGTTTAATCATATTCTTACAATTTCTCTTTCTCGGTGTACGGCCACTCCCCAAATTGGAGTCAGTTTTGAACACATTTCAAAATTCTTAAATACATTTTGGAGGACAGGGACGGCTGTAAGGGGTGAAAGGGAGGCCGTTTTTAACCTACATCTATGAGACAGTAAAGGTTAAAAGTTGAATCATTTTCTTACAATTTCTCATCCCTGACCTACAGAGAATCGAAAAAAGAATTTACGTAGCTATTTGCCGTAAGACATTCAGGATTGGACCATACACTATTGCCTCTGCTCCAGCATTAAAATTGTTTAATAACTTTGTGACCTTAGTTTGCTGCCATCTTTCTCGGTGTACGGCCACTCCCCAAATTGGAGTCAGTTTTGAACACATTTCAAAATTCTTAAATACATTTTGGAGGACAGGGACGGCTGTAAGGGGTGAAAGGGAGGCCGTTTTTAACCTACGTCTATGAGACAGTAAAGGTTAAAAGTTGAATCATTTTCTTACAATTTCTCATCCCTGACCTACAGAGAATCGAAAAAAGAATTTACGTAGCTATTTGCCGTAAGACATTCAGGATTGGACCATACACTATTGCCTCTGCTCCAGCATTAAAATTGTTTATTAACTTTGTGACCTTAGTTTGCTGCCATCTTTCTCGGTGTACGGCCACTCCCCAAATTGGAGTGAGTTTTGAACACATTTCACAATTCTTAAATACATTTTGGAGGATAGGGACGGCTGTAAGGGGTGAAAGGGAGGCCGTTTTTAACCTACGTCTATGAGACAGTAAAGGTTAAAAGTTTAATCATATTCTTACAATTTCTCTTTCTCGGTGTACGGCCACTCCCCAAATTGGAGTCAGTTTTGAACACATTTCAAAATTCTTAAATACATTTTGGAGGACAGGGACGGCTGTAAGGGGTGAAAGGGAGGCCGTTTTTAACCTACGTCTATGAGACAGTAAAGTTTAAAAGTTGAATCATTTTATTACAATTTCTCATCCCTGACCTACAGAGAATCGAAAAAAGAATTTACGTAGCTATTTGCCATAAGACATTCAGGATTGGAACATACACTATTGCCTCTGCGCCAGCATTAAAATTGTTTATTAACTTTGTGACCTTAGTTTGCTGCCATCTTTCTCGGTGTATGGCCACTCCCCAAATTGGAGTCAGTTTTGAACACATTTCAAAATTCTTAAATACATTTTGGAGGATAGGGACGGCTGTAAGGGGTGAAAGGGAGGCCGTTTTTAACCTACGTCTATGAGACAGTAAAGGTTAAAAGTTTAATCATATTCTTACAATTTCTCTTTCTCGGTGTACGGCCACTCCCCAAATTGGAGTCAGTTTTGAACACATTTCAAAATTCTTAAATACATTTTGGAGGACAGGGACGGCTGTAAGGGGTGAAAGGGAGGCCGTTTTTAACCTACGTCTATGAGACAGTAAAGGTTAAAAGTTGAATCATTTTATGACAATTTCTCATCCCTGACCTACAGAGAATCGAAAAAAGAATTTACGTAGCTATTTGCCATAAGACATTCAGGATTGGACCATACACTATTGCCTCTGCGCCAGCATTAAAATTGTTTATTAACTTTGTGACCTTAGTTTGCTGCCATCTTTCTCGGTGTACGGCCACTCCCCAAATTGGAGTCAGTTTTGAACACATTTCAAAATTCTTAAATACATTTTGGAGGACAGGGACGGCTGTAAGGGGTGAAAGGGAGGCCGTTTTTAACCTACGTCTATGAGACAGTAAAGGTTAAAAGTTGAATCATTTTCTTACAATTTCTCATCCCTGACCTACAGAGAATCGAAAAAAGAATTTACGTAGCTATTTGCCGTAAGACATTCAGGATTGGACCATACACTATTGCCTCTGCTCCAGCATTAAAATTGTTTAATAACTTTGTGACCTTAGTTTGCTGCCATCTTTCTCGGTGTACGGCCACTCCCCAAATTGGAGTCAGTTTTGAACACATTTCAAAATTCTTAAATACATTTTGGAGGATAGGGACGGCTGTAAGGGGTGAAAGGGAGGCCGTTTTTAACCTACGTCTATGAGACAGTAAAGGTTAAAAGTGTAATCATATTCTTACAATTTCTCTTTCTCGGTGTGCGGCCACTCCCCAAATTGGAGTCAGTTTTGAACACATTTCAAAATTCTTAAATACATTTTGGAGGACAGGGACGGCTGTAAGGGGTGAAAGGGAGGCCGTTTTTAACCTACGTCTATGAGACAGTAAAGGTTAAAAGTTGAATCATTTTATTACAATTTCTCATCCCTGACCTACAGAGAATCGAAAAAAGAATTTACGTAGCTATTTGCCGTAAGACATTCAGGATTGGACCATACACTATTGCCTCTGCTCCAGCATTAAAATTGTTTAATTACTTTGTGACCTTAGTTTGCTGCCATCTTTCTCGGTGTACGGCCACTCCCCAAACTGGAGTCAGTTTTGAACACATTTCAAAATTCTTAAATACATTTTGGAGGACAGGGACGGCTGTAAGGGGTGAAAGGGAGGCCGTTTTTAACCTACGTCTATGAGACAGTAAAGGTTAAAAGTTGAATCATTTTATTACAATTTCTCATCCCTGACCTACAGAGAATCGAAAAAAGAATTTACGTAGCTATTTGCCATAAGACATTCAGGATTGGACCATACACTATTGCCTCTGCGCCAGCATTAAAATTGTTTATTAACTTTGTGACCTTAGTTTGCTGCCATCTTTCTCGGTGTATGGCCACTCCCCAAATTGGAGTCAGTTTTGAACACATTTCAAAATTCTTAAATACATTTTGGAGGATAGGGACGGCTGTAAGGGGTGAAAGGGAGGCCGTTTTTAACCTACGTCTATGAGACAGTAAAGGTTAAAAGTTTAATCATATTCTTACAATTTCTCTTTCTCGGTGTACGGCCACTCCCCAAATTGGAGTCAGTTTTGAACACATTTCAAAATTCTTAAATACATTTTGGAGGACAGGGACGGCTGTAAGGGGTGAAAGGGAGGCCGTTTTTAACCTACGTCTATGAGACAGTAAAGGTTAAAAGTTGAATCATTTTATGACAATTTCTCATCCCTGACCTACAGAGAATCGAAAAAAGAATTTACGTAGCTATTTGCCATAAGACATTCAGGATTGGACCATACACTATTGCCTCTGCGCCAGCATTAAAATTGTTTATTAACTTTGTGACCTTAGTTTGCTGCCATCTTTCTCGGTGTACGGCCACTCCCCAAATTGGAGTCAGTTTTGAACACATTTCAAAATTCTTAAATACATTTTGGAGGACAGGGACGGCTGTAAGGGGTGAAAGGGAGGCCGTTTTTAACCTACGTCTATGAGACAGTAAAGGTTAAAAGTTGAATCATTTTCTTACAATTTCTCATCCCTGACCTACAGAGAATCGAAAAAAGAATTTACGTAGCTATTTGCCATAAGACATTCAGGATTGGACCATACACTATTGCCTCTGCGCCAGCATTAAAATTGTTTATTAACTTTGTGACCTTAGTTTGCTGCCATCTTTCTCGGTGTACGGCCACTCCCCAAATTGGAGTCAGTTTTGAACACATTTCAAAATTCTTAAATACATTTTGGAGGACAGGGACGGCTGTAAGGGGTGAAAGGGAGGCCGTTTTTAACCTACGTCTATGAGACAGTAAAGGTTAAAAGTTGAATCATTTTCTTACAATTTCTCATCCCTGACCTACAGAGAATCGAAAAAAGAATTTACGTAGCTATTTGCCGTAAGACATTCAGGATTGGACCATACACTATTGCCTCTGCTCCAGCATTAAAATTGTTTAATAACTTTGTGACCTTAGTTTGCTGCCATCTTTCTCGGTGTACGGCCACTCCCCAAATTGGAGTCAGTTTTGAACACATTTCAAAATTCTTAAATACATTTTGGAGGATAGGGACGGCTGTAAGGGGTGAAAGGGAGGCCGTTTTTAACCTACGTCTATGAGACAGTAAAGGTTAAAAGTGTAATCATATTCTTACAATTTCTCTTTCTCGGTGTGCGGCCACTCCCCAAATTGGAGTCAGTTTTGAACACATTTCAAAATTCTTAAATACATTTTGGAGGACAGGGACGGCTGTAAGGGGTGAAAGGGAGGCCGTTTTTAACCTACGTCTATGAGACAGTAAAGGTTAAAAGTTGAATCATTTTATTACAATTTCTCATCCCTGACCTACAGAGAATCGAAAAAAGAATTTACGTAGCTATTTGCCGTAAGACATTCAGGATTGGACCATACACTATTGCCTCTGCTCCAGCATTAAAATTGTTTAATTACTTTGTGACCTTAGTTTGCTGCCATCTTTCTCGGTGTACGGCCACTCCCCAAACTGGAGTCAGTTTTGAACACATTTCAAAATTCTTAAATACATTTTGGAGGACAGGGACGGCTGTAAGGGGTGAAAGGGAGGCCGTTTTTAACCTACGTCTATGAGACAGTAAAGGTTAAAAGTTGAATCATTTTATTACAATTTCTCATCCCTGACCTACAGAGAATCGAAAAAAGAATTTACGTAGCTATTTGCCATAAGACATTCAGGATTGGACCATACACTATTGCCTCTGCGCCAGCATTAAAATTGTTTATTAACTTTGTGACCTTAGTTTGCTGCCATCTTTCTCGGTGTATGGCCACTCCCCAAATTGGAGTCAGTTTTGAACACATTTCAAAATTCTTAAATACATTTTGGAGGATAGGGACGGCTGTAAGGGGTGAAAGGGAGGCCGTTTTTAACCTACGTCTATGAGACAGTAAAGGTTAAAAGTTTAATCATATTCTTACAATTTCTCTTTCTCGGTGTACGGCCACTCCCCAAATTGGAGTCAGTTTTGAACACATTTCAAAATTCTTAAATACATTTTGGAGGACAGGGACGGCTGTAAGGGGTGAAAGGGAGGCCGTTTTTAACCTACGTCTATGAGACAGTAAAGGTTAAAAGTTGAATCATTTTATGACAATTTCTCATCCCTGACCTACAGAGAATCGAAAAAAGAATTTACGTAGCTATTTGCCATAAGACATTCAGGATTGGACCATACACTATTGCCTCTGCGCCAGCATTAAAATTGTTTATTAACTTTGTGACCTTAGTTTGCTGCCATCTTTCTCGGTGTACGGCCACTCCCCAAATTGGAGTCAGTTTTGAACACATTTCAAAATTCTTAAATACATTTTGGAGGACAGGGACGGCTGTAAGGGGTGAAAGGGAGGCCGTTTTTAACCTACGTCTATGAGACAGTAAAGGTTAAAAGTTGAATCATTTTCTTACAATTTCTCATCCCTGACCTACAGAGAATCGAAAAAAGAATTTACGTAGCTATTTGCCGTAAGACATTCAGGATTGGACCATACACTATTGCCTCTGCTCCAGCATTAAAATTGTTTATTAACTTTGTGACCTTAGTTTGCTGCCATCTTTCTCGGTGTACGGCCACTCCCCAAATTGGAGTCAGTTTTGAACACATTTCAAAATTCTTAAATACATTTTGGAGGATAGGGACGGCTGTAAGGGGTGAAAGGGAGGCCGTTTTTAACCTACGTCTATGAGACAGTAAAGGTTAAAAGTTTAATCATATTCTTACAATTTCTCTTTCTCGGTGTACGGACACTCCCCAAATTGGAGTCAGTTTTGAACACATTTCAAAATTCTTAAATACATTTTGGAGGACAGGGACGGCTGTAAGGGGTGAAAGGGAGGCCGTTTTTAACCTACATCTATGAGACAGTAAAGGTTAAAAGTTGAATCATTTTCTTACAATTTCTCATCCCTGACCTACAGAGAATCGAAAAAAGAATTTACGTAGCTATTTGCCGTAAGACATTCAGGATTGGACCATACACTATTGCCTCTGCTCCAGCATTAAAATTGTTTAATAACTTTGTGACCTTAGTTTGCTGCCATCTTTCTCGGTGTACGGCCACTCCCCAAATTGGAGTCAGTTTTGAACACATTTCAAAATTCTTAAATACATTTTGGAGGACAGGGACGGCTGTAAGGGGTGAAAGGGAGGCCGTTTTTAACCTACGTCTATGAGACAGTAAAGGTTAAAAGTTGAATCATTTTCTTACAATTTCTCATCCCTGACCTACAGAGAATCGAAAAAAGAATTTACGTAGCTATTTGCCGTAAGACATTCAGGATTGGACCATACACTATTGCCTCTGCTCCAGCATTAAAATTGTTTATTAACTTTGTGACCTTAGTTTGCTGCCATCTTTCTCGGTGTACGGCCACTCCCCAAATTGGAGTCAGTTTTGAACACATTTCAAAATTCTTAAATACATTTTGGAGGATAGGGACGGCTGTAAGGGGTGAAAGGGAGGCCGTTTTTAACCTACGTCTATGAGACAGTAAAGGTTAAAAGTTTAATCATATTCTTACAATTTCTCTTTCTCGGTGTACGGACACTCCCCAAATTGGAGTCAGTTTTGAACACATTTCAAAATTCTTAAATACATTTTGGAGGACAGGGACGGCTGTAAGGGGTGAAAGGGAGGCCGTTTTTAACCTACATCTATGAGACAGTAAAGGTTAAAAGTTGAATCATTTTCTTACAATTTCTCATCCCTGACCTACAGAGAATCGAAAAAAGAATTTACGTAGCTATTTGCCGTAAGACATTCAGGATTGGACCATACACTATTGCCTCTGCTCCAGCATTAAAATTGTTTAATAACTTTGTGACCTTAGTTTGCTGCCATCTTTCTCGGTGTACGGCCACTCCCCAAATTGGAGTCAGTTTTGAACACATTTCAAAATTCTTAAATACATTTTGGAGGACAGGGACGGCTGTAAGGGGTGAAAGGGAGGCCGTTTTTAACCTACGTCTATGAGACAGTAAAGGTTAAAAGTTGAATCATTTTCTTACAATTTCTCATCCCTGACCTACAGAGAATCGAACAAAGAATTTACGTAGCTATTTGCCGTAAGACATTCAGGATTGGACCATACACTATTGCCTCTGCTCCAGCATTAAAATTGTTTAATAACTTTGTGACCTTAGTTTGCTGCCATCTTTCTCGGTGTACGGCCACTCCCCAAATTGGAGTCAGTTTTGAACACATTTCAAAATTCTTAAATACATTTTGGAGGATAGGGACGGCTGTAAGGGGTGAAAGGGAGGCCGTTTTTAACCTACGTCTATGAGACAGTAAAGGTTAAAAGTGTAATCATATTCTTACAATTTCTCTTTCTCGGTGTGCGGCCACTCCCCAAATTGGAGTCAGTTTTGAACACATTTCAAAATTCTTAAATACATTTTGGAGGACAGGGACGGCTGTAAGGGGTGAAAGGGAGGCCGTTTTTAACCTACGTCTATGAGACAGTAAAGGTTAAAAGTTGAATCATTTTATTACAATTTCTCATCCCTGACCTACAGAGAATCGAAAAAAGAATTTACGTAGCTATTTGCCGTAAGACATTCAGGATTGGACCATACACTATTGCCTCTGCTCCAGCATTAAAATTGTTTAATTACTTTGTGACCTTAGTTTGCTGCCATCTTTCTCGGTGTACGGCCACTCCCCAAACTGGAGTCAGTTTTGAACACATTTCAAAATTCTTAAATACATTTTGGAGGACAGGGACGGCTGTAAGGGGTGAAAGGGAGGCCGTTTTTAACCTACGTCTATGAGACAGTAAAGGTTAAAAGTTGAATCATTTTATTACAATTTCTCATCCCTGACCTACAGAGAATCGAAAAAAGAATTTACGTAGCTATTTGCCATAAGACATTCAGGATTGGACCATACACTATTGCCTCTGCGCCAGCATTAAAATTGTTTATTAACTTTGTGACCTTAGTTTGCTGCCATCTTTCTCGGTGTATGGCCACTCCCCAAATTGGAGTCAGTTTTGAACACATTTCAAAATTCTTAAATACATTTTGGAGGATAGGGACGGCTGTAAGGGGTGAAAGGGAGGCCGTTTTTAACCTACGTCTATGAGACAGTAAAGGCTAAAAGTTTAATCATATTCTTACAATTTCTCTTTCTCGGTGTACGGCCACTCCCCAAATTGGAGTCAGTTTTGAACACATTTCAAAATTCTTAAATACATTTTGGAGGACAGGGACGGCTGTAAGGGGTGAAAGGGAGGCCGTTTTTAACCTACGTCTATGAGACAGTAAAGGTTAAAAGTTGAATCATTTTATGACAATTTCTCATCCCTGACCTACAGAGAATCGAAAAAAGAATTTACGTAGCTATTTGCCATAAGACATTCAGGATTGGACCATACACTATTGCCTCTGCTCCAGCATTAAAATTGTTTATTAACTTTGTGACCTTAGTTTGCTGCCATCTTTCTCGGTGTACGGCCACTCCCCAAATTGGAGTCAGTTTTGAACACATTTCAAAATTCTTAAATACATTTTGGAGGATAGGGACGGCTGTAAGGGGTGAAAGGGAGGCCGTTTTTAACCTACGTCTATGAGACAGTAAAGGTTAAAAGTTTAATCATATTCTTACAATTTCTCTTTCTCGGTGTACGGACACTCCCCAAATTGGAGTCAGTTTTGAACACATTTCAAAATTCTTAAATACATTTTGGAGGACAGGGACGGCTGTAAGGGGTGAAAGGGAGGCCGTTTTTAACCTACATCTATGAGACAGTAAAGGTTAAAAGTTGAATCATTTTCTTACAATTTCTCATCCCTGACCTACAGAGAATCGAAAAAAGAATTTACGTAGCTATTTGCCGTAAGACATTCAGGATTGGACCATACACTATTGCCTCTGCTCCAGCATTAAAATTGTTTAATAACTTTGTGACCTTAGTTTGCTGCCATCTTTCTCGGTGTACGGCCACTCCCCAAATTGGAGTCAGTTTTGAACACATTTCAAAATTCTTAAATACATTTTGGAGGACAGGGACGGCTGTAAGGGGTGAAAGGGAGGCCGTTTTTAACCTACGTCTATGAGACAGTAAAGGTTAAAAGTTGAATCATTTTCTTACAATTTCTCATCCCTGACCTACAGAGAATCGAAAAAAGAATTTACGTAGCTATTTGCCGTAAGACATTCAGGATTGGACCATACACTATTGCCTCTGCTCCAGCATTAAAATTGTTTATTAACTTTGTGACCTTAGTTTGCTGCCATCTTTCTCGGTGTACGGCCACTCCCCAAATTGGAGTCAGTTTTGAACACATTTCAAAATTCTTAAATACATTTTGGAGGATAGGGACGGCTGTAAGGGGTGAAAGGGAGGCCGTTTTTAACCTACGTCTATGAGACAGTAAAGGTTAAAAGTTTAATCATATTCTTACAATTTCTCTTTCTCGGTGTACGGCCACTCCCCAAATTGGAGTCAGTTTTGAACACATTTCAAAATTCTTAAATACATTTTGGAGGACAGGGACGGCTGTAAGGGGTGAAAGGGAGGCCGTTTTTAACCTACGTCTATGAGACAGTAAAGGTTAAAAGTTGAATCATTTTATTACAATTTCTCATCCCTGACCTACAGAGAATCGAAAAAAGAATTTACGTAGCTATTTGCCATAAGACATTCAGGATTGGAACATACACTATTGCCTCTGCGCCAGCATTAAAATTGTTTATTAACTTTGTGACCTTAGTTTGCTGCCATCTTTCTCGGTGTATGGCCACTCCCCAAATTGGAGTCAGTTTTGAACACATTTCAAAATTCTTAAATACATTTTGGAGGATAGGGACGGCTGTAAGGGGTGAAAGGGAGGCCGTTTTTAACCTACGTCTATGAGACAGTAAAGGTTAAAAGTTTAATCATATTCTTACAATTTCTCTTTCTCGGTGTACGGCCACTCCCCAAATTGGAGTCAGTTTTGAACACATTTCAAAATTCTTAAATACATTTTGGAGGACAGGGACGGCTGTAAGGGGTGAAAGGGAGGCCGTTTTTAACCTACGTCTATGAGACAGTAAAGGTTAAAAGTTGAATCATTTTATGACAATTTCTCATCCCTGACCTACAGAGAATCGAAAAAAGAATTTACGTAGCTATTTGCCATAAGACATTCAGGATAGGACCATACACTATTGCCTCTGCGCCAGCATTAAAATTGTTTATTAACTTTGTGACCTTAGTTTGCTGCCATCTTTCTCGGTGTACGGCCACTCCCCAAATTGGAGTCAGTTTTGAACACATTTCAAAATTCTTAAATACATTTTGGAGGACAGGGACGGCTGTAAGGGGTGAAAGGGAGGCCGTTTTTAACCTACGTCTATGAGACAGTAAAGGTTAAAAGTTGAATCATTTTCTTACAATTTCTCATCCCTGACCTACAGAGAATCGAAAAAAGAATTTACGTAGCTATTTGCCGTAAGACATTCAGGATTGGACCATACACTATTGCCTCTGCTCCAGCATTAAAATTGTTTAATAACTTTGTGACCTTAGTTTGCTGCCATCTTTCTCGGTGTACGGCCACTCCCCAAATTGGAGTCAGTTTTGAACACATTTCAAAATTCTTAAATACATTTTGGAGGATAGGGACGGCTGTAAGGGGTGAAAGGGAGGCCGTTTTTAACCTATGTCTATGAGACAGTAAAGGTTAAAAGTGTAATCATATTCTTACAATTTCTCTTTCTCGGTGTGCGGCCACTCCCCAAATTGGAGTCAGTTTTGAACACATTTCAAAATTCTTAAATACGTTTTGGAGGACAGGGACGGCTGTAAGGGGTGAAATGGAGGCCGTTTTTAACCTACGTCTATGAGACAGTAAAGGTTAAAAGTTGAATCATTTTATTACAATTTCTCATCCCTGACCTACAGAGAATCGAAAAAAGAATTTACGTAGCTATTTGCCGTAAGACATTCAGGATTGGACCATACACTATTGCCTCTGCTCCAGCATTAAAATTGTTTAATTACTTTGTGACCTTAGTTTGCTGCCATCTTTCTCGGTGTACGGCCACTCCCCAAACTGGAGTCAGTTTTGAACACATTTCAAAATTCTTAAATACATTTTGGAGGACAGGGACGGCTGTAAGGGGTGAAAGGGAGGCCGTTTTTAACCTACGTCTATGAGACAGTAAAGGTTAAAAGTTGAATCATTTTATTACAATTTCTCATCCCTGACCTACAGAGAATCGAAAAAAGAATTTACGTAGCTATTTGCCATAAGACATTCAGGATTGGACCATACACTATTGCCTCTGCGCCAGCATTAAAATTGTTTATTAACTTTGTGACCTTAGTTTGCTGCCATCTTTCTCGGTGTATGGCCACTCCCCAAATTGGAGTCAGTTTTGAACACATTTCAAAATTCTTAAATACATTTTGGAGGATAGGGACGGCTGTAAGGGGTGAAAGGGAGGCCGTTTTTAACCTACGTCTATGAGACAGTAAAGGTTAAAAGTTTAATCATATTCTTACAATTTCTCTTTCTCGGTGTACGGCCACTCCCCAAATTGGAGTCAGTTTTGAACACATTTCAAAATTCTTAAATACATTTTGGAGGACAGGGACGGCTGTAAGGGGTGAAAGGGAGGCCGTTTTTAACCTACGTCTATGAGACAGTAAAGGTTAAAAGTTGAATCATTTTATGACAATTTCTCATCCCTGACCTACAGAGAATCGAAAAAAGAATTTACGTAGCTATTTGCCATAAGACATTCAGGATTGGACCATACACTATTGCCTCTGCGCCAGCATTAAAATTGTTTATTAACTTTGTGACCTTAGTTTGCTGCCATCTTTCTCGGTGTACGGCCACTCCCCAAATTGGAGTCAGTTTTGAACACATTTCAAAATTCTTAAATACATTTTGGAGGACAGGGACGGCTGTAAGGGGTGAAAGGGAGGCCGTTTTTAACCTACGTCTATGAGACAGTAAAGGTTAAAAGTTGAATCATTTTATTACAATTTCTCATCCCTGACCTACAGAGAATCGAAAAAAGAATTTACGTAGCTATTTGCCATAAGACATTCAGGATTGGACCATACACTATTGCCTCTGCGCCAGCATTAAAATTGTTTATTAACTTTGTGACCTTAGTTTGCTGCCATCTTTCTCGGTGTATGGCCACTCCCCAAATTGGAGTCAGTTTTGAACACATTTCAAAATTCTTAAATACATTTTGGAGGATAGGGACGGCTGTAAGGGGTGAAAGGGAGGCCGTTTTTAACCTACGTCTATGAGACAGTAAAGGTTAAAAGTTTAATCATATTCTTACAATTTCTCTTTCTCGGTGTACGGCCACTCCCCAAATTGGAGTCAGTTTTGAACACATTTCAAAATTCTTAAATACATTTTGGAGGACAGGGACGGCTGTAAGGGGTGAAAGGGAGGCCGTTTTTAACCTACGTCTATGAGACAGTAAAGGTTAAAAGTTAAATCATTTTATGACAATTTCTCATCCCTGACCTACAGAGAATCGAAAAAAGAATTTACGTAGCTATTTGCCATAAGACATTCAGGATTGGACCATACACTATTGCCTCTGCGCCAGCATTAAAATTGTTTATTAACTTTGTGACCTTAGTTTGCTGCCATCTTTCTCGGTGTACGGCCACTCCCCAAATTGGAGTCAGTTTTGAACACATTTCAAAATTCTTAAATACATTTTGGAGGACAGGGACGGCTGTAAGGGGTGAAAGGGAGGCCGTTTTTAACCTACGTCTATGAGACAGTAAAGGTTAAAAGTTGAATCATTTTCTTACAATTTCTCATCCCTGACCTACAGAGAATCGAAAAAAGAATTTACGTAGCTATTTGCCGTAAGACATTCAGGATTGGACCATACACTATTGCCTCTGCTCCAGCATTAAAATTGTTTATTAACTTTGTGACCTTAGTTTGCTGCCATCTTTCTCGGTGTACGGCCACTCCCCAAATTGGAGTCAGTTTTGAACACATTTCAAAATTCTTAAATACATTTTGGAGGATAGGGACGGCTGTAAGGGGTGAAAGGGAGGCCGTTTTTAACCTACGTCTATGAGACAGTAAAGGTTAAAAGTTTAATCATATTCTTACAATTTCTCTTTCTCGGTGTACGGCCACTCCCCAAATTGGAGTCAGTTTTGAACACATTTCAAAATTCTTAAATACATTTTGGAGGACAGGGACGGCTGTAAGGGGTGAAAGGGAGGCCGTTTTTAACCTACATCTATGAGACAGTAAAGGTTAAAAGTTGAATCATTTTCTTACAATTTCTCATCCCTGACCTACAGAGAATCGAAAAAAGAATTTACGTAGCTATTTGCCGTAAGACATTCAGGATTGGACCATACACTATTGCCTCTGCTCCAGCATTAAAATTGTTTAATAACTTTGTGACCTTAGTTTGCTGCCATCTTTCTCGGTGTACGGCCACTCCCCAAATTGGAGTCAGTTTTGAACACATTTCAAAATTCTTAAATACATTTTGGAGGACAGGGACGGCTGTAAGGGGTGAAAGGGAGGCCGTTTTTAACCTACGTCTATGAGACAGTAAAGGTTAAAAGTTGAATCATTTTCTTACAATTTCTCATCCCTGACCTACAGAGAATCGAAAAAAGAATTTACGTAGCTATTTGCCGTAAGACATTCAGGATTGGACCATACACTATTGCCTCTGCTCCAGCATTAAAATTGTTTATTAACTTTGTGTCCTTAGTTTGCTGCCATCTTTCTCGGTGTACGGCCACTCCCCAAATTGGAGTCAGTTTTGAACACATTTCAAAATTCTTAAATACATTTTGGAGGATAGGGACGGCTGTAAGGGGTGAAAGGGAGGCCGTTTTTAACCTACGTCTATGAGACAGTAAAGGTTAAAAGTTTAATCATATTCTTACAATTTCTCTTTCTCGGTGTACGGCCACTCCCCAAATTGGAGTCAGTTTTGAACACATTTCAAAATTCTTAAATACATTTTGGAGGACAGGGACGGCTGTAAGGGGTGAAAGGGAGGCCGTTTTTAACCTACGTCTATGAGACAGTAAAGGTTAAAAGTTGAATCATTTTATTACAATTTCTCATCCCTGACCTACAGAGAATCGAAAAAAGAATTTACGTAGCTATTTGCCATAAGACATTCAGGATTGGAACATACACTATTGCCTCTGCGCCAGCATTAAAATTGTTTATTAACTTTGTGACCTTAGTTTGCTGCCATCTTTCTCGGTGTATGGCCACTCCCCAAATTGGAGTCAGTTTTGAACACATTTCAAAATTCTTAAATACATTTTGGAGGATAGGGACGGCTGTAAGGGGTGAAAGGGAGGCCGTTTTTAACCTACGTCTATGAGACAGTAAAGGTTAAAAGTTTAATCATATTCTTACAATTTCTCTTTCTCGGTGTACGGCCACTCCCCAAATTGGAGTCAGTTTTGAACACATTTCAAAATTCTTAAATACATTTTGGAGGACAGGGACGGCTGTAAGGGGTGAAAGGGAGGCCGTTTTTAACCTACGTCTATGAGACAGTAAAGGTTAAAAGTTGAATCATTTTATGACAATTTCTCATCCCTGACCTACAGAGAATCGAAAAAAGAATTTACGTAGCTATTTGCCATAAGACATTCAGGATTGGACCATACACTATTGCCTCTGCGCCAGCATTAAAATTGTTTATTAACTTTGTGACCTTAGTTTGCTGCCATCTTTCTCGGTGTATGGCCACTCCCCAAATTGGAGTCAGTTTTGAACACATTTCAAAATTCTTAAATACATTTTGGAGGACAGGGACGGCTGTTAGGGGTGAAAGGGAGGCCGTTTTTAACCTACGTCTATGAGACAGTAAAGGTTAAAAGTTGAATCATTTTCTTACAATTTCTCATCCCTGACCTACAGAGAATCGAAAAAAGAATTTACGTAGCTATTTGCCGTAAGACATTCAGGATTGGACCATACACTATTGCCTCTGCTCCAGCATTAAAATTGTTTATTAACTTTGTGACCTTAGTTTGCTGCCATCTTTCTCGGTGTACGGCCACTCCCCAAATTGGAGTCAGTTTTGAACACATTTCAAAATTCTTAAATACATTTTGGAGGATAGGGACGGCTGTAAGGGGTGAAAGGGAGGCCGTTTTTAACCTACGTCTATGAGACAGTAAAGGTTAAAAGTTTAATCATATTCTTACAATTTCTCTTTCTCGGTGTACGGCCACTCCCCAAATTGGAGTCAGTTTTGAACACATTTCAAAATTCTTAAATACATTTTGGAGGACAGGGACGGCTGTAAGGGGTGAAAGGGAGGCCGTTTTTAACCTACGTCTATGAGACGGTAAAGGTTAAAAGTTGAATCATTTTCTTACAATTTCTCATCCCTGACCTACAGAGAATCGAAAAAAGAATTTACGTAGCTATTTGCCGTAAGACATTCAGGATTGGACCATACACTATTGCCTCTGCTCCAGCATTAAAATTGTTTATTAACTTTGTGACCTTAGTTTGCTGCCATCTTTCTCGGTGTATGGCCACTCCCCAAATTGGAGTCAGTTTTGAACACATTTCAAAATTCTTAAATACATTTTGGAGGATAGGGACGGCTGTAAGGGGTGAAAGGGAGGCCGTTTTTAACCTACGTCTATGAGACAGTAAAGGTTAAAAGTTTAATCATATTCTTACAATTTCTCTTTCTCGGTGTACGGCCACTCCCCAAATTGGAGTCAGTTTTGAACACATTTCAAAATTCTTAAATACATTTTGGAGGACAGGGACGGCTGTAAGGGGTGAAAGGGAGGCCGTTTTTAACCTACGTCTATGAGACAGTAAAGGTTAAAAGTTGAATCATTTTATGACAATTTCTCATCCCTGACCTACAGAGAATCGAAAAAAGAATTTACGTAGCTATTTGCCATAAGACATTCAGGATTGGACCATACACTATTGCCTCTGCGCCAGCATTAAAATTGTTTATTAACTTTGTGACCTTAGTTTGCTGCCATCTTTCTCGGTGTACGGCCACTCCCCAAATTGGAGTCAGTTTTGAACACATTTCAAAATTCTTAAATACATTTTGGAGGACAGGGACGGCTGTAAGGGGTGAATGGAGGCCGTTTTTAACCTACGTCTATGAGACAGTAAAGGTTAAAAGTTGAATCATTTTCTTACAATTTCTCATCCCTGACCTACAGAGAATCGAAAAAAGAATTTACGTAGCTATTTGCCGTAAGACATTCAGGATTGGACCATACACTATTGCCTCTGCTCCAGCATTAAAATTGTTTATTAACTTTGTGACCTTAGTTTGCTGCCATCTTTCTCGGTGTACGGCCACTCCCCAAATTGGAGTCAGTTTTGAACACATTTCAAAATTCTTAAATACATTTTGGAGGATAGGGACGGCTGTAAGGGGTGAAAGGGAGGCCGTTTTTAACCTACGTCTATGAGACAGTAAAGGTTAAAAGTTTAATCATATTCTTACAATTTCTCTTTCTCGGTGTACGGACACTCCCCAAATTGGAGTCAGTTTTGAACACATTTCAAAATTCTTAAATACATTTTGGAGGACAGGGACGGCTGTAAGGGGTGAAAGGGAGGCCGTTTTTAACCTACATCTATGAGACAGTAAAGGTTAAAAGTTGAATCATTTTCTTACAATTTCTCATCCCTGACCTACAGAGAATCGAAAAAAGAATTTACGTAGCTATTTGCCGTAAGACATTCAGGATTGGACCATACACTATTGCCTCTGCTCCAGCATTAAAATTGTTTAATAACTTTTTGACCTTAGTTTGCTGCCATCTTTCTCGGTGTACGGCCACTCCCCAAATTGGAGTCAGTTTTGAACACATTTCAAAATTCTTAAATACATTTTGGAGGACAGGGACGGCTGTAAGGGGTGAAAGGGAGGCCGTTTTTAACCTACGTCTATGAGACAGTAAAGGTTAAAAGTTGAATCATTTTCTTACAATTTCTCATCCCTGACCTACAGAGAATCGAAAAAAGAATTTACGTAGCTATTTGCCGTAAGACATTCAGGATTGGACCATACACTATTGCCTCTGCTCCAGCATTAAAATTGTTTAATAACTTTGTGACCTTAGTTTGCTGCCATCTTTCTCGGTGTACGGCCACTCCCCAAATTGGAGTCAGTTTTGAACACATTTCAAAATTCTTAAATACATTTTGGAGGATAGGGACGGCTGTAAGGGGTGAAAGGGAGGCCGTTTTTAACCTACGTCTATGAGACAGTAAAGGTTAAAAGTGTAATCATATTCTTACAATTTCTCTTTCTCGGTGTGCGGCCACTCCCCAAATTGGAGTCAGTTTTGAACACATTTCAAAATTCTTAAATACATTTTGGAGGACAGGGACGGCTGTAAGGGGTGAAAGGGAGGCCGTTTTTAACCTACGTCTATGAGACAGTAAAGGTTAAAAGTTGAATCATTTTATTACAATTTCTCATCCCTGACCTACAGAGAATCGAAAAAAGAATTTACGTAGCTATTTGCCGTAAGACATTCAGGATTGGACCATACACTATTGCCTCTGCTCCAGCATTAAAATTGTTTAATTACTTTGTGACCTTAGTTTGCTGCCATCTTTCTCGGTGTACGGCCACTCCCCAAACTGGAGTCAGTTTTGAACACATTTCAAAATTCTTAAATACATTTTGGAGGACAGGGACGGCTGTAAGGGGTGAAAGGGAGGCCGTTTTTAACCTACGTCTATGAGACAGTAAAGGTTAAAAGTTGAATCATTTTATTACAATTTCTCATCCCTGACCTACAGAGAATCGAAAAAAGAATTTACGTAGCTATTTGCCATAAGACATTCAGGATTGGACCATACACTATTGCCTCTGCGCCAGCATTAAAATTGTTTATTAACTTTGTGACCTTAGTTTGCTGCCATCTTTCTCGGTGTATGGCCACTCCCCAAATTGGAGTCAGTTTTGAACACATTTCAAAATTCTTAAATACATTTTGGAGGATAGGGACGGCTGTAAGGGGTGAAAGGGAGGCCGTTTTTAACCTACGTCTATGAGACAGTAAAGGTTAAAAGTTTAATCATATTCTTACAATTTCTCTTTCTCGGTGTACGGCCACTCCCCAAATTGGAGTCAGTTTTGAACACATTTCAAAATTCTTAAATACATTTTGGAGGACAGGGACGGCTGTAAGGGGTGAAAGGGAGGCCGTTTTTAACCTACGTCTATGAGACAGTAAAGGTTAAAAGTTGAATCATTTTATGACAATTTCTCATCCCTGACCTACAGAGAATCGAAAAAAGAATTTACGTAGCTATTTGCCATAAGACATTCAGGATTGGACCATACACTATTGCCTCTGCTCCAGCATTAAAATTGTTTATTAACTTTGTGACCTTAGTTTGCTGCCATCTTTCTCGGTGTACGGCCACTCCCCAAATTGGAGTCAGTTTTGAACACATTTCAAAATTCTTAAATACATTTTGGAGGATAGGGACGGCTGTAAGGGGTGAAAGGGAGGCCGTTTTTAACCTACGTCTATGAGACAGTAAAGGTTAAAAGTTTAATCATATTCTTACAATTTCTCTTTCTCGGTGTACGGACACTCCCCAAATTGGAGTCAGTTTTGAACACATTTCAAAATTCTTAAATACATTTTGGAGGACAGGGACGGCTGTAAGGGGTGAAAGGGAGGCCGTTTTTAACCTACATCTATGAGACAGTAAAGGTTAAAAGTTGAATCATTTTCTTACAATTTCTCATCCCTGACCTACAGAGAATCGAAAAAAGAATTTACGTAGCTATTTGCCGTAAGACATTCAGGATTGGACCATACACTATTGCCTCTGCTCCAGCATTAAAATTGTTTAATAACTTTGTGACCTTAGTTTGCTGCCATCTTTCTCGGTGTACGGCCACTCCCCAAATTGGAGTCAGTTTTGAACACATTTCAAAATTCTTAAATACATTTTGGAGGACAGGGACGGCTGTAAGGGGTGAAAGGGAGGCCGTTTTTAACCTACGTCTATGAGACAGTAAAGGTTAAAAGTTGAATCATTTTCTTACAATTTCTCATCCCTGACCTACAGAGAATCGAAAAAAGAATTTACGTAGCTATTTGCCGTAAGACATTCAGGATTGGACCATACACTATTGCCTCTGCTCCAGCATTAAAATTGTTTATTAACTTTGTGACCTTAGTTTGCTGCCATCTTTCTCGGTGTACGGCCACTCCCCAAATTGGAGTCAGTTTTGAACACATTTCAAAATTCTTAAATACATTTTGGAGGATAGGGACGGCTGTAAGGGGTGAAATTGAGGCCGTTTTTAACCTACGTCTATGAGACAGTAAAGGTTAAAAGTTTAATCATATTCTTACAATTTCTCTTTCTCGGTGTACGGCCACTCCCCAAATTGGAGTCAGTTTTGAACACATTTCAAAATTCTTAAATACATTTTGGAGGACAGGGACGGCTGTAAGGGGTGAAAGGGAGGCCGTTTTTAACCTACGTCTATGAGACAGTAAAGGTTAAAAGTTGAATCATTTTATTACAATTTCTCATCCCTGACCTACAGAGAATCGAAAAAAGAATTTACGTAGCTATTTGCCATAAGACATTCAGGATTGGAACATACACTATTGCCTCTGCGCCAGCATTAAAATTGTTTATTAACTTTGTGACCTTAGTTTGCTGCCATCTTTCTCGGTGTATGGCCACTCCCCAAATTGGAGTCAGTTTTGAACACATTTCAAAATTCTTAAATACATTTTGGAGGATAGGGACGGCTGTAAGGGGTGAAAGGGAGGCCGTTTTTAACCTACGTCTATGAGACAGTAAAGGTTAAAAGTTTAATCATATTCTTACAATTTCTCTTTCTCGGTGTACGGCCACTCCCCAAATTGGAGTCAGTTTTGAACACATTTCAAAATTCTTAAATACATTTTGGAGGACAGGGACGGCTGTAAGGGGTGAAAGGGAGGCCGTTTTTAACCTACGCCTATGAGACAGTAAAGGTTAAAAGTTGAATCATTTTATGACAATTTCTCATCCCTGACCTACAGAGAATCGAAAAAAGAATTTACGTAGCTATTTGCCATAAGACATTCAGGATAGGACCATACACTATTGCCTCTGCGCCAGCATTAAAATTGTTTATTAACTTTGTGACCTTAGTTTGCTGCCATCTTTCTCGGTGTACGGCCACTCCCCAAATTGGAGTCAGTTTTGAACACATTTCAAAATTCTTAAATACATTTTGGAGGACAGGGACGGCTGTAAGGGGTGAAAGGGAGGCCGTTTTTAACCTACGTCTATGAGACAGTAAAGGTTAAAAGTTGAATCATTTTCTTACAATTTCTCATCCCTGACCTACAGAGAATCGAAAAAAGAATTTACGTAGCTATTTGCCGTAAGACATTCAGGATTGGACCATACACTATTGCCTCTGCTCCAGCATTAAAATTGTTTAATAACTTTGTGACCTTAGTTTGCTGCCATCTTTCTCGGTGTACGGCCACTCCCCAAATTGGAGTCAGTTTTGAACACATTTCAAAATTCTTAAATACATTTTGGAGGATAGGGACGGCTGTAAGGGGTGAAAGGGAGGCCGTTTTTAACCTATGTCTATGAGACAGTAAAGGTTAAAAGTGTAATCATATTCTTACAATTTCTCTTTCTCGGTGTGCGGCCACTCCCCAAATTGGAGTCAGTTTTGAACACATTTCAAAATTCTTAAATACGTTTTGGAGGACAGGGACGGCTGTAAGGGGTGAAATGGAGGCCGTTTTTAACCTACGTCTATGAGACAGTAAAGGTTAAAAGTTGAATCATTTTATTACAATTTCTCATCCCTGACCTACAGAGAATCGAAAAAAGAATTTACGTAGCTATTTGCCGTAAGACATTCAGGATTGGACCATACACTATTGCCTCTGCTCCAGCATTAAAATTGTTTAATTACTTTGTGACCTTAGTTTGCTGCCATCTTTCTCGGTGTACGGCCACTCCCCAAACTGGAGTCAGTTTTGAACACATTTCAAAATTCTTAAATACATTTTGGAGGACAGGGACGGCTGTAAGGGGTGAAAGGGAGGCCGTTTTTAACCTACGTCTATGAGACAGTAAAGGTTAAAAGTTGAATCATTTTATTACAATTTCTCATCCCTGACCTACAGAGAATCGAAAAAAGAATTTACGTAGCTATTTGCCATAAGACATTCAGGATTGGACCATACACTATTGCCTCTGCGCCAGCATTAAAATTGTTTATTAACTTTGTGACCTTAGTTTGCTGCCATCTTTCTCGGTGTATGGCCACTCCCCAAATTGGAGTCAGTTTTGAACACATTTCAAAATTCTTAAATACATTTTGGAGGATAGGGACGGCTGTAAGGGGTGAAAGGGAGGCCGTTTTTAACCTACGTCTATGAGACAGTAAAGGTTAAAAGTTTAATCATATTCTTACAATTTCTCTTTCTCGGTGTACGGCCACTCCCCAAATTGGAGTCAGTTTTGAACACATTTCAAAATTCTTAAATACATTTTGGAGGACAGGGACGGCTTCAAGGGGTGAAAGGGAGGCCGTTTTTAACCTACGTCTATGAGACAGTAAAGGTTAAAAGTTGAATCATTTTATGACAATTTCTCATCCCTGACCTACAGAGAATCGAAAAAAGAATTTACGTAGCTATTTGCCATAAGACATTCAGGATTGGACCATACACTATTGCCTCTGCGCCAGCATTAAAATTGTTTATTAACTTTGTGACCTTAGTTTGCTGCCATCTTTCTCGGTGTACGGCCACTCCCCAAATTGGAGTCAGTTTTGAACACATTTCAAAATTCTTAAATACATTTTGGAGGACAGGGACGGCTGTAAGGGGTGAAAGGGAGGCCGTTTTTAACCTACGTCTATGAGACAGTAAAGGTTAAAAGTTGAATCATTTTATTACAATTTCTCATCCCTGACCTACAGAGAATCGAAAAAAGAATTTACGTAGCTATTTGCCATAAGACATTCAGGATTGGACCATACACTATTGCCTCTGCGCCAGCATTAAAATTGTTTATTAACTTTGTGACCTTAGTTTGCTGCCATCTTTCTCGGTGTATGGCCACTCCCCAAATTGGAGTCAGTTTTGAACACATTTCAAAATTCTTAAATACATTTTGGAGGATAGGGACGGCTGTAAGGGGTGAAAGGGAGGCCGTTTTTAACCTACGTCTATGAGACAGTAAAGGTTAAAAGTTTAATCATATTCTTACAATTTCTCTTTCTCGGTGTACGGCCACTCCCCAAATTGGAGTCAGTTTTGAACACATTTCAAAATTCTTAAATACATTTTGGAGGACAGGGACGGCTGTAAGGGGTGAAAGGGAGGCCGTTTTTAACCTACGTCTATGAGACAGTAAAGGTTAAAAGTTAAATCATTTTATGACAATTTCTCATCCCTGACCTACAGAGAATCGAAAAAAGAATTTACGTAGCTATTTGCCATAAGACATTCAGGATTGGACCATACACTATTGCCTCTGCGCCAGCATTAAAATTGTTTATTAACTTTGTGACCTTAGTTTGCTGCCATCTTTCTCGGTGTACGGCCACTCCCCAAATTGGAGTCAGTTTTGAACACATTTCAAAATTCTTAAATACATTTTGGAGGACAGGGACGGCTGTAAGGGGTGAAAGGGAGGCCGTTTTTAACCTACGTCTATGAGACAGTAAAGGTTAAAAGTTGAATCATTTTCTTACAATTTCTCATCCCTGACCTACAGAGAATCGAAAAAAGAATTTACGTAGCTATTTGCCGTAAGACATTCAGGATTGGACCATACACTATTGCCTCTGCTCCAGCATTAAAATTGTTTATTAACTTTGTGACCTTAGTTTGCTGCCATCTTTCTCGGTGTACGGCCACTCCCCAAATTGGAGTCAGTTTTGAACACATTTCAAAATTCTTAAATACATTTTGGAGGATAGGGACGGCTGTAAGGGGTGAAAGGGAGGCCGTTTTTAACCTACGTCTATGAGACAGTAAAGGTTAAAAGTTTAATCATATTCTTACAATTTCTCTTTCTCGGTGTACGGCCACTCCCCAAATTGGAGTCAGTTTTGAACACATTTCAAAATTCTTAAATACATTTTGGAGGACAGGGACGGCTGTAAGGGGTGAAAGGGAGGCCGTTTTTAACCTACATCTATGAGACAGTAAAGGTTAAAAGTTGAATCATTTTCTTACAATTTCTCATCCCTGACCTACAGAGAATCGAAAAAAGAATTTACGTAGCTATTTGCCGTAAGACATTCAGGATTGGACCATACACTATTGCCTCTGCTCCAGCATTAAAATTGTTTAATAACTTTGTGACCTTAGTTTGCTGCCATCTTTCTCGGTGTACGGCCACTCCCCAAATTGGAGTCAGTTTTGAACACATTTCAAAATTCTTAAATACATTTTGGAGGACAGGGACGGCTGTAAGGGGTGAAAGGGAGGCCGTTTTTAACCTACGTCTATGAGACAGTAAAGGTTAAAAGTTGAATCATTTTCTTACAATTTCTCATCCCTGACCTACAGAGAATCGAAAAAAGAATTTACGTAGCTATTTGCCGTAAGACATTCAGGATTGGACCATACACTGTTGCCTCTGCTCCAGCATTAAAATTGTTTATTAACTTTGTGTCCTTAGTTTGCTGCCATCTTTCTCGGTGTACGGCCACTCCCCAAATTGGAGTCAGTTTTGAACACATTTCAAAATTCTTAAATACATTTTGGAGGATAGGGACGGCTGTAAGGGGTGAAAGGGAGGCCATTTTTAACCTACGTCTATGAGACAGTAAAGGTTAAAAGTTTAATCATATTCTTACAATTTCTCTTTCTCGGTGTACGGCCACTCCCCAAATTGGAGTCAGTTTTGAACACATTTCAAAATTCTTAAATACATTTTGGAGGACAGGGACGGCTGTAAGGGGTGAAAGGGAGGCCGTTTTTAACCTACGTCTATGAGACAGTAAAGGTTAAAAGTTGAATCATTTTATTACAATTTCTCATCCCTGACCTACAGAGAATCGAAAAAAGAATTTACGTAGCTATTTGCCATAAGACATTCAGGATTGGAACATACACTATTGCCTCTGCGCCAGCATTAAAATTGTTTATTAACTTTGTGACCTTAGTTTGCTGCCATCTTTCTCGGTGTATGGCCACTCCCCAAATTGGAGTCAGTTTTGAACACATTTCAAAATTCTTAAATACATTTTGGAGGATAGGGACGGCTGTAAGGGGTGAAAGGGAGGCCGTTTTTAACCTACGTCTATGAGACAGTAAAGGTTAAAAGTTTAATCATATTCTTACAATTTCTCTTTCTCGGTGTACGGCCACTCCCCAAATTGGAGTCAGTTTTGAACACATTTCAAAATTCTTAAATACATTTTGGAGGACAGGGACGGCTGTAAGGGGTGAAAGGGAGGCCGTTTTTAACCTACGTCTATGAGACAGTAAAGGTTAAAAGTTGAATCATTTTATGACAATTTCTCATCCCTGACCTACAGAGAATCGAAAAAAGAATTTACGTAGCTATTTGCCATAAGACATTCAGGATTGGACCATACACTATTGCCTCTGCGCCAGCATTAAAATTGTTTATTAACTTTGTGACCTTAGTTTGCTGCCATCTTTCTCGGTGTATGGCCACTCCCCAAATTGGAGTCAGTTTTGAACACATTTCAAAATTCTTAAATACATTTTGGAGGACAGGGACGGCTGTTAGGGGTGAAAGGGAGGCCGTTTTTAACCTACGTCTATGAGACAGTAAAGGTTAAAAGTTGAATCATTTTCTTACAATTTCTCATCCCTGACCTACAGAGAATCGAAAAAAGAATTTACGTAGCTATTTGCCGTAAGACATTCAGGATTGGACCATACACTATTGCCTCTGCTCCAGCATTAAAATTGTTTATTAACTTTGTGACCTTAGTTTGCTGCCATCTTTCTCGGTGTACGGCCACTCCCCAAATTGGAGTCAGTTTTGAACACATTTCAAAATTCTTAAATACATTTTGGAGGATAGGGACGGCTGTAAGGGGTGAAAGGGAGGCCGTTTTTAACCTACGTCTATGAGACAGTAAAGGTTAAAAGTTTAATCATATTCTTACAATTTCTCTTTCTCGGTGTACGGCCACTCCCCAAATTGGAGTCAGTTTTGAACACATTTCAAAATTCTTAAATACATTTTGGAGGACAGGGACGGCTGTAAGGGGTGAAAGGGAGGCCGTTTTTAACCTACGTCTATGAGACGGTAAAGGTTAAAAGTTGAATCATTTTCTTACAATTTCTCATCCCTGACCTACAGAGAATCGAAAAAAGAATTTACGTAGCTATTTGCCGTAAGACATTCAGGATTGGACCATACACTATTGCCTCTGCTCCAGCATTAAAATTGTTTATTAACTTTGTGACCTTAGTTTGCTGCCATCTTTCTCGGTGTATGGCCACTCCCCAAATTGGAGTCAGTTTTGAACACATTTCAAAATTCTTAAATACATTTTGGAGGATAGGGACGGCTGTAAGGGGTGAAAGGGAGGCCGTTTTTAACCTACGTCTATGAGACAGTAAAGGTTAAAAGTTTAATCATATTCTTACAATTTCTCTTTCTCGGTGTACGGCCACTCCCCAAATTGGAGTCAGTTTTGAACACATTTCAAAATTCTTAAATACATTTTGGAGGACAGGGACGGCTGTAAGGGGTGAAAGGGAGGCCGTTTTTAACCTACGTCTATGAGACAGTAAAGGTTAAAAGTTGAATCATTTTATGACAATTTCTCATCCCTGACCTACAGAGAATCGAAAAAAGAATTTACGTAGCTATTTGCCATAAGACATTCAGGATTGGACCATACACTATTGCCTCTGCGCCAGCATTAAAATTGTTTATTAACTTTGTGACCTTAGTTTGCTGCCATCTTTCTCGGTGTACGGCCACTCCCCAAATTGGAGTCAGTTTTGAACACATTTCAAAATTCTTAAATACATTTTGGAGGACAGGGACGGCTGTAAGGGGTGAAAGGGAGGCCGTTTTTAACCTACGTCTATGAGACAGTAAAGGTTAAAAGTTGAATCATTTTATTACAATTTCTCATCCCTGACCTACAGAGAATCGAAAAAAGAATTTACGTAGCTATTTGCCATAAGACATTCAGGATTGGACCATACACTATTGCCTCTGCGCCAGCATTAAAATTGTTTATTAACTTTGTGACCTTAGTTTGCTGCCATCTTTCTCGGTGTACGGCCACTCCCCAAATTGGAGTCAGTTTTGAACACATTTCAAAATTCTTAAATACATTTTGGAGGATAGGGACGGCTGTAAGGGGTGAAAGGGAGGCCGTTTTTAACCTATGTCTATGAGACAGTAAAGGTTAAAAGTGTAATCATATTCTTACAATTTCTCTTTCTCGGTGTGCGGCCACTCCCCAAATTGGAGTCAGTTTTGAACACATTTCAAAATTCTTAAATACGTTTTGGAGGACAGGGACGGCTGTAAGGGGTGAAATGGAGGCCGTTTTTAACCTACGTCTATGAGACAGTAAAGGTTAAAAGTTGAATCATTTTATTACAATTTCTCATCCCTGACCTACAGAGAATCGAAAAAAGAATTTACGTAGCTATTTGCCGTAAGACATTCAGGATTGGACCATACACTATTGCCTCTGCTCCAGCATTAAAATTGTTTAATTACTTTGTGACCTTAGTTTGCTGCCATCTTTCTCGGTGTACGGCCACTCCCCAAACTGGAGTCAGTTTTGAACACATTTCAAAATTCTTAAATACATTTTGGAGGACAGGGACGGCTGTAAGGGGTGAAAGGGAGGCCGTTTTTAACCTACGTCTATGAGACAGTAAAGGTTAAAAGTTGAATCATTTTATTACAATTTCTCATCCCTGACCTACAGAGAATCGAAAAAAGAATTTACGTAGCTATTTGCCATAAGACATTCAGGATTGGACCATACACTATTGCCTCTGCGCCAGCATTAAAATTGTTTATTAACTTTGTGACCTTAGTTTGCTGCCATCTTTCTCGGTGTATGGCCACTCCCCAAATTGGAGTCAGTTTTGAACACATTTCAAAATTCTTAAATACATTTTGGAGGATAGGGACGGCTGTAAGGGGTGAAAGGGAGGCCGTTTTTAACCTACGTCTATGAGACAGTAAAGGTTAAAAGTTTAATCATATTCTTACAATTTCTCTTTCTCGGTGTACGGCCACTCCCCAAATTGGAGTCAGTTTTGAACACATTTCAAAATTCTTAAATACATTTTGGAGGACAGGGACGGCTGTAAGGGGTGAAAGGGAGGCCGTTTTTAACCTACGTCTATGAGACAGTAAAGGTTAAAAGTTGAATCATTTTATGACAATTTCTCATCCCTGACCTACAGAGAATCGAAAAAAGAATTTACGTAGCTATTTGCCATAAGACATTCAGGATTGGACCATACACTATTGCCTCTGCGCCAGCATTAAAATTGTTTATTAACTTTGTGACCTTAGTTTGCTGCCATCTTTCTCGGTGTACGGCCACTCCCCAAATTGGAGTCAGTTTTGAACACATTTCAAAATTCTTAAATACATTTTGGAGGACAGGGACGGCTGTAAGGGGTGAAAGGGAGGCCGTTTTTAACCTACGTCTATGAGACAGTAAAGGTTAAAAGTTGAATCATTTTATTACAATTTCTCATCCCTGACCTACAGAGAATCGAAAAAAGAATTTACGTAGCTATTTGCCATAAGACATTCAGGATTGGACCATACACTATTGCCTCTGCGCCAGCATTAAAATTGTTTATTAACTTTGTGACCTTAGTTTGCTGCCATCTTTCTCGGTGTATGGCCACTCCCCAAATTGGAGTCAGTTTTGAACACATTTCAAAATTCTTAAATACATTTTGGAGGATAGGGACGGCTGTAAGGGGTGAAAGGGAGGCCGTTTTTAACCTACGTCTATGAGACAGTAAAGGTTAAAAGTTTAATCATATTCTTACAATTTCTCTTTCTCGGTGTACGGCCACTCCCCAAATTGGAGTCAGTTTTGAACACATTTCAAAATTCTTAAATACATTTTGGAGGACAGGGACGGCTGTAAGGGGTGAAAGGGAGGCCGTTTTTAACCTACGTCTATGAGACAGTAAAGGTTAAAAGTTAAATCATTTTATGACAATTTCTCATCCCTGACCTACAGAGAATCGAAAAAAGAATTTACGTAGCTATTTGCCATAAGACATTCAGGATTGGACCATACACTATTGCCTCTGCGCCAGCATTAAAATTGTTTATTAACTTTGTGACCTTAGTTTGCTGCCATCTTTCTCGGTGTACGGCCACTCCCCAAATTGGAGTCAGTTTTGAACACATTTCAAAATTCTTAAATACATTTTGGAGGACAGGGACGGCTGTAAGGGGTGAAAGGGAGGCCGTTTTTAACCTACGTCTATGAGACAGTAAAGGTTAAAAGTTGAATCATTTTCTTACAATTTCTCATCCCTGACCTACAGAGAATCGAAAAAAGAATTTACGTAGCTATTTGCCGTAAGACATTCAGGATTGGACCATACACTATTGCCTCTGCTCCAGCATTAAAATTGTTTATTAACTTTGTGACCTTAGTTTGCTGCCATCTTTCTCGGTGTACGGCCACTCCCCAAATTGGAGTCAGTTTTGAACACATTTCAAAATTCTTAAATACATTTTGGAGGATAGGGACGGCTGTAAGGGGTGAAAGGGAGGCCGTTTTTAACCTACTTCTATGAGACAGTAAAGGTTAAAAGTTTAATCATATTCTTACAATTTCTCTTTCTCGGTGTACGGCCACTCCCCAAATTGGAGTCAGTTTTGAACACATTTCAAAATTCTTAAATACATTTTGGAGGACAGGGACGGCTGTAAGGGGTGAAAGGGAGGCCGTTTTTAACCTACATCTATGAGACAGTAAAGGTTAAAAGTTGAATCATTTTCTTACAATTTCTCATCCCTGACCTACAGAGAATCGAAAAAAGAATTTACGTAGCTATTTGCCGTAAGACATTCAGGATTGGACCATACACTATTGCCTCTGCTCCAGCATTAAAATTGTTTAATAACTTTGTGACCTTAGTTTGCTGCCATCTTTCTCGGTGTATGGCCACTCCCCAAATTGGAGTCAGTTTTGAACACATTTCAAAATTCTTAAATACATTTTGGAGGACAGGGACGGCTGTAAGGGGTGAAAGGGAGGCCGTTTTTAACCTACGTCTATGAGACAGTAAAGGTTAAAAGTTGAATCATTTTCTTACAATTTCTCATCCCTGACCTACAGAGAATCGAAAAAAGAATTTACGTAGCTATTTGCCGTAAGACATTCAGGATTGGACCATACACTATTGCCTCTGCTCCAGCATTAAAATTGTTTATTAACTTTGTGTCCTTAGTTTGCTGCCATCTTTCTCGGTGTACGGCCACTCCCCAAATTGGAGTCAGTTTTGAACACATTTCAAAATTCTTAAATACATTTTGGAGGATAGGGACGGCTGTAAGGGGTGAAAGGGAGGCCGTTTTTAACCTACGTCTATGAGACAGTAAAGGTTAAAAGTTTAATCATATTCTTACAATTTCTCTTTCTCGGTGTACGGCCACTCCCCAAATTGGAGTCAGTTTTGAACACATTTCAAAATTCTTAAATACATTTTGGAGGACAGGGACGGCTGTAAGGGGTGAAAGGGAGGCCGTTTTTAACCTACGTCTATGAGACAGTAAAGGTTAAAAGTTGAATCATTTTATTACAATTTCTCATCCCTGACCTACAGAGAATCGAAAAAAGAATTTACGTAGCTATTTGCCATAAGACATTCAGGATTGGAACATACACTATTGCCTCTGCGCCAGCATTAAAATTGTTTATTAACTTTGTGACCTTAGTTTGCTGCCATCTTTCTCGGTGTATGGCCACTCCCCAAATTGGAGTCAGTTTTGAACACATTTCAAAATTCTTAAATACATTTTGGAGGACAGGGACGGCTGTTAGGGGTGAAAGGGAGGCCGTTTTTAACCTACGTCTATGAGACAGTAAAGGTTAAAAGTTGAATCATTTTCTTACAATTTCTCATCCCTGACCTACAGAGAATCGAAAAAAGAATTTACGTAGCTATTTGCCGTAAGACATTCAGGATTGGACCATACACTATTGCCTCTGCTCCAGCATTAAAATTGTTTATTAACTTTGTGACCTTAGTTTGCTGCCATCTTTCTCGGTGTACGGCCACTCCCCAAATTGGAGTCAGTTTTGAACACATTTCAAAATTCTTAAATACATTTTGGAGGATAGGGACGGCTGTAAGGGGTGAAAGGGAGGCCGTTTTTAACCTACGTCTATGAGACAGTAAAGGTTAAAAGTTTAATCATATTCTTACAATTTCTCTTTCTCGGTGTACGGCCACTCCCCAAATTGGAGTCAGTTTTGAACACATTTCAAAATTCTTAAATACATTTTGGAGGACAGGGACGGCTGTAAGGGGTGAAAGGGAGGCCGTTTTTAACCTACGTCTATGAGACGGTAAAGGTTAAAAGTTGAATCATTTTCTTACAATTTCTCATCCCTGACCTACAGAGAATCGAAAAAAGAATTTACGTAGCTATTTGCCGTAAGACATTCAGGATTGGACCATACACTATTGCCTCTGCTCCAGCATTAAAATTGTTTATTAACTTTGTGACCTTAGTTTGCTGCCATCTTTCTCGGTGTATGGCCACTCCCCAAATTGGAGTCAGTTTTGAACACATTTCAAAATTCTTAAATACATTTTGGAGGATAGGGACGGCTGTAAGGGGTGAAAGGGAGGCCGTTTTTAACCTACGTCTATGAGACAGTAAAGGTTAAAAGTTTAATCATATTCTTACAATTTCTCTTTCTCGGTGTACGGCCACTCCCCAAATTGGAGTCAGTTTTGAACACATTTCAAAATTCTTAAATACATTTTGGAGGACAGGGACGGCTGTAAGGGGTGAAAGGGAGGCCGTTTTTAACCTACGTCTATGAGACAGTAAAGGTTAAAAGTTGAATCATTTTATGACAATTTCTCATCCCTGACCTACAGAGAATCGAAAAAAGAATTTACGTAGCTATTTGCCATAAGACATTCAGGATTGGACCATACACTATTGCCTCTGCGCCAGCATTAAAATTGTTTATTAACTTTGTGACCTTAGTTTGCTGCCATCTTTCTCGGTGTACGGCCACTCCCCAAATTGGAGTCAGTTTTGAACACATTTCAAAATTCTTAAATACATTTTGGAGGACAGGGACGGCTGTAAGGGGTGAAAGGGAGGCCGTTTTTAACCTACGTCTATGAGACAGTAAAGGTTAAAAGTTGAATCATTTTATTACAATTTCTCATCCCTGACCTACAGAGAATCGAAAAAAGAATTTACGTAGCTATTTGCCATAAGACATTCAGGATTGGACCATACACTATTGCCTCTGCGCCAGCATTAAAATTGTTTATTAACTTTGTGACCTTAGTTTGCTGCCATCTTTCTCGGTGTATGGCCACTCCCCAAATTGGAGTCAGTTTTGAACACATTTCAAAATTCTTAAATACATTTTGGAGGATAGGGACGGCTGTAAGGGGTGAAAGGGAGGCCGTTTTTAACCTACGTCTATGAGACAGTAAAGGTTAAAAGTTTAATCATATTCTTACAATTTCTCTTTCTCGGTGTACGGCCACTCCCCAAATTGGAGTCAGTTTTGAACACATTTCAAAATTCTTAAATACATTTTGGAGGACAGGGACGGCTGTAAGGGGTGAAAGGGAGGCCGTTTTTAACCTACGTCTATGAGACAGTAAAGGTTAAAAGTTAAATCATTTTATGACAATTTCTCATCCCTGACCTACAGAGAATCGAAAAAAGAATTTACGTAGCTATTTGCCATAAGACATTCAGGATTGGACCATACACTATTGCCTCTGCGCCAGCATTAAAATTGTTTATTAACTTTGTGACCTTAGTTTGCTGCCATCTTTCTCGGTGTACGGCCACTCCCCAAATTGGAGTCAGTTTTGAACACATTTCAAAATTCTTAAATACATTTTGGAGGACAGGGACGGCTGTAAGGGGTGAAAGGGAGGCCGTTTTTAACCTACGTCTATGAGACAGTAAAGGTTAAAAGTTGAATCATTTTCTTACAATTTCTCATCCCTGACCTACAGAGAATCGAAAAAAGAATTTACGTAGCTATTTGCCGTAAGACATTCAGGATTGGACCATACACTATTGCCTCTGCTCCAGCATTAAAATTGTTTATTAACTTTGTGACCTTAGTTTGCTGCCATCTTTCTCGGTGTACGGCCACTCCCCAAATTGGAGTCAGTTTTGAACACATTTCAAAATTCTTAAATACATTTTGGAGGATAGGGACGGCTGTAAGGGGTGAAAGGGAGGCCGTTTTTAACCTACGTCTATGAGACAGTAAAGGTTAAAAGTTTAATCATATTCTTACAATTTCTCTTTCTCGGTGTACGGCCACTCCCCAAATTGGAGTCAGTTTTGAACACATTTCAAAATTCTTAAATACATTTTGGAGGACAGGGACGGCTGTAAGGGGTGAAAGGGAGGCCGTTTTTAACCTACATCTATGAGACAGTAAAGGTTAAAAGTTGAATCATTTTCTTACAATTTCTCATCCCTGACCTACAGAGAATCGAAAAAAGAATTTACGTAGCTATTTGCCGTAAGACATTCAGGATTGGACCATACACTATTGCCTCTGCTCCAGCATTAAAATTGTTTAATAACTTTGTGACCTTAGTTTGCTGCCATCTTTCTCGGTGTACGGCCACTCCCCAAATTGGAGTCAGTTTTGAACACATTTCAAAATTCTTAAATACATTTTGGAGGACAGGGACGGCTGTAAGGGGTGAAAGGGAGGCCGTTTTTAACCTACGTCTATGAGACAGTAAAGGTTAAAAGTTGAATCATTTTCTTACAATTTCTCATCCCTGACCTACAGAGAATCGAAAAAAGAATTTACGTAGCTATTTGCCGTAAGACATTCAGGATTGGACCATACACTATTGCCTCTGCTCCAGCATTAAAATTGTTTATTAACTTTGTGTCCTTAGTTTGCTGCCATCTTTCTCGGTGTACGGCCACTCCCCAAATTGGAGTCAGTTTTGAACACATTTCAAAATTCTTAAATACATTTTGGAGGATAGGGACGGCTGTAAGGGGTGAAAGGGAGGCCGTTTTTAACCTACGTCTATGAGACAGTAAAGGTTAAAAGTTTAATCATATTCTTACAATTTCTCTTTCTCGGTGTACGGCCACTCCCCAAATTGGAGTCAGTTTTGAACACATTTCAAAATTCTTAAATACATTTTGGAGGACAGGGACGGCTGTAAGGGGTGAAAGGGAGGCCGTTTTTAACCTACGTCTATGAGACAGTAAAGGTTAAAAGTTGAATCATTTTATTACAATTTCTCATCCCTGACCTACAGAGAATCGAAAAAAGAATTTACGTAGCTATTTGCCATAAGACATTCAGGATTGGAACATACACTATTGCCTCTGCGCCAGCATTAAAATTGTTTATTAACTTTGTGACCTTAGTTTGCTGCCATCTTTCTCGGTGTATGGCCACTCCCCAAATTGGAGTCAGTTTTGAACACATTTCAAAATTCTTAAATACATTTTGGAGGATAGGGACGGCTGTAAGGGGTGAAAGGGAGGCCGTTTTTAACCTACGTCTATGAGACAGTAAAGGTTAAAAGTTTAATCATATTCTTACAATTTCTCTTTCTCGGTGTACGGCCACTCCCCAAATTGGAGTCAGTTTTGAACACATTTCAAAATTCTTAAATACATTTTGGAGGACAGGGACGGCTGTAAGGGGTGAAAGGGAGGCCGTTTTTAACCTACGTCTATGAGACAGTAAAGGTTAAAAGTTGAATCATTTTATGACAATTTCTCATCCCTGACCTACAGAGAATCGAAAAAAGAATTTACGTAGCTATTTGCCATAAGACATTCAGGATTGGACCATACACTATTGCCTCTGCGCCAGCATTAAAATTGTTTATTAACTTTGTGACCTTAGTTTGCTGCCATCTTTCTCGGTGTATGGCCACTCCCCAAATTGGAGTCAGTTTTGAACACATTTCAAAATTCTTAAATACATTTTGGAGGACAGGGACGGCTGTTAGGGGTGAAAGGGAGGCCGTTTTTAACCTACGTCTATGAGACAGTAAAGGTTAAAAGTTGAATCATTTTCTTACAATTTCTCATCCCTGACCTACAGAGAATCGAAAAAAGAATTTACGTAGCTATTTGCCGTAAGACATTCAGGATTGGACCATACACTATTGCCTCTGCTCCAGCATTAAAATTGTTTATTAACTTTGTGACCTTAGTTTGCTGCCATCTTTCTCGGTGTACGGCCACTCCCCAAATTGGAGTCAGTTTTGAACACATTTCAAAATTCTTAAATACATTTTGGAGGATAGGGACGGCTGTAAGGGGTGAAAGGGAGGCCGTTTTTAACCTACGTCTATGAGACAGTAAAGGTTAAAAGTTTAATCATATTCTTACAATTTCTCTTTCTCGGTGTACGGCCACTCCCCAAATTGGAGTCAGTTTTGAACACATTTCAAAATTCTTAAATACATTTTGGAGGACAGGGACGGCTGTAAGGGGTGAAAGGGAGGCCGTTTTTAACCTACGTCTATGAGACGGTAAAGGTTAAAAGTTGAATCATTTTCTTACAATTTCTCATCCCTGACCTACAGAGAATCGAAAAAAGAATTTACGTAGCTATTTGCCGTAAGACATTCAGGATTGGACCATACACTATTGCCTCTGCTCCAGCATTAAAATTGTTTATTAACTTTGTGACCTTAGTTTGCTGCCATCTTTCTCGGTGTACGGCCACTCCCCAAATTGGAGTCAGTTTTGAACACATTTCAAAATTCTTAAATACATTTTGGAGGATAGGGACGGCTGTAAGGGGTGAAAGGGAGGCCGTTTTTAACCTACGTCTATGAGACAGTAAAGGTTAAAAGTTTAATCATATTCTTACAATTTCTCTTTCTCGGTGTACGGCCACTCCCCAAATTGGAGTCAGTTTTGAACACATTTCAAAATTCTTAAATACATTTTGGAGGACAGGGACGGCTGTAAGGGGTGAAAGGGAGGCCGTTTTTAACCTACGTCTATGAGACGGTAAAGGTTAAAAGTTGAATAATTTTCTTACAATTTCTCATCCCTGACCTACAGAGAATCGAAAAAAGAATTTACGTAGCTATTTGCCGTAAGACATTCAGGATTGGACCATACACCATTGCCTCTGCTCCAGCATTAAAATTGTTTAATAACTTTGTGACCTTAGTTTGCTGCCATCTTTCTCGGTGTACGGCCACTCCCCAAATTGGAGTCAGTTTTGAACACATTTCAAAATTCTTAAATACATTTTGGAGGACAGGGACGGCTGTAAGGGGTGAAAGGGAGGCCGTTTTTAACCTACGTCTATGAGACAGTAAAGGTTAAAAGTTGAATCATTTTATTACAATTTCTCATCCCTGACCTACAGAGAATCGAAAAAAGAATTTACGTAGCTATTTGCCATAAGACATTCAGGATTGGACCATACACTATTGCTTCTGCTCCAGCATTAAAATTGTTTATTAACTTTGTGACCTTAGTTTGCTGCCATCTTTCTCGGTGTATGGCCACTCCCCAAATTGGAGTCAGTTTTGAACACATTTCAAAATTCTTAAATACATTTTGGAGGACAGGGACGGCTGTAAGGGGTGAAAGGGAGGCCGTTTTTAACCTACGTCTATGAGACAGTAAAGGTTAAAAGTTGAATCATTTTCTTACAATTTCTCTTTCTCGGTGTACTGCCACTCCCCAAATTGGAGTCAGTTTTGAACACATTTCAAAATTCTTAAATACATTTTGGAGGACAGGGACGGCTGTAAGGGGTGAAAGGGAGGCCGTTTTTAACCTACGTCTATGAGACAGTAAAGGTTAAGAGTTAAATCATTTTCTTACAATTTCTCTTTCTCGGTGTACTGCCACTCCCCAAATTGGAGTCAGTTTTGAACACATTTCAAAATTCTTAAATACATTTTGGAGGACAGGGACGGCTGTAAGGGGTGAAAGGGAGGCCGTTTTTAACCTACGTCTATGAGACAGTAAAGGTTAAAAGTTGAATCATTTTATGACAATTTCTCATCCCTGACCTACAGAGAATCGAAAAAAAGAATTTACGTAGCTATTTGCCATAAGACATTAAGGATTGGACCATACACTATTGCCTCTGCGCCAGCATTAAAATTGTTTATTAACTTTGTGACCTTAGTTTGCTGCCATCTTTCTCGGTGTATGGCCACTCCCCAAATTGGAGTCAGTTTTGAACACATTTCAAAATTCTTAAATACATTTTGGAGGACAGGGACGGCTGTTAGGGGTGAAAGGGAGGCCGTTTTTAACCTACGTCTATGAGACAGTAAAGGTTAAAAGTTGAATCATTTTCTTACAATTTCTCATCCCTGACCTACAGAGAATCGAAAAAAGAATTTACGTAGCTATTTGCCGTAAGACATTCAGGATTGGACCATACACTATTGCCTCTGCTCCAGCATTAAAATTGTTTATTAACTTTGTGACCTTAGTTTGCTGCCATCTTTCTCGGTGTACGGCCACTCCCCAAATTGGAGTCAGTTTTGAACACATTTCAAAATTCTTAAATACATTTTGGAGGATAGGGACGGCTGTAAGGGGTGAAAGGGAGGCCGTTTTTAACCTACGTCTATGAGACAGTAAAGGTTAAAAGTTTAATCATATTCTTACAATTTCTCTTTCTCGGTGTACGGCCACTCCCCAAATTGGAGTCAGTTTTGAACACATTTCAAAATTCTTAAATACATTTTGGAGGACAGGGACGGCTGTAAGGGGTGAAAGGGAGGCCGTTTTTAACCTACGTCTATGAGACGGTAAAGGTTAAAAGTTGAATCATTTTCTTACAATTTCTCATCCCTGACCTACAGAGAATCGAAAAAAGAATTTACGTAGCTATTTGCCGTAAGACATTCAGGATTGGACCATACACTATTGCCTCTGCTCCAGCATTAAAATTGTTTATTAACTTTGTGACCTTAGTTTGCTGCCATCTTTCTCGGTGTACGGCCACTCCCCAAATTGGAGTCAGTTTTGAACACATTTCAAAATTCTTAAATACATTTTGGAGGATAGGGACTGCTGTAAGGGGTGAAAGGGAGGCCGTTTTTAACCTACGTCTATGAGACAGTAAAGGTTAAAAGTTTAATCATATTCTTACAATTTCTCTTTCTCGGTGTACGGCCACTCCCCAAATTGGAGTCAGTTTTGAACACATTTCAAAATTCTTAAATACATTTTGGAGGACAGGGACGGCTGTAAGGGGTGAAAGGGAGGCCGTTTTTAACCTACGTCTATGAGACAGTAAAGGTTAAAAGTTGAATAATTTTCTTACAATTTCTCATCCCTGACCTACAGAGAATCGAAAAAAGAATTTACGTAGCTATTTGCCGTAAGACATTCAGGATTGGACCATACACCATTGCCTCTGCTCCAGCATTAAAATTGTTTAATAACTTTGTGACCTTAGTTTGCTGCCATCTTTCTCGGTGTACGGCCACTCCCCAAATTGGAGTCAGTTTTGAACACATTTCAAAATTCTTAAATACATTTTGGAGGACAGGGACGGCTGTAAGGGGTGAAAGGGAGGCCGTTTTTAACCTACGTCTATGAGACAGTAAAGGTTAAAAGTTGAATCATTTTATTACAATTTCTCATCCCTGACCTACAGAGAATCGAAAAAAGAATTTACGTAGCTATTTGCCATAAGACATTCAGGATTGGACCATACACTATTGCTTCTGCTCCAACATTAAAATTGTTTATTAACTTTGTGACCTTAGTTTGCTGCCATCTTTCTCGGTGTATGGCCACTCCCCAAATTGGAGTCAGTTTTGAACACATTTCAAAATTCTTAAATACATTTTGGAGGACAGGGACGGCTGTAAGGGGTGAAAGGGAGGCCGTTTTTAACCTACGTCTATGAGACAGTAAAGGTTAAAAGTTGAATCATTTTCTTACAATTTCTCTTTCTCGGTGTACTGCCACTCCCCAAATTGGAGTCAGTTTTGAACACATTTCAAAATTCTTAAATACATTTTGGAGGACAGGGACGGCTGTAAGGGGTGAAAGGGAGGCCGTTTTTAACCTACGTCTATGAGACAGTAAAGGTTAAGAGTTAAATCATTTTCTTACAATTTCTCTTTCTTGGTGTACTGCCACTCCCCAAATTGGAGTCAGTTTTGAACACATTTCAAAATTCTTAAATACATTTTGGAGGACAGGGACGGCTGTAAGGGGTGAAAGGGAGGCCGTTTTTAACCTACGTCTATGAGACAGTAAAGGTTAAATGTTGAATCATTTTCTTACAATTTCTCTTTCTCGGTGTACGGCCACTCCCCAAATTGGAGTCAGTTTTGAACACATTTCAAAATTCTTAAATACATTTTGGAGGACAGGGACGGCTGTAAGGGGTGAAAGGGAGGCCGTTTTTAACCTACGTCTATGAGACAGTAAAGGTTAAAAGTTGAATAATTTTCTTACAATTTCTCTTTCTCGGTGTACTGCCACTCCCCAAATTGGAGTCAGTTTTGAACACATTTCAAAATTCTTAAATACATTTTGGAGGACAGGGACGGCTGTAAGGGGTGAAAGGGAGGCCGTTTTTAACCTACGTCTATGAGACAGTAAAGGTTAAAAGTTGAATCATTTTCTTACAATTTCTCATCCCTGACCTACAGAGAATCGAAAAAAGAATTTACGTAGCTATTTGCCGCAAGACATTCAGGATTGGACCATACACTATTGCCTCTGCTCCAGCATTAAAATTGTTTAATTACTTTGTGACCTTAGTTTGCTGCCATCTTTCTCGGTGTACGGCCACTCCCCAAATTGGAGTCAGTTTTGAACACATTTCAAAATTCTTAAATACATTTTGGAGGACAGGGACGGCTGTAAGGGGTGAAAGGGAGGCCGTTTATAACCTACGTCTATGAGACAGTAAAGGTTAAAAGTTGAATCATTTTCTTACAATTTCTCATCCCTGACCTACAGAGAATCGAAAAAAGAATTTACGTAGCTATTTGCCATAAGACATTCAGGATTGGACCATACACTATTGCCTCTGCTCCAGCATTAAAATTGTTTAATAACTTTGTGACCTTAGTTTGCTGCCATCTTTCTCGGTGTACGGCCACTCCCCAAATTGGAGTCAGTTTTGAACACATTTCAAAATTCTTAAATACATTTTGGAGGACAGGGACGGCTGTAAGGGGTGAAAGGGAGGCCGTTTTTAACCTACGTCTATGAGACAGTAAAGGTTAAAAGTTGAATCATTTTCTTACAATTTCTCATCCCTGACCTACAGAGAATCGAAAAAAGAATTTACGTAGCTATTTGCCGTAAGACATTCAGGATTGGACCATACACTATTGCCTCTGCTCCAGCATTAAAATTGTTTAATTACTTTGTGACCTTAGTTTGCTGCCATCTTTCTCGGTGTACGGCCACTCCCCAAATTGGAGTCAGTTTTGAACACATTTCAAAATTCTTAAATACATTTTGGAGGACAGGGACGGCTGTAAGGGGTGAAAGGGAGGCCGTTTTTAACCTACGTCTATGAGACAGTAAAGGTTAAAAGTTTAATCATATTCTTACAATTTCTCATCCCTGACCTACAGAGAATCGAAAAAAGAATTTACGTAGCTATTTGCCGTAGACATTCAGGATTGGACCATACACTATTGCCTCTGCGCCAGCATTAAAATTGTTTATTAACTTTGTGACCTTAGTTTGCTGCCATCTTTCTCGGTGTATGGCCACTCCCCAAATTGGAGTCAGTTTTGAACACATTTCAAAATTCTTAAATACATTTTGGAGGATAGGGACGGCTGTAAGGGGTGAAAGGGAGGCCGTTTTTAACCTACGTCTATGAGACAGTAAAGGTTAAAAGTTTAATCATATTCTTACAATTTCTCTTTCTCGGTGTACGGCCACTCCCCAAATTGGAGTCAGTTTTGAACACATTTCAAAATTCTTAAATACATTTTGGAGGACAGGGACGGCTGTAAGGGGTGAAAGGGAGGCCGTTTTTAACCTACGTCTATGAGACAGTAAAGGTTAAAAGTTGAATCATTTTCTTACAATTTCTCATCCCTGACCTACAGAGAATCGAAAAAAGAATTTACGTAGCTATTTGCCGTAAGACATTCAGGATTGGACCATACACTATTGCCTCTGCTCCAGCATTAAAATTGTTTATTAACTTTGTGACCTTAGTTTGATGCCATCTTTCTCGGTGTACGGCCACTCCCCAAATTGGAGTCAGTTTTGAACACATTTCAAAATTCTTAAATACATTTTGGAGGACAGGGACGGCTGTAAGGGGTGAAAGGGAGGCCGTTTTTAACCTACGTCTATGAGACAGTAAAGGTTAAAAGTTGAATCATTTTCTTACAATTTCTCATCCCTGACCTACAGAGAATCGAAAAAAGAATTTACGTAGCTATTTGCCGTAAGACATTCAGGATTGGACCATACACTATTGCCTCTGCTCCAGCATTAAAATTGTTTATTAACTTTGTGACCTTAGTTTGCTGCCATCTTTCTCGGTGTACGGCCACTCCCCAAATTGGAGTCAGTTTTGAACACATTTCAAAACTCTTAAATACATTTTGGAGGATAGGGACGGCTGTAAGGGGTGAAAGGGAGGCCGTTTTTAACCTACGTCTATGAGACAGTAAAGGTTAAAAGTTTAATCATATTCTTACAATTTCTCATCCCTGACCTACAGAGAATCGAAAAAAGAATTTACGTAGCTATTTGCCGTAAGACATTCAGGATTGGACCATACACTATTGCCTCTGCTCCAGCATTAAAATTGTTTATTAACTTTGTGACCTTAGTTTGCTGCCATCTTTCTCGGTGTACGGCCACTCCCCAAATTGGAGTCAGTTTTGAACACATTTCAAAATTCTTAAATACATTTTGGAGGATAGGGACGGCTGTAAGGGGTAAAAGGGAGGCCGTTTTTAACCTACGTCTATGAGACAGTAAAGGTTAAAAGTTTAATCATATTCTTACAATTTCTCTTTCTCGGTGTACGGCCACTCCCCAAATTGGAGTCAGTTTTGAACACATTTCAAAATTCTTAAATACATTTTGGAGGACAGGGACGGCTGTAAGGGGTGAAAGGGAGGCCGTTTTTAACCTACGTCTATGAGACAGTAAAGGTTCAAAGTTGAATCATTTTCTTACAATTTCTCATCCCTGACCTACAGAGAATCGAAAAAAGAATTTACGTAGCTATTTGCCGTAAGACATTCAGGATTGGACCATACACTATTGCCTCTGCTCCAGCATTAAAATTGTTTAATAACTTTGTGACCTTAGTTTGCTGCCATCTTTCTCGGTGTACGGCCACTCCCCAAATTGGAGTCAGTTTTGAACACATTTCAAAATTCTTAAATACATTTTGGAGGACAGGGACGGCTGTAAGGGGTGAAAGGGAGGCCGTTTTTAACCTACGTCTATGAGACAGTAAAGGTTAAAAGTTGAATCATTTTATTACAATTTCTCATCCCTGACCTACAGAGAATCGAAAAAAGAATTTACGTAGCTATTTGCCATAAGACATTCAGGATTGGACCATACACTATTGCCTCTGCGCCAGCATTAAAATTGTTTATTAACTTTGTGACCTTAGTTTGCTGCCATCTTTCTCGGTGTACGGCCACTCCCCAAATTGGAGTCAGTTTTGAACACATTTCAAAATTCTTAAATACATTTTGGAGGATAGGGACGGCTGTAAGGGGTGAAAGGGAGGCCGTTTTTAACCTACGTCTATGAGACAGTAAAGGTTAAAAGTTTAATCATATTCTTACAATTTCTCTTTCTCGGTGTACGGCCACTCCCCAAATTGGAGTCAGTTTTGAACACATTTCAAAAT
The DNA here is from genome assembly GCF_964261635.1 of Lissotriton helveticus. Lineage (NCBI taxonomy): Eukaryota > Metazoa > Chordata > Amphibia > Caudata > Salamandridae > Lissotriton > Lissotriton helveticus. The sequence goes on from NC_136073.1 coordinate 883,657,007, forward strand.
TCTTAAATACATTTTGGAGGACAGGGACGGCTGTAAGGGGTGAAAGGGAGGCCGTTTTTAACCTACGTCTATGAGACAGTAAAGGTTAAAAGTTGAATCATTTTCTTACAATTTCTCATCCCTGACCTACAGAGAATCGAAAAAAGAATTTACGTAGCTATTTGCCGTAAGACATTCAGGATTGGACCATACACTATTGCCTCTGCTCCAGCATTAAAATTGTTTAATAACTTTGTGACCTTAGTTTGCTGCCATCTTTCTCGGTGTACGGCCACTCCCCAAATTGGAGTCAGTTTTGAACACATTTCAAAATTCTTAAATACATTTTGGAGGATAGGGACGGCTGTAAGGGGTGAAAGGGAGGCCGTTTTTAACCTACGTCTATGAGACAGTAAAGGTTAAAAGTGTAATCATATTCTTACAATTTCTCTTTCTCGGTGTGCGGCCACTCCCCAAATTGGAGTCAGTTTTGAACACATTTCAAAATTCTTAAATACATTTTGGAGGACAGGGACGGCTGTAAGGGGTGAAAGGGAGGCCGTTTTTAACCTACGTCTATGAGACAGTAAAGGTTAAAAGTTGAATCATTTTATTACAATTTCTCATCCCTGACCTACAGAGAATCGAAAAAAGAATTTACGTAGCTATTTGCCGTAAGACATTCAGGATTGGACCATACACTATTGCCTCTGCTCCAGCATTAAAATTGTTTAATTACTTTGTGACCTTAGTTTGCTGCCATCTTTCTCGGTGTACGGCCACTCCCCAAACTGGAGTCAGTTTTGAACACATTTCAAAATTCTTAAATACATTTTGGAGGACAGGGACGGCTGTAAGGGGTGAAAGGGAGGCCGTTTTTAACCTACGTCTATGAGACAGTAAAGGTTAAAAGTTGAATCATTTTATTACAATTTCTCATCCCTGACCTACAGAGAATCGAAAAAAGAATTTACGTAGCTATTTGCCATAAGACATTCAGGATTGGACCATACACTATTGCCTCTGCGCCAGCATTAAAATTGTTTATTAACTTTGTGACCTTAGTTTGCTGCCATCTTTCTCGGTGTATGGCCACTCCCCAAATTGGAGTCAGTTTTGAACACATTTCAAAATTCTTAAATACATTTTGGAGGATAGGGACGGCTGTAAGGGGTGAAAGGGAGGCCGTTTTTAACCTACGTCTATGAGACAGTAAAGGTTAAAAGTTTAATCATATTCTTACAATTTCTCTTTCTCGGTGTACGGCCACTCCCCAAATTGGAGTCAGTTTTGAACACATTTCAAAATTCTTAAATACATTTTTGAGGACAGGGACGGCTGTAAGGGGTGAAAGGGAGGCCGTTTTTAACCTACGTCTATGAGACAGTAAAGGTTAAAAGTTGAATCATTTTCTTACAATTTCTCATCCCTGACCTACAGAGAATCGAAAAAAGAATTTACGTAGCTATTTGCCGTAAGACATTCAGGATTGGACCATACACTATTGCCTCTGCTCCAGCATTAAAATTGTTTATTAACTTTGTGACCTTAGTTTGCTGCCATCTTTCTCGGTGTACGGCCACTCCCCAAATTGGAGTCAGTTTTGAACACATTTCAAAATTCTTAAATACATTTTGGAGGATAGGGACGGCTGTAAGGGGTGAAAGGGAGGCCGTTTTTAACCTACGTCTATGAGACAGTAAAGGTTAAAAGTTGAATCATTTTCTTACAATTTCTCATCCCTGACCTACAGAGAATCGAAAAAAGAATTTACGTAGCTATTTGCCGTAAGACATTCAGGATTGGACCATACACTATTGCCTCTGCTCCAGCATTAAAATTGTTTATTAACTTTGTGACCTTAGTTTGCTGCCATCTTTCTCGGTGTACGGCCACTCCCCAAATTGGAGTCAGTTTTGAACACATTTCAAAATTCTTAAATACATTTTGGAGGATAGGGACGGCTGTAAGGGGTGAAAGGGAGGCCGTTTTTAACCTACGTCTATGAGACAGTAAAGGTTAAAAGTTTAATCATATTCTTACAATTTCTCTTTCTCGGTGTACGGCCACTCCCCAAATTGGAGTCAGTTTTGAACACATTTCAAAATTCTTAAATACATTTTGGAGGACAGGGACGGCTGTAAGGGGTGAAAGGGAGGCCGTTTTTAACCTACGTCTATGAGACAGTAAAGGTTAAAAGTTGAATCATTTTATTACAATTTCTCATCCCTGACCTACAGAGAATCGAAAAAAGAATTTACGTAGCTATTTGCCATAAGACATTCAGGATTGGAACATACACTATTGCCTCTGCGCCAGCATTAAAATTGTTTATTAACTTTGTGACCTTAGTTTGCTGCCATCTTTCTCGGTGTATGGCCACTCCCCAAATTGGAGTCAGTTTTGAACACATTTCAAAATTCTTAAATACATTTTGGAGGATAGGGACGGCTGTAAGGGGTGAAAGGGAGGCCGTTTTTAACCTACGTCTATGAGACAGTAAAGGTTAAAAGTTTAATCATATTCTTACAATTTCTCTTTCTCGGTGTACGGCCACTCCCCAAATTGGAGTCAGTTTTGAACACATTTCAAAATTCTTAAATACATTTTGGAGGACAGGGACGGCTGTAAGGGGTGAAAGGGAGGCCGTTTTTAACCTACGTCTATGAGACAGTAAAGGTTAAAAGTTGAATCATTTTATGACAATTTCTCATCCCTGACCTACAGAGAATCGAAAAAAGAATTTACGTAGCTATTTGCCATAAGACATTCAGGATTGGACCATACACTATTGCCTCTGCGCCAGCATTAAAATTGTTTATTAACTTTGTGACCTTAGTTTGCTGCCATCTTTCTCGGTGTACGGCCACTCCCCAAATTGGAGTCAGTTTTGAACACATTTCAAAATTCTTAAATACATTTTGGAGGACAGGGACGGCTGTAAGGGGTGAAAGGGAGGCCGTTTTTAACCTACGTCTATGAGACAGTAAAGGTTAAAAGTTGAATCATTTTCTTACAATTTCTCATCCCTGACCTACAGAGAATCGAAAAAAGAATTTACGTAGCTATTTGCCGTAAGACATTCAGGATTGGACCATACACTATTGCCTCTGCTCCAGCATTAAAATTGTTTAATAACTTTGTGACCTTAGTTTGCTGCCATCTTTCTCGGTGTACGGCCACTCCCCAAATTGGAGTCAGTTTTGAACACATTTCAAAATTCTTAAATACATTTTGGAGGATAGGGACGGCTGTAAGGGGTGAAAGGGAGGCCGTTTTTAACCTACGTCTATGAGACAGTAAAGGTTAAAAGTGTAATCATATTCTTACAATTTCTCTTTCTCGGTGTGCGGCCACTCCCCAAATTGGAGTCAGTTTTGAACACATTTCAAAATTCTTAAATACATTTTGGAGGATAGGGACGGCTATAAGGGGTGAAAGGGAGGCCGTTTTTAACCTACGTCTATGAGACAGTAAAGGTTAAAAGTTGAATCATTTTCTTACAATTTCTCATCCCTGACCTACAGAGAATCGAAAAAAGAATTTACGTAGCTATTTGCCGTAAGACATTCAGGATTGGACCATACACTATTGCCTCTGCTCCAGCATTAAAATTGTTTATTAACTTTGTGACCTTAGTTTGCTGCCATCTTTCTCGGTGTACGGCCACTCCCCAAATTGGAGTCAGTTTTGAACACATTTCAAAATTCTTAAATACATTTTGGAGGATAGGGACGGCTGTAAGGGGTGAAAGGGAGGCCGTTTTTAACCTACGTCTATGAGACAGTAAAGGTTAAAAGTTTAATCATATTCTTACAATTTCTCTTTCTCGGTGTACGGCCACTCCCCAAATTGGAGTCAGTTTTGAACACATTTCAAAATTCTTAAATACATTTTGGAGGACAGGGACGGCTGTAAGGGGTGAAAGGGAGGCCGTTTTTAACCTACATCTATGAGACAGTAAAGGTTAAAAGTTGAATCATTTTCTTACAATTTCTCATCCCTGACCTACAGAGAATCGAAAAAAGAATTTACGTAGCTATTTGCCGTAAGACATTCAGGATTGGACCATACACTATTGCCTCTGCTCCAGCATTAAAATTGTTTAATAACTTTGTGACCTTAGTTTGCTGCCATCTTTCTCGGTGTACGGCCACTCCCCAAATTGGAGTCAGTTTTGAACACATTTCAAAATTCTTAAATACATTTTGGAGGACAGGGACGGCTGTAAGGGGTGAAAGGGAGGCCGTTTTTAACCTACGTCTATGAGACAGTAAAGGTTAAAAGTTGAATCATTTTCTTACAATTTCTCATCCCTGACCTACAGAGAATCGAAAAAAGAATTTACGTAGCTATTTGCCGTAAGACATTCAGGATTGGACCATACACTATTGCCTCTGCTCCAGCATTAAAATTGTTTATTAACTTTGTGACCTTAGTTTGCTGCCATCTTTCTCGGTGTACGGCCACTCCCCAAATTGGAGTGAGTTTTGAACACATTTCACAATTCTTAAATACATTTTGGAGGATAGGGACGGCTGTAAGGGGTGAAAGGGAGGCCGTTTTTAACCTACGTCTATGAGACAGTAAAGGTTAAAAGTTTAATCATATTCTTACAATTTCTCTTTCTCGGTGTACGGCCACTCCCCAAATTGGAGTCAGTTTTGAACACATTTCAAAATTCTTAAATACATTTTGGAGGACAGGGACGGCTGTAAGGGGTGAAAGGGAGGCCGTTTTTAACCTACGTCTATGAGACAGTAAAGTTTAAAAGTTGAATCATTTTATTACAATTTCTCATCCCTGACCTACAGAGAATCGAAAAAAGAATTTACGTAGCTATTTGCCATAAGACATTCAGGATTGGAACATACACTATTGCCTCTGCGCCAGCATTAAAATTGTTTATTAACTTTGTGACCTTAGTTTGCTGCCATCTTTCTCGGTGTATGGCCACTCCCCAAATTGGAGTCAGTTTTGAACACATTTCAAAATTCTTAAATACATTTTGGAGGATAGGGACGGCTGTAAGGGGTGAAAGGGAGGCAGTTTTTAACCTACGTCTATGAGACAGTAAAGGTTAAAAGTTTAATCATATTCTTACAATTTCTCTTTCTCGGTGTACGGCCACTCCCCAAATTGGAGTCAGTTTTGAACACATTTCAAAATTCTTAAATACATTTTGGAGGACAGGGACGGCTGTAAGGGGTGAAAGGGAGGCCGTTTTTAACCTACGTCTATGAGACAGTAAAGGTTAAAAGTTGAATCATTTTATGACAATTTCTCATCCCTGACCTACAGAGAATCGAAAAAAGAATTTACGTAGCTATTTGCCATAAGACATTCAGGATTGGACCATACACTATTGCCTCTGCGCCAGCATTAAAATTGTTTATTAACTTTGTGACCTTAGTTTGCTGCCATCTTTCTCGGTGTACGGCCACTCCCCAAATTGGAGTCAGTTTTGAACACATTTCAAAATTCTTAAATACATTTTGGAGGACAGGGACGGCTGTAAGGGGTGAAAGGGAGGCCGTTTTTAACCTACGTCTATGAGACAGTAAAGGTTAAAAGTTGAATCATTTTCTTACAATTTCTCATCCCTGACCTACAGAGAATCGAAAAAAGAATTTACGTAGCTATTTGCCGTAAGACATTCAGGATTGGACCATACACTATTGCCTCTGCTCCAGCATTAAAATTGTTTAATAACTTTGTGACCTTAGTTTGCTGCCATCTTTCTCGGTGTACGGCCACTCCCCAAATTGGAGTCAGTTTTGAACACATTTCAAAATTCTTAAATACATTTTGGAGGATAGGGACGGCTGTAAGGGGTGAAAGGGAGGCCGTTTTTAACCTACGTCTATGAGACAGTAAAGGTTAAAAGTGTAATCATATTCTTACAATTTCTCTTTCTCGGTGTGCGGCCACTCCCCAAATTGGAGTCAGTTTTGAACACATTTCAAAATTCTTAAATACATTTTGGAGGACAGGGACGGCTGTAAGGGGTGAAAGGGAGGCCGTTTTTAACCTACGTCTATGAGACAGTAAAGGTTAAAAGTTGAATCATTTTATTACAATTTCTCATCCCTGACCTACAGAGAATCGAAAAAAGAATTTACGTAGCTATTTGCCGTAAGACATTCAGGATTGGACCATACACTATTGCCTCTGCTCCAGCATTAAAATTGTTTAATTACTTTGTGACCTTAGTTTGCTGCCATCTTTCTCGGTGTACGGCCACTCCCCAAACTGGAGTCAGTTTTGAACACATTTCAAAATTCTTAAATACATTTTGGAGGACAGGGACGGCTGTAAGGGGTGAAAGGGAGGCCGTTTTTAACCTACGTCTATGAGACAGTAAAGGTTAAAAGTTGAATCATTTTATTACAATTTCTCATCCCTGACCTACAGAGAATCGAAAAAAGAATTTACGTAGCTATTTGCCATAAGACATTCAGGATTGGACCATACACTATTGCCTCTGCGCCAGCATTAAAATTGTTTATTAACTTTGTGACCTTAGTTTGCTGCCATCTTTCTCGGTGTATGGCCACTCCCCAAATTGGAGTCAGTTTTGAACACATTTCAAAATTCTTAAATACATTTTGGAGGATAGGGACGGCTGTAAGGGGTGAAAGGGAGGCCGTTTTTAACCTACGTCTATGAGACAGTAAAGGTTAAAAGTTTAATCATATTCTTACAATTTCTCTTTCTCGGTGTACGGCCACTCCCCAAATTGGAGTCAGTTTTGAACACATTTCAAAATTCTTAAATACATTTTGGAGGACAGGGACGGCTGTAAGGGGTGAAAGGGAGGCCGTTTTTAACCTACGTCTATGAGACAGTAAAGGTTAAAAGTTGAATCATTTTATGACAATTTCTCATCCCTGACCTACAGAGAATCGAAAAAAGAATTTACGTAGCTATTTGCCATAAGACATTCAGGATTGGACCATACACTATTGCCTCTGCGCCAGCATTAAAATTGTTTATTAACTTTGTGACCTTAGTTTGCTGCCATCTTTCTCGGTGTACGGCCACTCCCCAAATTGGAGTCAGTTTTGAACACATTTCAAAATTCTTAAATACATTTTGGAGGACAGGGACGGCTGTAAGGGGTGAAAGGGAGGCCGTTTTTAACCTACGTCTATGAGACAGTAAAGGTTAAAAGTTGAATCATTTTCTTACAATTTCTCATCCCTGACCTACAGAGAATCGAAAAAAGAATTTACGTAGCTATTTGCCGTAAGACATTCAGGATTGGACCATACACTATTGCCTCTGCTCCAGCATTAAAATTGTTTAATAACTTTGTGACCTTAGTTTGCTGCCATCTTTCTCGGTGTACGGCCACTCCCCAAATTGGAGTCAGTTTTGAACACATTTCAAAATTCTTAAATACATTTTGGAGGATAGGGACGGCTGTAAGGGGTGAAAGGGAGGCCGTTTTTAACCTACGTCTATGAGACAGTAAAGGTTAAAAGTGTAATCATATTCTTACAATTTCTCTTTCTCGGTGTGCGGCCACTCCCCAAATTGGAGTCAGTTTTGAACACATTTCAAAATTCTTAAATACATTTTGGAGGACAGGGACGGCTGTAAGGGGTGAAAGGGAGGCCGTTTTTAACCTACGTCTATGAGACAGTAAAGGTTAAAAGTTGAATCATTTTATTACAATTTCTCATCCCTGACCTACAGAGAATCGAAAAAAGAATTTACGTAGCTATTTGCCGTAAGACATTCAGGATTGGACCATACACTATTGCCTCTGCTCCAGCATTAAAATTGTTTAATTACTTTGTGACCTTAGTTTGCTGCCATCTTTCTCGGTGTACGGCCACTCCCCAAACTGGAGTCAGTTTTGAACACATTTCAAAATTCTTAAATACATTTTGGAGGACAGGGACGGCTGTAAGGGGTGAAAGGGAGGCCGTTTTTAACCTACGTCTATGAGACAGTAAAGGTTAAAAGTTGAATCATTTTATTACAATTTCTCATCCCTGACCTACAGAGAATCGAAAAAAGAATTTACGTAGCTATTTGCCATAAGACATTCAGGATTGGACCATACACTATTGCCTCTGCGCCAGCATTAAAATTGTTTATTAACTTTGTGACCTTAGTTTGCTGCCATCTTTCTCGGTGTATGGCCACTCCCCAAATTGGAGTCAGTTTTGAACACATTTCAAAATTCTTAAATACATTTTGGAGGATAGGGACGGCTGTAAGGGGTGAAAGGGAGGCCGTTTTTAACCTACGTCTATGAGACAGTAAAGGTTATTCTTACAATTTCTCTTTCTCGGTGTACGGCCACTCCCCAAATTGGAGTCAGTTTTGAACACATTTCAAAATTCTTAAATACATTTTGGAGGACAGGGACGGCTGTAAGGGGTGAAAGGGAGGCCGTTTTTAACCTACGTCTATGAGACAGTAAAGGTTAAAAGTTGAATCATTTTATGACAATTTCTCATCCCTGACCTACAGAGAATCGAAAAAAGAATTTACGTAGCTATTTGCCATAAGACATTCAGGATTGGACCATACACTATTGCCTCTGCGCCAGCATTAAAATTGTTTATTAACTTTGTGACCTTAGTTTGCTGCCATCTTTCTCGGTGTACGGCCACTCCCCAAATTGGAGTCAGTTTTGAACACATTTCAAAATTCTTAAATACATTTTGGAGGACAGGGACGGCTGTAAGGGGTGAAAGGGAGGCCGTTTTTAACCTACGTCTATGAGACAGTAAAGGTTAAAAGTTGAATCATTTTCTTACAATTTCTCATCCCTGACCTACAGAGAATCGAAAAAAGAATTTACGTAGCTATTTGCCGTAAGACATTCAGGATTGGACCATACACTATTGCCTCTGCTCCAGCATTAAAATTGTTTATTAACTTTGTGACCTTAGTTTGCTGCCATCTTTCTCGGTGTACGGCCACTCCCCAAATTGGAGTCAGTTTTGAACACATTTCAAAATTCTTAAATACATTTTGGAGGATAGGGACGGCTGTAAGGGGTGAAAGGGAGGCCGTTTTTAACCTACGTCTATGAGACAGTAAAGGTTAAAAGTTTAATCATATTCTTACAATTTCTCTTTCTCGGTGTACGGACACTCCCCAAATTGGAGTCAGTTTTGAACACATTTCAAAACTCTTAAATACATTTTGGAGGACAGGGACGGCTGTAAGGGGTGAAAGGGAGGCCGTTTTTAACCTACATCTATGAGACAGTAAAGGTTAAAAGTTGAATCATTTTCTTACAATTTCTCATCCCTGACCTACAGAGAATCGAAAAAAGAATTTACGTAGCTATTTGCCGTAAGACATTCAGGATTGGACCATACACTATTGCCTCTGCTCCAGCATTAAAATTGTTTAATAACTTTGTGACCTTAGTTTGCTGCCATCTTTCTCGGTGTACGGCCACTCCCCAAATTGGAGTCAGTTTTGAACACATTTCAAAATTCTTAAATACATTTTGGAGGACAGGGACGGCTGTAAGGGGTGAAAGGGAGGCCGTTTTTAACCTACGTCTATGAGACAGTAAAGGTTAAAAGTTGAATCATTTTCTTACAATTTCTCATCCCTGACCTACAGAGAATCGAAAAAAGAATTTACGTAGCTATTTGCCGTAAGACATTCAGGATTGGACCATACACTATTGCCTCTGCTCCAGCATTAAAATTGTTTATTAACTTTGTGACCTTAGTTTGCTGCCATCTTTCTCGGTGTACGGCCACTCCCCAAATTGGAGTCAGTTTTGAACACATTTCAAAATTCTTAAATACATTTTGGAGGATAGGGACGGCTGTAAGGGGTGAAAGGGAGGCCGTTTTTAACCTACGTCTATGAGACAGTAAAGGTTAAAAGTTTAATCATATTCTTACAATTTCTCTTTCTCGGTGTACGGCCACTCCCCAAATTGGAGTCAGTTTTGAACACATTTCAAAATTCTTAAATACATTTTGGAGGACAGGGACGGCTGTAAGGGGTGAAAGGGAGGCCGTTTTGAACCTACGTCTATGAGACAGTAAAGGTTAAAAGTTGAATCATTTTATTACAATTTCTCATCCCTGACCTACAGAGAATCGAAAAAAGAATTTACGTAGCTATTTGCCATAAGACATTCAGGATTGGAACATACACTATTGCCTCTGCGCCAGCATTAAAATTGTTTATTAACTTTGTGACCTTAGTTTGCTGCCATCTTTCTCGGTGTATGGCCACTCCCCAAATTGGAGTCAGTTTTGAACACATTTCAAAATTCTTAAATACATTTTGGAGGATAGGGACGGCTGTAAGGGGTGAAAGGGAGGCCGTTTTTAACCTACGTCTATGAGACAGTAAAGGTTAAAAGTTTAATCATATTCTTACAATTTCTCTTTCTCGGTGTACGGCCACTCCCTAAATTGGAGTCAGTTTTGAACACATTTCAAAATTCTTAAATACATTTTGGAGGACAGGGACGGCTGTAAGGGGTGAAAGGGAGGCCGTTTTTAACCTACGTCTATGAGACAGTAAAGGTTAAAAGTTGAATCATTTTATGACAATTTCTCATCCCTGACCTACAGAGAATCGAAAAAAGAATTTACGTAGCTATTTGCCATAAGACATTCAGGATTGGACCATACACTATTGCCTCTGCGCCAGCATTAAAATTGTTTATTAACTTTGTGACCTTAGTTTGCTGCCATCTTTCTCGGTGTACGGCCACTCCCCAAATTGGAGTCAGTTTTGAACACATTTCAAAATTCTTAAATACATTTTGGAGGACAGGGACGGCTGTAAGGGGTGAAAGGGAGGCCGTTTTTAACCTACGTCTATGAGACAGTAAAGGTTAAAAGTTGAATCATTTTCTTACAATTTCTCATCCCTGACCTACAGAGAATCGAAAAAAGAATTTACGTAGCTATTTGCCGTAAGACATTCAGGATTGGACCATACACTATTGCCTCTGCTCCAGCATTAAAATTGTTTAATAACTTTGTGACCTTAGTTTGCTGCCATCTTTCTCGGTGTACGGCCACTCCCCAAATTGGAGTCAGTTTTGAACACATTTCAAAATTCTTAAATACATTTTGGAGGATAGGGACGGCTGTAAGGGGTGAAAGGGAGGCCGTTTTTAACCTATGTCTATGAGACAGTAAAGGTTAAAAGTGTAATCATATTCTTACAATTTCTCTTTCTCGGTGTGCGGCCACTCCCCAAATTGGAGTCAGTTTTGAACACATTTCAAAATTCTTAAATACATTTTGGAGGACAGGGACGGCTGTAAGGGGTGAAATGGAGGCCGTTTTTAACCTACGTCTATGAGACAGTAAAGGTTAAAAGTTGAATCATTTTATTACAATTTCTCATCCCTGACCTACAGAGAATCGAAAAAAGAATTTACGTAGCTATTTGCCGTAAGACATTCAGGATTGGACCATACACTATTGCCTCTGCTCCAGCATTAAAATTGTTTAATTACTTTGTGACCTTAGTTTGCTGCCATCTTTCTCGGTGTACGGCCACTCCCCAAACTGGAGTCAGTTTTGAACACATTTCAAAATTCTTAAATACATTTTGGAGGACAGGGACGGCTGTAAGGGGTGAAAGGGAGGCCATTTTTAACCTACGTCTATGAGACAGTAAAGGTTAAAAGTTGAATCATTTTATTACAATTTCTCATCCCTGACCTACAGAGAATCGAAAAAAGAATTTACGTAGCTATTTGCCATAAGACATTCAGGATTGGACCATACACTATTGCCTCTGCGCCAGCATTAAAATTGTTTATTAACTTTGTGACCTTAGTTTGCTGCCATCTTTCTCGGTGTATGGCCACTCCCCAAATTGGAGTCAGTTTTGAACACATTTCAAAATTCTTAAATACATTTTGGAGGATAGGGACGGCTGTAAGGGGTGAAAGGGAGGCCGTTTTTAACCTACGTCTATGAGACAGTAAAGGTTAAAAGTTTAATCATATTCTTACAATTTCTCTTTCTCGGTGTACGGCCACTCCCCAAATTGGAGTCAGTTTTGAACACATTTCAAAATTCTTAAATACATTTTGGAGGACAGGGACGGCTGTAAGGGGTGAAAGGGAGGCCGTTTTTAACCTACGTCTATGAGACAGTAAAGGTTAAAAGTTGAATCATTTTATGACAATTTCTCATCCCTGACCTACAGAGAATCGAAAAAAGAATTTACGTAGCTATTTGCCATAAGACATTCAGGATTGGACCATACACTATTGCCTCTGCGCCAGCATTAAAATTGTTTATTAACTTTGTGACCTTAGTTTGCTGCCATCTTTCTCGGTGTACGGCCACTCCCCAAATTGGAGTCAGTTTTGAACACATTTCAAAATTCTTAAATACATTTTGGAGGACAGGGACGGCTGTAAGGGGTGAAAGGGAGGCCGTTTTTAACCTACGTCTATGAGACAGTAAAGGTTAAAAGTTGAATCATTTTATTACAATTTCTCATCCCTGACCTACAGAGAATCGAAAAAAGAATTTACGTAGCTATTTGCCATAAGACATTCAGGATTGGACCATACACTATTGCCTCTGCGCCAGCATTAAAATTGTTTATTAACTTTGTGACCTTAGTTTGCTGCCATCTTTCTCGGTGTATGGCCACTCCCCAAATTGGAGTCAGTTTTGAACACATTTCAAAATTCTTAAATACATTTTGGAGGATAGGGACGGCTGTAAGGGGTGAAAGGGAGGCCGTTTTTAACCTACGTCTATGAGACAGTAAAGGTTAAAAGTTTAATCATATTCTTACAATTTCTCTTTCTCGGTGTACGGCCACTCCCCAAATTGGAGTCAGTTTTGAACACATTTCAAAATTCTTAAATACATTTTGGAGGACAGGGACGGCTGTAAGGGGTGAAAGGGAGGCCGTTTTTAACCTACGTCTATGAGACAGTAAAGGTTAAAAGTTGAATCATTTTATGACAATTTCTCATCCCTGACCTACAGAGAATCGAAAAAAGAATTTACGTAGCTATTTGCCATAAGACATTCAGGATTGGACCATACACTATTGCCTCTGCGCCAGCATTAAAATTGTTTATTAACTTTGTGACCTTAGTTTGCTGCCATCTTTCTCGGTGTACGGCCACTCCCCAAATTGGAGTCAGTTTTGAACACATTTCAAAATTCTTAAATACATTTTGGAGGACAGGGACGGCTGTAAGGGGTGAAAGGGAGGCCGTTTTTAACCTACGTCTATGAGACAGTAAAGGTTAAAAGTTGAATCATTTTCTTACAATTTCTCATCCCTGACCTACAGAGAATCGAAAAAAGAATTTACGTAGCTATTTGCCGTAAGACATTCAGGATTGGACCATACACTATTGCCTCTGCTCCAGCATTAAAATTGTTTATTAACTTTGTGACCTTAGTTTGCTGCCATCTTTCTCGGTGTACGGCCACTCCCCAAATTGGAGTCAGTTTTGAACACATTTCAAAATTCTTAAATACATTTTGGAGGATAGGGACGGCTGTAAGGGGTGAAAGGGAGGCCGTTTTTAACCTACGTCTATGAGACAGTAAAGGTTAAAAGTTTAATCATATTCTTACAATTTCTCTTTCTCGGTGTACGGCCACTCCCCAAATTGGAGTCAGTTTTGAACACATTTCAAAATTCTTAAATACATTTTGGAGGACAGGGACGGCTGTAAGGGGTGAAAGGGAGGCCGTTTTTAACCTACATCTATGAGACAGTAAAGGTTAAAAGTTGAATCATTTTCTTACAATTTCTCATCCCTGACCTACAGAGAATCGAAAAAAGAATTTACGTAGCTATTTGCCGTAAGACATTCAGGATTGGACCATACACTATTGCCTCTGCTCCAGCATTAAAATTGTTTAATAACTTTGTGACCTTAGTTTGCTGCCATCTTTCTCGGTGTACGGCCACTCCCCAAATTGGAGTCAGTTTTGAACACATTTCAAAATTCTTAAATACATTTTGGAGGACAGGGACGGCTGTAAGGGGTGAAAGGGAGGCCGTTTTTAACCTACGTCTATGAGACAGTAAAGGTTAAAAGTTGAATCATTTTCTTACAATTTCTCATCCCTGACCTACAGAGAATCGAAAAAAGAATTTACGTAGCTATTTGCCGTAAGACATTCAGGATTGGACCATACACTATTGCCTCTGCTCCAGCATTAAAATTGTTTATTAACTTTGTGTCCTTAGTTTGCTGCCATCTTTCTCGGTGTACGGCCACTCCCCAAATTGGAGTCAGTTTTGAACACATTTCAAAATTCTTAAATACATTTTGGAGGATAGGGACGGCTGTAAGGGGTGAAAGGGAGGCCGTTTTTAACCTACGTCTATGAGACAGTAAAGGTTAAAAGTTTAATCATATTCTTACAATTTCTCTTTCTCGGTGTACGGCCACTCCCCAAATTGGAGTCAGTTTTGAACACATTTCAAAATTCTTAAATACATTTTGGAGGACAGGGACGGCTGTAAGGGGTGAAAGGGAGGCCGTTTTTAACCTACGTCTATGAGACAGTAAAGGTTAAAAGTTGAATCATTTTATTACAATTTCTCATCCCTGACCTACAGAGAATCGAAAAAAGAATTTACGTAGCTATTTGCCATAAGACATTCAGGATTGGAACATACACTATTGCCTCTGCGCCAGCATTAAAATTGTTTATTAACTTTGTGACCTTAGTTTGCTGCCATCTTTCTCGGTGTATGGCCACTCCCCAAATTGGAGTCAGTTTTGAACACATTTCAAAATTCTTAAATACATTTTGGAGGATAGGGACGGCTGTAAGGGGTGAAAGGGAGGCCGTTTTTAACCTACGTCTATGAGACAGTAAAGGTTAAAAGTTTAATCATATTCTTACAATTTCTCTTTCTCGGTGTACGGCCACTCCCCAAATTGGAGTCAGTTTTGAACACATTTCAAAATTCTTAAATACATTTTGGAGGACAGGGACGGCTGTAAGGGGTGAAAGGGAGGCCGTTTTTAACCTACGTCTATGAGACAGTAAAGGTTAAAAGTTGAATCATTTTATGACAATTTCTCATCCCTGACCTACAGAGAATCGAAAAAAGAATTTACGTAGCTATTTGCCATAAGACATTCAGGATTGGACCATACACTATTGCCTCTGCGCCAGCATTAAAATTGTTTATTAACTTTGTGACCTTAGTTTGCTGCCATCTTTCTCGGTGTATGGCCACTCCCCAAATTGGAGTCAGTTTTGAACACATTTCAAAATTCTTAAATACATTTTGGAGGACAGGGACGGCTGTTAGGGGTGAAAGGGAGGCCGTTTTTAACCTACGTCTATGAGACAGTAAAGGTTAAAAGTTGAATCATTTTCTTACAATTTCTCATCCTTGACCTACAGAGAATCGAAAAAAGAATTTACGTAGCTATTTGCCGTAAGACATTCAGGATTGGACCATACACTATTGCCTCTGCTCCAGCATTAAAATTGTTTATTAACTTTGTGACCTTAGTTTGCTGCCATCTTTCTCGGTGTACGGCCACTCCCCAAATTGGAGTCAGTTTTGAACACATTTCAAAATTCTTAAATACATTTTGGAGGATAGGGACGGCTGTAAGGGGTGAAAGGGAGGCCGTTTTTAACCTACGTCTATGAGACAGTAAAGGTTAAAAGTTTAATCATATTCTTACAATTTCTCTTTCTCGGTGTACGGCCACTCCCCAAATTGGAGTCAGTTTTGAACACATTTCAAAATTCTTAAATACATTTTGGAGGACAGGGACGGCTGTAAGGGGTGAAAGGGAGGCCGTTTTTAACCTACGTCTATGAGACGGTAAAGGTTCAAAGTTGAATCATTTTCTTACAATTTCTCATCCCTGACCTACAGAGAATCGAAAAAAGAATTTACGTAGCTATTTGCCGTAAGACATTCAGGATTGGATCATACACTATTGCCTCTGCTCCAGCATTAAAATTGTTTATTAACTTTGTGACCTTAGTTTGCTGCCATCTTTCTCGGTGTACGGCCACTCCCCAAATTGGAGTCAGTTTTGAACACATTTCAAAATTCTTAAATACATTTTAGAGGATAGGGACTGCTGTAAGGGGTGAAAGGGAGGCCGTTTTTAACCTACGTCTATGAGACAGTAAAGGTTAAAAGTTTAATCATATTCTTACAATTTCTCTTTCTCGGTGTACGGCCACTCCCCAAATTGGAGTCAGTTTTGAACACATTTCAAAATTCTTAAATACATTTTGGAGCACAGGGACGGCTGTAAGGGGTGAAAGGGAGGCCGTTTTTAACCTACGTCTATGAGACAGTAAAGGTTAAAAGTTGAATCATTTTCTTACAATTTCTCATCCCTGACCTACAGAGAATCGAAAAAAGAATTTACGTAGCTATTTGCCGTAAGACATTCAGGATTGGACCATACACCATTGCCTCTGCTCCAGCATTAAAATTGTTTAATAACTTTGTGACCTTAGTTTGCTGCCATCTTTCTCGGTGTACGGCCACTCCCCAAATTGGAGTCAGTTTTGAACACATTTCAAAATTCTTAAATACATTTTGGAGGACAGGGACGGCTGTAAGGGGTGAAAGGGAGGCCGTTTTTAACCTACGTCTATGAGACAGTAAAGGTTAAAAGTTGAATCATTTTATTACAATTTCTCATCCCTGACCTACAGAGAATCGAAAAAAGAATTTACGTAGCTATTTGCCATAAGACATTCAGGATTGGACCATACACTATTGCTTCTGCTCCAGCATTAAAATTGTTTATTAACTTTGTGACCTTAGTTTGCTGCCATCTTTCTCGGTGTATGGCCACTCCCCAAATTGGAGTCAGTTTTGAACACATTTCAAAATTCTTAAATACATTTTGGAGGACAGGGACGGCTGTAAGGGGTGAAAGGGAGGCCGTTTTTAACCTACGTCTATGAGACAGTAAAGGTTAAAAGTTGAATCATTTTCTTACAATTTCTCTTTCTCGGTGTACTGCCACTCCCCAAATTGGAGTCAGTTTTGAACACATTTCAAAATTCTTAAATACATTTTGGAGGACAGGGACGGCTGTAAGGGGTGAAAGGGAGGCCGTTTTTAACCTACGTCTATGAGACAGTAAAGGTTAAGAGTTAAATCATTTTCTTACAATTTCTCTTTCTCGGTGTACTGCCACTCCCCAAATTGGAGTCAGTTTTGAACACATTTCAAAATTCTTAAATACATTTTGGAGGACAGGGACGGCTGTAAGGGGTGAAAGGGAGGCCGTTTTTAACCTACGTCTATGAGACAGTAAAGGTTAAAAGTTGAATCATTTTATGACAATTTCTCATCCCTGACCTACAGAGAATCGAAAAAAGAATTTACGTAGCTATTTGCCATAAGACATTCAGGATTGGACCATACACTATTGCCTCTGCGCCAGCATTAAAATTGTTTATTAACTTTGTGACCTTAGTTTGCTGCCATCTTTCTCGGTGTACGGCCACTCCCCAAATTGGAGTCAGTTTTGAACACATTTCAAAATTCTTAAATACATTTTGGAGGACAGGGACGGCTGTAAGGGGTGAAAGGGAGGCCGTTTTTAACCTACGTCTATGAGACAGTAAAGGTTAAAAGTTGAATCATTTTATTACAATTTCTCATCCCTGACCTACAGAGAATCGAAAAAAGAATTTACGTAGCTATTTGCCATAAGACATTCAGGATTGGACCATACACTATTGCCTCTGCGCCAACATTAAAATTGTTTATTAACTTTGTGACCTTAGTTTGCTGCCATCTTTCTCGGTGTATGGCCACTCCCCAAATTGGAGTCAGTTTTGAACACATTTCAAAATTCTTAAATACATTTTGGAGGATAGGGACGGCTGTAAGGGGTGAAAGGGAGGCCGTTTTTAACCTACGTCTATGAGACAGTAAAGGTTAAAAGTTTAATCATATTCTTACAATTTCTCTTTCTCGGTGTACGGCCACTCCCCAAATTGGAGTCAGTTTTGAACACATTTCAAAATTCTTAAATACATTTTGGAGGACAGGGACGGCTGTAAGGGGTGAAAGGGAGGCCGTTTTTAACCTACGTCTATGAGACAGTAAAGGTTAAAAGTTGAATCATTTTATGACAATTTCTCATCCCTGACCTACAGAGAATCGAAAAAAGAATTTACGTAGCTATTTGCCATAAGACATTCAGGATTGGACCATACACTATTGCCTCTGCGCCAGCATTAAAATTGTTTATTAACTTTGTGACCTTAGTTTGCTGCCATCTTTCTCGGTGTACGGCCACTCCCCAAATTGGAGTCAGTTTTGAACACATTTCAAAATTCTTAAATACATTTTGGAGGACAGGGACGGCTGTAAGGGGTGAAAGGGAGGCCGTTTTTAACCTACGTCTATGAGACAGTAAAGGTTAAAAGTTGAATCATTTTCTTACAATTTCTCATCCCTGACCTACAGAGAATCGAAAAAAGAATTTACGTAGCTATTTGCCGTAAGACATTCAGGATTGGACCATACACTATTGCCTCTGCTCCAGCATTAAAATTGTTTATTAACTTTGTGACCTTAGTTTGCTGCCATCTTTCTCGGTGTACGGCCACTCCCCAAATTGGAGTCAGTTTTGAACACATTTCAAAATTCTTAAATACATTTTGGAGGATAGGGACGGCTGTAAGGGGTGAAAGGGAGGCCGTTTTTAACCTACGTCTATGAGACAGTAAAGGTTAAAAGTTTAATCATATTCTTACAATTTCTCTTTCTCGGTGTACGGCCACTCCCCAAATTGGAGTCAGTTTTGAACACATTTCAAAATTCTTAAATACATTTTGGAGGACAGGGACGGCTGTAAGGGGTGAAAGGGAGGCCGTTTTTAACCTACATCTATGAGACAGTAAAGGTTAAAAGTTGAATCATTTTCTTACAATTTCTCATCCCTGACCTACAGAGAATCGAAAAAAGAATTTACGTAGCTATTTGCCGTAAGACATTCAGGATTGGACCATACACTATTGCCTCTGCTCCAGCATTAAAATTGTTTAATAACTTTGTGACCTTAGTTTGCTGCCATCTTTCTCGGTGTACGGCCACTCCCCAAATTGGAGTCAGTTTTGAACACATTTCAAAATTCTTAAATACATTTTGGAGGACAGGGACGGCTGTAAGGGGTGAAAGGGAGGCCGTTTTTAACCTACGTCTATGAGACAGTAAAGGTTAAAAGTTGAATCATTTTCTTACAATTTCTCATCCCTGACCTACAGAGAATCGAAAAAAGAATTTACGTAGCTATTTGCCGTAAGACATTCAGGATTGGACCATACACTATTGCCTCTGCTCCAGCATTAAAATTGTTTATTAACTTTGTGTCCTTAGTTTGCTGCCATCTTTCTCGGTGTACGGCCACTCCCCAAATTGGAGTCAGTTTTGAACACATTTCAAAATTCTTAAATACATTTTGGAGGATAGGGACGGCTGTAAGGGGTGAAAGGGAGGCCGTTTTTAACCTACGTCTATGAGACAGTAAAGGTTAAAAGTTTAATCATATTCTTACAATTTCTCTTTCTCGGTGTACGGCCACTCCCCAAATTGGAGTCAGTTTTGAACACATTTCAAAATTCTTAAATACATTTTGGAGGACAGGGACGGCTGTAAGGGGTGAAAGGGAGGCCGTTTTTAACCTACGTCTATGAGACAGTAAAGGTTAAAAGTTGAATCATTTTATTACAATTTCTCATCCCTGACCTACAGAGAATCGAAAAAAGAATTTACGTAGCTATTTGCCATAAGACATTCAGGATTGGAACATACACTATTGCCTCTGCGCCAGCATTAAAATTGTTTATTAACTTTGTGACCTTAGTTTGCTGCCATCTTTCTCGGTGTATGGCCACTCCCCAAATTGGAGTCAGTTTTGAACACATTTCAAAATTCTTAAATACATTTTGGAGGATAGGGACGGCTGTAAGGGGTGAAAGGGAGGCCGTTTTTAACCTACGTCTATGAGACAGTAAAGGTTAAAAGTTTAATCATATTCTTACAATTTCTCTTTCTCGGTGTACGGCCACTCCCCAAATTGGAGTCAGTTTTGAACACATTTCAAAATTCTTAAATACATTTTGGAGGACAGGGACGGCTGTAAGGGGTGAAAGGGAGGCCGTTTTTAACCTACGTCTATGAGACAGTAAAGGTTAAAAGTTGAATCATTTTATGACAATTTCTCATCCCTGACCTACAGAGAATCGAAAAAAGAATTTACGTAGCTATTTGCCATAAGACATTCAGGATTGGACCATACACTATTGCCTCTGCGCCAGCATTAAAATTGTTTATTAACTTTGTGACCTTAGTTTGCTGCCATCTTTCTCGGTGTATGGCCACTCCCCAAATTGGAGTCAGTTTTGAACACATTTCAAAATTCTTAAATACATTTTGGAGGACAGGGACGGCTGTTAGGGGTGAAAGGGAGGCCGTTTTTAACCTACGTCTATGAGACAGTAAAGGTTAAAAGTTTAATCATATTCTTACAATTTCTCTTTCTCGGTGTACGGCCACTCCCCAAATTGGAGTCAGTTTTGAACACATTTCAAAATTCTTAAATACATTTTGGAGGACAGGGACGGCTGTAAGGGGTGAAAGGGAGGCCGTTTTTAACCTACGTCTATGAGACGGTAAAGGTTCAAAGTTGAATCATTTTCTTACAATTTCTCATCCCTGACCTACAGAGAATCGAAAAAAGAATTTACGTAGCTATTTGCCGTAAGACATTCAGGATTGGATCATACACTATTGCCTCTGCTCCAGCATTAAAATTGTTTATTAACTTTGTGACCTTAGTTTGCTGCCATCTTTCTCGGTGTACGGCCACTCCCCAAATTGGAGTCAGTTTTGAACACATTTCAAAATTCTTAAATACATTTTAGAGGATAGGGACTGCTGTAAGGGGTGAAAGGGAGGCCGTTTTTAACCTACGTCTATGAGACAGTAAAGGTTAAAAGTTTAATCATATTCTTACAATTTCTCTTTCTCGGTGTACGGCCACTCCCCAAATTGGAGTCAGTTTTGAACACATTTCAAAATTCTTAAATACATTTTGGAGCACAGGGACGGCTGTAAGGGGTGAAAGGGAGGCCGTTTTTAACCTACGTCTATGAGACAGTAAAGGTTAAAAGTTGAATCATTTTCTTACAATTTCTCATCCCTGACCTACAGAGAATCGAAAAAAGAATTTACGTAGCTATTTGCCGTAAGACATTCAGGATTGGACCATACACCATTGCCTCTGCTCCAGCATTAAAATTGTTTAATAACTTTGTGACCTTAGTTTGCTGCCATCTTTCTCGGTGTACGGCCACTCCCCAAATTGGAGTCAGTTTTGAACACATTTCAAAATTCTTAAATACATTTTGGAGGACAGGGACGGCTGTAAGGGGTGAAAGGGAGGCCGTTTTTAACCTACGTCTATGAGACAGTAAAGGTTAAAAGTTGAATCATTTTATTACAATTTCTCATCCCTGACCTACAGAGAATCGAAAAAAGAATTTACGTAGCTATTTGCCATAAGACATTCAGGATTGGACCATACACTATTGCTTCTGCTCCAGCATTAAAATTGTTTATTAACTTTGTGACCTTAGTTTGCTGCCATCTTTCTCGGTGTATGGCCACTCCCCAAATTGGAGTCAGTTTTGAACACATTTCAAAATTCTTAAATACATTTTGGAGGACAGGGACGGCTGTAAGGGGTGAAAGGGAGGCCGTTTTTAACCTACGTCTATGAGACAGTAAAGGTTAAAAGTTGAATCATTTTCTTACAATTTCTCTTTCTCGGTGTACTGCCACTCCCCAAATTGGAGTCAGTTTTGAACACATTTCAAAATTCTTAAATACATTTTGGAGGACAGGGACGGCTGTAAGGGGTGAAAGGGAGGCCGTTTTTAACCTACGTCTATGAGACAGTAAAGGTTAAGAGTTAAATCATTTTCTTACAATTTCTCTTTCTCGGTGTACTGCCACTCCCCAAATTGGAGTCAGTTTTGAACACATTTCAAAATTCTTAAATACATTTTGGAGGACAGGGACGGCTGTAAGGGGTGAAAGGGAGGCCGTTTTTAACCTACGTCTATGAGACAGTAAAGGTTAAAAGTTGAATCATTTTATGACAATTTCTCATCCCTGACCTACAGAGAATCGAAAAAAGAATTTACGTAGCTATTTGCCATAAGACATTCAGGATTGGACCATACACTATTGCCCCTGCTCCAGCATTAAAATTGTTTAATTACTTTGTGACCTTAGTTTGCTGCCATCTTTCTCGGTGTACGGCCACTCCCCAAATTGGAGTCAGTTTTGAACACATTTCAAAATTCTTAAATACATTTTGGAGGACAGGGACGGCTGTAAGGGGTGAAAGGGAGGCCGTTTTTAACCTACGTCTATGAGACAGTAAAGGTTAAAAGTTGAATCATTTTATTACAATTTCTCATCCCTGACCTACAGAGAATCGAAAAAAGAATTTACGTAGCTATTTGCCATAAGACATTCAGGATTGGACCATACACTATTGCTTCTGCTCCAGCATTAAAATTGTTTATTAACTTTGTGACCTTAGTGTGCTGCCATCTTTCTCGGTGTATGGCCACTCCCCAAATTGGAGTCAGTTTTGAACACATTTCAAAATTCTTAAATACATTTTGGAGGATAGGGACGGCTGTAAGGGGTGAAAGGGAGGCCGTTTTTAACCTACGTCTATGAGACAGTAAAGGTTAAAAGTTGAATCATTTTCTTACAATTTCTCTTTCTCGGTGTACTGCCACTCCCCAAATTGGAGTCAGTTTTGAACACATTTCAAAATTCTTAAATACATTTTGGAGGACAGGGACGGCTGTAAGGGGTGAAAGGGAGGCCGTTTTTAACCTACGTCTATGAGACAGTAAAGGTTAAGAGTTAAATCATTTTCTTACAATTTCTCTTTCTCGGTGTACTGCCACTCCCCAAATTGGAGTCAGTTTTGAACACATTTCAAAATTCTTAAATACATTTTGGAGGACAGGGACGGCTGTAAGGGGTGAAAGGGAGGCCGTTTTTAACCTACGTCTATGAGACAGTAAAGGTTAAAAGTTGAATCATTTTATGACAATTTCTCATCCCTGACCTACAGAGAATCGAAAAAAGAATTTACGTAGCTATTTGCCATAAGACATTCAGGATTGGACCATACACTATTGCCCCTGCTCCAGCATTAAAATTGTTTAATTACTTTGTGACCTTAGTTTGCTGCCATCTTTCTCGGTGTACGGCCACTCCCCAAACTGGAGTCAGTTTTGAACACATTTCAAAATTCTTAAATACATTTTGGAGGACAGGGACGGCTGTAAGGGGTGAAAGGGAGGCCATTTTTAACCTACGTCTATGAGACAGTAAAGGTTAAAAGTTGAATCATTTTATTACAATTTCTCATCCCTGACCTACAGAGAATCGAAAAAAGAATTTACGTAGCTATTTGCCATAAGACATTCAGGATTGGACCATACACTATTGCCTCTGCGCCAGCATTAAAATTGTTTATTAACTTTGTGACCTTAGTTTGCTGCCATCTTTCTCGGTGTATGGCCACTCCCCAAATTGGAGTCAGTTTTGAACACATTTCAAAATTCTTAAATACATTTTGGAGGATAGGGACGGCTGTAAGGGGTGAAAGGGAGGCCGTTTTTAACCTACGTCTATGAGACAGTAAAGGTTAAAAGTTTAATCATATTCTTACAATTTCTCTTTCTCGGTGTACGGCCACTCCCCAAATTGGAGTCAGTTTTGAACACATTTCAAAATTCTTAAATACATTTTGGAGGACAGGGACGGCTGTAAGGGGTGAAAGGGAGGCCGTTTTTAACCTACGTCTATGAGACAGTAAAGGTTAAAAGTTGAATCATTTTATGACAATTTCTCATCCCTGACCTACAGAGAATCGAAAAAAGAATTTACGTAGCTATTTGCCATAAGACATTCAGGATTGGACCATACACTATTGCCTCTGCGCCAGCATTAAAATTGTTTATTAACTTTGTGACCTTAGTTTGCTGCCATCTTTCTCGGTGTACGGCCACTCCCCAAATTGGAGTCAGTTTTGAACACATTTCAAAATTCTTAAATACATTTTGGAGGACAGGGACGGCTGTAAGGGGTGAAAGGGAGGCCGTTTTTAACCTACGTCTATGAGACAGTAAAGGTTAAAAGTTGAATCATTTTATTACAATTTCTCATCCCTGACCTACAGAGAATCGAAAAAAGAATTTACGTAGCTATTTGCCATAAGACATTCAGGATTGGACCATACACTATTGCCTCTGCGCCAGCATTAAAATTGTTTATTAACTTTGTGACCTTAGTTTGCTGCCATCTTTCTCGGTGTATGGCCACTCCCCAAATTGGAGTCAGTTTTGAACACATTTCAAAATTCTTAAATACATTTTGGAGGATAGGGACGGCTGTAAGGGGTGAAAGGGAGGCCGTTTTTAACCTACGTCTATGAGACAGTAAAGGTTAAAAGTTTAATCATATTCTTACAATTTCTCTTTCTCGGTGTACGGCCACTCCCCAAATTGGAGTCAGTTTTGAACACATTTCAAAATTCTTAAATACATTTTGGAGGACAGGGACGGCTGTAAGGGGTGAAAGGGAGGCCGTTTTTAACCTACGTCTATGAGACAGTAAAGGTTAAAAGTTGAATCATTTTATGACAATTTCTCATCCCTGACCTACAGAGAATCGAAAAAAGAATTTACGTAGCTATTTGCCATAAGACATTCAGGATTGGACCATACACTATTGCCTCTGCGCCAGCATTAAAATTGTTTATTAACTTTGTGACCTTAGTTTGCTGCCATCTTTCTCGGTGTACGGCCACTCCCCAAATTGGAGTCAGTTTTGAACACATTTCAAAATTCTTAAATACATTTTGGAGGACAGGGACGGCTGTAAGGGGTGAAAGGGAGGCCGTTTTTAACCTACGTCTATGAGACAGTAAAGGTTAAAAGTTGAATCATTTTCTTACAATTTCTCATCCCTGACCTACAGAGAATCGAAAAAAGAATTTACGTAGCTATTTGCCGTAAGACATTCAGGATTGGACCATACACTATTGCCTCTGCTCCAGCATTAAAATTGTTTATTAACTTTGTGACCTTAGTTTGCTGCCATCTTTCTCGGTGTACGGCCACTCCCCAAATTGGAGTCAGTTTTGAACACATTTCAAAATTCTTAAATACATTTTGGAGGATAGGGACGGCTGTAAGGGGTGAAAGGGAGGCCGTTTTTAACCTACGTCTATGAGACAGTAAAGGTTAAAAGTTTAATCATATTCTTACAATTTCTCTTTCTCGGTGTACGGCCACTCCCCAAATTGGAGTCAGTTTTGAACACATTTCAAAATTCTTAAATACATTTTGGAGGACAGGGACGGCTGTAAGGGGTGAAAGGGAGGCCGTTTTTAACCTACATCTATGAGACAGTAAAGGTTAAAAGTTGAATCATTTTCTTACAATTTCTCATCCCTGACCTACAGAGAATCGAAAAAAGAATTTACGTAGCTATTTGCCGTAAGACATTCAGGATTGGACCATACACTATTGCCTCTGCTCCAGCATTAAAATTGTTTAATAACTTTGTGACCTTAGTTTGCTGCCATCTTTCTCGGTGTACGGCCACTCCCCAAATTGGAGTCAGTTTTGAACACATTTCAAAATTCTTAAATACATTTTGGAGGACAGGGACGGCTGTAAGGGGTGAAAGGGAGGCCGTTTTTAACCTACGTCTATGAGACAGTAAAGGTTAAAAGTTGAATCATTTTCTTACAATTTCTCATCCCTGACCTACAGAGAATCGAAAAAAGAATTTACGTAGCTATTTGCCGTAAGACATTCAGGATTGGACCATACACTATTGCCTCTGCTCCAGCATTAAAATTGTTTATTAACTTTGTGTCCTTAGTTTGCTGCCATCTTTCTCGGTGTACGGCCACTCCCCAAATTGGAGTCAGTTTTGAACACATTTCAAAATTCTTAAATACATTTTGGAGGATAGGGACGGCTGTAAGGGGTGAAAGGGAGGCCGTTTTTAACCTACGTCTATGAGACAGTAAAGGTTAAAAGTTTAATCATATTCTTACAATTTCTCTTTCTCGGTGTACGGCCACTCCCCAAATTGGAGTCAGTTTTGAACACATTTCAAAATTCTTAAATACATTTTGGAGGACAGGGACGGCTGTAAGGGGTGAAAGGGAGGCCGTTTTTAACCTACGTCTATGAGACAGTAAAGGTTAAAAGTTGAATCATTTTATTACAATTTCTCATCCCTGACCTACAGAGAATCGAAAAAAGAATTTACGTAGCTATTTGCCATAAGACATTCAGGATTGGAACATACACTATTGCCTCTGCGCCAGCATTAAAATTGTTTATTAACTTTGTGACCTTAGTTTGCTGCCATCTTTCTCGGTGTATGGCCACTCCCCAAATTGGAGTCAGTTTTGAACACATTTCAAAATTCTTAAATACATTTTGGAGGATAGGGACGGCTGTAAGGGGTGAAAGGGAGGCCGTTTTTAACCTACGTCTATGAGACAGTAAAGGTTAAAAGTTTAATCATATTCTTACAATTTCTCTTTCTCGGTGTACGGCCACTCCCCAAATTGGAGTCAGTTTTGAACACATTTCAAAATTCTTAAATACATTTTGGAGGACAGGGACGGCTGTAAGGGGTGAAAGGGAGGCCGTTTTTAACCTACGTCTATGAGACAGTAAAGGTTAAAAGTTGAATCATTTTATGACAATTTCTCATCCCTGACCTACAGAGAATCGAAAAAAGAATTTACGTAGCTATTTGCCATAAGACATTCAGGATTGGACCATACACTATTGCCTCTGCGCCAGCATTAAAATTGTTTATTAACTTTGTGACCTTAGTTTGCTGCCATCTTTCTCGGTGTATGGCCACTCCCCAAATTGGAGTCAGTTTTGAACACATTTCAAAATTCTTAAATACATTTTGGAGGACAGGGACGGCTGTTAGGGGTGAAAGGGAGGCAGTTTTTAACCTACGTCTATGAGACAGTAAAGGTTAAAAGTTGAATCATTTTCTTACAATTTCTCATCCCTGACCTACAGAGAATCGAAAAAAGAATTTACGTAGCTATTTGCCGTAAGACATTCAGGATTGGACCATACACTATTGCCTCTGCTCCAGCATTAAAATTGTTTATTAACTTTGTGACCTTAGTTTGCTGCCATCTTTCTCGGTGTACGGCCACTCCCCAAATTGGAGTCAGTTTTGAACACATTTCAAAATTCTTAAATACATTTTGGAGGATAGGGACGGCTGTAAGGGGTGAAAGGGAGGCCGTTTTTAACCTACGTCTATGAGACAGTAAAGGTTAAAAGTTTAATCATATTCTTACAATTTCTCTTTCTCGGTGTACGGCCACTCCCCAAATTGGAGTCAGTTTTGAACACATTTCAAAATTCTTAAATACATTTTGGAGGACAGGGACGGCTGTAAGGGGTGAAAGGGAGGCCGTTTTTAACCTACGTCTATGAGACGGTAAAGGTTAAAAGTTGAATCATTTTCTTACAATTTCTCATCCCTGACCTACAGAGAATCGAAAAAAGAATTTACGTAGCTATTTGCCGTAAGACATTCAGGATTGGACCATACACTATTGCCTCTGCTCCAGCATTAAAATTGTTTATTAACTTTGTGACCTTAGTTTGCTGCCATCTTTCTCGGTGTACGGCCACTCCCCAAATTGGAGTCAGTTTTGAACACATTTCAAAATTCTTAAATACATTTTAGAGGATAGGGACTGCTGTAAGGGGTGAAAGGGAGGCCGTTTTTAACCTACGTCTATGAGACAGTAAAGGTTAAAAGTTTAATCATATTCTTACAATTTCTCTTTCTCGGTGTACGGCCACTCCCCAAATTGGAGTCAGTTTTGAACACATTTCAAAATTCTTAAATACATTTTGGAGCACAGGGACGGCTGTAAGGGGTGAAAGGGAGGCCGTTTTTAACCTACGTCTATGAGACAGTAAAGGTTAAAAGTTGAATCATTTTCTTACAATTTCTCATCCCTGACCTACAGAGAATCGAAAAAAGAATTTACGTAGCTATTTGCCGTAAGACATTCAGGATTGGACCATACACCATTGCCTCTGCTCCAGCATTAAAATTGTTTAATAACTTTGTGACCTTAGTTTGCTGCCATCTTTCTCGGTGTACGGCCACTCCCCAAATTGGAGTCAGTTTTGAACACATTTCAAAATTCTTAAATACATTTTGGAGGACAGGGACGGCTGTAAGGGGTGAAAGGGAGGCCGTTTTTAACCTACGTCTATGAGACAGTAAAGGTTAAAAGTTGAATCATTTTATTACAATTTCTCATCCCTGACCTACAGAGAATCGAAAAAAGAATTTACGTAGCTATTTGCCATAAGACATTCAGGATTGGACCATACACTATTGCTTCTGCTCCAGCATTAAAATTGTTTATTAACTTTGTGACCTTAGTTTGCTGCCATCTTTCTCGGTGTATGGCCACTCCCCAAATTGGAGTCAGTTTTGAACACATTTCAAAATTCTTAAATACATTTTGGAGGACAGGGACGGCTGTAAGGGGTGAAAGGGAGGCCGTTTTTAACCTACGTCTATGAGACAGTAAAGGTTAAAAGTTGAATCATTTTCTTACAATTTCTCTTTCTCGGTGTACTGCCACTCCCCAAATTGGAGTCAGTTTTGAACACATTTCAAAATTCTTAAATACATTTTGGAGGACAGGGACGGCTGTAAGGGGTGAAAGGGAGGCCGTTTTTAACCTACGTCTATGACACAGTAAAGGTTAAGAGTTAAATCATTTTCTTACAATTTCTCTTTCTCGGTGTACTGCCACTCCCCAAATTGGAGTCAGTTTTGAACACATTTCAAAATTCTTAAATACATTTTGGAGGACAGGGACGGCTGTAAGGGGTGAAAGGGAGGCCGTTTTTAACCTACGTCTATGAGACAGTAAAGGTTAAAAGTTGAATCATTTTATGACAATTTCTCATCCCTGACCTACAGAGAATCGAAAAAAGAATTTACGTAGCTATTTGCCATAAGACATTCAGGATTGGACCATACACTATTGCCTCTGCGCCAGCATTAAAATTGTTTATTAACTTTGTGACCTTAGTTTGCTGCCATCTTTCTCGGTGTATGGCCACTCCCCAAATTGGAGTCAGTTTTGAACACATTTCAAAATTCTTAAATACATTTTGGAGGACAGGGACGGCTGTTAGGGGTGAAAGGGAGGCCGTTTTTAACCTACGTCTATGAGACAGTAAAGGTTAAAAGTTGAATCATTTTCTTACAATTTCTCATCCCTGACCTACAGAGAATCGAAAAAAGAATTTACGTAGCTATTTGCCGTAAGACATTCAGGATTGGACCATACACTATTGCCTCTGCTCCAGCATTAAAATTGTTTATTAACTTTGTGACCTTAGTTTGCTGCCATCTTTCTCGGTGTACGGCCACTCCCCAAATTGGAGTCAGTTTTGAACACATTTCAAAATTCTTAAATACATTTTGGAGGATAGGGATGGCTGTAAGGGGTGAAAGGGAGGCCGTTTTTAACCTACGTCTATGAGACAGTAAAGGTTAAAAGTTTAATCATATTCTTACAATTTCTCTTTCTCGGTGTACGGCCACTCCCCAAATTGGAATCAGTTTTGAACACATTTCAAAATTCTTAAATACATTTTGGAGGACAGGGACGGCTGTAAGGGGTGAAAGGGAGGCCGTTTTTAACCTACGTCTATGAGACGGTAAAGGTTAAAAGTTGAATCATTTTCTTACAATTTCTCATCCCTGACCTACAGAGAATCGAAAAAAGAATTTACGTAGCTATTTGCCGTAAGACATTCAGGATTGGACCATACACTATTGCCTCTGCTCCAGCATTAAAATTGTTTATTAACTTTGTGACCTTAGTTTGCTGCCATCTTTCTCGGTGTACGGCCACTCCCCAAATTGGAGTCAGTTTTGAACACATTTCAAAATTCTTAAATACATTTTGGAGGATAGGGACTGCTGTAAGGGGTGAAAGGGAGGCCGTT
Organism: Lissotriton helveticus; assembly: GCF_964261635.1. NCBI lineage: Eukaryota > Metazoa > Chordata > Amphibia > Caudata > Salamandridae > Lissotriton > Lissotriton helveticus. The sequence continues at coordinate 883,687,102 of NC_136073.1, forward strand.
TTTAACCTACGTCTATGAGACAGTAAAGGTTAAAAGTTTAATCATATTCTTACAATTTCTCTTTCTCGGTGTACGGCCACTCCCCAAATTGGAGTCAGTTTTGAACACATTTCAAAATTCTTAAATACATTTTGGAGGACAGGGACGGCTGTAAGGGGTGAAAGGGAGGCCGTTTTTAACCTACGTCTATGAGACAGTAAAGGTTAAAAGTTGAATAATTTTCTTACAATTTCTCATCCCTGACCTACAGAGAATCGAAAAAAGAATTTACGTAGCTATTTGCCGTAAGACATTCAGGATTGGACCATACACCATTGCCTCTGCTCCAGCATTAAAATTGTTTAATAACTTTGTGACCTTAGTTTGCTGCCATCTTTCTCGGTGTACGGCCACTCCCCAAATTGGAGTCAGTTTTGAACACATTTCAAAATTCTTAAATACATTTTGGAGGACAGGGACGGCTGTAAGGGGTGAAAGGGAGGCCGTTTTTAACCTACGTCTATGAGACAGTAAAGGTTAAAAGTTGAATCATTTTATTACAATTTCTCATCCCTGACCTACAGAGAATCGAAAAAAGAATTTACGTAGCTATTTGCCATAAGACATTCAGGATTGGACCATACACTATTGCTTCTGCTCCAGCATTAAAATTGTTTATTAACTTTGTGACCTTAGTTTGCTGCCATCTTTCTCGGTGTATGGCCACTCCCCAAATTGGAGTCAGTTTTGAACACATTTCAAAATTCTTAAATACATTTTGGAGGACAGGGACGGCTGTAAGGGGTGAAAGGGAGGCCGTTTTTAACCTACGTCTATGAGACAGTAAAGGTTAAAAGTTGAATCATTTTCTTACAATTTCTCTTTCTCGGTGTACTGCCACTCCCCAAATTGGAGTCAGTTTTGAACACATTTCAAAATTCTTAAATACATTTTGGAGGACAGGGACGGCTGTAAGGGGTGAAAGGGAGGCCGTTTTTAACCTACGTCTATGAGACAGTAAAGGTTAAGAGTTAAATCATTTTCTTACAATTTCTCTTTCTCGGTGTACTGCCACTCCCCAAATTGGAGTCAGTTTTGAACACATTTCAAAATTCTTAAATACATTTTGGAGGACAGGGACGGCTGTAAGGGGTGAAAGGGAGGCCGTTTTTAACCTACGTCTATGAGACAGTAAAGGTTAAATGTTGAATCATTTTCTTACAATTTCTCTTTCTCGGTGTACGGCCACTCCCCAAATTGGAGTCAGTTTTGAACACATTTCAAAATTCTTAAATACATTTTGGAGGACAGGGACGGCTGTAAGGGGTGAAAGGGAGGCCGTTTTTAACCTACGTCTATGAGACAGTAAAGGTTAAAAGTTGAATAATTTTCTTACAATTTCTCTTTCTCGGTGTACTGCCACTCCCCAAATTGGAGTCAGTTTTGAACACATTTCAAAATTCCTAAATACATTTTGGAGGACAGGGACGGCTGTAAGGGGTGAAAGGGAGGCCGTTTTTAACCTACGTCTATGAGACAGTAAAGGTTAAAAGTTGAATCATTTTCTTACAATTTCTCATCCCTGACCTACAGAGAATCGAAAAAAGAATTTACGTAGCTATTTGCCGCAAGACATTCAGGATTGGACCATACACTATTGCCTCTGCTCCAGCATTAAAATTGTTTAATTACTTTGTGACCTTAGTTTGCTGCCATCTTTCTCGGTGTACGGCCACTCCCCAAATTGGAGTCAGTTTTGAACACATTTCAAAATTCTTAAATACATTTTGGAGGACAGGGACGGCTGTAAGGGGTGAAAGGGAGGCCGTTTTTAACCTACGTCTATGAGACAGTAAAGGTTAAAAGTTGAATCATTTTATTACAATTTCTCATCCCTGACCTACAGAGAATCGAAAAAAGAATTTACGTAGCTATTTGCCATAAGACATTCAGGATTGGACCATACACTATTGCCTCTGCGCCAGCATTAAAATTGTTTATTAACTTTGTGACCTTAGTTTGCTGCCATCTTTCTCGGTGTATGGCCACTCCCCAAATTGGAGTCAGTTTTGAACACATTTCAAAATTCTTAAATACATTTTGGAGGATAGGGACGGCTGTAAGGGGTGAAAGGGAGGCCATTTTTAACCTACGTCTATGAGACAGTAAAGGTTAAAAGTTTAATCATATTCTTACAATTTCTCTTTCTCGGTGTATGGCCACTCCCCAAATTGGAGTCAGTTTTGAACACATTTCAAAATTCTTAAATACATTTTGGAGGACAGGGACGGCTGTAAGGGGTGAAAGGTAGGCCGTTTTTAACCTACGTCTATGAGACAGTAAAGGGTAAAAGTTGAATCATTTTCTTACAATTTCTCATCCCTGACCTACAGAGAATCGAAAAAAGAATTTACGTAGCTATTTGCCGTAAGACATTCAGGATTGGACCATACACTATTGCCTCTGCTCCAGCATTAAAATTGTTTATTAACTTTGTGACCTTAGTTTGCTGCCATCTTTCTCGGTGTACAGCCACTCCCCAAATTGGAGTCAGTTTTGAACACATTTCAAAATTCTTAAATACATTTTGGAGGATAGGGACGGCTGTAAGGGGTGAAAGGGAGGCCGTTTTTAACCTACGTCTATGAGACAGTAAAGGTTAAAAGTTTAATCATATTCTTACAATTTCTCTTTCTCGGTGTACGGCCACTCCCCAAATTGGAGTCAGTTTTGAACACATTTCAAAATTCTTAAATACATTTTGGAGGACAGGGACGGCTGTAAGGGGTGAAAGGGAGGCCGTTTTTAACCTACGTCTATGAGACAGTAAAGGTTAAAAGTTGAATCATTTTCTTACAATTTCTCATCCCTGACCTACAGAGAATCGAAAAAAGAATTTACGTAGCTATTTGCCGTAAGACATTCAGGATTGGACCATACACTATTGCCTCTGCTCCAGCATTAAAATTGTTTAATAACTTAGTGACCTTAGTTTGCTGCCATCTTTCTCGGTGTACGGCCACTCCCCAAATTGGAGTCAGTTTTGAACACATTTCAAAATTCTTAAATACATTTTGGAGGACAGGGACGGCTGTAAGGGGTGAAAGAGAGGCCGTTTTTAACCTACGTCTATGAGACAGTAAAGGTTAAAAGTTGAATCATTTTCTTACAATTTCTCATCCCTGACCTACAGAGAATCGAAAAAAGAATTTACGTAGCTATTTGCCGTAAGACATTCAGGATTGGACCATACACTATTGCCTCTGCTCCAGCATTAAAATTGTTTATTAACTTTGTGACCTTAGTTTGCTGCCATCTTTCTCGGTGTACGGCCACTCCCCAAATTGGAGTCAGTTTTGAACACATTTCAAAATTCTTAAATACATTTTGGAGGATAGGGACGGCTGTAAGGGGTGAAAGGGAGGCCGTTTTTAACCTACGTCTATGAGACAGTAAAGGTTAAAAGTTTAATCATATTCTTACAATTTCTCTTTCTCGGTGTACGGCCACTCCCCAAATTGGAGTCAGTTTTGAACACATTTCAAAATTCTTAAATACATTTTGGAGGACAGGGACGGCTGTAAGGGGTGAAAGGGAGGCCGTTTTTAACCTACGTCTATGAGACAGTAAAGGTTAAAAGTTGAATCATTTTATTACAATTTCTCATCCCTGACCTACAGAGAATCGAAAAAAGAATTTACGTAGCTATTTGCCATAAGACATTCAGGATTGGAACATACACTATTGCCTCTGCGCCAGCATTAAAATTGTTTATTAACTTTGTGACCTTAGTTTGCTGCCATCTTTCTCGGTGTATGGCCACTCCCCAAATTGGAGTCAGTTTTGAACACATTTCAAAATTCTTAAATATATTTTGGAGGATAGGGACGGCTGTAAGGGGTGAAAGGGAGGCCGTTTTTAACCTACGTCTATGAGACAGTAAAGGTTAAAAGTTTAATCATATTCTTACAATTTCTCTTTCTCGGTGTACGGCCACTCCCCAAATTGGAGTCAGTTTTGAACACATTTCAAAATTCTTAAATACATTTTGGAGGACAGGGACGGCTGTAAGGGGTGAAAGGGAGGCCGTTTTTAACCTACGTCTATGAGACAGTAAAGGTTAAGAGTTAAATCATTTTCTTACAATTTCTCTTTCTCGGTGTACTGCCACTCCCCAAATTGGAGTCAGTTTTGAACACATTTCAAAATTCTTAAATACATTTTGGAGGACAGGGACGGCTGTAAGGGGTGAAAGGGAGGCCGTTTTTAACCTACGTCTATGAGACAGTAAAGGTTAAATGTTGAATCATTTTCTTACAATTTCTCTTTCTCGGTGTACGGCCACTCCCCAAATTGGAGTCAGTTTTGAACACATTTCAAAATTCTTAAATACATTTTGGAGGACAGGGACGGCTGTAAGGGGTGAAAGGGAGGCCGTTTTTAACCTACGTCTATGAGACAGTAAAGGTTAAAAGTTGAATAATTTTCTTACAATTTCTCTTTCTCGGTTTACTGCCACTCCCCAAATTGGAGTCAGTTTTGAACACATTTCAAAATTCTTAAATACATTTTGGAGGACAGGGACGGCTGTAAGGGGTGAAAGGGAGGCCGTTTTTAACCTACGTCTATGAGACAGTAAAGGTTAAAAGTTGAATCATTTTCTTACAATTTCTCATCCCTGACCTACAGAGAATCGAAAAAAGAATTTACGTAGCTATTTGCCGTAAGACATTCAGGATTGGACCATACACTATTGCCTCTGCTCCAGCATTAAAATTGTTTAATTACTTTGTGACCTTAGTTTGCTGCCATCTTTCTCGGTGTACGGCCACTCCCCAAATTGGAGTCAGTTTTGAACACATTTCAAAATTCTTAAATACATTTTGGAGGACAGGGACGGCTGTAAGGGGTGAAAGGGAGGCCGTTTTTAACCTACGTCTATGAGACAGTAAAGGTTAAAAGTTGAATCATTTTATTACAATTTCTCATCCCTGACCTACAGAGAATCGAAAAAAGAATTTACGTAGCTATTTGCCATAAGACATTCAGGATTGGACCATACACTATTGCCTCTGCGCCAGCATTAAAATTGTTTATTAACTTTGTGACCTTAGTTTGCTGCCATCTTTCTCGGTGTATGGCCACTCCCCAAATTGGAGTCAGTTTTGAACACATTTCAAAATTCTTAAATACATTTTGGAGGATAGGGACGGCTGTAAGGGGTGAAAGGGAGGCCGTTTTTAACCTACGTCTATGAGACAGTAAAGGTTAAAAGTTTAATCATATTCTTACAATTTCTCTTTCTCGGTGTACGGCCACTCCCCAAATTGGAGTCAGTTTTGAACACATTTCAAAATTCTTAAATACATTTTGGAGGACAGGGACGGCTGTAAGGGGTGAAAGGGAGGCCGTTTTTAACCTACGTCTATGAGACAGTAAAGGTTAAAAGTTGAATCATTTTCTTACAATTTCTCATCCCTGACCTACAGAGAATCGAAAAAAGAATTTACGTAGCTATTTGCCGTAAGACATTCAGGATTGGACCATACACTATTGCCTCTGCTCCAGCATTAAAATTGTTTATTAACTTTGTGACCTTAGTTTGATGCCATCTTTCTCGGTGTACGGCCACTCCCCAAATTGGAGTCAGTTTTGAACACATTTCAAAATTCTTAAATACATTTTGGAGGATAGGGACGGCTGTAAGGGGTGAAAGGGAGGCCGTTTTTAACCTACGTCTATGAGACAGTAAAGGTTAAAAGTTTAATCATATTCTTACAATTTCTCTTTCTCGGTGTACGGCCACTCCCCAAATTGGAGTCAGTTTTGAACACATTTCAAAATTCTTAAATACATTTTGGAGGACAGGGACGGCTGTAAGGGGTGAAAGGGAGGCCGTTTTTAACCTACGTCTATGAGACAGTAAAGGTTAAAAGTTGAATCATTTTCTTACAATTTCTCATCCCTGACCTACAGAGAATCGAAAAAAGAATTTACGTAGCTATTTGCCGTAAGACATTCAGGATTGGACCATACACTATTGCCTCTGCTCCAGCATTAAAATTGTTTAATAACTTAGTGACCTTAGTTTGCTGCCATCTTTCTCGGTGTACGGCCACTCCCCAAATTGGAGTCAGTTTTGAACACATTTCAAAATTCTTAAATACATTTTGGAGGACAGGGACGGCTGTAATTGGTGAAAGAGAGCCCGTTTTTAACCTACGTCTATGAGACAGTAAAGGTTAAAAGTTGAATCATTTTCTTACAATTTCTCATCCCTGACCTACAGAGAATCGAAAAAAGAATTTACGTAGCTATTTGCCGTAAGACATTCAGGATTGGACCATACACTATTGCCTCTGCTCCTGCATTAAAATTGTTTATTAACTTTGTGACCTTAGTTTGCTGCCATCTTTCTCGGTGTACGGCCACTCCCCAAATTGGAGTCAGTTTTGAACACATTTCAAAATTCTTAAATACATTTTGGAGGATAGGGACGGCTGTAAGGGGTGAAAGGGAGGCCGTTTTTAACCTACGTCTATGAGACAGTAAAGGTTAAAAGTTTAATCATATTCTTACAATTTCTCTTTCCCGGTGTACGGCCACTCCCCAAATTGGAGTCAGTTTTGAACACATTTCAAAATTCTTAAATACATTTTGGAGGACAGGGACGGCTGTAAGGGGTGAAAGGGAGGCCGTTTTTAACCTACGTCTATGAGACAGTAAAGGTTAAAAGTTGAATCATTTTATTACAATTTCTCATCCGTGACCTACAGAGAATCGAAAAAAGAATTTACGTAGCTATTTGCCATAAGACATTCAGGATTGGAACATACACTATTGCCTCTGCGCCATCATTAAAATTGTTTATTAACTTTGTGACCTTAGTTTGCTGCCATCTTTCTCGGTGTATGGCCACTCCCCAAATTGGAGTCAGTTTTGAACACATTTCAAAATTCTTAAATATATTTTGGAGGATAGGGACGGCTGTAAGGGGTGAAAAGGAGGCCGTTTTTAACCTACGTCTATGAGACAGTAAAGGTTAAAAGTTTAATCATATTCTTACAATTTCTCTTTCTCGGTGTACGGCCACTCCCCAAATTGGAGTCAGTTTTGAACACATTTCAAAATTCTTAAATACATTTTGGAGGACAGGGACGGCTGTAAGGGGTGAAAGGGAGGCCGTTTTTAACCTACGTCTATGAGACAGTAAAGGTTAAAAGTTGAATCATTTTATGACAATTTCTCATCCCTGACATACAGAGAATCGAAAAAAGAATTTACGTAGCTATTTGCCATAAGACATTCAGGATTGGACCATACACTATTGCCTCTGCGCCAGCATTAAAATTGTTTATTAACTTTGTGACCTTAGTTTGCTGCCATCTTTCTCGGTGTACGGCCACTCCCCAAATTGGAGTCAGTTTTGAACACATTTCAAAATTCTTAAATACATTTTGGAGGACAGGGACGGCTGTAAGGGGTGAAAGGGAGGCCGTTTTTAACCTACGTCTATGAGACAGTAAAGGTTAAAAGTTGAATCATTTTCTTACAATTTCTCATCCCTGACCTACAGAGAATCGAAAAAAGAATTTACGTAGCTATTTGCCGTAAGACATTCAGGATTGGACCATACACTGTTGCCTCTGCTCCAGCATTAAAATTGTTTATTAACTTTGTGACCTTAGTTTGCTGCCATCTTTCTCGGTGTACGGCCACTCCCCAAATTGGAGTCAGTTTTGAACACATTTCAAAATTCTTAAATACATTTTGGAGGATAGGGACGGCTGTAAGGGGTGAAAGGGAGGCCGTTTTTAACCTACGTCTATGAGACAGTAAAGGTTAAAAGTTTAATCATATTCTTACAATTTCTCTTTCTCGGTGTACGGCCACTCCCCAAATTGGAGTCAGTTTTGAACACATTTCAAAATTCTTAAATACATTTTGGAGGACAGGGACGGCTGTAAGGGGTGAAAGGGAGGCCGTTTTTAACCTACGTCTATGAGACAGTAAAGGTTAAAAGTTGAATCATTTTCTTACAATTTCTCATCCCTGACCTACAGAGAATCGAAAAAAGAATTTACGTAGCAATTTGCCGTAAGACATTCAGGATTGGACCATACACTATTGCCTCTGCTCCAGCATTAAAATTGTTTAATAACTTTGTGACCTTAGTTTGCTGCCATCTTTCTCGGTGTACGGCCACTCCCCAAATTGGAGTCAGTTTTGAACACATTTCAAAATTCTTAAATACATTTTGGAGGACAGGGATGGCTGTAAGGGGTGAAAGGGAGGCCGTTTTTAACCTACGTCTATGAGACAGTAAAGGTTAAAAGTTGAATCATTTTCTTACAATTTCTCATCCCTGACCTACAGAGAATCGAAAAAAGAATTTACGTAGCTATTTGCCGTAAGACATTCAGGATTGGACCATACACTATTGCCTCTGCTCCAGCATTAAAATTGTTTATTAACTTTGTGACCTTAGTTTGCTGCCATCTTTCTCGGTGTACGGCCACTCCCCAAATTGGAGTCAGTTTTGAACACATTTCAAAATTCTTAAATACATTTTGGAGGATAGGGACGGCTGTAAGGGGTGAAAGGGAGGCCGTTTTTAACCTACGTCTATGAGACAGTAAAGGTTAAAAGTTTAATCATATTCTTACAATTTCTCTTTCTCGGTGTACGGCCACTCCCCAAATTGGAGTCAGTTTTGAACACATTTCAAAAATCTTAAATACATTTTGGAGGACAGGGACGGCTGTAAGGGGTGAAAGGGAGGCCGTTTTTAACCTACGTCTATGAGACAGTAAAGGTTAAAAGTTGAATCATTTTCTTACAATTTCTCATCCCTGACCTACAGAGAATCGAAAAAAGAATTTACGTAGCTATTTGCCGTAAGACATTCAGGATTGGACCATACACTATTGCCTCTGCTCCAGCATTAAAATTGTTTAATAACTTTGTGACCTTAGTTTGCTGCCATCTTTCTCGGTGTACGGCCACTCCCCAAATTGGAGTCAGTTTTGAACACATTTCAAAATTCTTAAATACATTTTGGAGGACAGGGACGGCTGTAAGGGGTGAAAGGGAGGCCGTTTTTAACCTACGTCTATGAGACAGTAAAGGTTAAAAGTTGAATCATTTTCTTACAATTTCTCATCCCTGACCTACAGAGAATCGAAAAAAGAATTTACGTAGCTATTTGCCGTAAGACATTCAGGATTGGACCATACACTGTTGCCTCTGCTCCAGCATTAAAATTGTTTATTAACTTTGTGACCTTAGTTTGCTGCCATCTTTCTCGGTGTACGGCCACTCCCCAAATTGGAGTCAGTTTTGAACACATTTCAAAATTCTTAAATACATTTTGGAGGATAGGGACGGCTGTAAGGGGTGAAAGGGAGGCCGTTTTTAACCTACGTCTATGAGACAGTAAAGGTTAAAAGTTTAATCATATTCTTACAATTTCTCTTTCTCGGTGTACGGCCACTCCCCAAATTGGAGTCAGTTTTGAACACATTTCAAAATTCTTAAATACATTTTGGAGGACAGGGACGGCTGTAAGGGGTGAAAGGGAGGCCGTTTTTAACCTACGTCTATGAGACAGTAAAGGTTAAAAGTTGAATCATTTTCTTACAATTTCTCATCCCTGACCTACAGAGAATCGAAAAAAGAATTTACGTAGCAATTTGCCGTAAGACATTCAGGATTGGACCATACACTATTGCCTCTGCTCCAGCATTAAAATTGTTTAATAACTTTGTGACCTTAGTTTTCTGCCATCTTTCTCGGTGTACGGCCACTCCCCAAATTGGAGTCAGTTTTGAACACATTTCAAAATTCTTAAATACATTTTGGAGGACAGGGATGGCTGTAAGGGGTGAAAGGGAGGCCGTTTTTAACCTACGTCTATGAGACAGTAAAGGTTAAAAGTTGAATCATTTTCTTACAATTTCTCATCCCTGACCTACAGAGAATCGAAAAAAGAATTTACGTAGCTATTTGCCGTAAGACATTCAGGATTGGACCATACACTATTGCCTCTGCTCCAGCATTAAAATTGTTTATTAACTTTGTGACCTTAGTTTGCTGCCATCTTTCTCGGTGTACGGCCACTCCCCAAATTGGAGTCAGTTTTGAACACATTTCAAAATTCTTAAATACATTTTGGAGGATAGGGACGGCTGTAAGGGGTGAAAGGGAGGCCGTTTTTAACCTACGTCTATGAGACAGTAAAGGTTAAAAGTTTAATCATATTCTTACAATTTCTCTTTCTCGGTGTACGGCCACTCCCCAAATTGGAGTCAGTTTTGAACACATTTCAAAATTCTTAAATACATTTTGGAGGACAGGGACGGCTGTAAGGGGTGAAAGGGAGGCCGTTTTTAACCTACGTCTATGAGACAGTAAAGGTTAAAAGTTGAATCATTTTCTTACAATTTCTCATCCCTGACCTACAGAGAATCGAAAAAAGAATTTACGTAGCTATTTGCCGTAAGACATTCAGGATTGGACCATACACTATTGCCTCTGCTCCAGCATTAAAATTGTTTAATAACTTTGTGACCTTAGTTTGCTGCCATCTTTCTCGGTGTACGGCCACTCCCCAAATTGGAGTCAGTTTTGAACACATTTCAAAATTCTTAAATACATTTTGGAGGACAGGGACGGCTGTAAGGGGTGAAAGGGAGGCCGTTTTTAACCTACGTCTATGAGACAGTAAAGGTTAAAAGTTGAATCATTTTATTACAATTTCTCATCCCTGACCTACAGAGAATCGAAAAAAGAATTTACATAGCTAATTGCCATAAGACATTCAGGATTGGAACATACACTATTGCCTCTGCGCCAGCATTAAAATTGTTTATTAACTTTGTGACCTTAGTTTGCTGCCATCTTTCTCGGTGTACGGCCACTCCCCAAATTGGAGTCAGTTTTGAACACATTTCAAAATTCTTAAATACATTTTGGAGGACAGGGACAGCTGTAAGGGGTGAAAGGGAGGCCGTTTTTAACCTACGTCTATGAGACAGTAAAGGTTAAAAGTTGAATCATTTTCTTACAATTTCTCATCCCTGACCTACAGAGAATCGAAAAAAGAATTTACGTAGCTATTTGCCGTAAGACATTCAGGATTGGACCATACACTATTGCCTCTGCTCCAGCATTAAAATTGTTTATTAACTTTGTGACCTTAGTTTGCTGCCATCTTTCTCAGTGTACGGCCACTCCCCAAATTGGAGTCAGTTTTGAACACATTTCCAAATTCTTAAATACATTTTGGAGGATAGGGACGGCTGTAAGGGGTGAAAGGGAGGCCGTTTTTAACCTACGTCTATGAGACAGTAAAGGTTAAAAGTTTAATCATATTATTACAATTTCTCTTTCTCGGTGTACGGCCACTCCCCAAATTGGAGTCAGTTTTGAACACATTTCAAAATTCTTAAATACATTTTGGAGGACAGGGACGGCTGTAAGGGGTGAAAGGGAGGCCGTTTTTAACCTACGTCTATGAGACAGTAAAGGTTAAAAGTTGAATAATTTTCTTACAATTTCTCATCCCTGACCTACAGAGAATCGAAAAAAGAATTTACGTAGCTATTTGCCGTAAGACATTCAGGATTGGACCATACACTATTGCCTCTGCTCCAGCATTAAAATTGTTTAATAACTTTGTGACCTTAGTTTGCTGCCATCTTTCTCGGTGTACGGCCACTCCCCAAATTGGAGTCAGTTTTGAACACATTTCAAAATTCTTAAATACATTTTGGAGGACAGGGACGGCTGTAAGGGGTGAAAGGGAGGCCGTTTTTAACCTACGTCTATGAGACAGTAAAGGTTAAAAGTTGAATCATTTTATTACAATTTCTCATCCCTGACCTACAGAGAATCGAAAAAAGAATTTACGTAGCTATTTGCCATAAGACATTCAGGATTGGAACATACACTATTGCCTCTGCGCCAGCATTAAAATTGTTTATTAACTTTGTGACCTTAGTTTGCTGCCATCTTTCTCGGTGTACGGCCACTCCCCAAATTGGAGTCAGTTTTGAACACATTTCAAAATTCTTAAATACATTTTGGAGGATAGGGACGGCTGTAAGGGGTGAAAGGGAGGCCGTTTTTAACCTACGTCTATGAGACAGTAAAGGTTAAAAGTTTAATCATATTCTTACAATTTCTCTTTCTCGGTGTACGGCCACTCCCCAAATTGGAGTCAGTTTTGAACACATTTCAAAATTCTTAAATACATTTTGGAGGACAGGGACGGCTGTAAGGGGTGAAAGGGAGGCCGTTTTTAACCTACGTCTATGAGACAGTAAAGGTTAAAAGTTGAATCATTTTCTTACAATTTCTCATCCCTGACCTACAGAGAATCGAAAAAAGAATTTACGTAGCTATTTGCCGTAAGACATTCAGGATTGGACCATACACTATTGCCTCTGCTCCAGCATTAAAATTGTTTATTAACTTTGTGACCTTAGTTTGCTGCCATCTTTCTCGGTGTACGGCCACTCCCCAAATTGGAGTCAGTTTTGAACACATTTCAAAATTCTTAAATACATTTTGGAGGATAGGGACGGCTGTAAGGGGTGAAAGGGAGGCCGTTTTTAACCTACGTCTATGAGACAGTAAAGGTTAAAAGTTTAATCATATTCTTACAATTTCTCTTTCTCGGTGTACGGCCACTCCCCAAATTGGAGTCAGTTTTGAACACATTTCAAAATTCTTAAATACATTTTGGAGGACAGGGACGGCTGTAAGGGGTGAAAGGGAGGCCGTTTTTAACCTACGTCTATGAGACAGTAAAGGTTAAAAGTTAAATCATTTTCTTACAATTTCTCATCCCTGACCTACAGAGAATCGAAAAAAGAATTTACGTAGCTATTTGCCGTAAGACATTCAGGATTGGACCATACACTATTGCCTCTGCTCCAGCATTAAAATTGTTTAATAACTTTGTGACCTTAGTTTGCTGCCATCTTTCTCGGTGTACGGCCACTCCCCAAATTGGAGTCAGTTTTGAACACATTTCAAAATTCTTAAATACATTTTGGAGGACAGGGACGGCTGTAAGGGGTGAAAGGGAGGCCGTTTTTAACCTACGTCTATGAGACAGTAAAGGTTAAAAGTTGAATCATTTTCTTACATTTTCTCATCCCTGACCTACAGAGAATCGAAAAAAGAATTTACGTAGCTATTTGCCGTAAGACATTCAGGATTGGACCATACACTATTGCCTCTGCTCCAGCATTAAAATTGTTTATTAACTTTGTGACCTTAGTTTGCTGCCATCTTTCTCGGTGTATGGCCACTCCCCAAATTGGAGTCAGTTTTGAACACATTTCAAAATTCTTAAATACATTTTGGAGGATAGGGACGGCTGTAAGGGGTGAAAGGGAGGCCGTTTTTAACCTACGTCTATGAGACAGTAAAGGTTAAAAGTTTAATCATATTCTTACAATTTCTCTTTCTCGGTGTACGGCCACTCCCCAAATTGGAGTCAGTTTTGAACACATTTCAAAATTCTTAAATACATTTTGGAGGACAGGGACGGCTGTAAGGGGTGAAAGGGAGGCCGTTTTTAACCTACGTCTATGAGACAGTAAAGGTTAAAAGTTGAATCATTTTATGACAATTTCTCATCCCTGACCTACAGAGAATCGAAAAAAGAATTTACGTAGCTATTTGCCATAAGACATTCAGGATTGGACCATACACTATTGCCTCTGCGCCAGCATTAAAATTGTTTATTAACTTTGTGACCTTAGTTTGCTGCCATCTTTCTCGGTGTACGGCCACTCCCCAAATTGGAGTCAGTTTTGAACACATTTCAAAATTCTTAAATACATTTTGGAGGACAGGGACGGCTGTAAGGGGTGAAAGGGAGGCCGTTTTTAACCTACGTCTATGAGACAGTAAAGGTTAAAAGTTGAATCATTTTCATACAATTTCTCATCCCTGACCTACAGAGAATCGAAAAAAGAATTTACGTAGCTATTTGCCGTAAGACATTCAGGATTGGACCATACACTATTGCCTCTGCTCCAGCATTAAAATTGTTTATTAACTTTGTGACCTTAGTTTGCTGCCATCTTTCTCGGTGTACGGCCACTCCCCAAATTGGAGTCAGTTTTGAACACATTTCAAAATTCTTAAATACATTTTGGAGGATAGGGACGGCTGTAAGGGGTGAAAGGGAGGCCGTTTTTAACCTACGTCTATGAGACAGTAAAGGTTAAAAGTTTAATCATATTCTTACAATTTCTCTTTCTCGGTGTACGGCCACTCCCCAAATTGGAGTCAGTTTTGAACACATTTCAAAATTCTTAAATACATTTTGGAGGACAGGGACGGCTGTAAGGGGTGAAAGGGAGGCCGTTTTTAACCTACATCTATGAGACAGTAAAGGTTAAAAGTTGAATCATTTTCTTACAATTTCTCATCCCTGACCTACAGAGAATCGAAAAAAGAATTTACGTAGCTATTTGCCGTAAGACATTCAGGATTGGACCATACACTATTGCCTCTGCTCCAGCATTAAAATTGTTTAATAACTTTGTGACCTTAGTTTGCTGCCATCTTTCTCGGTGTACGGCCACTCCCCAAATTGGAGTCAGTTTTGAACACATTTCAAAATTCTTAAATACATTTTGGAGGACAGGGACGGCTGTAAGGGGTGAAAGGGAGGCCGTTTTTAACCTACGTCTATGAGACAGTAAAGGTTAAAAGTTGAATCATTTTCTTACAATTTCTCATCCCTGACCTACAGAGAATCGAAAAAAGAATTTACGTAGCTATTTGCCGTAAGACATTCAGGATTGGACCATACACTATTGCCTCTGCTCCAGCATTAAAATTGTTTATTAACTTTGTGACCTTAGTTTGCTGCCATCTTTCTCGGTGTACGGCCACTCCCCAAATTGGAGTCAGTTTTGAACACATTTCAAAATTCTTAAATACATTTTGGAGGATAGGGACGGCTGTAAGGGGTGAAAGGGAGGCCGTTTTTAACCTACGTCTATGAGACAGTAAAGGTTAAAAGTTTAATCATATTCTTACAATTTCTCTTTCTCGGTGTACGGCCACTCCCCAAATTGGAGTCAGTTTTGAACACATTTCAAAATTCTTAAATACATTTTGGAGGACAGGGACGGCTGTAAGGGGTGAAAGGGAGGCCGTTTTTAACCTACGTCTATGAGACAGTAAAGGTTAAAAGTTGAATCATTTTATTACAATTTCTCATCCCTGACCTACAGAGAATCGAAAAAAGAATTTACGTAGCTATTTGCCATAAGACATTCAGGATTGGAACATACACTATTGCCTCTGCGCCAGCATTAAAATTGTTTATTAACTTTGTGACCTTAGTTTGCTGCCATCTTTCTCGGTGTATGGCCACTCCCCAAATTGGAGTCAGTTTTGAACACATTTCAAAATTCTTAACTACATTTTGGAGGATAGGGACGGCTGTAAGGGGTGAAAGGGAGGCCGTTTTTAACCTACGTCTATGAGACAGTAAAGGTTAAAAGTTTAATCATATTCTTACAATTTCTCTTTCTCGGTGTACGGCCACTCCCCAAATTGGAGTCAGTTTTGAACACATTTCAAAATTCTTAAATACATTTTGGAGGACAGGGACGGCTGTAAGGGGTGAAAGGGAGGCCGTTTATAACCTACGTCTATGAGACAGTAAAGGTTAAAAGTTGAATCATTTTATGACAATTTCTCATCCCTGACCTACAGAGAATCGAAAAAAGAATTTACGTAGCTATTTGCCATAAGACATTCAGGATTGGACCATACACTATTGCCTCTGCGCCAGCATTAAAATTGTTTATTAACTTTGTGACCTTAGTTTGCTGCCATCTTTCTCGGTGTACGGCCACTCCCCAAATTGGAGTCAGTTTTGAACACATTTCAAAATTCTTAAATACATTTTGGAGGACAGGGACGGCTGTAAGGGGTGAAAGGGAGGCCGTTTTTAACCTACGTCTATGAGACAGTAAAGGTTAAAAGTTGAATCATTTTCTTACAATTTCTCATCCCTGACCTACAGAGAATCAAAAAAAGAATTTACGTAGCTATTTGCCGTAAGACATTCAGGATTGGACCATACACTATTGCCTCTGCTCCAGCATTAAAATTGTTTATTAACTTTGTGACCTTAGTTTGCTGCCATCTTTCTCGGTGTACGGCCACTCCCCAAATTGGAGTCAGTTTTGAACACATTTCAAAATTCTTAAATACATTTTGGAGGATAGGGACGGCTGTAAGGGGTGAAAGGGAGGCCGTTTTTAACCTACGTCTATGAGACAGTAAAGGTTAAAAGTTTAATCATATTCTTACAATTTCTCTTTCTCGGTGTACGGCCACTCCCCAAATTGGAGTCAGTTTTGAACACATTTCAAAATTCTTAAATACATTTTGGAGGACAGGGACGGCTGTAAGGGGTGAAAGGGAGGCCGTTTTTAACCTACGTCTATGAGACAGTAAAGGTTAAAAGTTGAATCATTTTCTTACAATTTCTCATCCCTGACCTACAGAGAATCGAAAAAAGAATTTACGTAGCTATTTGCCGTAAGACATTCAGGATTGGACCATACACTATTGCCTCTGCTCCAGCATTAAAATTGTTTAATAACTTTGTGACCTTAGTTTGCTGCCATCTTTCTCGGTGTACGGCCACTCCCCAAATTGGAGTCAGTTTTGAACACATTTCAAAATTCTTAAATACATTTTGGAGGACAGGGACGGCTGTAAGGGGTGAAAGGGAGGCCGTTTTTAACCTACGTCTATGAGACAGTAAAGGTTAAAAGTTGAATCATTTTCTTACAATTTCTCATCCCTGACCTACAGAGAATCGAAAAAAGAATTTACGTAGCTATTTGCCGTAAGACATTCAGGATTGGACCATACACTATTGCCTCTGCTCCAGCATTAAAATTGTTTATTAACTTTGTGACCTTAGTTTGCTGCCATCTTTCTAGGTGTACGGCCACTCCCCAAAATGGAGTCAGTTTTGAACACATTTCAAAATTCTTAAAAACATTTTGGAGGATAGGGACGGCTGTAAGGGGTGAAAGGGAGGCCGTTTTTAACCTACGTCTATGAGACAGTAAAGGTTAAAAGTTTAATCATATTCTTACAATTTCTCTTTCTCGGTGTACGGCCACTCCCCAAATTGGAGTCAGTTTTGAACACATTTCAAAATTCTTAAATACATTTTGGAGGACAGGGACGGCTGTAAGGGGTGAAAGGGAGGCCGTTTTTAACCTACGTCTATGAGACAGTAAAGGTTAAAAGTTGAATAATTTTCTTACAATTTCTCATCCTTGACCTACAGAGAATCGAAAAAAGAATTTACGTAGCTATTTGCCGTAAGACATTCAGGATTGGACCATACACCATTGCCTCTGCTCCAGCATTAAAATTGTTTAATAACTTTGTGACCTTAGTTTGCTGCCATCTTTCTCGGTGTACGGCCACTCCCCAAATTGGAGTCAGTTTTGAACACATTTCAAAATTCTTAAATACATTTTGGAGGACAGGGACGGCTGTAAGGGGTGAAAGGGAGGCCGTTTTTAACCTACGTCTATGAGACAGTAAAGGTTAAAAGTTTAATCATATTCTTACAATTTCTCTTTCTCGGTGTACGGCCACTCCCCAAATTGGAGTCAGTTTTGAACACATTTCAAAATTCTTAAATACATTTTGGAGGACAGGGACGGCTGTAAGGGGTGAAAGGGAGGCCGTTTTTAACCTACGTCTATGAGACAGTAAAGGTTAAAAGTTGAATCATTTTCTTACAATTTCTCATCCCTGACCTACAGAGAATCGAAAAAAGAATTTACGTAGCTATTTGCCGTAAGACATTCAGGATTGGACCATACACTATTGCCTCTGCTCCAGCATTAAAATTGTTTAATAACTTTGTGACCTTAGTTTGCTGCCATCTTTCTCGGTGTACGGCCACTCCCCAAATTGGAGTCAGTTTTGAACACATTTCAAAATTCTTAAATACATTTTGGAGGACAGGGACGGCTGTAAGGGGTGAAAGGGAGGCCGTTTTTAACCTACGTCTATGAGACAGTAAAGGTTAAAAGTTGAATCATTTTCTTACAATTTCTCATCCCTGACCTACAGAGAATCGAAAAAAGAATTTACGTAGCTATTTGCCGTAAGACATTCAGGATTGGACCATACACTATTGCCTCTGCTCCAGCATTAAAATTGTTTATTAACTTTGTGACCTTAGTTTGCTGCCATCTTTCTCGGTGTACGGCCACTCCCCAAAATGGAGTCAGTTTTGAACACATTTCAAAATTCTTAAAAACATTTTGGAGGATAGGGACGGCTGTAAGGGGTGAAAGGGAGGCCGTTTTTAACCTACGTCTATGAGACAGTAAAGGTTAAAAGTTTAATCATATTCTTACAATTTCTCTTTCTCGGTGTACGGCCACTCCCCAAATTGGAGTCAGTTTTGAACACATTTCAAAATTCTTAAATACATTTTGGAGGACAGGGACGGCTGTAAGGGGTGAAAGGGAGGCCGTTTTTAACCTACGTCTATGAGACAGTAAAGGTTAAAAGTTGAATAATTTTCTTACAATTTCTCATCCTTGACCTACAGAGAATCGAAAAAAGAATTTACGTAGCTATTTGCCGTAAGACATTCAGGATTGGACCATACACCATTGCCTCTGCTCCAGCATTAAAATTGTTTAATAACTTTGTGACCTTAGTTTGCTGCCATCTTTCTCGGTGTACGGCCACTCCCCAAATTGGAGTCAGTTTTGAACACATTTCAAAATTCTTAAATACATTTTGGAGGACAGGGACGGCTGTAAGGGGTGAAAGGGAGGCCGTTTTTAACCTACGTCTATGAGACAGTAAAGGTTAAAAGTTGAATCATTTTATTACAATTTCTCATCCCTGACCTACAGAGAATCGAAAAAAGAATTTACGTAGCTATTTGCCATAAGACATTCAGGATTGGACCATACACTATTGCTTCTGCTCCAGCATTAAAATTGTTTATTAACTTTGTGACCTTAGTTTGCTGCCATCTTTCTCGGTGTATGGCCACTCCCCAAATTGGAGTCAGTTTTGAACACATTTCAAAATACTTAAATACATTTTGGAGGACAGGGACGGCTGTAAGGGGTGAAAGGGAGGCCGTTTTTAACCTACGTCTATGAGACAGTAAAGGTTAAAAGTTGAATCATTTTCTTACAATTTCTCTTTCTCGGTGTACTGCCACTCCCCAAATTGGAGTCAGTTTTGAACACATTTCAAATTTCTTAAATACATTTTGGAGGACAGGGACGGCTGTAAGGGGTGAAAGGGAGGCCGTTTTTAACCTACGTCTATGAGACAGTAAAGGTTAAGAGTTAAATCATTTTCTTACAATTTCTCTTTCTCGGTGTACTGCCACTCCCCAAATTGGAGTCAGTTTTGAACACATTTCAAAATTCTTAAATACATTTTGGAGGACAGGGACGGCTGTAAGGGGTGAAAGGGAGGCCGTTTTTAACCTACGTCTATGAGACAGTAAAGGTTAAATGTTGAATCATTTTCTTACAATTTCTCTTTCTCGGTGTACGGCCACTCCCCAAATTGGAGTCAGTTTTGAACACATTTCAAAATTCTTAAATACATTTTGGAGGACAGGGACGGCTGTAAGGGGTGAAAGGGAGGCCGTTTTTAACCTACGTCTATGAGACAGTAAAGGTTAAAAGTTGAATAATTTTCTTACAATTTCTCTTTCTCGGTGTACTGCCACTCCCCAAATTGGAGTCAGTTTTGAACACATTTCAAAATTCTTAAATACATTTTGGAGGACAGGGACGGCTGTAAGGGGTGAAAGGGAGGCCGTTTTTAACCTACGTCTATGAGACAGTAAAGGTTAAAAGTTGAATCATTTTCTTACAATTTCTCATCCCTGACCTACAGAGAATCGAAAAAAGAATTTACGTAGCTATTTGCCGTAAGACATTCAGGATTGGACCATACACTATTGCCTCTGCTCCAGCATTAAAATTGTTTAATTACTTTGTGACCTTAGTTTGCTGCCATCTTTCTCGGTGTACGGCCACTCCCCAAATTGGAGTCAGTTTTGAACACATTTCAAAATTCTTAAATACATTTTGGAGGACAGGGACGGCTGTAAGGGGTGAAAGGGAGGCCGTTTTTAACCTACGTCTATGAGACAGTAAAGGTTAAAAGTTGAATCATTTTATTACAATTTCTCATCCCTGACCTACAGAGAATCGAAAAAAGAATTTACGTAGCTATTTGCCATAAGACATTCAGGATTGGACCATACACTATTGCCTCTGCGCCAGCATTAAAATTGTTTATTAACTTTGTGACCTTAGTTTGCTGCCATCTTTCTCGGTGTATGGCCACTCCCCAAATTGGAGTCAGTTTTGAACACATTTCAAAATTCTTAAATACATTTTGGAGGATAGGGACGGCTGTAAGGGGTGAAAGGGAGGCCGTTTTTAACCTACGTCTATGAGACAGTAAAGGTTAAAAGTTTAATCATATTCTTACAATTTCTCTTTCTCGGTGTACGGCCACTCCCCAAATTGGAGTCAGTTTTGAACACATTTCAAAATTCTTAAATACATTTTGGAGGACAGGGACGGCTGTAAGGGGTGAAAGGGAGGCCGTTTTTAACCTACGTCTATGAGACAGTAAAGGTTAAAAGTTGAATCATTTTCTTACAATTTCTCATCCCTGACCTACAGAGAATCGAAAAAAGAATTTACGTAGCTATTTGCCGTAAGACATTCAGGATTGGACCATACACTATTGCCTCTGCTCCAGCATTAAAATTGTTTATTAACTTTGTGACCTTAGTTTGCTGCCATCTTTCTCGGTGTACGGCCACTCCCCAAATTGGAGTCAGTTTTGAACACATTTCAAAATTCTTAAATACATTTTGGAGGATAGGGACGGCTGTAAGGGGTGAAAGGGAGGCCGTTTTTAACCTACGTCTATGAGACAGTAAAGGTTAAAAGTTTAATCATATTCTTACAATTTCTCTTTCTCGGTGTACGGCCACTCCCCAAATTGGAGTCAGTTTTGAACACATTTCAAAATTCTTAAATACATTTTGGAGGACAGGGACGGCTGTAAGGGGTGAAAGGGAGGCCGTTTTTAACCTACGTCTATGAGACAGTAAAGGTTAAAAGTTGAATCATTTTCTTACAATTTCTCATCCCTGACCTACAGAGAATCGAAAAAAGAATTTACGTAGCTATTTGCCGTAAGACATTCAGGATTGGACCATACACTATTGCCTCTGCTCCAGCATTAAAATTGTTTAATAACTTAGTGACCTTAGTTTGCTGCCATCTTTCTCGGTGTACGGCCACTCCCCAAATTGGAGTCAGTTTTGAACACATTTCAAAATTCTTAAATACATTTTGGAGGACAGGGACGGCTGTAAGGGGTGAAAGAGAGGCCGTTTTTAACCTACGTCTATGAGACAGTAAAGGTTAAAAGTTGAATCATTTTCTTACAATTTCTCATCCCTGACCTACAGAGAATCGAAAAAAGAATTTACGTAGCTATTTGCCGTAAGACATTCAGGATTGGACCATACACTATTGCCTCTGCTCCAGCATTAAAATTGTTTATTAACTTTGTGACCTTAGTTTGCTGCCATCTTTCTCGGTGTACGGCCACTCCCCAAATTGGAGTCAGTTTTGAACACATTTCAAAATTCTTAAATACATTTTGGAGGATAGGGACGGCTGTAAGGGGTGAAAGGGAGGCCGTTTTTAACCTACGTCTATGAGACAGTAAAGGTTAAAAGTTTAATCATATTCTTACAATTTCTCTTTCTCGGTGTACGGCCACTCCCCAAATTGGAGTCAGTTTTGAACACATTTCAAAATTCTTAAATACATTTTGGAGGACAGGGACGGCTGTAAGGGGTGAAAGGGAGGCCGTTTTTAACCTACGTCTATGAGACAGTAAAGGTTAAAAGTTGAATCATTTTATTACAATTTCTCATCCCTGACCTACAGAGAATCGAAAAAAGAATTTACGTAGCTATTTGCCATAAGACATTCAGGATTGGAACATACACTATTGCCTCTGCGCCAGCATTAAAATTGTTTATTAACTTTGTGACCTTAGTTTGCTGCCATCTTTCTCGGTGTATGGCCACTCCCCAAATTGGAGTCAGTTTTGAACACATTTCAAAATTCTTAAATATATTTTGGAGGATAGGGACGGCTGTAAGGGGTGAAAGGGAGGCCGTTTTTAACCTACGTCTATGAGACAGTAAAGGTTAAAAGTTTAATCATATTCTTACAATTTCTCTTTCTCGGTGTACGGCCACTCCCCAAATTGGAGTCAGTTTTGAACACATTTCAAAATTCTTAAATACATTTTGGAGGACAGGGACGGCTGTAAGGGGTGAAAGGGAGGCCGTTTTTAACCTACGTCTATGAGACAGTAAAGGTTAAAAGTTGAATCATTTTATGACAATTTCTCATCCCTGACCTACAGAGAATCGAAAAAAGAATTTACGTAGCTATTTGCCATAAGACATTCAGGATTGGACCATACACTATTGCCTCTGCGCCAGCATTAAAATTGTTTATTAACTTTGTGACCTTAGTTTGCTGCCATCTTTCTCGGTGTACGGCCACTCCCCAAATTGGAGTCAGTTTTGAACACATTTCAAAATTCTTAAATACATTTTGGAGGACAGGGACGGCTGTAAGGGGTGAAAGGGAGGCCGTTTTTAACCTACGTCTATGAGACAGTAAAGGTTAAAAGTTGAATCATTTTCTTACAATTTCTCATCCCTGACCTACAGAGAATCGAAAAAAGAATTTACGTAGCTATTTGCCGTAAGACATTCAGGATTGGACCATACACTATTGCCTCTGCTCCAGCATTAAAATTGTTTATTAACTTTGTGACCTTAGTTTGCTGCCATCTTTCTCGGTGTACGGCCACTCCCCAAATTGGAGTCAGTTTTGAACACATTTCAAAATTCTTAAATACATTTTGGAGGATAGGGACGGCTGTAAGGGGTGAAAGGGAGGCCGTTTTTAACCTACGTCTATGAGACAGTAAAGGTTAAAAGTTTAATCATATTCTTACAATTTCTCTTTCTCGGTGTACGGCCACTCCCCAAATTGGAGTCAGTTTTGAACACATTTCAAAATTCTTAAATACATTTTGGAGGACAGGGACGGCTGTAAGGGGTGAAAGGGAGGCCGTTTTTAACCTACGTCTATGAGACAGTAAAGGTTAAAAGTTGAATCATTTTCTTACAATTTCTCATCCCTGACCTACAGAGAATCGTAAAAAGAATTTACGTAGCAATTTGCCGTAAGACATTCAGAATTGGACCATACACTATTGCCTCTGCTCCAGCATTAAAATTGTTTAATAACTTTGTGACCTTAGTTTGCTGCCATCTTTCTCGGTGTACGGCCACTCCCCAAATTGGAGTCAGTTTTGAACACATTTCAAAATTCTTAAATACATTTTGGAGGACAGGGACGGCTGTAAGGGGTGAAAGGGAGGCCGTTTTTAACCTACGTCTATGAGACAGTAAAGGTTAAAAGTTGAATCATTTTCTTACAATTTCTCATCCCTGACTTACAGAGAATCGAAAAAAGAATTTACGTAGCTATTTGCCGTAAGACATTCAGGATTGGACCATACACTATTGCCTCTGCTCCAGCATTAAAATTGTTTATTAACTTTGTGACCTTAGTTTGCTGCCATCTTTCTCGGTGTACGGCCACTCCCCAAATTGGAGTCAGTTTTGAACACATTTCAAAATTCTTAAATACATTTTGGAGGATAGGGACGGCTGTAAGGGGTGAAAGGGAGGCCGTTTTTAACCTACGTCTATGAGACAGTAAAGGTTAAAAGTTTAATCATATTCTTACAATTTCTCTTTCTCGGTGTACGGCCACTCCCCAAATTGGAGTCAGTTTTGAACACATTTCAAAATTCTTAAATACATTTTGGAGGACAGGGACGGCTGTAAGGGGTGAAAGGGAGGCCGTTTTTAACCTACGTCTATGAGACAGTAAAGGTTAAAAGTTGAATCATTTTCTTACAATTTCTCATCCCTGACCTACAGAGAATCGAAAAAAGAATTTACGTAGCTATTTGCCGTAAGACATTCAGGATTGGACCATACACTATTGCCTCTGCTCCAGCATTAAAATTGTTTAATAACTTTGTGACCTTAGTTTGCTGCCATCTTTCTCGGTGTACGGCCACTCCCCAAATTGGAGTCAGTTTTGAACACATTTCAAAATTCTTAAATACATTTTGGAGGACAGGGACGGCTGTAAGGGGTGAAAGGGAGGCCGTTTTTAACCTACGTCTATGAGACAGTAAAGGTTAAAAGTTGAATCATTTTATTACAATTTCTCATCCCTGACCTACAGAGAATCGAAAAAAGAATTTACGTAGCTATTTGCCATAAGACATTCAGGATTGGAACATACACTATTGCCTCTGTGCCAGCATTAAAATTGTTTATTAACTTTGTGACCTTAGTTTGCTGCCATCTTTCTCGGTGTACGGCCACTCCCCAAATTGGAGTCAGTTTTGAACACATTTCAAAATTCTTAAATACATTTTGGAGGACAGGGACGGCTGTAAGGGGTGAAAGGGAGGCCGTTTTTAACCTACGTCTATGAGACAGTAAAGGTTAAAAGTTGAATCATTTTCTTACAATTTCTCATCCCTGACCTACAGAGAATCGAAAAAAGAATTTACGTAGCTATTTGCCGTAAGACATTCAGGATTGGACCATACACTATTGCCTCTGCTCCAGCATTAAAATTGTTTATTAACTTTGTGACCTTAGTTTGCTGCCATCTTTCTCGGTGTACGGCCACTCCCCAAATTGGAGTCAGTTTTGAACACATTTCAAAATTCTTAAATACATTTTGGAGGATAGGGACGGCTGTAAGGGGTGAAAGGGAGGCCGTTTTTAACCTACGTCTATGAGACAGTAAAGGTTAAAAGTTTAATCATATTCTTACAATTTCTCTTTCTCGGTGTACGGCCACTCCCCAAATTGGAGTCAGTTTTGAACACATTTCAAAATTCTTAAATACATTTTGGAGGACAGGGACGGCTGTAAGGGGTGAAAGGGAGGCCGTTTTTAACCTACGTCTATGAGACAGTAAAGGTTAAAAGTTGAATCATTTTATTACAATTTCTCATCCCTGACCTACAGAGAATCGAAAAAAGAATTTACGTAGCTATTTGCCATAAGACATTCAGGATTGGAACATACACTATTGCCTCTGCGCCAGCATTAAAATTGTTTATTAACTTTGTGACCTTAGTTTGCTGCCATCTTTCTCGGTGTATGGCCACTCCCCAAATTGGAGTCAGTTTTGAACACATTTCAAAATTCTTAACTACATTTTGGAGGATAGGGACGGCTGTAAGGGGTGAAAGGGAGGCCGTTTTTAACCTACGTCTATGAGACAGTAAAGGTTAAAAGTTTAATCATATTCTTACAATTTCTCTTTCTCGGTGTACGGCCACTCCCCAAATTGGAGTCAGTTTTGAACACATTTCAAAATTCTTAAATACATTTTGGAGGACAGGGACGGCTGTAAGGGGTGAAAGGGAGGCCGTTTATAACCTACGTCTATGAGACAGTAAAGGTTAAAAGTTGAATCATTTTATGACAATTTCTCATCCCTGACCTACAGAGAATCGAAAAAAGAATTTACGTAGCTATTTGCCATAAGACATTCAGGATTGGACCATACACTATTGCCTCTGCGCCAGCATTAAAATTGTTTATTAACTTTGTGACCTTAGTTTGCTGCCATCTTTCTCGGTGTACGGCCACTCCCCAAATTGGAGTCAGTTTTGAACACATTTCAAAATTCTTAAATACATTTTGGAGGACAGGGACGGCTGTAAGGGGTGAAAGGGAGGCCGTTTTTAACCTACGTCTATGAGACAGTAAAGGTTAAAAGTTGAATCATTTTCTTACAATTTCTCATCCCTGACCTACAGAGAATCAAAAAAAGAATTTACGTAGCTATTTGCCGTAAGACATTCAGGATTGGACCATACACTATTGCCTCTGCTCCAGCATTAAAATTGTTTATTAACTTTGTGACCTTAGTTTGCTGCCATCTTTCTCGGTGTACGGCCACTCCCCAAATTGGAGTCAGTTTTGAACACATTTCAAAATTCTTAAATACATTTTGGAGGATAGGGACGGCTGTAAGGGGTGAAAGGGAGGCCGTTTTTAACCTACGTCTATGAGACAGTAAAGGTTAAAAGTTTAATCATATTCTTACAATTTCTCTTTCTCGGTGTACGGCCACTCCCCAAATTGGAGTCAGTTTTGAACACATTTCAAAATTCTTAAATACATTTTGGAGGACAGGGACGGCTGTAAGGGGTGAAAGGGAGGCCGTTTTTAACCTACGTCTATGAGACAGTAAAGGTTAAAAGTTGAATCATTTTCTTACAATTTCTCATCCCTGACCTACAGAGAATCGAAAAAAGAATTTACGTAGCTATTTGCCGTAAGACATTCAGGATTGGACCATACACTATTGCCTCTGCTCCAGCATTAAAATTGTTTAATAACTTTGTGACCTTAGTTTGCTGCCATCTTTCTCGGTGTACGGCCACTCCCCAAATTGGAGTCAGTTTTGAACACATTTCAAAATTCTTAAATACATTTTGGAGGACAGGGACGGCTGTAAGGGGTGAAAGGGAGGCCGTTTTTAACCTACGTCTATGAGACAGTAAAGGTTAAAAGTTGAATCATTTTCTTACAATTTCTCATCCCTGACCTACAGAG
Source organism: Lissotriton helveticus (assembly GCF_964261635.1). Taxonomy (NCBI): domain Eukaryota; kingdom Metazoa; phylum Chordata; class Amphibia; order Caudata; family Salamandridae; genus Lissotriton; species Lissotriton helveticus. The sequence continues at coordinate 883,713,929 of NC_136073.1, forward strand.
AATCGAAAAAAGAATTTACGTAGCTATTTGCCGTAAGACATTCAGGATTGGACCATACACTATTGCCTCTGCTCCAGCATTAAAATTGTTTATTAACTTTGTGACCTTAGTTTGCTGCCATCTTTCTAGGTGTACGGCCACTCCCCAAAATGGAGTCAGTTTTGAACACATTTCAAAATTCTTAAAAACATTTTGGAGGATAGGGACGGCTGTAAGGGGTGAAAGGGAGGCCGTTTTTAACCTACGTCTATGAGACAGTAAAGGTTAAAAGTTTAATCATATTCTTACAATTTCTCTTTCTCGGTGTACGGCCACTCCCCAAATTGGAGTCAGTTTTGAACACATTTCAAAATTCTTAAATACATTTTGGAGGACAGGGACGGCTGTAAGGGGTGAAAGGGAGGCCGTTTTTAACCTACGTCTATGAGACAGTAAAGGTTAAAAGTTGAATAATTTTCTTACAATTTCTCATCCTTGACCTACAGAGAATCGAAAAAAGAATTTACGTAGCTATTTGCCGTAAGACATTCAGGATTGGACCATACACCATTGCCTCTGCTCCAGCATTAAAATTGTTTAATAACTTTGTGACCTTAGTTTGCTGCCATCTTTCTCGGTGTACGGCCACTCCCCAAATTGGAGTCAGTTTTGAACACATTTCAAAATTCTTAAATACATTTTGGAGGACAGGGACGGCTGTAAGGGGTGAAAGGGAGGCCGTTTTTAACCTACGTCTATGAGACAGTAAAGGTTAAAAGTTTAATCATATTCTTACAATTTCTCTTTCTCGGTGTACGGCCACTCCCCAAATTGGAGTCAGTTTTGAACACATTTCAAAATTCTTAAATACATTTTGGAGGACAGGGACGGCTGTAAGGGGTGAAAGGGAGGCCGTTTTTAACCTACGTCTATGAGACAGTAAAGGTTAAAAGTTGAATCATTTTCTTACAATTTCTCATCCCTGACCTACAGAGAATCGAAAAAAGAATTTACGTAGCTATTTGCCGTAAGACATTCAGGATTGGACCATACACTATTGCCTCTGCTCCAGCATTAAAATTGTTTAATAACTTTGTGACCTTAGTTTGCTGCCATCTTTCTCGGTGTACGGCCACTCCCCAAATTGGAGTCAGTTTTGAACACATTTCAAAATTCTTAAATACATTTTGGAGGACAGGGACGGCTGTAAGGGGTGAAAGGGAGGCCGTTTTTAACCTACGTCTATGAGACAGTAAAGGTTAAAAGTTGAATCATTTTCTTACAATTTCTCATCCCTGACCTACAGAGAATCGAAAAAAGAATTTACGTAGCTATTTGCCGTAAGACATTCAGGATTGGACCATACACTATTGCCTCTGCTCCAGCATTAAAATTGTTTATTAACTTTGTGACCTTAGTTTGCTGCCATCTTTCTCGGTGTACGGCCACTCCCCAAAATGGAGTCAGTTTTGAACACATTTCAAAATTCTTAAAAACATTTTGGAGGATAGGGACGGCTGTAAGGGGTGAAAGGGAGGCCGTTTTTAACCTACGTCTATGAGACAGTAAAGGTTAAAAGTTTAATCATATTCTTACAATTTCTCTTTCTCGGTGTACGGCCACTCCCCAAATTGGAGTCAGTTTTGAACACATTTCAAAATTCTTAAATACATTTTGGAGGACAGGGACGGCTGTAAGGGGTGAAAGGGAGGCCGTTTTTAACCTACGTCTATGAGACAGTAAAGGTTAAAAGTTGAATAATTTTCTTACAATTTCTCATCCTTGACCTACAGAGAATCGAAAAAAGAATTTACGTAGCTATTTGCCGTAAGACATTCAGGATTGGACCATACACCATTGCCTCTGCTCCAGCATTAAAATTGTTTAATAACTTTGTGACCTTAGTTTGCTGCCATCTTTCTCGGTGTACGGCCACTCCCCAAATTGGAGTCAGTTTTGAACACATTTCAAAATTCTTAAATACATTTTGGAGGACAGGGACGGCTGTAAGGGGTGAAAGGGAGGCCGTTTTTAACCTACGTCTATGAGACAGTAAAGGTTAAAAGTTGAATCATTTTATTACAATTTCTCATCCCTGACCTACAGAGAATCGAAAAAAGAATTTACGTAGCTATTTGCCATAAGACATTCAGGATTGGACCATACACTATTGCTTCTGCTCCAGCATTAAAATTGTTTATTAACTTTGTGACCTTAGTTTGCTGCCATCTTTCTCGGTGTATGGCCACTCCCCAAATTGGAGTCAGTTTTGAACACATTTCAAAATACTTAAATACATTTTGGAGGACAGGGACGGCTGTAAGGGGTGAAAGGGAGGCCGTTTTTAACCTACGTCTATGAGACAGTAAAGGTTAAAAGTTGAATCATTTTCTTACAATTTCTCTTTCTCGGTGTACTGCCACTCCCCAAATTGGAGTCAGTTTTGAACACATTTCAAATTTCTTAAATACATTTTGGAGGACAGGGACGGCTGTAAGGGGTGAAAGGGAGGCCGTTTTTAACCTACGTCTATGAGACAGTAAAGGTTAAAAGTTGAATCATTTTCTTACAATTTCTCATCCCTGACCTACAGAGAATCGAAAAAAGAATTTACGTAGCTATTTGCCGTAAGACATTCAGGATTGGACCATACACTATTGCCTCTGCTCCAGCATTAAAATTGTTTATTAACTTTGTGACCTTAGTTTGCTGCCATCTTTCTCGGTGTACGGCCACTCCCCAAATTGGAGTCAGTTTTGAACACATTTCAAAATTCTTAAATACATTTTGGAGGATAGGGACGGCTGTAAGGGGTGAAAGGGAGGCCGTTTTTAACCTACGTCTATGAGACAGTAAAGGTTAAAAGTTTAATCATATTCTTACAATTTCTCTTTCTCGGTGTACGGCCACTCCCCAAATTGGAGTCAGTTTTGAACACATTTCAAAATTCTTAAATACATTTTGGAGGACAGGGACGGCTGTAAGGGGTGAAAGGGAGGCCGTTTTTAACCTACGTCTATGAGACAGTAAAGGTTAAAAGTTGAATCATTTTCTTACAATTTCTCATCCCTGACCTACAGAGAATCGAAAAAAGAATTTACGTAGCTATTTGCCGTAAGACATTCAGGATTGGACCATACACTATTGCCTCTGCTCCAGCATTAAAATTGTTTAATAACTTAGTGACCTTAGTTTGCTGCCATCTTTCTCGGTGTACGGCCACTCCCCAAATTGGAGTCAGTTTTGAACACATTTCAAAATTCTTAAATACATTTTGGAGGACAGGGACGGCTGTAAGGGGTGAAAGAGAGGCCGTTTTTAACCTACGTCTATGAGACAGTAAAGGTTAAAAGTTGAATCATTTTCTTACAATTTCTCATCCCTGACCTACAGAGAATCGAAAAAAGAATTTACGTAGCTATTTGCCGTAAGACATTCAGGATTGGACCATACACTATTGCCTCTGCTCCAGCATTAAAATTGTTTATTAACTTTGTGACCTTAGTTTGCTGCCATCTTTCTCGGTGTACGGCCACTCCCCAAATTGGAGTCAGTTTTGAACACATTTCAAAATTCTTAAATACATTTTGGAGGATAGGGACGGCTGTAAGGGGTGAAAGGGAGGCCGTTTTTAACCTACGTCTATGAGACAGTAAAGGTTAAAAGTTTAATCATATTCTTACAATTTCTCTTTCTCGGTGTACGGCCACTCCCCAAATTGGAGTCAGTTTTGAACACATTTCAAAATTCTTAAATACATTTTGGAGGACAGGGACGGCTGTAAGGGGTGAAAGGGAGGCCGTTTTTAACCTACGTCTATGAGACAGTAAAGGTTAAAAGTTGAATCATTTTATTACAATTTCTCATCCCTGACCTACAGAGAATCGAAAAAAGAATTTACGTAGCTATTTGCCATAAGACATTCAGGATTGGAACATACACTATTGCCTCTGCGCCAGCATTAAAATTGTTTATTAACTTTGTGACCTTAGTTTGCTGCCATCTTTCTCGGTGTATGGCCACTCCCCAAATTGGAGTCAGTTTTGAACACATTTCAAAATTCTTAAATATATTTTGGAGGATAGGGACGGCTGTAAGGGGTGAAAGGGAGGCCGTTTTTAACCTACGTCTATGAGACAGTAAAGGTTAAAAGTTTAATCATATTCTTACAATTTCTCTTTCTCGGTGTACGGCCACTCCCCAAATTGGAGTCAGTTTTGAACACATTTCAAAATTCTTAAATACATTTTGGAGGACAGGGACGGCTGTAAGGGGTGAAAGGGAGGCCGTTTTTAACCTACGTCTATGAGACAGTAAAGGTTAAAAGTTGAATCATTTTATGACAATTTCTCATCCCTGACCTACAGAGAATCGAAAAAAGAATTTACGTAGCTATTTGCCATAAGACATTCAGGATTGGACCATACACTATTGCCTCTGCGCCAGCATTAAAATTGTTTATTAACTTTGTGACCTTAGTTTGCTGCCATCTTTCTCGGTGTACGGCCACTCCCCAAATTGGAGTCAGTTTTGAACACATTTCAAAATTCTTAAATACATTTTGGAGGACAGGGACGGCTGTAAGGGGTGAAAGGGAGGCCGTTTTTAACCTACGTCTATGAGACAGTAAAGGTTAAAAGTTGAATCATTTTCTTACAATTTCTCATCCCTGACCTACAGAGAATCGAAAAAAGAATTTACGTAGCTATTTGCCGTAAGACATTCAGGATTGGACCATACACTATTGCCTCTGCTCCAGCATTAAAATTGTTTATTAACTTTGTGACCTTAGTTTGCTGCCATCTTTCTCGGTGTACGGCCACTCCCCAAATTGGAGTCAGTTTTGAACACATTTCAAAATTCTTAAATACATTTTGGAGGATAGGGACGGCTGTAAGGGGTGAAAGGGAGGCCGTTTTTAACCTACGTCTATGAGACAGTAAAGGTTAAAAGTTTAATCATATTCTTACAATTTCTCTTTCTCGGTGTACGGCCACTCCCCAAATTGGAGTCAGTTTTGAACACATTTCAAAATTCTTAAATACATTTTGGAGGACAGGGACGGCTGTAAGGGGTGAAAGGGAGGCCGTTTTTAACCTACGTCTATGAGACAGTAAAGGTTAAAAGTTGAATCATTTTCTTACAATTTCTCATCCCTGACCTACAGAGAATCGTAAAAAGAATTTACGTAGCAATTTGCCGTAAGACATTCAGAATTGGACCATACACTATTGCCTCTGCTCCAGCATTAAAATTGTTTAATAACTTTGTGACCTTAGTTTGCTGCCATCTTTCTCGGTGTACGGCCACTCCCCAAATTGGAGTCAGTTTTGAACACATTTCAAAATTCTTAAATACATTTTGGAGGACAGGGACGGCTGTAAGGGGTGAAAGGGAGGCCGTTTTTAACCTACGTCTATGAGACAGTAAAGGTTAAAAGTTGAATCATTTTCTTACAATTTCTCATCCCTGACTTACAGAGAATCGAAAAAAGAATTTACGTAGCTATTTGCCGTAAGACATTCAGGATTGGACCATACACTATTGCCTCTGCTCCAGCATTAAAATTGTTTATTAACTTTGTGACCTTAGTTTGCTGCCATCTTTCTCGGTGTACGGCCACTCCCCAAATTGGAGTCAGTTTTGAACACATTTCAAAATTCTTAAATACATTTTGGAGGATAGGGACGGCTGTAAGGGGTGAAAGGGAGGCCGTTTTTAACCTACGTCTATGAGACAGTAAAGGTTAAAAGTTTAATCATATTCTTACAATTTCTCTTTCTCGGTGTACGGCCACTCCCCAAATTGGAGTCAGTTTTGAACACATTTCAAAATTCTTAAATACATTTTGGAGGACAGGGACGGCTGTAAGGGGTGAAAGGGAGGCCGTTTTTAACCTACGTCTATGAGACAGTAAAGGTTAAAAGTTGAATCATTTTCTTACAATTTCTCATCCCTGACCTACAGAGAATCGAAAAAAGAATTTACGTAGCTATTTGCCGTAAGACATTCAGGATTGGACCATACACTATTGCCTCTGCTCCAGCATTAAAATTGTTTAATAACTTTGTGACCTTAGTTTGCTGCCATCTTTCTCGGTGTACGGCCACTCCCCAAATTGGAGTCAGTTTTGAACACATTTCAAAATTCTTAAATACATTTTGGAGGACAGGGACGGCTGTAAGGGGTGAAAGGGAGGCCGTTTTTAACCTACGTCTATGAGACAGTAAAGGTTAAAAGTTGAATCATTTTATTACAATTTCTCATCCCTGACCTACAGAGAATCGAAAAAAGAATTTACGTAGCTATTTGCCATAAGACATTCAGGATTGGAACATACACTATTGCCTCTGTGCCAGCATTAAAATTGTTTATTAACTTTGTGACCTTAGTTTGCTGCCATCTTTCTCGGTGTACGGCCACTCCCCAAATTGGAGTCAGTTTTGAACACATTTCAAAATTCTTAAATACATTTTGGAGGACAGGGACGGCTGTAAGGGGTGAAAGGGAGGCCGTTTTTAACCTACGTCTATGAGACAGTAAAGGTTAAAAGTTGAATCATTTTCTTACAATTTCTCATCCCTGACCTACAGAGAATCGAAAAAAGAATTTACGTAGCTATTTGCCGTAAGACATTCAGGATTGGACCATACACTATTGCCTCTGCTCCAGCATTAAAATTGTTTATTAACTTTGTGACCTTAGTTTGCTGCCATCTTTCTCGGTGTACGGCCACTCCCCAAATTGGAGTCAGTTTTGAACACATTTCCAAATTCTTAAATACATTTTGGAGGATAGGGACGGCTGTAAGGGGTGAAAGGGAGGCCGTTTTTAACCTACGTCTATGAGACAGTAAAGGTTAAAAGTTTAATCATATTCTTACAATTTCTCTTTCTCGGTGTACGGCCACTCCCCAAATTGGAGTCAGTTTTGAACACATTTCAAAATTCTTAAATACATTTTGGAGGACAGGGACGGCTGTAAGGGGTGAAAGGGAGGCCGTTTTTAACCTACGTCTATGAGACAGTAAAGGTTAAAAGTTGAATCATTTTCTTACAATTTCTCATCCCTGACCTACAGAGAATCGAAAAAAGAATTTACGTAGCTATTTGCCGTAAGACATTCAGGATTGGACCATACACTATTGCCTCTGCTCCAGCATTAAAATTGTTTAATAACTTTGTGACCTTAGTTTGCTGCCATCTTTCTCGGTGTACGGCCACTCCCCAAATTGGAGTCAGTTTTGAACACATTTCAAAATTCTTAAATACATTTTGGAGGACAGGGACGGCTGTAAGGGGTGAAAGGGAGGCCGTTTTTAACCTACGTCTATGAGACAGTAAAGGTTAAAAGTTGAATCATTTTATTACAATTTCTCATCCCTGACCTACAGAGAATCGAAAAAAGAATTTACGTAGCTATTTGCCATAAGACATTCAGGATTGGAACATACACTATTGCCTCTGCGCCAGCATTAAAATTGTTTATTAACTTTGTGACCTTAGTTTGCTGCCATCTTTCTCGGTGTACGGCCACTCCCCAAATTGGAGTCAGTTTTGAACACATTTCAAAATTCTTAAATACATTTTGGAGGATAGGGACGGCTGTAAGGGGTGAAAGGGAGGCCGTTTTTAACCTACGTCTATGAGACAGTAAAGGTTAAAAGTTTAATCATATTCTTACAATTTCTCTTTCTCGGTGTACGGCCACTCCCCAAATTGGAGTCAGTTTTGAACACATTTCAAAATTCTTAAATACATTTTGGAGGACAGGGACGGCTGTAAGGGGTGAAAGGGAGGCCATTTTTAACCTACGTCTATGAGACAGTAAAGGTTAAAAGTTGAATCATTTTCTTACAATTTCTCATCCCTGACCTACAGAGAATCGAAAAAAGAATTTACGTAGCTATTTGCCGTAAGACATTCAGGATTGGACCATACACTATTGCCTCTGCTCCAGCATTAAAATTGTTTATTAACTTTGTGACCTTAGTTTGCTGCCATCTTTCTCGGTGTACGGCCACTCCCCAAATTGGAGTCAGTTTTGAACACATTTCAAAATTCTTAAATACATTTTGGAGGATAGGGACGGCTGTAAGGGGTGAAAGGGAGGCCGTTTTTAACCTACGTCTATGAGACAGTAAAGGTTAAAAGTTTAATCATATTCTTACAATTTCTCTTTCTCGGTGTACGGCCACTCCCCAAATTGGAGTCAGTTTTGAACACATTTCAAAATTCTTAAATACATTTTGGAGGACAGAGACGGCTGTAAGGGGTGAAAGGGAGGCCGTTTTTAACCTACGTCTATGAGACAGTAAAGGTTAAAAGTTGAATCATTTTCTTACAATTTCTCATCCCTGACCTACAGAGAATCGAAAAAAGAATTTACGTAGCTATTTGCCGTAAGACATTCAGGATTGGACCATACACTATTGCCTCTGCTCCAGCATTAAAATTGTTTAATAACTTTGTGACCTTAGTTTGCTGCCATCTTTCTCGGTGTACGGCCACTCCCCAAATTGGAGTCAGTTTTGAACACATTTCAAAATTCTTAAATACATTTTGGAGGACAGGGACGGCTGTAAGGGGTGAAAGGGAGGCCGTTTTTAACCTACGTCTATGAGACAGTAAAGGTTAAAAGTTGAATCATTTTCTTACATTTTCTCATCCCTGACCTACAGAGAATCGAAAAAAGAATTTACGTAGCTATTTGCCGTAAGACATTCAGGATTGGACCATACACTATTGCCTCTGCTCCAGCATTAAAATTGTTTATTAACTTTGTGACCTTAGTTTGCTGCCATCTTTCTCGGTGTATGGCCACTCCCCAAATTGGAGTCAGTTTTGAACACATTTCAAAATACTTAAATACATTTTGGAGGACAGGGACGGCTGTAAGGGGTGAAAGGGAGGCCGTTTTTAACCTACGTCTATGAGACAGTAAAGGTTAAAAGTTGAATCATTTTCTTACAATTTCTCTTTCTCGGTGTACTGCCACTCCCCAAATTGGAGTCAGTTTTGAACACATTTCAAATTTCTTAAATACATTTTGGAGGACAGGGACGGCTGTAAGGGGTGAAAGGGAGGCCGTTTTTAACCTACGTCTATGAGACAGTAAAGGTTAAGAGTTAAATCATTTTCTTACAATTTCTCTTTCTCGGTGTACTGCCACTCCCCAAATTGGAGTCAGTTTTGAACACATTTCAAAATTCTTCAATACATTTTGGAGGACAGGGACGGCTGTAAGGGGTGAAAGGGAGGCCGTTTTTAACCTACGTCTATGAGACAGTAAAGGTTAAATGTTGAATCATTTTCTTACAATTTCTCTTTCTCGGTGTACGGCCACTCCCCAAATTGGAGTCAGTTTTGAACACATTTCAAAATTCTTAAATACATTTTGGAGGACAGGGACGGCTGTAAGGGGTGAAAGGGAGGCCGTTTTTAACCTACGTCTATGAGACAGTAAAGGTTAAAAGTTGAATAATTTTCTTACAATTTCTCTTTCTCGGTGTACTGCCACTCCCCAAATTGGAGTCAGTTTTGAACACATTTCAAAATTCTTAAATACATGTTGGAGGACAGGGACGGCTGTAAGGGGTGAAAGGGAGGCCGTTTTTAACCTACGTCTATGAGACAGTAAAGGTTAAAAGTTGAATCATTTTCTTACAATTTCTCATCCCTGACCTACAGAGAATCGAAAAAAGAATTTACGTAGCTATTTGCCGTAAGACATTCAGGATTGGACCATACACTATTGCCTCTGCTCCAGCATTAAAATTGTTTAATTACTTTGTGACCTTAGTTTGCTGCCATCTTTCTCGGTGTACGGCCACTCCCCAAATTGGAGTCAGTTTTGAACACATTTCAAAATTCTTAAATACATTTTGGAGGACAGGGACGGCTGTAAGGGGTGAAAGGGAGGCCGTTTTTAACCTACGTCTATGAGACAGTAAAGGTTAAAAGTTGAATCATTTTATTACAATTTCTCATCCCTGACCTACAGAGAATCGAAAAAAGAATTTACGTAGCTATTTGCCATAAGACATTCAGGATTGGACCATACACTATTGCCTCTGCGCCAGCATTAAAATTGTTTATTAACTTTGTGACCTTAGTTTGCTGCCATCTTTCTCGGTGTATGGCCACTCCCCAAATTGGAGTCAGTTTTGAACACATTTCAAAATTCTTAAATACATTTTGGAGGATAGGGACGGCTGTAAGGGGTGAAAGGGAGGCCGTTTTTAACCTACGTCTATGAGACAGTAAAGGTTAAAAGTTTAATCATATTCTTACAATTTCTCTTTCTCGGTGTACGGCCACTCCCCAAATTGGAGTCAGTTTTGAACACATTTCAAAATTCTTAAATACATTTTGGAGGACAGGGACGGCTGTAAGGGGTGAAAGGGAGGCCGTTTTTAACCTACGTCTATGAGACAGTAAAGGTTAAAAGTTGAATCATTTTCTTACAATTTCTCATCCCTGACCTACAGAGAATCGAAAAAAGAATTTACGTAGCTATTTGCCGTAAGACATTCAGGATTGGACCATACACTATTGCCTCTGCTCCAGCATTAAAATTGTTTATTAACTTTGTGACCTTAGTTTGCTGCCATCTTTCTCGGTGTACGGCCACTCCCCAAATTGGAGTCAGTTTTGAACACATTTCAAAATTCTTAAATACATTTTGGAGGATAGGGACGGCTGTAAGGGGTGAAAGGGAGGCCGTTTTTAACCTACGTCTATGAGACAGTAAAGGTTAAAAGTTTAATCATATTCTTACAATTTCTCTTTCTCGGTGTACGGCCACTCCCCAAATTGGAGTCAGTTTTGAACACATTTCAAAATTCTTAAATACATTTTGGAGGACAGGGACGGCTGTAAGGGGTGAAAGGGAGGCCGTTTTTAACCTACGTCTATGAGACAGTAAAGGTTAAAAGTTGAATCATTTTCTTACAATTTCTCATCCCTGACCTACAGAGAATCGAAAAAAGAATTTACGTAGCTATTTGCCGTAAGACATTCAGGATTGGACCATACACTATTGCCTCTGCTCCAGCATTAAAATTGTTTAATAACTTAGTGACCTTAGTTTGCTGCCATCTTTCTCGGTGTACGGCCACTCCCCAAATTGGAGTCAGTTTTGAACACATTTCAAAATTCTTAAATACATTTTGGAGGACAGGGACGGCTGTAAGGGGTGAAAGAGAGGCCGTTTTTAACCTACGTCTATGAGACAGTAAAGGTTAAAAGTTGAATCATTTTCTTACAATTTCTCATCCCTGACCTACAGAGAATCGAAAAAAGAATTTACGTAGCTATTTGCCGTAAGACATTCAGGATTGGACCATACACTATTGCCTCTGCTCCAGCATTAAAATTGTTTATTAACTTTGTGACCTTAGTTTGCTGCCATCTTTCTCGGTGTACGGCCACTCCCCAAATTGGAGTCAGTTTTGAACACATTTCAAAATTCTTAAATACATTTTGGAGGATAGGGACGGCTGTAAGGGGTGAAAGGGAGGCCGTTTTTAACCTACGTCTATGAGACAGTAAAGGTTAAAAGTTTAATCATATTCTTACAATTTCTCTTTCTCGGTGTACGGCCACTCCCCAAATTGGAGTCAGTTTTGAACACATTTCAAAATTCTTAAATACATTTTGGAGGACAGGGACGGCTGTAAGGGGTGAAAGGGAGGCCGTTTTTAACCTACGTCTATGAGACAGTAAAGGTTAAAAGTTGAATCATTTTATTACAATTTCTCATCCCTGACCTACAGAGAATCGAAAAAAGAATTTACGTAGCTATTTGCCATAAGACATTCAGGATTGGAACATACACTATTGCCTCTGCGCCAGCATTAAAATTGTTTATTAACTTTGTGACCTTAGTTTGCTGCCATCTTTCTCGGTGTATGGCCACTCCCCAAATTGGAGTCAGTTTTGAACACATTTCAAAATTCTTAAATATATTTTGGAGGATAGGGACGGCTGTAAGGGGTGAAAGGGAGGCCGTTTTTAACCTACGTCTATGAGACAGTAAAGGTTAAAAGTTTAATCATATTCTTACAATTTCTCTTTCTCGGTGTACGGCCACTCCCCAAATTGGAGTCAGTTTTGAACACATTTCAAAATTCTTAAATACATTTTGGAGGACAGGGACGGCTGTAAGGGGTGAAAGGGAGGCCGTTTTTAACCTACGTCTATGAGACAGTAAAGGTTAAAAGTTGAATCATTTTATGACAATTTCTCATCCCTGACCTACAGAGAATCGAAAAAAGAATTTACGTAGCTATTTGCCATAAGACATTCAGGATTGGACCATACACTATTGCCTCTGCGCCAGCATTAAAATTGTTTATTAACTTTGTGACCTTAGTTTGCTGCCATCTTTCTCGGTGTACGGCCACTCCCCAAATTGGAGTCAGTTTTGAACACATTTCAAAATTCTTAAATACATTTTGGAGGACAGGGACGGCTGTAAGGGGTGAAAGGGAGGCCGTTTTTAACCTACGTCTATGAGACAGTAAAGGTTAAAAGTTGAATCATTTTCTTACAATTTCTCATCCCTGACCTACAGAGAATCGAAAAAAGAATTTACGTAGCTATTTGCCGTAAGACATTCAGGATTGGACCATACACTATTGCCTCTGCTCCAGCATTAAAATTGTTTATTAACTTTGTGACCTTAGTTTGCTGCCATCTTTCTCGGTGTACGGCCACTCCCCAAATTGGAGTCAGTTTTGAACACATTTCAAAATTCTTAAATACATTTTGGAGGATAGGGACGGCTGTAAGGGGTGAAAGGGAGGCCGTTTTTAACCTACGTCTATGAGACAGTAAAGGTTAAAAGTTTAATCATATTCTTACAATTTCTCTTTCTCGGTGTACGGCCACTCCCCAAATTGGAGTCAGTTTTGAACACATTTCAAAATTCTTAAATACATTTTGGAGGACAGGGACGGCTGTAAGGGGTGAAAGGGAGGCCTTTTTTAACCTACGTCTATGAGACAGTAAAGGTTAAAAGTTGAATCATTTTCTTACAATTTCTCATCCCTGACCTACAGAGAATCGAAAAAAGAATTTACGTAGCAATTTGCCGTAAGACATTCAGAATTGGACCATACACTATTGCCTCTGCTCCAGCATTAAAATTGTTTAATAACTTTGTGACCTTAGTTTGCTGCCATCTTTCTCGGTGTACGGCCACTCCCCAAATTGGAGTCAGTTTTGAACACATTTCAAAATTCTTAAATACATTTTGGAGGACAGGGACGGCTGTAAGGGGTGAAAGGGAGGCCGTTTTTAACCTACGTCTATGAGACAGTAAAGGTTAAAAGTTGAATCATTTTCTTACAATTTCTCATCCCTGACTTACAGAGAATCGAAAAAAGAATTTACGTAGCTATTTGCCGTAAGACATTCAGGATTGGACCATACACTATTGCCTCTGCTCCAGCATTAAAATTGTTTATTAACTTTGTGACCTTAGTTTGCTGCCATCTTTCTCGGTGTACGGCCACTCCCCAAATTGGAGTCAGTTTTGAACACATTTCAAAATTCTTAAATACATTTTGGAGGATAGGGACGGCTGTAAGGGGTGAAAGGGAGGCCGTTTTTAACCTACGTCTATGAGACAGTAAAGGTTAAAAGTTTAATCATATTCTTACAATTTCTCTTTCTCGGTGTACGGCCACTCCCCAAATTGGAGTCAGTTTTGAACACATTTCAAAATTCTTAAATACATTTTGGAGGACAGGGACGGCTGTAAGGGGTGAAAGGGAGGCCGTTTTTAACCTACGTCTATGAGACAGTAAAGGTTAAAAGTTGAATCATTTTCTTACAATTTCTCATCCCTGACCTACAGAGAATCGAAAAAAGAATTTACGTAGCTATTTGCCGTAAGACATTCAGGATTGGACCATACACTATTGCCTCTGCTCCAGCATTAAAATTGTTTAATAACTTTGTGACCTTAGTTTGCTGCCATCTTTCTCGGTGTACGGCCACTCCCCAAATTGGAGTCAGTTTTGAACACATTTCAAAATTCTTAAATACATTTTGGAGGACAGGGACGGCTGTAAGGGGTGAAAGGGAGGCCGTTTTTAACCTACGTCTATGAGACAGTAAAGGTTAAAAGTTGAATCATTTTATTACAATTTCTCATCCCTGACCTACAGAGAATCGAAAAAAGAATTTACGTAGCTATTTGCCATAAGACATTCAGGATTGGAACATACACTATTGCCTCTGCGCCAGCATTAAAATTGTTTATTAACTTTGTGACCTTAGTTTGCTGCCATCTTTCTCGGTGTACGGCCACTCCCCAAATTGGAGTCAGTTTTGAACACATTTCAAAATTCTTAAATACATTTTGGAGGACAGGGACGGCTGTAAGGGGTGAAAGGGAGGCCGTTTTTAACCTACGTCTATGAGACAGTAAAGGTTAAAAGTTGAATCATTTTCTTACAATTTCTCATCCCTGACCTACAGAGAATCGAAAAAAGAATTTACGTAGCTATTTGCCGTAAGACATTCAGGATTGGACCATACACTATTGCCTCTGCTCCAGCATTAAAATTGTTTATTAACTTTGTGACCTTAGTTTGCTGCCATCTTTCTCGGTGTACGGCCACTCCCCAAATTGGAGTCAGTTTTGAACACATTTCCAAATTCTTAAATACATTTTGGAGGATAGGGACGGCTGTAAGGGGTGAAAGGGAGGCCGTTTTTAACCTACGTCTATGAGACAGTAAAGGTTAAAAGTTTAATCATATTCTTACAATTTCTCTTTCTCGGTGTACGGCCACTCCCCAAATTGGAGTCAGTTTTGAACACATTTCAAAATTCTTAAATACATTTTGGAGGACAGGGACGGCTGTAAGGGGTGAAAGGGAGGCCGTTTTTAACCTACGTCTATGAGACAGTAAAGGTTAAAAGTTGAATCATTTTCTTACAATTTCTCATCCCTGACCTACAGAGAATCGAAAAAAGAATTTACGTAGCTATTTGCCGTAAGACATTCAGGATTGGACCATACACTATTGCCTCTGCTCCAGCATTAAAATTGTTTAATAACTTTGTGACCTTAGTTTGCTGCCATCTTTCTCGGTGTACGGCCACTCCCCAAATTGGAGTCAGTTTTGAACACATTTCAAAATTCTTAAATACATTTTGGAGGACAGGGACGGCTGTAAGGGGTGAAAGGGAGGCCGTTTTTAACCTACGTCTATGAGACAGTAAAGGTTAAAAGTTGAATCATTTTATTACAATTTCTCATCCCTGACCTACAGAGAATCGAAAAAAGAATTTACGTAGCTATTTGCCATAAGACATTCAGGATTGGAACATACACTATTGCCTCTGCGCCAGCATTAAAATTGTTTATTAACTTTGTGACCTTAGTTTGCTGCCATCTTTCTCGGTGTACGGCCACTCCCCAAATTGGAGTCAGTTTTGAACACATTTCAAAATTCTTAAATACATTTTGGAGGATAGGGACGGCTGTAAGGGGTGAAAGGGAGGCCGTTTTTAACCTACGTCTATGAGACAGTAAAGGTTAAAAGTTTAATCATATTCTTACAATTTCTCTTTCTCGGTGTACGGCCACTCCCCAAATTGGAGTCAGTTTTGAACACATTTCAAAATTCTTAAATACATTTTGGAGGACAGGGACGGCTGTAAGGGGTGAAAGGGAGGCCGTTTTTAACCTACGTCTATGAGACAGTAAAGGTTAAAAGTTGAATCATTTTCTTACAATTTCTCATCCCTGACCTACAGAGAATCGAAAAAAGAATTTACGTAGCTATTTGCCGTAAGACATTCAGGATTGGACCATACACTATTGCCTCTGCTCCAGCATTAAAATTGTTTATTAACTTTGTGACCTTAGTTTGCTGCCATCTTTCTCGGTGTACGGCCACTCCCCAAATTGGAGTCAGTTTTGAACACATTTCAAAATTCTTAAATACATTTTGGAGGATAGGGACGGCTGTAAGGGGTGAAAGGGAGGCCGTTTTTAACCTACGTCTATGAGACAGTAAAGGTTAAAAGTTTAATCATATTCTTACAATTTCTCTTTCTCGGTGTACGGCCACTCCCCAAATTGGAGTCAGTTTTGAACACATTTCAAAATTCTTAAATACATTTTGGAGGACAGAGACGGCTGTAAGGGGTGAAAGGGAGGCCGTTTTTAACCTACGTCTATGAGACAGTAAAGGTTAAAAGTTGAATCATTTTCTTACAATTTCTCATCCCTGACCTACAGAGAATCGAAAAAAGAATTTACGTAGCTATTTGCCGTAAGACATTCAGGATTGGACCATACACTATTGCCTCTGCTCCAGCATTAAAATTGTTTAATAACTTTGTGACCTTAGTTTGCTGCCATCTTTCTCGGTGTACGGCCACTCCCCAAATTGGAGTCAGTTTTGAACACATTTCAAAATTCTTAAATACATTTTGGAGGACAGGGACGGCTGTAAGGGGTGAAAGGGAGGCCGTTTTTAACCTACGTCTATGAGACAGTAAAGGTTAAAAGTTGAATCATTTTCTTACATTTTCTCATCCCTGACCTACAGAGAATCGAAAAAAGAATTTACGTAGCTATTTGCCGTA
This sequence comes from Lissotriton helveticus, assembly GCF_964261635.1. Lineage (NCBI taxonomy): Eukaryota > Metazoa > Chordata > Amphibia > Caudata > Salamandridae > Lissotriton > Lissotriton helveticus. The sequence goes on from NC_136073.1 coordinate 883,730,521, forward strand.
AGACATTCAGGATTGGACCATACACTATTGCCTCTGCTCCAGCATTAAAATTGTTTATTAACTTTGTGACCTTAGTTTGCTGCCATCTTTCTCGGTGTACGGCCACTCCCCAAATTGGAGTCAGTTTTGAACACATTTCAAAATTCTTAAATACATTTTGGAGGATAGGGACGGCTGTAAGGGGTAAAAGGGAGGCCGTTTTTAACCTACGTCTATGAGACAGTAAAGGTTAAAAGTTTAATCATATTCTTACAATTTCTCTTTCTCGGTGTACGGCCACTCCCCAAATTGGAGTCAGTTTTGAACACATTTCAAAATTCTTAAATACATTTTGGAGGACAGGGACGGCTGTAAGGGGTGAAAGGGAGGCCGTTTTTAACCTACGTCTATGAGACAGTAAAGGTTAAAAGTTGAATCATTTTATTACAATTTCTCATCCCTGACCTACAGAGAATCGAAAAAAGAATTTACGTAGCTATTTGCCGTAAGACATTCAGGATTGGACCATACACTATTGCCTCTGCTCCAGCATTAAAATTGTTTAATTACTTTGTGACCTTAGTTTGCTGCCATCTTTCTCGGTGTACGGCCACTCCCCAAATTGGAGTCAGTTTTGAACACATTTCAAAATTCTTAAATACATTTTGGAGGACAGGGACGGCTGTAAGGGGTGAAAGGGAGGCCGTTTTTAACCTACGTCTATGAGACAGTAAAGGTTAAAAGTTGAATCATTTTATTACAATTTCTCATCCCTGACCTACAGAGAATCGAAAAAAGAATTTACGTAGCTATTTGCCATAAGACATTCAGGATTGGACCATACACTATTGCCTCTGCGCCAGCATTAAAATTGTTTATTAACTTTGTGACCTTAGTTTGCTGCCATCTTTCTCGGTGTATGGCCACTCCCCAAATTGGAGTCAGTTTTGAACACATTTCAAAATTCTTAAATACATTTTGGAGGATAGGGACGGCTGTAAGGGGTGAAAGGGAGGCCGTTTTTAACCTACGTCTATGAGACAGTAAAGGTTAAAAGTTTAATCATATTCTTACAATTTCTCTTTCTCGGTGTACGGCCACTCCCCAAATTGGAGTCAGTTTTGAACACATTTCAAAATTCTTAAATACATTTTGGAGGACAGGGACGGCTGTAAGGGGTGAAAGGGAGGCCGTTTTTAACCTACGTCTATGAGACAGTAAAGGTTAAAAGTTGAATCATTTTCTTACAATTTCTCATCCCTGACCTACAGAGAATCGAAAAAAGAATTTACGTAGCTATTTGCCGTAAGACATTCAGGATTGGACCATACACTATTGCCTCTGCTCCAGCATTAAAATTGTTTATTAACTTTGTGACCTTAGTTTGCTGCCATCTTTCTCGGTGTACGGCCACTCCCCAAATTGGAGTCAGTTTTGAACACATTTCAAAATTCTTAAATACATTTTGGAGGATAGGGACGGCTGTAAGGGGTGAAAGGGAGGCCGTTTTTAACCTACGTCTATGAGACAGTAAAGGTTAAAAGTTTAATCATATTCTTACAATTTCTCTTTCTCGGTGTACGGCCACTCCCCAAATTGGAGTCAGTTTTGAACACATTTCAAAATTCTTAAATACATTTTGGAGGACAGGGACGGCTGTAAGGGGTGAAAGGGAGGCCGTTTTTAACCTACGTCTATGAGACAGTAAAGGTTAAAAGTTGAATCATTTTCTTACAATTTCTCATCCCTGACCTACAGAGAATCGAAAAAAGAATTTACGTAGCTATTTGCCGTAAGACATTCAGGATTGGACCATACACTATTGCCTCTGCTCCAGCATTAAAATTGTTTAATAACTTAGTGACCTTAGTTTGCTGCCATCTTTCTCGGTGTACGGCCACTCCCCAAATTGGAGTCAGTTTTGAACACATTTCAAAATTCTTAAATACATTTTGGAGGACAGGGACGGCTGTAAGGGGTGAAAGAGAGGCCGTTTTTAACCTACGTCTATGAGACAGTAAAGGTTAAAAGTTGAATCATTTTCTTACAATTTCTCATCCCTGACCTACAGAGAATCGAAAAAAGAATTTACGTAGCTATTTGCCGTAAGACATTCAGGATTGGACCATACACTATTGCCTCTGCTCCAGCATTAAAATTGTTTATTAACTTTGTGACCTTAGTTTGCTGCCATCTTTCTCGGTGTACGGCCACTCCCCAAATTGGAGTCAGTTTTGAACACATTTCAAAATTCTTAAATACATTTTGGAGGATAGGGACGGCTGTAAGGGGTGAAAGGGAGGCCGTTTTTAACCTACGTCTATGAGACAGTAAAGGTTAAAAGTTTAATCATATTCTTACAATTTCTCTTTCTCGGTGTACGGCCACTCCCCAAATTGGAGTCAGTTTTGAACACATTTCAAAATTCTTAAATACATTTTGGAGGACAGGGACGGCTGTAAGGGGTGAAAAGGAGGCCGTTTTTAACCTACGTCTATGAGACAGTAAAGGTTAAAAGTTGAATCATTTTATTACAATTTCTCATCCCTGACCTACAGAGAATCGAAAAAAGAATTTACGTAGCTATTTGCCATAAGACATTCAGGATTGGAACATACACTATTGCCTCTGCGCCAGCATTAAAATTGTTTATTAACTTTGTGACCTTAGTTTGCTGCCATCTTTCTCGGTGTATGGCCACTCCCCAAATTGGAGTCAGTTTTGAACACATTTCAAAATTCTTAAATATATTTTGGAGGATAGGGACGGCTGTAAGGGGTGAAAGGGAGGCCGTTTTTAACCTACGTCTATGAGACAGTAAAGGTTAAAAGTTTAATCATATTCTTACAATTTCTCTTTCTCGGTGTACGGCCACTCCCCAAATTGGAGTCAGTTTTGAACACATTTCAAAATTCTTAAATACATTTTGGAGGACAGGGACGGCTGTAAGGGGTGAAAGGGAGGCCGTTTTTAACCTACGTCTATGAGACAGTAAAGGTTAAAAGTTGAATCATTTTATGACAATTTCTCATCCCTGACCTACAGAGAATCGAAAAAAGAATTTACGTAGCTATTTGCCATAAGACATTCAGGATTGGACCATACACTATTGCCTCTGCGCCAGCATTAAAATTGTTTATTAACTTTGTGACCTTAGTTTGCTGCCATCTTTCTCGGTGTACGGCCACTCCCCAAATTGGAGTCAGTTTTGAACACATTTCAAAATTCTTAAATACATTTTGGAGGACAGGGACGGCTGTAAGGGGTGAAAGGGAGGCCGTTTTTAACCTACGTCTATGAGACAGTAAAGGTTAAAAGTTGAATCATTTTCTTACAATTTCTCATCCCTGACCTACAGAGAATCGAAAAAAGAATTTACGTAGCTATTTGCCGTAAGACATTCAGGATTGGACCATACACTATTGCCTCTGCTCCAGCATTAAAATTGTTTATTAACTTTGTGACCTTAGTTTGCTGCCATCTTTCTCGGTGTACGGCCACTCCCCAAATTGGAGTCAGTTTTGAACACATTTCAAAATTCTTAAATACATTTTGGAGGATAGGGACGGCTGTAAGGGGTGAAAGGGAGGCCGTTTTTAACCTACGTCTATGAGACAGTAAAGGTTAAAAGTTTAATCATATTCTTACAATTTCTCTTTCTCGGTGTACGGCCACTCCCCAAATTGGAGTCAGTTTTGAACACATTTAAAAATTCTTAAATACATTTTGGAGGACAGGGACGGCTGTAAGGGGTGAAAGGGAGGCCTTTTTTAACCTACGTCTATGAGACAGTAAAGGTTAAAAGTTGAATCATTTTCTTACAATTTCTCATCCCTGACCTACAGAGAATCGAAAAAAGAATTTACGTAGCAATTTGCCGTAAGACATTCAGAATTGGACCATACACTATTGCCTCTGCTCCAGCATTAAAATTGTTTAATAACTTTGTGACCTTAGTTTGCTGCCATCTTTCTCGGTGTACGGCCACTCCCCAAATTGGAGTCAGTTTTGAACACATTTCAAAATTCTTAAATACATTTTGGAGGACAGGGACGGCTGTAAGGGGTGAAAGGGAGGCCGTTTTTAACCTACGTCTATGAGACAGTAAAGGTTAAAAGTTGAATCATTTTCTTACAATTTCTCATCCCTGACTTACAGAGAATCGAAAAAAGAATTTACGTAGCTATTTGCCGTAAGACATTCAGGATTGGACCATACACTATTGCCTCTGCTCCAGCATTAAAATTGTTTATTAACTTTGTGACCTTAGTTTGCTGCCATCTTTCTCGGTGTACGGCCACTCCCCAAATTGGAGTCAGTTTTGAACACATTTCAAAATTCTTAAATACATTTTGGAGGATAGGGACGGCTGTAAGGGGTGAAAGGGAGGCCGTTTTTAACCTACGTCTATGAGACAGTAAAGGTTAAAAGTTTAATCATATTCTTACAATTTCTCTTTCTCGGTGTACGGCCACTCCCCAAATTGGAGTCAGTTTTGAACACATTTCAAAATTCTTAAATACATTTTGGAGGACAGGGACGGCTGTAAGGGGTGAAAGGGAGGCCGTTTTTAACCTACGTCTATGAGACAGTAAAGGTTAAAAGTTGAATCATTTTCTTACAATTTCTCATCCCTGACCTACAGAGAATCGAAAAAAGAATTTACGTAGCTATTTGCCGTAAGACATTCAGGATTGGACCATACACTATTGCCTCTGCTCCAGCATTAAAATTGTTTAATAACTTTGTGACCTTAGTTTGCTGCCATCTTTCTCGGTGTACGGCCACTCCCCAAATTGGAGTCAGTTTTGAACACATTTCAAAATTCTTAAATACATTTTGGAGGACAGGGACGGCTGTAAGGGGTGAAAGGGAGGCCGTTTTTAACCTACGTCTATGAGACAGTAAAGGTTAAAAGTTGAATCATTTTATTACAATTTCTCATCCCTGACCTACAGAGAATCGAAAAAAGAATTTACGTAGCTATTTGCCATAAGACATTCAGGATTGGAACATACACTATTGCCTCTGCGCCAGCATTAAAATTGTTTATTAACTTTGTGACCTTAGTTTGCTGCCATCTTTCTCGGTGTACGGCCACTCCCCAAATTGGAGTCAGTTTTGAACACATTTCAAAATTCTTAAATACATTTTGGAGGACAGGGACGGCTGTAAGGGGTGAAAGGGAGGCCGTTTTTAACCTACGTCTATGAGACAGTAAAGGTTAAAAGTTGAATCATTTTCTTACAATTTCTCATCCCTGACCTACAGAGAATCGAAAAAAGAATTTACGTAGCTATTTGCCGTAAGACATTCAGGATTGGACCATACACTATTGCCTCTGCTCCAGCATTAAAATTGTTTATTAACTTTGTGACCTTAGTTTGCTGCCATCTTTCTCGGTGTACGGCCACTCCCCAAATTGGAGTCAGTTTTGAACACATTTCCAAATTCTTAAATACATTTTGGAGGATAGGGACGGCTGTAAGGGGTGAAAGGGAGGCCGTTTTTAACCTACGTCTATGAGACAGTAAAGGTTAAAAGTTTAATCATATTCTTACAATTTCTCTTTCTCGGTGTACGGCCACTCCCCAAATTGGAGTCAGTTTTGAACACATTTCAAAATTCTTAAATACATTTTGGAGGACAGGGACGGCTGTAAGGGGTGAAAGGGAGGCCGTTTTTAACCTACGTCTATGAGACAGTAAAGGTTAAAAGTTGAATCATTTTCTTACAATTTCTCATCCCTGACCTACAGAGAATCGAAAAAAGAATTTACGTAGCTATTTGCCGTAAGACATTCAGGATTGGACCATACACTATTGCCTCTGCTCCAGCATTAAAATTGTTTAATAACTTTGTGACCTTAGTTTGCTGCCATCTTTCTCGGTGTACGGCCACTCCCCAAATTGGAGTCAGTTTTGAACACATTTCAAAATTCTTAAATACATTTTGGAGGACAGGGACGGCTGTAAGGGGTGAAAGGGAGGCCGTTTTTAACCTACGTCTATGAGACAGTAAAGGTTAAAAGTTGAATCATTTTATTACAATTTCTCATCCCTGACCTACAGAGAATCGAAAAAAGAATTTACGTAGCTATTTGCCATAAGACATTCAGGATTGGAACATACACTATTGCCTCTGCGCCAGCATTAAAATTGTTTATTAACTTTGTGACCTTAGTTTGCTGCCATCTTTCTCGGTGTACGGCCACTCCCCAAATTGGAGTCAGTTTTGAACACATTTCAAAATTCTTAAATACATTTTGGAGGATAGGGACGGCTGTAAGGGGTGAAAGGGAGGCCGTTTTTAACCTACGTCTATGAGACAGTAAAGGTTAAAAGTTTAATCATATTCTTACAATTTCTCTTTCTCGGTGTACGGCCACTCCCCAAATTGGAGTCAGTTTTGAACACATTTCAAAATTCTTAAATACATTTTGGAGGACAGGGACGGCTGTAAGGGGTGAAAGGGAGGCCGTTTTTAACCTACGTCTATGAGACAGTAAAGGTTAAAAGTTGAATCATTTTCTTACAATTTCTCATCCCTGACCTACAGAGAATCGAAAAAAGAATTTACGTAGCTATTTGCCGTAAGACATTCAGGATTGGACCATACACTATTGCCTCTGCTCCAGCATTAAAATTGTTTATTAACTTTGTGACCTTAGTTTGCTGCCATCTTTCTCGGTGTACGGCCACTCCCCAAATTGGAGTCAGTTTTGAACACATTTCAAAATTCTTAAATACATTTTGGAGGATAGGGACGGCTGTAAGGGGTGAAAGGGAGGCCGTTTTTAACCTACGTCTATGAGACAGTAAAGGTTAAAAGTTTAATCATATTCTTACAATTTCTCTTTCTCGGTGTACGGCCACTCCCCAAATTGGAGTCAGTTTTGAACACATTTCAAAATTCTTAAATACATTTTGGAGGACAGAGACGGCTGTAAGGGGTGAAAGGGAGGCCGTTTTTAACCTACGTCTATGAGACAGTAAAGGTTAAAAGTTGAATCATTTTCTTACAATTTCTCATCCCTGACCTACAGAGAATCGAAAAAAGAATTTACGTAGCTATTTGCCGTAAGACATTCAGGATTGGACCATACACTATTGCCTCTGCTCCAGCATTAAAATTGTTTAATAACTTTGTGACCTTAGTTTGCTGCCATCTTTCTCGGTGTACGGCCACTCCCCAAATTGGAGTCAGTTTTGAACACATTTCAAAATTCTTAAATACATTTTGGAGGACAGGGACGGCTGTAAGGGGTGAAAGGGAGGCCGTTTTTAACCTACGTCTATGAGACAGTAAAGGTTAAAAGTTGAATCATTTTCTTACATTTTCTCATCCCTGACCTACAGAGAATCGAAAAAAGAATTTACGTAGCTATTTGCCGTAAGACATTCAGGATTGGACCATACACTATTGCCTCTGCTCCAGCATTAAAATTGTTTATTAACTTTGTGACCTTAGTTTGCTGCCATCTTTCTCGGTGTACGGCCACTCCCCAAATTGGAGTCAGTTTTGAACACATTTCAAAATTCTTAAATACATTTTGGAGGATAGGGACGGCTGTAAGGGGTGAAAGGGAGGCCGTTTTTAACCTACGTCTATGAGACAGTAAAGGTTAAAAGTTTAATCATATTCTTACAATTTCTCTTTCTCGGTGTACGGCCACTCCCCAAATTGGAGTCAGTTTTGAACACATTTCAAAATTCTTAAATACATTTTGGAGGACAGGGACGGCTGTAAGGGGTGAAAGGGAGGCCGTTTTTAACCTACGTCTATGAGACAGTAAAGGTTAAAAGTTGAATCATTTTATTACAATTTCTCATCCCTGACCTACAGAGAATCGAAAAAAGAATTTACGTAGCTATTTGCCATAAGACATTCAGGATTGGAACATACACTATTGCCTCTGCTCCAGCATTAAAATTGTTTAATAACTTTGTGACCTTAGTTTGCTGCCATCTTTCTCGGTGTACGGCCACTCCCCAAATTGGAGTCAGTTTTGAACACATTTCAAAATTCTTAAATACATTTTGGAGGACAGGGACGGCTGTAAGGGGTGAAAGGGAGGCCGTTTTTAACCTACGTCTATGAGACAGTAAAGGTTAAAAGTTGAATCATTTTCTTACAATTTCTCATCCCTGACCTACAGAGAATCGAAAAAAGAATTTACGTAGCTATTTGCCGTAAGACATTCAGGATTGGACCATACACTATTGCCTCTGCTCCAGCATTAAAATTGTTTATTAACTTTGTGACCTTAGTTTGCTGCCATCTTTCTCGGTGTACGGCCACTCCCCAAATTGGAGTCAGTTTTGAACACATTTCAAAATTCTTAAATACATTTTGGAGGATAGGGACGGCTGTAAGGGGTGAAAGGGAGGCCGTTTTTAACCTACGTCTATGAGACAGTAAAGGTTAAAAGTTTAATCATATTCTTACAATTTCTCTTTCTCGGTGTACGGCCACTCCCCAAATTGGAGTCAGTTTTGAACACATTTCAAAATTCTTAAATACATTTTGGAGGACAGGGACGGCTGTAAGGGGTGAAAGGGAGGCCATTTTTAACCTACGTCTATGAGACAGTAAAGGTTAAAAGTTGAATCATTTTATTACAATTTCTCATCCCTGACCTACAGAGAATCGAAAAAAGAATTTACGTAGCTATTTGCCATAAGACATTCAGGATTGGAACATACACTATTGCCTCTGCGCCAGCATTAAAATTGTTTATTAACTTTGTGACCATAGTTTGCTGCCATCTTTCTCGGTGTATGGCCACTCCCCAAATTGGAGTCAGTTTTGAACACATTTCAAAATTCTTAAATACATTTTGGAGGATAGGGACGGCTGTAAGGGGTGAAAGGGAGGCCGTTTTTAACCTACGTCTATGAGACAGTAAAGGTTAAAAGTTTAATCATATTCTTACAATTTCTCTTTCTCGGTGTACGGCCACTCCCCAAATTGGAGTCAGTTTTGAACACATTTCAAAATTCTTAAATACATTTTGGAGGACAGGGACGGCTGTAAGGGGTGAAAGGGAGGCCGTTTTTAACCTACGTCTATGAGACAGTAAAGGTTAAACGTTGAATCATTTTATGACAATTTCTCATCCCTGACCTACAGAGAATCGAAAAAAGAATTTACGTAGCTATTTGCCATAAGACATTCAGGATTGGACCATACACTATTGCCTCTGCGCCAGCATTAAAATTGTTTATTAACTTTGTGACCTTAGTTTGCTGCCATCTTTCTCGGTGTACGGCCACTCCCCAAATTGGAGTCAGTTTTGAACACATTTCAAAATTCTTAAATACATTTTGGAGGACAGGGACGGCTGTAAGGGGTGAAAGGGAGGCCGTTTTTAACCTACGTCTATGAGACAGTAAAGGTTAAATGTTGAATCATTTTCTTACAATTTCTCATCCCTGACCTACAGAGAATCGAAAAAAGAATTTACGTAGCTATTTGCCGTAAGACATTCAGGATTGGACCATACACTATTGCCTCTGCTCCAGCATTAAAATTGTTTATTAACTTTGTGACCTTAGTTTGCTGCCATCTTTCTCGGTGTACGGCCACTCCCCAAATTGGAGTCAGTTTTGAACACATTTCAAAATTCTTAAATACATTTTGGAGGATAGGGACGGCTGTAAGTGGTGAAAGGGAGGCCGTTTTTAACCTACGTCTATGAGACAGTAAAGGTTAAAAGTTTAATCATATTCTTACAATTTCTCTTTCTCGGTGTACGGCCACTCCCCAAATTGGAGTCAGTTTTGAACACATTTCAAAATTCTTAAATACATTTTGGAGGACAGGGACGGCTGTAAGGGGTGAAAGGGAGGCCGTTTTTAACCTACGGTCTATGAGACAGTAAAGGTTAACCACTTGGGAGCTAGTAAACAAACCTCCCCAGTGCTGCGCTGTCCATTATCCGGTGCTGAACTGGACGTCCAGCGGTCGCACGCAGCACTGGGGAGGTAGTGCCCGTGACGACCGTTGGCCGACGGCAGCACTTAAGGGGTTAAAAGTTGAATCATTTTCTTACAATTTCTCATCCCTGACCTACAGAGAATCGAAAAAAGAATTTACGTAGCTATTTGCCGTGAGACATTCAGGATTGGACCATACACTATTGCCTCTGCTCCAGCATTAAAATTGTTTAATAACTTTGTGACCTTAGTTTGCTGCCATCTTTCTCGGTGTACGGCCACTCCCCAAATTGGAGTCAGTTTTGAACACATTTCAAAATTCTTAAATACATTTTGGAGGACAGGGACGGCTGTAAGGGGTGAAAGTGAGGCCGTTTTTAACCTACGTCTATGAGACAGTAAAGGTTAAAAGTTGAATCATTTTCTTACAATTTCTCATCCCTGACCTACAGAGAATCGAAAAAAGAATTTACGTAGCTATTTGCCGTAAGACATTCAGGATTGGACCATACACTATTGCCTCTGCTCCAGCATTAAAATTGTTTATTAACTTTGTGACCTTAGTTTGCTGCCATCTTTCTCGGTGTACGGCCACTCCCCAAATTGGAGTCAGTTTTGAACACATTTCAAAATTCTTAAATACATTTTGGAGGATAGGGACGGCTGTAAGGGGTGAAAGGGAGGCCGTTTTTAACCTACGTCTATGAGACAGTAAAGGTTAAAAGTTTAATCATATTCTTACAATTTCTCTTTCTCGGTGTACGGCCACTCCCCAAATTGGAGTCAGTTTTGAACACATTTCAAAATTCTAAAATACATTTTGGAGGACAGGGACGGCTGTAAGGGGTGAAAGGGAGGCCGTTTTTAACCTACGTCTATGAGACAGTAAAGGTTAAAAGTTGAATCATTTTCTTACAATTTCTCATCCCTGACCTACAGAGAATCGAAAAAAGAATTTACGTAGCTATTTGCCGTAAGACATTCAGGATTGGACCATACACTATTGCCTCTGCTCCAGCATTAAAATTGTTTAATAACTTTGTGACCTTAGTTTGCTGCCATCTTTCTCGGTGTACGGCCACTCCCCAAATTGGAGTCAGTTTTGAACACATTTCAAAATTCTTAAATACATTTTGGAGGACAGGGACGGCTGTAAGGGGTGAAAGGGAGGCCGTTTTTAACCTACGTCTATGAGACAGTAAAGGTTAAAAGTTGAATCATTTTATTACAATTTCTCATCCCTGACCTACAGAGAATCGAAAAAAGAATTTACGTAGCTATTTGCCATAAGACATTCAGGATTGGAACATACACTATTGCCTCTGCGCCAGCATTAAAATTGTTTATTAACTTTGTGACCTTAGTTTGCTGCCATCTTTCTCGGTGTACGGCCACTCCCCAAATTGGAGTCAGTTTTGAACACATTTCAAAATTCTTAAATACATTTTGGAGGACAGGGACGGCTGTAAGGGGTGAAAGGGAGGCCGTTTTTAACCTACGTCTATGAGACAGTAAAGGTTAAAAGTTGAATCATTTTCTTACAATTTCTCATCCCTGACCTACAGAGAATCGAAAAAAGAATTTACGTAGCTATTTGCCGTAAGACATTCAGGATTGGACCATACACTATTGCCTCTGCTCCAGCATTAAAATTGTTTATTAACTTTGTGACCTTAGTTTGCTGCCATCTTTCTCGGTGTACGGCCACTCCCCAAATTGGAGTCAGTTTTGAACACATTTCAAAATTCTTAAATACATTTTGGAGGATAGGGACGGCTGTAAGGGGTGAAAGGGAGGCCGTTTTTAACCTACGTCTATGAGACAGTAAAGGTTAAAAGTTTAATCATATTCTTACAATTTCTCTTTCTCGGTGTACGGCCACTCCCCAAATTGGAGTCAGTTTTGAACACATTTCAAAATTCTTAAATACATTTTGGAGGACAGGGACGGCTGTAAGGGGTGAAAGGGAGGCCGTTTTTAACCTACGTCTATGAGACAGTAAAGGTTAAAAGTTGAATCATTTTCTTACAATTTCTCATCCCTGACCTACAGAGAATCGGAAAAAGAATTTACGTAGCTATTTGCCGTAAGACATTCAGGATTGGACCATACACTATTGCCTCTGCTCCAGCATTAAAATTGTTTAATAACTTTGTGACCTTAGTTTGCTGCCATCTTTCTCGGTGTACGGCCACTCCCCAAATTGGAGTCAGTTTTGAACACATTTCAAAATTCTTAAATACATTTTGGAGGACAGGGACGGCTGTAAGGGGTGAAAGGGAGGCCGTTTTTAACCTACGTCTATGAGACAGTAAAGGTTAAAAGTTGAATCATTTTATTACAATTTCTCATCCCTGACCTACAGAGAATCGAAAAAAGAATTTACGTAGCTATTTGCCATAAGACATTCAGGATTGGAACATACACTATTGCCTCTGCGCCAGCATTAAAATTGTTTATTAACTTTGTGACCTTAGTTTGCTGCCATCTTTCTCGGTGTACGGCCACTCCCCAAATTGGAGTCAGTTTTGAACACATTTCAAAATTCTTAAATACATTTTGGAGGATAGGGACGGCTGTAAGGGGTGAAAGGGAGGCCGTTTTTAACCTACGTCTATGAGACAGTAAAGGTTAAAAGTTTAATCATATTCTTACAATTTCTCTTTCTCGGTGTACGGCCACTCCCCAAATTGGAGTCAGTTTTGAACACATTTCAAAATTCTTAAATACATTTTGGAGGACAGGGACGGCTGTAAGGGGTGAAAGGGAGGCCGTTTTTAACCTACGTCTATGAGACAGTAAAGGTTAAAAGTTGAATCATTTTCTTACAATTTCTCATCCCTGACCTACAGAGAATCGAAAAAAGAATTTACGTAGCTATTTGCCGTAAGACATTCAGGATTGGACCATACACTATTGCCTCTGCTCCAGCATTAAAATTGTTTATAAACTTTGTGACCTTAGTTTGCTGCCATCTTTCTCGGTGTACGGCCACTCCCCAAATTGGAGTCAGTTTTGAACACATTTCAAAATTCTTAAATACATTTTGGAGGATAGGGACGGCTGTAAGGGGTGAAAGGGAGGCCATTTTTAACCTACGTCTATGAGACAGTAAAGGTTAAAAGTTTAATCATATTCTTACAATTTCTCTTTCTCGGTGTACGGCCACTCCCCAAATTGGAGTCAGTTTTGAACACATTTCAAAATTCTTAAATACATTTTGGAGGACAGGGACGGCTGTAAGGGGTGAAAGGGAGGCCGTTTTTAACCTACGTCTATGAGACAGTAAAGGTTAAAAGTTGAATCATTTTCTTACAATTTCTCATCCCTGACCTACAGAGAATCGAAAAAAGAATTTACGTAGCGTTTGCCGTAAGACATTCAGGATTGGACCATACACTATTGCCTCTGCTCCAGCATTAAAATTGTTTAATAACTTTGTGACCTTAGTTTGCTGCCATCTTTCTCGGTGTACGGCCACTCCCCAAATTGGAGTCAGTTTTGAACACATTTCAAAATTCTTAAATACATTTTGGAGGACAGGGACGGCTGTAAGGGGTGAAAGGGAGGCCGTTTTTAACCTACGTCTATGAGACAGTAAAGGTTAAAAGTTGAATCATTTTCTTACAATTTCTCATCCCTGACCTACAGAGAATCGAAAAAAGAATTTACGTAGCTATTTGCCGTAAGACATTCAGGATTGGACCATACACTATTGCCTCTGCTCCAGCATTAAAATTGTTTATTAACTTTGTGACCTTAGTTTGCTGCCATCTTTCTCGGTGTACGGCCACTCCCCAAATTGGAGTCAGTTTTGAACACATTTCAAAATTCTTAAATACATTTTGGAGGATAGGGACGGCTGTAAGGGGTGAAAGGGAGGCCGTTTTTAACCTACGTCTATGAGACAGTAAAGGTTAAAAGTTTAATCATATTCTTACAATTTCTCTTTCTCGGTGTACGGCCACTCCCCAAATTGGAGTCAGTTTTGAACACATTTCAAAATTCTTAAATACATTTTGGAGGACAGGGACGGCTGTAAGGGGTGAAAGGGAGGCCCTTTTTAACCTACGTCTATGAGACAGTAAAGGTTAAAAGTTGAATCATTTTATTATAATTTCTCATCCCTGACCTACAGAGAATCGAAAAAAGAATTTACGTAGCTATTTGCCATAAGACATTCAGGATTGGAACATACACTATTGCCTCTGCGCCAGCATTAAAATTGTTTATTAACTTTGTGACCTTAGTTTGCTGCCATCTTTCTCGGTGTATGGCCACTCCCCAAATTGGAGTCAGTTTTGAACACATTTCAAAATTCTTAAATACATTTTGGAGGATAGGGACGGCTGTAAGGGGTGAAAGGGAGGCCGTTTTTAACCTACGTCTATGAGACAGTAAAGGTTAAAAGTTTAATCATATTCTTACAATTTCTCTTTCTCGGGGTACGGCCACTCCCCAAATTGGAGTCAGTTTTGAACACATTTCAAAATTCTTAAATACATTTTGGAGGACAGGGACGGCTGTAAGGGGTGAAAGGGAGGCCGTTTTTAACCTACGTCTATGAGACAGTAAAGGTTAAAAGTTGAATCATTTTATGACAATTTCTCATCCCTGACCTACAGAGAATCGAAAAAAGAATTTACGTAGCTATTTGCCATAAGACATTCAGGATTGGACCATACACTATTGCCTCTGCGCCAGCATTAAAATTGTTTATTAACTTTGTGACCTTAGTTTGCTGCCATCTTTCTCGGTGTACGGCCACTCCCCAAATTGGAGTCAGTTTTGAACACATTTCAAAATTCTTAAATACATTTTGGAGGACAGGGACGGCTGTAAGGGGTGAAAGGGAGGCCGTTTTTAACCTACGTCTATGAGACAGTAAAGGTTAAAAGTTGAATCATTTTCTTACAATTTCTCATCCCTGACCTACAGAGAATCGAAAAAAGAATTTACGTAGCTATTTGCCGTAAGACATTCAGGATTGGACCATACACTATTGCCTCTGCTCCAGCATTAAAATTGTTTATTAACTTTGTGACCTTAGTTTGCTGCCATCTTTCTCGGTGTACGGCCACTCCCCAAATTGGAGTCAGTTTTGAACACATTTCAAAATTCTTAAATACATTTTGGAGGATAGGGACGGCTGTAAGGGGTGAAAGGGAGGCCGTTTTTAACCTACGTCTATGAGACAGTAAAGGTTAAAAGTTTAATCATATTCTTACAATTTCTCTTTCTCGGTGTACGGCCACTCCCCAAATTGGAGTCAGTTTTGAACACATTTCAAAATTCTTAAATACATTTTGGAGGACAGGGACGGCTGTAAGGGGTGAAAGGGAGGCCGTTTTTAACCTACGTCTATGAGACAGTAAAGGTTAAAAGTTGAATCATTTTCTTACAATTTCTCATCCCTGACCTACAGAGAATCGAAAAAAGAATTTACGTAGCTATTTGCCGTAAGACATTCAGGATTGGACCATACACTATTGCCTCTGCTCCAGCATTAAAATTGTTTAATAACTTTGTGACCTTAGTTTGCTGCCATCTTTCTCGGTGTACGGCCACTCCCCAAATTGGAGTCAGTTTTGAACACATTTCAAAATTCTTAAATACATTTTGGAGGATAGGGACGGCTGTAAGGGGTGAAAGGGAGGCCGTTTTTAACCTACGTCTATGAGACAGTAAAGGTTAAAAGTTTAATCATATTCTTACAATTTCTCTTTCTCGGTGTACGGCCACTCCCCGAATTGGAGTCAGTTTTGAACACATTTCAAAATTCTTAAATACATTTTGGAGGACAGGGACGGCTGTAAGGGGTGAAAGGGAGGCCGTTTTTAACCTACGTCTATGAGACAGTAAAGGTTAAAAGTTGAATCATTTTCTTACAATTTCTCATCCCTGACCTACAGAGAATCGAAAAAAGAATTTACGTAGCTATTTGCCGTAAGACATTCAGGATTGGACCATACACTATTGCCTCTGCTCCAGCATTAAAATTGTTTAATAACTTTGTGACCTTAGTTTGCTGCCATCTTTCTCGGTGTACGGCCACTCCCCAAATTGGAGTCAGTTTTGAACACATTTCAAAATTCTTAAATACATTTTGGAGGACAGGGACGGCTGTAAGGGGTGAAAGGGAGGCCGTTTTTAACCTACGTCTATGAGACAGTAAAGGTTAAAAGTTGAATCATTTTATGACAATTTCTCATCCCTGACCTACAGAGAATCGAAAAAAGAATTTACGTAGCTATTTGCCATAAGACATTCAGGATTGGACCATACACTATTGCCTCTGCGCCAGCATTAAAATTGTTTATTAACTTTGTGACCTTAGTTTGCTGCCATCTTTCTCGGTGTACGGCCACTCCCCAAATTGGAGTCAGTTTTGAACACATTTCAAAATTCTTAAATACATTTTGGAGGACAGGGACGGCGGTAAGGGGTGAAAGGGAGGCCGTTTTTAACCTACGTCTATGAGACAGTAAAGGTTAAAAGTTGAATCATTTTCTTACAATTTCTCATCCCTGACCTACAGAGAATCGAAAAAAGAATTTACGTAGCTATTTGCCGTAAGACATTCAGGATTGGACCATACACTATTGCCTCTGCTCCAGCATTAAAATTGTTTATTAACTTTGTGACCTTAGTTTGCTGCCATCTTTCTCGGTGTACGGCCACTCCCCAAATTGGAGTCAGTTTTGAACACATTTCAAAATTCTTAAATACATTTTGGAGGATAGGGACGGCTGTAAGGGGTGAAAGGGAGGCCGTTTTTAACCTACGTCTATGAGACAGTAAAGGTTAAAAGTTTAATCATATTCTTACAATTTCTCTTTCTCGGTGTACGGCCACTCCCCAAATTGGAGTCAGTTTTGAACACATTTCAAAATTCTTAAATACATTTTGGAGGACAGGGACGGCTGTAAGGGGTGAAAGGGAGGCCGTTTTTAACCTACGTCTATGAGACAGTAAAGGTTAAAAGTTGAATCATTTTCTTACAATTTCTCATCCCTGACCTACAGAGAATCGAAAAAAGAATTTACGTAGCTATTTGCCGTAAGACATTCAGGATTGGACCATACACTATTGCCTCTGCTCCAGCATTAAAATTGTTTAATAACTTTGTGACCTTAGTTTGCTGCCATCTTTCTCGGTGTACGGCCACTCCCCAAATTGGAGTCAGTTTTGAACACATTTCAAAATTCTTAAATACATTTTGGAGGACAGGGACGGCTGTAAGGGGTGAAAGGGAGGCCGTTTTTAACCTACGTCTATGAGACAGTAAAGGTTAAAAGTTGTATCATTTTATTACAATTTCTCATCCCTGACCTACAGAGAATCGAAAAAAGAATTTACGTAGCTATTTGCCATAAGACATTCAGGATTAGAACATACACTATTGCCTCTGCGCCAGCATTAAAATTGTTTATTAACTTTGTGACCTAAGTTTGCTGCCATCTTTCTCGGTGTACGGCCACTCCCCAAATTGGAGTCAGTTTTGAACACATTTCAAAATTCTTAAATACATTTTGGAGGATAGGGACGGCTGTAAGGGGTGAAAGGGAGGCCGTTTTTAACCTACGTCTATGAGACAGTAAAGGTTAAAAGTTTAATCATATTCTTACAATTTCTCTTTCTCGGTGTACGGCCACTCCCCAAATTGGAGTCAGTTTTGAACACATTTCAAAATTCTTAAATACATTTTGGAGGACAGGGACGGCTGTAAGGGGTGAAAGGGAGGCCGTTTTTAACCTACGTCTATGAGACAGTAAAGGTTAAAAGTTGAATCATTTTCTTACAATTTCTCATCCCTGACCTACAGAGAATCGAAAAATGAATTTACGTAGCTATTTGCCGTAAGACTTTCATGATTGGACCATACACTATTGCCTCTGCTCCAGCATTAAAATTGTTTATTAACTTTGTGACCTTAGTTTGCTGCCATCTTTCTCGGTGTACGGCCACTCCCCAAATTGGAGTCAGTTTTGAACACATTTCAAAATTCTTAAATACATTTTGGATGATAGGGACGGCTGTAAGGGGTGAAAGGGAGGCCGTTTTTAACCTACGTCTATGAGACAGTAAAGGTTAAAAGTTTAATCATATTCTTACAATTTCTCTTTCTCGGTGTACGGCCACTCCCCAAATTGGAGTCAGTTTTGAACACATTTCAAAATTCTTAAATACATTTTGGAGGACAGGGACGGCTGTAAGGGGTGAAAGGGAGGCCGTTTTTAACCTACGTCTATGAGACAGTAAAGGTTAAAAGTTGAATCATTTTCTTACAATTTCTCATCCCTGACCTACAGAGAATCGAAAAAAGAATTTACGTAGCTATTTGCCGTAAGACATTCAGGATTGGACCATACACTATTGCCTCTGCTCCAGCATTAAAATTGTTTAATAACTTTGTGACCTTAGTTTGCTGCCATCTTTCTCGGTGTACGGCCACTCCCCAAATTGGAGTCAGTTTTGAACACATTTCAAAATTCTTAAATACATTTTGGAGGACAGGGACGGCTGTAAGGGGTGAAAGGGAGGCCGTTTTTAACCTACGTCTATGAGACAGTAAAGGTTAAAAGTTGAATCATTTTCTTACAATTTCTCATCCCTGACCTACAGAGAATCGAAAAAAGAATTTACGTAGCTATTTGCCGTAAGACATTCAGGATTGGACCATACACTATTGCCTCTGCTCCAGCATTAAAATTGTTTATTAACTTTGTGACCTTAGTTTGCTGCCATCTTTCTCGGTGTACGGCCACTCCCCAAATTGGAGTCAGTTTTGAACACATTTCAAAATTCTTAAATACATTTTGGAGGATAGGGACGGCTGTAAGGGGTGAAAGGGAGGCCGTTTTTAACCTACGTCTATGAGACAGTAAAGGTTAAAAGTTTAATCATATTCTTACAATTTCTCTTTCTCGGTGTACGGCCACTCCCCAAATTGGAGTCAGTTTTGAACACATTTGAAAATTCTTAAATACATTTTGGAGGACAGGGACGGCTGTAAGGGGTGAAAGGGAGGCCGTTTTTAACCTACGTCTATGAGACAGTAAAGGTTAAAAGTTGAATCATTTTATTACAATTTCTCATCCCTGACCTACAGAGAATCGAAAAAAGAATTTACGTAGCTATTTGCCATAAGACATTCAGGATTGGAACATACACTATTGCCTCTGCGCCAGCATTAAAATTGTTTATTAACTTTGTGACCTTAGTTTGCTGCCATCTTTCTCGGTGTATGGCCACTCCCCAAATTGGAGTCAGTTTTGAACACATTTCAAAATTCTTAAATACATTTTGGAGGATAGGGACGGCTGTAAGGGGTGAAAGGGAGGCCGTTTTTAACCTACGTCTATGAGACAGTAAAGGTTAAAAGTTTAATCATATTCTTACAATTTCTCTTTCTCGGTGTACGGCCACTCCCCAAATTGGAGTCAGTTTTGAACACATTTCAAAATTCTTAAATACATTTTGGAGGACAGGGACGGCTGTAAGGGGTGAAAGGGAGGCCGTTTTTAACCTACGTCTATGAGACAGTAAAGGTTAAAAGTTGAATCATTCTATGACAATTTCTCATCCCTGACCTACAGAGAATCGAAAAAAGAATTTACGTAGCTATTTGCCATAAGACATTCAGGATTGGACCATACACTATTGCCTCTGCGCCAGCATTAAAATTGTTTATTAACTTTGTGACCTTAGTTTGCTGCCATCTTTCTCGGTGTACGGCCACTCCCCAAATTGGAGTCAGTTTTGAACACATTTCAAAATTCTTAAATACATTTTGGAGGACAGGGACGGCTGTAAGGGGTGAAAGGGAGGCCGTTTTTAACCTACGTCTATGAGACAGTAAAGGTTAAAAGTTTAATCATATTCTTACAATTTCTCTTTCTCGGTGTACGGCCACTCCCCAAATTGGAGTCAGTTTTGAACACATTTCAAAATTCTTAAATACATTTTGGAGGACAGGGACGGCTGTAAGGGGTGAAAGGGAGGCCGTTTTTAACCTACGTCTATGAGACAGTAAAGGTTAAAAGTTGAATCATTTTCTTACAATTTCTCATCCCTGACCTACAGAGAATCGAAAAAAGAATTTACGTAGCGTTTGCCGTAAGACATTCAGGATTGGACCATACACTATTGCCTCTGCTCCAGCATTAAAATTGTTTAATAACTTTGTGACCTTAGTTTGCTGCCATCTTTCTCGGTGTACGGCCACTCCCCAAATTGGAGTCAGTTTTGAACACATTTCAAAATTCTTAAATACATTTTGGAGGACAGGGACGGCTGTAAGGGGTGAAAGGGAGGCCGTTTTTAACCTACGTCTATGAGACAGTAAAGGTTAAAAGTTGAATCATTTTCTTACAATTTCTCATCCCTGACCTACAGAGAATCGAAAAAAGAATTTACGGAGCTATTTGCCGTAAGACATTCAGGATTGGACCATACACTATTGCCTCTGCTCCAGCATTAAAATTGTTTATTAACTTTGTGACCTTAGTTTGCTGCCATCTTTCTCGGTGTACGGCCACTCCCCAAATTGGAGTCAGTTTTGAACACATTTCAAAATTCTTAAATACATTTTGGAGGATAGGGACGGCTGTAAGGGGTGAAAGGGAGGCCCTTTTTAACCTACGTCTATGAGACAGTAAAGGTTAAAAGTTTAATCATATTCTTACAATTTCTCTTTCTCGGTGTACGGCCACTCCCCAAATTGGAGTCAGTTTTGAACACATTTCAAAATTCTTAAATACATTTTGGAGGACAGGGACGGCTGTAAGGGGTGAAAGGGAGGCCCTTTTTAACCTATGTCTATGAGACAGTAAAGGTTAAAAGTTGAATCATTTTATTATAATTTCTCATCCCTGACCTACAGAGAATCGAAAAAAGAATTTACGTAGCTATTTGCCATAAGACATTCAGGATTGGAACATACACTATTGCCTCTGCGCCAGCATTAAAATTGTTTATTAACTTTGTGACCTTAGTTTGCTGCCATCTTTCTCGGTGTATGGCCACTCCCCAAATTGGAGTCAGTTTTGAACACATTTCAAAATTCTTAAATACATTTTGGAGGATAGGGACGGCTGTAAGGGGTGAAAGGGAGGCCGTTTTTAACCTACGTCTATGAGACAGTAAAGGTTAAAAGTTTAATCATATTCTTACAATTTCTCTTTCTCGGTGTACGGCCACTCCCCAAATTGGAGTCAGTTTTGAACACATTTCAAAATTCTTAAATACATTTTGGAGGACAGGGACGGCTGTAAGGGGTGAAAGGGAGGCCGTTTTTAACCTACGTCTATGAGACAGTAAAGGTTAAAAGTTGAATCATTTTATGACAATTTCTCATCCCTGACCTACAGAGAATCGAAAAAAGAATTTACGTAGCTATTTGCCATAAGACATTCAGGATTGGACCATACACTATTGCCTCTGCGCCAGCATTAAAATTGTTTATTAACTTTGTGACCTTAGTTTGCTGCCATCTTTCTCGGTGTACGGCCACTCCCCAAATTGGAGTCAGTTTTGAACACATTTCAAAATTCTTAAATACATTTTGGAGGACAGGGACGGCTGTAAGGGGTGAAAGGGAGGCCGTTTTTAACCTACGTCTATGAGACAGTAAAGGTTAAAAGTTGAATCATTTTCTTACAATTTCTCATCCCTGACCTACAGAGAATCGAAAAAAGAATTTACGTAGCTATTTGCCGTAAGACATTCAGGATTGGACCATACACTATTGCCTCTGCTCCAGCATTAAAATTGTTTATTAACTTTGTGACCTTAGTTTGCTGCCATCTTTCTCGGTGTACGGCCACTCCCCAAATTGGAGTCAGTTTTGAACACATTTCAAAATTCTTAAATACATTTTGGAGGATAGGGACGGCTGTAAGGGGTGAAAGGGAGGCCGTTTTTAACCTACGTCTATGAGACAGTAAAGGTTAAAAGTTTAATCATATTCTTACAATTTCTCTTTCTCGGTGTACGGCCACTCCCCAAATTGGAGTCAGTTTTGAACACATTTCAAAATTCTTAAATACATTTTGGAGGACAGGGACGGCTGTAAGGGGTGAAAGGGAGGCCGTTTTTAACCTACGTCTATGAGACAGTAAAGGTTAAAAGTTGAATCATTTTCTTACAATTTCTCATCCCTGACCTACAGAGAATCGAAAAAAGAATTTACGTAGCTATTTGCCGTAAGACATTCAGGATTGGACCATACACTATTGCCTCTGCTCCAGCATTAAAATTGTTTAATAACTTTGTGACCTTAGTTTGCTGCCATCTTTCTCGGTGTACGGCCACTCCCCAAATTGGAGTCAGTTTTGAACACATTTCAAAATTCTTAAATACATTTTGGAGGACAGGGACGGCTGTAAGGGGTGAAAGGGAGGCCGTTTTTAACCTACGTCTATGAGACAGTAAAGGTTAAAAGTTGAATCATTTTCTTACAATTTCTCATCCCTGACCTACAGAGAATCGAAAAAAGAATTTACGTAGCTATTTGCCGTAAGACATTCAGGATTGGACCATACACTATTGCCTCTGCTCCAGCATTAAAATTGTTTATTAACTTTGTGACCTTAGTTTGCTGCCATCTTTCTCGGTGTACGGCCACTCCCCAAATTGGAGTCAGTTTTGAACACATTTCAAAATTCTTAAATACATTTTGGAGGATAGGGACGGCTGTAAGGGGTGAAAGGGAGGCCGTTTTTAACCTACGTCTATGATACAGTAAAGGTTAAAAGTTTAATCATATTCTTACAATTTCTCTTTCTCGGTGTACGGCCACTCCCCAAATTGGAGTCAGTTTTGAACACATTTCAAAATTCTTAAATACATTTTGGAGGACAGGGACGGCTGTAAGGGGTGAAAGGGAGGCCGTTTTTAACCTACGTCTATGAGACAGTAAAGGTTAAAAGTTGAATCATTTTCTTACAATTTCTCATCCCTGACCTACAGAGAATCGAAAAAAGAATTTACGTAGCTATTTGCCGTAAGACATTCAGGATTGGACCATACACTATTGCCTCTGCTCCAGCATTAAAATTGTTTAATAACTTTGTGACCTTAGTTTGCTGCCATCTTTCTCGGTGTACGGCCACTCCCCAAATTGGAGTCCGTTTTGAACACATTTCAAAATTCTTAAATACATTTTGGAGGACAGGGACGGCTGTAAGGGGTGAAAGGGAGGCCGTTTTTAACCTACGTCTATGAGACAGTAAAGGTTAAAAGTTGAATCATTTTATTACAATTTCTCATCCCTGACCTACAGAGAATCGAAAAAAGAATTTACGTAGCTATTTGCCATAAGACATTCAGGATTGGAACATACACTATTGCCTCTGCGCCAGCATTAAAATTGTTTATTAACTTTGTGACCTTAGTTTGCTGCCATCTTTCTCGGTGTACGGCCACTCCCCAAATTGGAGTCAGTTTTGAACACATTTCAAAATTCTTAAATACATTTTGGAGGATAGGGACGGCTGTAAGGGGTGAAAGGGAGGCCGTTTTTAACCTACGTCTATGAGACAGTAAAGGTTAAAAGTTTAATCATATTCTTACAATTTCTCTTTCTCGGTGTACGGCCACTCCCCAAATTGGAGTCAGTTTTGAACACATTTCAAAATTCTTAAATACATTTTGGAGGACAGGGACGGCTGTAAGGGGTGAAAGGGAGGCCGTTTTTAACCTACGTCTATGAGACAGTAAAGGTTAAAAGTTGAATCATTTTCTTACAATTTCTCATCCCTGACCTACAGAGAATCGAAAAAAGAATTTACGTAGCTATTTGCCGTAAGACATTCAGGATTGGACCATACACTATTGCCTCTGCTCCAGCATTAAAATTGTTTATTAACTTTGTGACCTTAGTTTGCTGCCATCTTTCTCGGTGTACGGCCACTCCCCAAATTGGAGTCAGTTTTGAACACATTTCAAAATTCTTAAATACATTTTGGAGGATAGGGACGGCTGTAAGGGGTGAAAGGGAGGCCGTTTTTAACCTACGTCTATGAGACAGTAAAGGTTAAAAGTTTAATCATATTCTTACAATTTCTCTTTCTCGGTGTACGGCCACTCCCCAAATTGGAGTCAGTTTTGAACACATTTCAAAATTCTTAAATACATTTTGGAGGACAGGGACGGCTGTAAGGGGTGAAAGGGAGGCCGTTTTTAACCTACGTCTATGAGACAGTAAAGGTTAAAAGTTGAATCATTTTCTTACAATTTCTCATCCCTGACCTTCAGAGAATCGAAAAAAGAATTTACGTAGCTATTTGCCGTAAGACATTCAGGATTGGACCATACACTATTGCCTCTGCTCCAGCATTAAAATTGTTTAATAACTTTGTGACCTTAGTTTGCTGCCATCTTTCTCGGTGTACGGCCACTCCCCAAATTGGAGTCAGTTTTGAACACATTTCAAAATTCTTAAATACATTTTGGAGGACAGGGACGGCTGTAAGGGGTGAAAGGGAGGCCGTTTTTAACCTACGTCTATGAGACTGTAAAGGTTAAAAGTTGAATCATTTTATGACAATTTCTCATCCCTGACCTACAGAGAATCGAAAAAAGAATTTACGTAGCTATTTGCCATAAGACATTCAGGATTGGACCATACACTATTGCCTCTGCGCCAGCATTAAAATTGTTTATTAACTTTGTGACCTTAGTTTGCTGCCATCTTTCTCGGTGTACGGCCACTCCCCAAATTGGAGTCAGTTTTGAACACATTTCAAAATTCTTAAATACATTTTGGAGGACAGGGACGGCGGTAAGGGGTGAAAGGGAGGCCGTTTTTAACCTACGTCTATGAGACAGTAAAGGTTAAAAGTTGAATCATTTTCTTACAATTTCTCATCCCTGACCTACAGAGAATCGAAAAAAGAATTTACGTAGCTATTTGCCGTAAGACATTCAAGATTGGACCATACACTATTGCCTCTGCTCCAGCATTAAAATTGTTTATTAACTTTGTGACCTTAGTTTGCTGCCATCTTTCTCGGTGTACGGCCACTCCCCAAATTGGAGTCAGTTTTGAACACATTTCAAAATTCTTAAATACATTTTGGAGGATAGGGACGGCTGTAAGGGGTGAAAGGGAGGCCGTTTTTAACCTACGTCTATGAGACAGTAAAGGTTAAAAGTTTAATCATATTCTTACAATTTCTCTTTCTCGGTGTACGGCCACTCCCCAAATTGGAGTCAGTTTTGAACACATTTCAAAATTCTTAAATACATTTTGGAGGACAGGGACGGCTGTAAGGGGTGAAAGGGAGGCCGTTTTTAACCTACGTCTATGAGACAGTAAAGGTTAAAAGTTGAATCATTTTCTTACAATTTCTCATCCCTGACCTACAGAGAATCGAAAAAAGAATTTACGTAGCTATTTGCCGTAAGACATTCAGGATTGGACCATACACTATTGCCTCTGCTCCAGCATTAAAATTGTTTAATAACTTTGTGACCTTAGTTTGCTGCCATCTTTCTCGGTGTACGGCCACTCCCCAAATTGGAGTCAGTTTTGAACACATTTCAAAATTCTTAAATACATTTTGGAGGACAGGGACGGCTGTAAGGGGTGAAAGGGAGGCCGTTTTTAACCTACGTCTATGAGACAGTAAAGGTTAAAAGTTGAATCATTTTATTACAATTTCTCATCCCTGACCTACAGAGAATCGAAAAAAGAATTTACGTAGCTATTTGCCATAAGACATTCAGGATTGGAACATACACTATTGCCTCTGCGCCAGCATTAAAATTGTTTATTAACTTTGTGACCTAAGTTTGCTGCCATCTTTCTCGGTGTACGGCCACTCCCCAAATTGGAGTCAGTTTTGAACACATTTCAAAATTCTTAAATACATTTTGGAGGATAGGGACGGCTGTAAGGGGTGAAAGGGAGGCCGTTTTTAACCTACGTCTATGAGACAGTAAAGGTTAAAAGTTTAATCATATTCTTACAATTTCTCTTTCTCGGTGTACGGCCACTCCCCAAATTGGAGTCAGTTTTGAACACATTTCAAAATTCTTAAATACATTTTGGAGGACAGGGACGGCTGTAAGGGGTGAAAGGGAGGCCGTTTTTAACCTACGTCTATGAGACAGTAAAGGTTAAAAGTTGAATCATTTTCTTACAATTTCTCATCCCTGACCTACAGAGAATCGAAAAATGAATTTACGTAGCTATTTGCCGTAAGACATTCATGATTGGACCATACACTATTGCCTCTGCTCCAGCATTAAAATTGTTTATTAACTTTGTGACCTTAGTTTGCTGCCATCTTTCTCGGTGTACAGCCACTCCCCAAATTGGAGTCAGTTTTGAACACATTTCAAAATTCTTAAATACATTTTGGAGGATAGGGACGGCTGTAAGGGGTGAAAGGGAGGCCGTTTTTAACCTACGTCTATGAGACAGTAAAGGTTAAAAGTTTAATCATATTCTTACAATTTCTCTTTCTCGGTGTACGGCCACTCCCCAAATTGGAGTCAGTTTTGAACACATTTCAAAATTCTTAAATACATTTTGGAGGACAGGGACGGCTGTAAGGGGTGAAAGGGAGGCCGTTTTTAACCTACGTCTATGAGACAGTAAAGGTTAAAAGTTGAATCATTTTCTTACAATTTCTCATCCCTGACCTACAGAGAATCGAAAAAAGAATTTACGTAGCTATTTGCCGTAAGACATTCAGGATTGGACCATACACTATTGCCTCTGCTCCAGCATTAAAATTGTTTAATAACTTTGTGACCTTAGTTTGCTGCCATCTTTCTCGGTGTACGGCCACTCCCCAAATTGGAGTCAGTTTTGAACACATTTCAAAATTCTTAAATACATTTTGGAGGACAGGGACGGCTGTAAGGGGTGAAAGGGAGGCCGTTTTTAACCTACGTCTATGAGACAGTAAAGGTTAAAAGTTGAATCATTTTCTTACAATTTCTCATCCCTGACCTACAGAGAATCGAAAAAAGAATTTACGTAGCTATTTGCCGTAAGACATTCAGGATTGGACCATACACTATTGCCTCTGCTCCAGCATTAAAATTGTTTATTAACTTTGTGACCTTAGTTTGCTGCCATCTTTCTCGGTGTACGGCCACTCCCCAAATTGGAGTCAGTTTTGAACACATTTCAAAATTCTTAAATACATTTTGGAGGATAGGGACGGCTGTAAGGGGTGAAAGGGAGGCCGTTTTTAACCTACGTCTATGAGACAGTAAAGGTTAAAAGTTTAATCATATTCTTACAATTTCTCTTTCTCGGTGTACGGCCACTCCCCAAATTGGAGTCAGTTTTGAACACATTTCAAAATTCTTAAATACATTTTGGAGGACAGGGACGGCTGTAAGGGGTGAAAGGGAGGCCGTTTTTAACCTACGTCTATGAGACAGTAAAGGTTAAAAGTTGAATCATTTTCTTACAATTTCTCATCCCTGACCTACAGAGAATCGAAAAAAGAATTTACGTAGCTATTTGCCGTAAGACATTCAGGATTGGACCATACACTATTGCCTCTGCTCCAGCATTAAAATTGTTTAATAACTTTGTGACCTTAGTTTGCTGCCATCTTTCTCGGTGTACGGCCACTCCCCAAATTGGAGTCAGTTTTGAACACATTTCAAAATTCTTAAATACATTTTGGAGGACAGGGACGGCTGTAAGGGGTGAAAGGGAGGCCGTTTTTAACCTACGTCTATGAGACAGTAAAGGTTAAAAGTTGAATCATTTTCTTACAATTTCTCATCCCTGACCTACAGAGAATCGAAAAAAGAATTTACGTAGCTATTTGCCGTAAGACATTCAGGATTGGACCATACACTATTGCCTCTGCTCCAGCATTAAAATTGTTTATTAACTTTGTGACCTTAGTTTGCTGCCATCTTTCTCGGTGTACGGCCACTCCCCAAATTGGAGTCAGTTTTGAACACATTTCAAAATTCTTAAATACATTTTGGAGGATAGGGACGGCTGTAAGGGGTGAAAGGGAGGCCGTTTTTAACCTACGTCTATGAGACAGTAAAGGTTAAAAGTTTAATCATATTCTTACAATTTCTCTTTCTCGGTGTACGGCCACTCCCCAAATTGGAGTCAGTTTTGAACACATTTCAAAATTCTTAAATCCATTTTGGAGGACAGGGACGGCTGTAAGGGGTGAAAGGGAGGCCGTTTTTAACCTACGTCTATGAGACAGTAAAGGTTAAAAGTTGAATCATTTTCTTACAATTTCTCATCCCTGACCTACAGAGAATCGAAAAAAGAATTTACGTAGCTATTTGCCGTAAGACATTCAGGATTGGACCATACACTATTGCCTCTGCTCCAGCATTAAAATTGTTTAATAACTTTGTGACCTTAGTTTGCTGCCATCTTTCTCGGTGTACGGCCACTCCCCAAATTGGAGTCCGTTTTGAACACATTTCAAAATTCTTAAATACATTTTGGAGGACAGGGACGGCTGTAAGGGGTGAAAGGGAGGCCGTTTTTAACCTACGTCTATGAGACAGTAAAGGTTAAAAGTTTAATCATATTCTTACAATTTCTCTTTCTCGGTGTACGGCCACTCCCCAAATTGGAGTCAGTTTTGAACACATTTCAAAATTCTTAAATACATTTTGGAGGACAGGGACGGCTGTAAGGGGTGAAAGGGAGGCCGTTTTTAACCTACGTCTATGAGACAGTAAAGGTTAAAAGTTGAATCATTTTCTTACAATTTCTCATCCCTGACCTACAGAGAATCGAAAAAAGAATTTACGTAGCTATTTGCCGTAAGACATTCAGGATTGGACCATACACTATTGCCTCTGCTCCAGCATTAAAATTGTTTATTAACTTTGTGACCTTAGTTTGCTGCCATCTTTCTCGGTGTACGGCCACTCCCCAAATTGGAGTCAGTTTTGAACACATTTCAAAATTCTTAAATACATTTTGGAGGATAGGGACGGCTGTAAGGGGTGAAAGGGAGGCCGTTTTTAACCTACGTCTATGAGACAGTAAAGGTTAAAAGTTTAATCATATTCTTACAATTTCTCTTTCTCGGTGTACGGCCACTCCCCAAATTGGAGTCAGTTTTGAACACATTTCAAAATTCTTAAATACATTTTGGAGGACAGGGACGGCTGTAAGGGGTGAAAGGGAGGCCGTTTTTAACCTACGTCTATGAGACAGTAAAGGTTAAAAGTTGAATCATTTTCTTACAATTTCTCATCCCTGACCTACAGAGAATCGAAAAAAGAATTTACGTAGCTATTTGCCGTAAGACATTCAGGATTGGACCATACACTATTGCCTCTGCTCCAGCATTAAAATTGTTTAATAACTTTGTGACCTTAGTTTGCTGCCATCTTTCTCGGTGTACGGCCACTCCCCAAATTGGAGTCAGTTTTGAACACATTTCAAAATTCTTAAATACATTTTGGAGGACAGGGACGGCTGTAAGGGGTGAAAGGGAGGCCGTTTTTAACCTACGTCTATGAGACAGTAAAGGTTAAAAGTTGAATCATTTTATGACAATTTCTCATCCCTGACCTACAGAGAATCGAAAAAAGAATTTACGTAGCTATTTGCCATAAGACATTCAGGATTGGACCATACACTATTGCCTCTGCGCCAGCATTAAAATTGTTTATTAACTTTGTGACCTTAGTTTGCTGCCGTCTTTCTCGGTGTACGGCCACTCCCCAAATTGGAGTCAGTTTTGAACACATTTCAAAATTCTTAAATACATTTTGGAGGACAGGGACGGCGGTAAGGGGTGAAAGGGAGGCCGTTTTTAACCTACGTCTATGAGACAGTAAAGGTTAAAAGTTGAATCATTTTCTTACAATTTCTCATCCCTGACCTACAGAGAATCGAAAAAAGAATTTACGTAGCTATTTGCCGTAAGACATTCAGGATTGGACCATACACTATTGCCTCTGCTCCAGCATTAAAATTGTTTATTAACTTTGTGACCTTAGTTTGCTGCCATCTTTCTCGGTGTACGGCCACTCCCCAAATTGGAGTCAGTTTTGAACACATTTCAAAATTCTTAAATACATTTTGGAGGATAGGGACGGCTGTAAGGGGTGAAAGGGAGGCCGTTTTTAACCTACGTCTATGAGACAGTAAAGGTTAAAAGTTTAATCATATTCTTACAATTTCTCTTTCTCGGTGTACGGCCACTCCCCAAATTGGAGTCAGTTTTGAACACATTTCAAAATTCTTAAATACATTTTGGAGGACAGGGACGGCTGTAAGGGGTGAAAGGGAGGCCGTTTTTAACCTACGTCTATGAGACAGTAAAGGTTAAAAGTTGAATCATTTTCTTACAATTTCTCATCCCTGACCTACAGAGAATCGAAAAAAGAATTTACGTAGCTATTTGCCGTAAGACATTCAGGATTGGACCATACACTATTGCCTCTGCTCCAGCATTAAAATTGTTTAATAACTTTGTGACCTTAGTTTGCTGCCATCTTTCTCGGTGTACGGCCACTCCCCAAATTGGAGTCAGTTTTGAACACATTTCAAAATTCTTAAATACATTTTGGAGGACAGGGACGGCTGTAAGGGGTGAAAGGGAGGCCGTTTTTAACCTACGTCTATGAGACAGTAAAGGTTAAAAGTTGAATCATTTTATTACAATTTCTCATCCCTGACCTACAGAGAATCGAAAAAAGAATTTACGTAGCTATTTGCCATAAGACATTCAGGATTGGAACATACACTATTGCCTCTGCGCCAGCATTAAAATTGTTTATTAACTTTGTGACCTAAGTTTGCTGCCATCTTTCTCGGTGTACGGCCACTCCCCAAATTGGAGTCAGTTTTGAACACATTTCAAAATTCTTAAATACATTTTGGAGGATAGGGACGGCTGTAAGGGGTGAAAGGGAGGCCGTTTTTAACCTACGTCTATGAGACAGTAAAGGTTAAAAGTTTAATCATATTCTTACAATTTCTCTTTCTCGGTGTACGGCCACTCCCCAAATTGGAGTCAGTTTTGAACACATTTCAAAATTCTTAAATACATTTTGGAGGACAGGGACGGCTGTAAGGGGTGAAAGGGAGGCCGTTTTTAACCTACGTCTATGAGACAGTAAAGGTTAAAAGTTGAATCATTTTCTTACAATTTCTCATCCCTGACCTACAGAGAATCGAAAAATGAATTTACGTAGCTATTTGCCGTAAGACATTCATGATTGGACCATACACTATTGCCTCTGCTCCAGCATTAAAATTGTTTATTAACTTTGTGACCTTAGTTTGCTGCCATCT
The DNA here is from genome assembly GCF_964261635.1 of Lissotriton helveticus. Lineage (NCBI taxonomy): Eukaryota > Metazoa > Chordata > Amphibia > Caudata > Salamandridae > Lissotriton > Lissotriton helveticus. The sequence continues at coordinate 883,761,709 of NC_136073.1, forward strand.
TTCTCGGTGTACGGCCACTCCCCAAATTGGAGTCAGTTTTGAACACATTTCAAAATTCTTAAATACATTTTTGAGGATAGGGACGGCTGTAAGGGGTGAAAGGGAGGCCGTTTTTAACCTACGTCTATGAGACAGTAAAGGTTAAAAGTTTAATCATATTCTTACAATTTCTCTTTCTCGGTGTACGGCCACTCCCCAAATTGGAGTCAGTTTTGAACACATTTCAAAATTCTTAAATACATTTTGGAGGACAGGGACGGCTGTAAGGGGTGAAAGGGAGGCCGTTTTTAACCTACGTCTATGAGACAGTAAAGGTTAAAAGTTGAATCATTTTCTTACAATTTCTCATCCCTGACCTACAGAGAATCGAAAAAAGAATTTACGTAGCTATTTGCCGTAAGACATTCAGGATTGGACCATACACTATTGCCTCTGCTCCAGCATTAAAATTGTTTAATAACTTTGTGACCTTAGTTTGCTGCCATCTTTCTCGGTGTACGGCCACTCCCCAAATTGGAGTCAGTTTTGAACACATTTCAAAATTCTTAAATACATTTTGGAGGACAGGGACGGCTGTAAGGGGTGAAAGGGAGGCCGTTTTTAACCTACGTCTATGAGACAGTAAAGGTTAAAAGTTGAATCATTTTCTTACAATTTCTCATCCCTGACCTACAGAGAATCGAAAAAAGAATTTACGTAGCTATTTGCCGTAAGACATTCAGGATTGGACCATACACTATTGCCTCTGCTCCAGCATTAAAATTGTTTATTAACTTTGTGACCTTAGTTTGCTGCCATCTTTCTCGGTGTACGGCCACTCCCCAAATTGGAGTCAGTTTTGAACACATTTCAAAATTCTTAAATACATTTTGGAGGATAGGGACGGCGGTAAGGGGTGAAAGGGAGGCCGTTTTTAACCTACGTCTATGAGACAGTAAAGGTTAAAAGTTTAATCATATTCTTACAATTTCTCTTTCTCGGTGTACGGCCACTCCCCAAATTGGAGTCAGTTTTGAACACATTTCAAAATTCTTAAATACATTTTGGAGGACAGGGACGGCTGTAAGGGGTGAAAGGGAGGCCGTTTTTAACCTACGTCTATGAGACAGTAAAGGTTAAAAGTTGAATCATTTTATTACAATTTCTCATCCCTGACCTACAGAGAATCGAAAAAAGAATTTACGTAGCTATTTGCCATAAGACATTCAGGATTGGAACATACACTATTGCCTCTGCGCCAGCATTAAAATTGTTTATTAACTTTGTGACCTTAGTTTGCTGCCATCTTTCTCGGTGTATGGCCACTCCCCAAATTGGAGTCAGTTTTGAACACATTTCAAAATTCTTAAATACATTTTGGAGGATAGGGACGGCTGTAAGGGGTGAAAGGGAGGCCGTTTTTAACCTACGTCTATGAGACAGTAAAGGTTAAAAGTTTAATCATATTCTTACAATTTCTCTTTCTCGGTGTACGGCCACTCCCCAAATTGGAGTCAGTTTTGAACACATTTCAAAATTCTTAAATACATTTTGGAGGACAGGGACGGCTGTAAGGGGTGAAAGGGAGGCCGTTTTTAACCTACGTCTATGAGACAGTAAAGGTTAAAAGTTGAATCATTCTATGACAATTTCTCATCCCTGACCTACAGAGAATCGAAAAAAGAATTTACGTAGCTATTTGCCATAAGACATTCAGGATTGGACCATACACTATTGCCTCTGCGCCAGCATTAAAATTGTTTATTAACTTTGTGACCTTAGTTTGCTGCCATCTTTCTCGGTGTACGGCCACTCCCCAAATTGGAGTCAGTTTTGAACACATTTCAAAATTCTTAAATACATTTTGGAGGACAGGGACGGCGGTAAGGGGTGAAAGGGAGGCCGTTTTTAACCTACGTCTATGAGACAGTAAAGGTTAAAAGTTGAATCATTTTCTTACAATTTCTCATCCCTGACCTACAGAGAATCGAAAAAAGAATTTACGTAGCTATTTGCCGTAAGACATTCAGGATTGGACCATACACTATTGCCTCTGCTCCAGCATTAAAATTGTTTATTAACTTTGTGACCTTAGTTTGCTGCCATCTTTCTCGGTGTACGGCCACTCCCCAAATTGGAGTCAGTTTTGAACACATTTCAAAATTCTTAAATACATTTTGGAGGATAGGGACGGCTGTAAGGGGTGAAAGGGAGGCCGTTTTTAACCTACGTCTATGAGACAGTAAAGGTTAAAAGTTTAATCATATTCTTACAATTTCTCTTTCTCGGTGTACGGCCACTCCCCAAATTGGAGTCAGTTTTGAACACATTTCAAAATTCTTAAATACATTTTGTAGGACAGGGACGGCTGTAAGGGGTGAAAGGGAGGCCGTTTTTAACCTACGTCTATGAGACAGTAAAGGTTAAAAGTTGAATCATTTTCTTACAATTTCTCATCCCTGACCTACAGAGAATCGAAAAAAGAATTTACGTAGCTATTTGCCGTAAGACATTCAGGATTGGACCATACACTATTGCCTCTGCTCCAGCATTAAAATTGTTTAATAACTTTGTGACCTTAGTTTGCTGCCATCTTTCTCGGTGTACGGCCACTCCCCAAATTGGAGTCAGTTTTGAACACATTTCAAAATTCTTAAATACATTTTGGAGGACAGGGACGGCTGTAAGGGGTGAAAGGGAGGCCGTTTTTAACCTACGTCTATGAGACAGTAAAGGTTAAAAGTTGAATCATTTTATTACAATTTCTCATCCCTGACCTACAGAGAATCGAAAAAAGAATTTACGTAGCTATTTGCCATAAGACATTCAGGATTGGAACATACACTATTGCCTCTGCGCCAGCATTAAAATTGTTTATTAACTTTGTGACCTAAGTTTGCTGCCATCTTTCTCGGTGTACGGCCACTCCCCAAATTGGAGTCAGTTTTGAACACATTTCAAAATTCTTAAATACATTTTGGAGGATAGGGACGGCTGTAAGGGGTGAAAGGGAGGCCGTTTTTAACCTAAGTCTATGAGACAGTAAAGGTTAAAAGTTTAATCATATTCTTACAATTTCTCTTTCTCGGTGTACGGCCACTCCCCAAATTGGAGTCAGTTTTTAACACATTTCAAAATTCTTAAATACATTTTGGAGGACAGGGACGGCTGTAAGGGGTGAAAGGGAGGCCGTTTTTAACCTACGTCTATGAGACAGTAAAGGTTAAAAGTTGAATCATTTTCTTACAATTTCTCATCCCTGACCTACAGAGAATCGAAAAATGAATTTACGTAGCTATTTGCCGTAAGACATTCATGATTGGACCATACACTATTGCCTCTGCTCCAGCATTAAAATTGTTTATTAACTTTGTGACCTTAGTTTGCTGCCATCTTTCTCGGTGTACGGCCACTCCCCAAATTGGAGTCAGTTTTGAACACATTTCAAAATTCTTAAATACATTTTTGAGGATAGGGACGGCTGTAAGGGGTGAAAGGGAGGCCGTTTTTAACCTACGTCTATGAGACAGTAAAGGTTAAAAGTTTAATCATATTCTTACAATTTCTCTTTCTCGGTGTACGGCCACTCCCCAAATTGGAGTCAGTTTTGAACACATTTCAAAATTCTTAAATACATTTTGGAGGACAGGGACGGCTGTAAGGGGTGAAAGGGAGGCCGTTTTTAACCTACGTCTATGAGACAGTAAAGGTTAAAAGTTGAATCATTTTCTTACAATTTCTCATCCCTGACCTACAGAGAATCGAAAAAAGAATTTACGTAGCTATTTGCCGTAAGACATTCAGGATTGGACCATACACTATTGCCTCTGCTCCAGCATTAAAATTGTTTAATAACTTTGTGACCTTAGTTTGCTGCCATCTTTCTCGGTGTACGGCCACTCCCCAAATTGGAGTCAGTTTTGAACACATTTCAAAATTCTTAAATACATTTTGGAGGACAGGGACGGCTGTAAGGGGTGAAAGGGAGGCCGTTTTTAACCTACGTCTATGAGACAGTAAAGGTTAAAAGTTGAATCATTTTCTTACAATTTCTCATCCCTGACCTACAGAGAATCGAAAAAAGAATTTACGTAGCTATTTGCCGTAAGACATTCAGGATTGGACCATACACTATTGCCTCTGCTCCAGCATTAAAATTGTTTATTAACTTTGTGACCTTAGTTTGCTGCCATCTTTCTCGGTGTACGGCCACTCCCCAAATTGGAGTCAGTTTTGAACACATTTCAAAATTCTTAAATACATTTTGGAGGATAGGGACGGCTGTAAGGGGTGAAAGGGAGGCCGTTTTTAACCTACGTCTATGAGACAGTAAAGGTTAAAAGTTTAATCATATTCTTACAATTTCTCTTTCTCGGTGTACGGCCACTCCCCAAATTGGAGTCAGTTTTGAACACATTTCAAAATTCTTAAATACATTTTGGAGGACAGGGACGGCTGTAAGGGGTGAAAGGGAGGCCGTTTTTAACCTACGTCTATGAGACAGTAAAGGTTAAAAGTTGAATCATTTTATTACAATTTCTCATCCCTGACCTACAGAGAATCGAAAAAAGAATTTACGTAGCTATTTGCCATAAGACATTCAGGATTGGAACATACACTATTGCCTCTGCGCCAGCATTAAAATTGTTTATTAACTTTGTGACCTTAGTTTGCTGCCATCTTTCTCGGTGTATGGCCACTCCCCAAATTGGAGTCAGTTTTGAACACATTTCAAAATTCTTAAATACATTTTGGAGGATAGGGACGGCTGTAAGGGGTGAAAGGGAGGCCGTTTTTAACCTACGTCTATGAGACAGTAAAGGTTAAAAGTTTAATCATATTCTTACAATTTCTCTTTCTCGGTGTACGGCCACTCCCCAAATTGGAGTCAGTTTTGAACACATTTCAAAATTCTTAAATACATTTTGGAGGACAGGGACGGCTGTAAGGGGTGAAAGGGAGGCCGTTTTTAACCTACGTCTATGAGACAGTAAAGGTTAAAAGTTGAATCATTCTATGACAATTTCTCATCCCTGACCTACAGAGAATCGAAAAAAGAATTTACGTAGCTATTTGCCATAAGACATTCAGGATTGGACCATACACTATTGCCTCTGCGCCAGCATTAAAATTGTTTATTAACTTTGTGACCTTAGTTTGCTGCCATCTTTCTCGGTGTACGGCCACTCCCCAAATTGGAGTCAGTTTTGAACACATTTCAAAATTCTTAAATACATTTTGGAGGACAGGGACGGCTGTAAGGGGTGAAAGGGAGGCCGTTTTTAACCTACGTCTATGAGACAGTAAAGGTTAAAAGTTGAATCATTTTCTTACAATTTCTCATCCCTGACCTACAGAGAATCGAAAAAAGAATTTACGTAGCTATTTGCCGTAAGACATTCAGGATTGGACCATACACTATTGCCTCTGCTCCAGCATTAAAATTGTTTATTAACTTTGTGACCTTAGTTTGCTGCCATCTTTCTCGGTGTACGGCCACTCCCCAAATTGGAGTCAGTTTTGAACACATTTCAAAATTCTTAAATACATTTTGGAGGATAGGGACGGCTGTAAGGGGTGAAAGGGAGGCCGTTTTTAACCTACGTCTATGAGACAGTAAAGGTTAAAAGTTTAATCATATTCTTACAATTTCTCTTTCTCGGTGTACGGCCACTCCCCAAATTGGAGTCAGTTTTGAACACATTTCAAAATTCTTAAATACATTTTGGAGGACAGGGACGGCTGTAAGGGGTGAAAGGGAGGCCGTTTTTAACCTACGTCTATGAGACAGTAAAGGTTAAAAGTTGAATCATTTTCTTACAATTTCTCATCCCTGACCTACAGAGAATCGAAAAAAGAATTTACGTAGCTATTTGCCGTAAGACATTCAGGATTGGACCATACACTATTGCCTCTGCTCCAGCATTAAAATTGTTTAATAACTTTGTGACCTTAGTTTGCTGCCATCTTTCTCGGTGTACGGCCACTCCCCAAATTGGAGTCAGTTTTGAACACATTTCAAAATTCTTAAATACATTTTGGAGGACAGGGACGGCTGTAAGGGGTGAAAGGGAGGCTGTTTTTAACCTACGTCTATGAGACAGTAAAGGTTAAAAGTTAAATCATTTTCTTACAATTTCTCATCCCTGACCTACAGAGAATCGAAAAAAGAATTTACGTAGCTATTTGCCGTAAGACATTCAGGATTGGACCATACACTATTGCCTCTGCTCCAGCATTAAAATTGTTTAATAACTTTGTGACCTTAGTTTGCTGCCATCTTTCTCGGTGTACGGGCACTCCCCAAATTGGAGTCAGTTTTGAACACATTTCAAAATTCTTAAATACATTTTGGAGGACAGGGACGGCTGTAAGGGGTGAAAGGGAGGCCGTTTTTAACCTACGTCTATGAGACAGTAAAGGTTAAAAGTTGAATCATTTTATTACAATTTCTCATCCCTGACCTACAGAGAATCAAAAAAAGAATTTACGTAGCTATTTGCCATAAGACATTCAGGATTGGAACATACACTATTGCCTCTGCGCCAGCATTAAAATTGTTTATTAACTTTGTGACCTTAGTTTGCTGCCATCTTTCTCGGTGTACGGCCACTCCCCAAATTGGAGTCAGTTTTGAACACATTTCAAAATTCTTAAATACATTTTGGAGGATAGGGACGGCTGTAAGGGGTGAAAGGGAGGCCGTTTTTAAACTACGTCTATGAGACAGTAAAGGTTAAAAGTTTAATCATATTCTTACAATTTCTCTTTCTCGGTGTACGGCCACTCCCCAAATTGGAGTCAGTTTTGAACACATTTCAAAATTCTTAAATACATTTTGGAGGACAGGGACGGCTGTAAGGGGTGAAAGGGAGGCCGTTTTTAACCTACGTCTATGAGACAGTAAAGGTTAAAAGTTGAATCATTTTATTACAATTTCTCATCCCTGACCTACAGAGAATCAAAAAAAGAATTTACGTAGCTATTTGCCATAAGACATTCAGGATTGGAACATACACTATTGCCTCTGCGCCAGCATTAAAATTGTTTATTAACTTTGTGACCTTAGTTTGCTGCCATCTTTCTCGGTGTACGGCCACTCCCCAAATTGGAGTCAGTTTTGAACACATTTCAAAATTCTTAAATACATTTTGGAGGATAGGGATGGCTGTAAGGGGTGAAAGGGAGGCCGTTTTTAACCTACGTCTATGAGACAGTAAAGGTTAAAAGTTGAATCATTTTCTTACAATTTCTCATCCCTGACCTACAGAGAATCGAAAAAAGAATTTACGTAGCTATTTGCCGTAAGACATTCAGGATTGGACCATACACTATTGCCTCTGCTCCAGCATTAAAATTGTTTAATAACTTTGTGACCTTAGTTTGCTGCCATCTTTCTCGGTGTACGGCCACTCCCCAAATTGGAGTCAGTTTTGAACACATTTCAAAATTCTTAAATACATTTTGGAGGACAGGGACGGCTGTAAGGGGTAAAAGGGAGGCCGTTTTTTACCTACGTCTATGAGACAGTAAAGGTTAAAAGTTGAATCATTTTCTTACAATTTCTCATCCCTGACCTACAGAGAATCGAAAAAAGAATTTACGTAGCTATTTGCCATAAGACATTCAGGATTGGCACATACACTATTGCCTCTGCGCCAGCATTAAAATTGTTTATTAACTTTGTGACCTTAGTTTGCTGCTATCTTTCTCGGTGTATGGCCACTCCCCAAATTGGAGTCAGTTTTGAACACATTTCAAAATTCTTAAATACATTTTGGAGGATAGGGACGGCTGTAAGGGGTGAAAGGGAGGCCGTTTTTAACCTACGTCTATGAGACAGTAAAGGTTAAAAGTTTAATCATATTCTTACAATTTCTCTTTCTCGGTGTACGGCCACTCCCCAAATTGGAGTCCGTTTTGAACACATTTCAAAATTCTTAAATACATTTTGGAGGACAGGGACGGCTGTAAGGGGTGAAAGGGAGGCCGTTTTTAACCTACGTCTATGAGACAGTAAAGGTTAAAAGTTGAATCATTTTATGACAATTTCTCATCCCTGACCTACAGAGAATCGAAAAAAGAATTTACGTAGCTATTTGCCGTAAGACATTCAGGATTGGACCATACACTATTGCCTCTGCTCCAGCATTAAAATTGTTTAATAACTTTGTGACCTTAGTTTGCTGCCATCTTTCTCGGTGTACGGCCACTCCCCAAATTGGAGTCAGTTTTGAACACATTTCAAAATTCTTAAATACATTTTGGAGGACAGGGACGGCTGTAAGGGGTGAAAGGGAGGCCGTTTTTAACCTACGTCTATGAGACAGTAAAGGTTAAAAGTTGAATCATTTTCTTACAATTTCTCATCCCTGACCTACAGAGAATCGAAAAAAGAATTTACGTAGCTATTTGCCGTAAGACATTCAGGATTGGACCATACACTATTGCCTCTGCTCCAGCATTAAAATTGTTTATTAACTTTGTGACCTTAGTTTGCTGCCATCTTTCTCGGTGTACGGCCACTCCCCAAATTGGAGTCAGTTTTGAACACATTTCAAAATTCTTAAATACATTTTGGAGGATAGGGACGGCTGTAAGGGGTGAAAGGGAGGCCGTTTTTAACCTACGTCTATGAGACAGTAAAGGTTAAAAGTTTAATCATATTCTTACAATTTCTCTTTCTCGGTGTACGGCCACTCCCCAAATTGGAGTCAGTTTTGAACACATTTCAAAATGCTTAAATACATTTTGGAGGACAGGGACGGCTGTAAGGGGTGAAAGGGAGGCCGTTTTTAACCTACGTCTATGAGACAGTAAAGGTTAAAAGTTGAATCATTTTATTACAATTTCTCATCCCTGACCTACAGAGAATCGAAAAAAGAATTTACGTAGCTATTTGCCATAAGACATTCAGGATTGGAACATACACTATTGCCTCTGCGCCAGCATTAAAATTGTTTATTAACTTTGTGACCTTAGTTTGCTGCCATCTTTCTCGGTGTATGGCCACTCCCCAAATTGGAGTCAGTTTTGAACACATTTCAAAATTCTTAAATACATTTTGGAGGATAGGGACGGCTGTAAGGGGTGAAAGGGAGGCCGTTTTTAACCTACGTCTATGAGACAGTAAAGGTTAAAAGTTTAATCATATTCTTACAATTTCTCTTTCTCGGTGTACGGCCACTCCCCAAATTGGAGTCAGTTTTGAACACATTTCAAAATTCTTAAATACATTTTGGAGGACAGGGACGGCTGTAAGGGGTGAAAGGGAGGCCGTTTTTAACCTACGTCTATGAGACAGTAAAGGTTAAAAGTTGAATCATTCTATGACAATTTCTCATCCCTGACCTACAGAGAATCGAAAAAAGAATTTACGTAGCTATTTGCCATAAGACATTCAGGATTGGACCATACACTATTGCCTCTGCGCCAGCATTAAAATTGTTTATTAACTTTGTGACCTTAGTTTGCTGCCATCTTTCTCGGTGTACGGCCACTCCCCAAATTGGAGTCAGTTTTGAACACATTTCAAAATTCTTAAATACATTTTGGAGGACAGGGACGGCGGTAAGGGGTGAAAGGGAGGCCGTTTTTAACCTACGTCTATGAGACAGTAAAGGTTAAAAGTTGAATCATTTTCTTACAATTTCTCATCCCTGACCTACAGAGAATCGAAAAAAGAATTTACGTAGCTATTTGCCGTAAGACATTCAGGATTGGACCATACACTATTGCCTCTGCTCCAGCATTAAAATTGTTTATTAACTTTGTGACCTTAGTTTGCTGCCATCTTTCTCGGTGTACGGCCACTCCCCAAATTGGAGTCAGTTTTGAACACATTTCAAAATTCTTAAATACATTTTGGAGGATAGGGACGGCTGTAAGGGGTGAAAGGGAGGCCGTTTTTAACCTACGTCTATGAGACAGTAAAGGTTAAAAGTTTAATCATATTCTTACAATTTCTCTTTCTCGGTGTACGGCCACTCCCCAAATTGGAGTCAGTTTTGAACACATTTCAAAATTCTTAAATACATTTTGGAGGACAGGGACGGCTGTAAGGGGTGAAAGGGAGGCCGTTTTTAACCTACGTCTATGAGACAGTAAAGGTTAAAAGTTGAATCATTTTCTTACAATTTCTCATCCCTGACCTACAGAGAATCGAAAAAAGAATTTACGTAGCTATTTGCCGTAAGACATTCAGGATTGGACCATACACTATTGCCTCTGCTCCAGCATTAAAATTGTTTAATAACTTTGTGACCTTAGTTTGCTGCCATCTTTCTCGGTGTACGGCCACTCCCCAAATTGGAGTCAGTTTTGAACACATTTCAAAATTCTTAAATACATTTTGGAGGACAGGGACGGCTGTAAGGGGTGAAAGGGAGGCTGTTTTTAACCTACGTCTATGAGACAGTAAAGGTTAAAAGTTGAATCATTTTATTACAATTTCTCATCCCTGACCTACAGAGAATCGAAAAAAGAATTTACGTAGCTATTTGCCATAAGACATTCAGGATTGGAACATACACTATTGCCTCTGCGCCAGCATTAAAATTGTTTATTAACTTTGTGACCTAAGTTTGCTGCCATCTTTCTCGGTGTACGGCCACTCCCCAAATTGGAGTCAGTTTTGAACACATTTCAAAATTCTTAAATACATTTTGGAGGATAGGGACGGCTGTAAGGGGTGAAAGGGAGGCCGTTTTTAACCTACGTCTATGAGACAGTAAAGGTTAAAAGTTTAATCATATTCTTACAATTTCTCTTTCTCGGTGTACGGCCACTCCCCAAATTGGAGTCAGTTTTGAACACATTTCAAAATTCTTAAATACATTTTGGAGGACAGGGACGGCTGTAAGGGGTGAAAGGGAGGCCGTTTTTAACCTACGTCTATGAGACAGTAAAGGTTAAAAGTTGAATCATTTTCTTACAATTTCTCATCCCTGACCTACAGAGAATCGAAAAATGAATTTACGTAGCTATTTGCCGTAAGACATTCATGATTGGACCATACACTATTGCCTCTGCTCCAGCATTAAAATTGTTTATTAACTTTGTGACCTTAGTTTGCTGCCATCTTTCTCGGTGTACGGCCACTCCCCAAATTGGAGTCAGTTTTGAACACATTTCAAAATTCTTAAATACATTTTTGAGGATAGGGACGGCTGTAAGGGGTGAAAGGGAGGCCGTTTTTAACCTACGTCTATGAGACAGTAAAGGTTAAAAGTTTAATCATATTCTTACAATTTCTCTTTCTCGGTGTACGGCCACTCCCCAAATTGGAGTCAGTTTTGAACACATTTCAAAATTCTTAAATACATTTTGGAGGACAGGGACGGCTGTAAGGGGTGAAAGGGAGGCCGTTTTTAACCTACGTCTATGAGACAGTAAAGGTTAAAAGTTGAATCATTTTCTTACAATTTCTCATCCCTGACCTACAGAGAATCGAAAAAAGAATTTACGTAGCTATTTGCCGTAAGACATTCAGGATTGGACCATACACTATTGCCTCTGCTCCAGCATTAAAATTGTTTAATAACTTTGTGACCTTAGTTTGCTGCCATCTTTCTCGGTGTACGGCCACTCCCCAAATTGGAGTCAGTTTTGAACACATTTCAAAATTCTTAAATACATTTTGGAGGACAGGGACGGCTGTAAGGGGTGAAAGGGAGGCCGTTTTTAACCTACGTCTATGAGACAGTAAAGGTTAAAAGTTGAATCATTTTCTTACAATTTCTCATCCCTGACCTACAGAGAATCGAAAAAAGAATTTACGTAGCTATTTGCCGTAAGACATTCAGGATTGGACCATACACTATTGCCTCTGCTCCAGCATTAAAATTGTTTATTAACTTTGTGACCTTAGTTTGCTGCCATCTTTCTCGGTGTACGGCCACTCCCCAAATTGGAGTCAGTTTTGAACACATTTCAAAATTCTTAAATACATTTTGGAGGATAGGGACGGCTGTAAGGGGTGAAAGGGAGGCCGTTTTTAACCTACGTCTATGAGACAGTAAAGGTTAAAAGTTTAATCATATTCTTACAATTTCTCTTTCTCGGTGTACGGCCACTCCCCAAATTGGAGTCAGTTTTGAACACATTTCAAAATTCTTAAATACATTTTGGAGGACAGGGACGGCTGTAAGGGGTGAAAGGGAGGCCGTTTTTAACCTACGTCTATGAGACAGTAAAGGTTAAAAGTTGAATCATTTTATTACAATTTCTCATCCCTGACCTACAGAGAATCGAAAAAAGAATTTACGTAGCTATTTGCCATAAGACATTCAGGATTGGAACATACACTATTGCCTCTGCGCCAGCATTAAAATTGTTTATTAACTTTGTGACCTTAGTTTGCTGCCATCTTTCTCGGTGTATGGCCACTCCCCAAATTGGAGTCAGTTTTGAACACATTTCAAAATTCTTAAATACATTTTGGAGGATAGGGACGGCTGTAAGGGGTGAAAGGGAGGCCGTTTTTAACCTACGTCTATGAGACAGTAAAGGTTAAAAGTTTAATCATATTCTTACAATTTCTCTTTCTCGGTGTACGGCCACTCCCCAAATTGGAGTCAGTTTTGAACACATTTCAAAATTCTTAAATACATTTTGGAGGACAGGGACGGCTGTAAGGGGTGAAAGGGAGGCCGTTTTTAACCTACGTCTATGAGACAGTAAAGGTTAAAAGTTGAATCATTCTATGACAATTTCTCATCCCTGACCTACAGAGAATCGAAAAAAGAATTTACGTAGCTATTTGCCATAAGACATTCAGGATTGGACCATACACTATTGCCTCTGCGCCAGCATTAAAATTGTTTATTAACTTTGTGACCTTAGTTTGCTGCCATCTTTCTCGGTGTACGGCCACTCCCCAAATTGGAGTCAGTTTTGAACACATTTCAAAATTCTTAAATACATTTTGGAGGACAGGGACGGCTGTAAGGGGTGAAAGGGAGGCCGTTTTTAACCTACGTCTATGAGACAGTAAAGGTTAAAAGTTGAATCATTTTCTTACAATTTCTCATCCCTGACCTACAGAGAATCGAAAAAAGAATTTACGTAGCTATTTGCCGTAAGACATTCAGGATTGGACCATACACTATTGCCTCTGCTCCAGCATTAAAATTGTTTATTAACTTTGTGACCTTAGTTTGCTGCCATCTTTCTCGGTGTACGGCCACTCCCCAAATTGGAGTCAGTTTTGAACACATTTCAAAATTCTTAAATACATTTTGGAGGATAGGGACGGCTGTAAGGGGTGAAAGGGAGGCCGTTTTTAACCTACGTCTATGAGACAGTAAAGGTTAAAAGTTTAATCATATTCTTACAATTTCTCTTTCTCGGTGTACGGCCACTCCCCAAATTGGAGTCAGTTTTGAACACATTTCAAAATTCTTAAATACATTTTGGAGGACAGGGACGGCTGTAAGGGGTGAAAGGGAGGCCGTTTTTAACCTACGTCTATGAGACAGTAAAGGTTAAAAGTTGAATCATTTTCTTACAATTTCTCATCCCTGACCTACAGAGAATCGAAAAAAGAATTTACGTAGCTATTTGCCGTAAGACATTCAGGATTGGACCATACACTATTGCCTCTGCTCCAGCATTAAAATTGTTTAATAACTTTGTGACCTTAGTTTGCTGCCATCTTTCTCGGTGTACGGCCACTCCCCAAATTGGAGTCAGTTTTGAACACATTTCAAAATTCTTAAATACATTTTGGAGGACAGGGACGGCTGTAAGGGGTGAAAGGGAGGCTGTTTTTAACCTACGTCTATGAGACAGTAAAGGTTAAAAGTTAAATCATTTTCTTACAATTTCTCATCCCTGACCTACAGAGAATCGAAAAAAGAATTTACGTAGCTATTTGCCGTAAGACATTCAGGATTGGACCATACACTATTGCCTCTGCTCCAGCATTAAAATTGTTTAATAACTTTGTGACCTTAGTTTGCTGCCATCTTTCTCGGTGTACGGGCACTCCCCAAATTGGAGTCAGTTTTGAACACATTTCAAAATTCTTAAATACATTTTGGAGGACAGGGACGGCTGTAAGGGGTGAAAGGGAGGCCGTTTTTAACCTACGTCTATGAGACAGTAAAGGTTAAAAGTTGAATCATTTTATTACAATTTCTCATCCCTGACCTACAGAGAATCAAAAAAAGAATTTACGTAGCTATTTGCCATAAGACATTCAGGATTGGAACATACACTATTGCCTCTGCGCCAGCATTAAAATTGTTTATTAACTTTGTGACCTTAGTTTGCTGCCATCTTTCTCGGTGTACGGCCACTCCCCAAATTGGAGTCAGTTTTGAACACATTTCAAAATTCTTAAATACATTTTGGAGGATAGGGACGGCTGTAAGGGGTGAAAGGGAGGCCGTTTTTAAACTACGTCTATGAGACAGTAAAGGTTAAAAGTTTAATCATATTCTTACAATTTCTCTTTCTCGGTGTACGGCCACTCCCCAAATTGGAGTCAGTTTTGAACACATTTCAAAATTCTTAAATACATTTTGGAGGACAGGGACGGCTGTAAGGGGTGAAAGGGAGGCCGTTTTTAACCTACGTCTATGAGACAGTAAAGGTTAAAAGTTGAATCATTTTATTACAATTTCTCATCCCTGACCTACAGAGAATCAAAAAAAGAATTTACGTAGCTATTTGCCATAAGACATTCAGGATTGGAACATACACTATTGCCTCTGCGCCAGCATTAAAATTGTTTATTAACTTTGTGACCTTAGTTTGCTGCCATCTTTCTCGGTGTACGGCCACTCCCCAAATTGGAGTCAGTTTTGAACACATTTCAAAATTCTTAAATACATTTTGGAGGATAGGGACGGCTGTAAGGGGTGAAAGGGAGGCCGTTTTTAACCTACGTCTATGAGACAGTAAAGGTTAAAAGTTGAATCATTTTCTTACAATTTCTCATCCCTGACCTACAGAGAATCGAAAAAAGAATTTACGTAGCTATTTGCCGTAAGACATTCAGGATTGGACCATACACTATTGCCTCTGCTCCAGCATTAAAATTGTTTAATAACTTTGTGACCTTAGTTTGCTGCCATCTTTCTCGGTGTACGGCCACTCCCCAAATTGGAGTCAGTTTTGAACACATTTCAAAATTCTTAAATACATTTTGGAGGACAGGGACGGCTGTAAGGGGTGAAAGGGAGGCCGTTTTTAACCTACGTCTATGAGACAGTAAAGGTTAAAAGTTGAATCATTTTCTTACAATTTCTCATCCCTGACCTACAGAGAATCGAAAAAAGAATTTACGTAGCTATTTGCCATAAGACATTCAGGATTGGCACATACACTATTGCCTCTGCGCCAGCATTAAAATTGTTTATTAACTTTGTGACCTTAGTTTGCTGCTATCTTTCTCGGTGTATGGCCACTCCCCAAATTGGAGTCAGTTTTGAACACATTTCAAAATTCTTAAATACATTTTGGAGGATAGGGACGGCTGTAAGGGGTGAAAGGGAGGCCGTTTTTAACCTACGTCTATGAGACAGTAAAGGTTAAAAGTTTAATCATATTCTTACAATTTCTCTTTCTCGGTGTACGGCCACTCCCCAAATTGGAGTCCGTTTTGAACACATTTCAAAATTCTTAAATACATTTTGGAGGACAGGGACGGCTGTAAGGGGTGAAAGGGAGGCCGTTTTTAACCTACGTCTATGAGACAGTAAAGGTTAAAAGTTGAATCATTTTATGACAATTTCTCATCCCTGACCTACAGAGAATCGAAAAAAGAATTTACGTAGCTATTTGCCATGAGACATTCAGGATTGGACCATACACTATTGCCTCTGCGCCAGCATTAAAATTGTTTATTAACTTTGTGACCTTAGTTTGCTGCCATCTTTCTCGGTGTACGGCCACTCCCCAAATTGGAGTCAGTTTTGAACACATTTCAAAATTCTTAAATACATTTTGGAGGACAGGGACGGCTGTAAGGGGTGAAAGGGAGGCCGTTTTTAACCTACGTCTATGAGACAGTAAAGGTTAAAAGTTGAATCATTTTCTTACAATTTCTCATCCCTGACCTACAGAGAATCGAAAAAAGAATTTACGTAGCTATTTGCCGTAAGACATTCAGGATTGGACCATACACTATTGCCTCTGCTCCAGCATTAAAATTGTTTATTAACTTTGTGACCTTAGTTTGCTGCCATCTTTCTCGGTGTACGGCCACTCCCCAAATTGGAGTCAGTTTTGAACACATTTCAAAATTCTTAAATACATTTTGGAGGATAGGGACGGCTGTAAGGGGTGAAAGGGAGGCCGTTTTTAACCTACGTCTATGAGACAGTAAAGGTTAAAAGTTTAATCATATTCTTACAATTTCTCTTTCTCGGTGTACGGCCACTCCCCAAATTGGAGTCAGTTTTGAACACATTTCAAAATTCTTAAATACATTTTGGAGGACAGGGACGGCTGTAAGGGGTGAAAGGGAGGCCGTTTTTAACCTACGTCTATGAGACAGTAAAGGTTAAAAGTTGAATCATTTTCTTACAATTTCTCATCCCTGACCTACAGAGAATCGAAAAAAGAATTTACGTAGCTATTTGCCGTAAGACATTCAGGATTGGACCATACACTATTGCCTCTGCTCCAGCATTAAAATTGTTTAATAACTTTGTGACCTTAGTTTGCTGCCATCTTTCTCGGTGTACGGCCACTCCCCAAATTGGAGTCAGTTTTGAACACATTTCAAAATTCTTAAATACATTTTGGAGGACAGGGACGGCTGTAAGGGGTGAAAGGGAAGCCGTTTTTAACCTACGTCTATGAGACAGTAAAGGTTAAAAGTTGAATCATTTTCTTACAATTTCTCATCCCTGACCTACAGAGAATCGAAAAAAGAATTTACGTAGCTATTTGCCGTAAGACATTCAGGATTGGACCATACACTATTGCCTCTGCTCCAGCATTAAAATTGTTTATTAACTTTGTGACCTTAGTTTGCTGCCATCTTTCTCGGTGTACGGCCACTCCCCAAATTGGAGTCAGTTTTGAACACATTTCAAAATTCTTAAATACATTTTGGAGGATAGGGACGGCTGTAAGGGATGAAAGGGAGGCCGTTTTTAACCTACGTCTATGAGACAGTAAAGGTTAAAAGTTTAATCATATTCTTACAATTTCTCTTTCTCGGTGTACGGCCACTCCCCAAATTGGAGTCAGTTTTGAACACATTTCAAAATTCTTAAATACATTTTGGAGGACAGGGACGGCTGTAAGGGGTGAAAGGGAGGCCGTTTTTAACCTACGTCTATGAGACAGTAAAGGTTAAAAGTTGAATCATTTTCTTACAATTTCTCATCCCTGACCTACAGAGAATCGAAAAAAGAATTTACGTAGCTATTTGCCGTAAGACATTCAGGATTGGACCATACACTATTGCCTCTGCTCCAGCATTAAAATTGTTTAATAACTTTGTGACCTTAGTTTGCTGCCATCTTTCTCGGTGTACGGCCACTCCCCAAATTGGAGTCAGTTTTGAACACATTTCAAAATTCTTAAATACATTTTGGAGGACAGGGACGGCTGTAAGGGGTGAAAGGGAGGCCGTTTTTAACCTACGTCTATGAGACAGTAAAGGTTAAAAGTTGAATCATTTTATTACAATTTCTCATCCCTGACCTACAGAGAATCGAAAAAAGAATTTACGTAGCTATTTGCCATAAGACATTCAGGATTGGAACATACACTATTGCCTCTGCGCCAGCATTAAAACTGTTTATTAACTTTGTGACCTTAGTTTGCTGCCATCTTTCTCGGTGTATGGCCACTCCCCAAATTGGAGTCAGTTTTGAACACATTTCAAAATTCTTAAATACATTTTGGAGGATAGGGACGGCTGTAAGGGGTGAAAGGGAGGCCGTTTTTAACCTACGTCTATGAGACAGTAAAGGTTAAAAGTTTAATCATATTCTTACAATTTCTCTTTCTCGGTGTACGGCCACTCCCCAAATTGGAGTCAGTTTTGAACACATTTCAAAATTCTTAAATACATTTTGGAGGACAGGGACGGCTGTAAGGGGTGAAAGGGAGGCCGTTTTTAACCTACGTCTATGAGACAGTAAAGGTTAAAAGTTTAATCATATTCTTACAATTTCTCTTTCTCGGTGTACGGCCACTCCCCAAATTGGAGTCAGTTTTGAACACATTTCAAAATTCTTAAATACATTTTGGAGGACAGGGACGGCTGTAAGGGGTGAAAGGGAGGCCGTTTTTAACCTACGTCTATGAGACAGTAAAGGTTAAAAGTTGAATCATTTTCTTACAATTTCTCATCCCTGACCTACAGAGAATCGAAAAAAGAATTTACGTAGCTATTTGCCGTAAGACATTCAGGATTGGACCATACACTATTGCCTCTGCTCCAGCATTAAAATTGTTTAATAACTTTGTGACCTTAGTTTGCTGCCATCTTTCTCGGTGTACGGCCACTCCCCAAATTGGAGTCAGTTTTGAACACATTTCAAAATTCTTAAATACATTTTGGAGGACAGGGACGGCTGTAAGGGGTGAAAGGGAGGCCGTTTTTAACCTACGTCTATGAGACAGTAAAGGTTAAAAGTTGAATCATTTTATTACAATTTCTCATCCCTGACCTACAGAGAATCGAAAAAAGAATTTACGTAGCTATTTGCCATAAGACATTCAGGATTGGAACATACACTATTGCCTCTGCGCCAGCATTAAAATTGTTTATTAACTTTGTGACCTTAGTTTGCTGCCATCTTTCTCGGTGTACGGCCACTCCCCAAATTGGAGTCAGTTTTGAACACATTTCAAAATTCTTAAATACATTTTGGAGGATAGGGACGGCTGTAAGGGGTGAAAGGGAGGCCGTTTTTAACCTACGTCTATGAGACAGTAAAGGTTAAAAGTTTAATCATATTCTTACAATTTCTCTTTCTCGGTGTACGGCCACTCCCCAAATTGGAGTCAGTTTTGAACACATTTCAAAATTCTTAAATACATTTTGGAGGACAGGGACGGCTGTAAGGGGTGAAAGGGAGGCCGTTTTTAACCTACGTCTATGAGACAGTAAAGGTTAAAAGTTGAATCATTTTCTTACAATTTCTCATCCCTGACCTACAGAGAATCGAAAAAAGAATTTACGTAGCTATTTGCCGTAAGACATTCAGGATTGGACCATACACTATTGCCTCCGCTCCAGCATTAAAATTGTTTAATAACTTTGTGACCTTAGTTTGCTGCCATCTTTCTCGGTGTACGGCCACTCCCCAAATTGGAGTCAGTTTTGAACACATTTCAAAATTCTTAAATACATTTTGGAGGACAGGGACGGCTGTAAGGGGTGAAAGGGAGGCCGTTTTTAACCTACGTCTATGAGACAGTAAAGGTTAAAAGTTGAATCATTTTCTTACAATTTCTCATCCCTGACCTACAGAGAATCGAAAAAAGAATTTACGTAGCTATTTGCCGTAAGACATTCAGGATTGGACCATACACTATTGCCTCTGCTCCAGCATTAAAATTGTTTATTAACTTTGTGACCTTAGTTTGCTGCCATCTTTCTCGGTGTACGGCCACTCCCCAAATTGGAGTCAGTTTTGAACACATTTCAAAATTCTTAAATACATTTTGGAGGATAGGGACGGCTGTAAGGGGTGAAAGGGAGGCCGTTTTTAACCTACGTCTATGAGACAGTAAAGGTTAAAAGTTTAATCATATTCTTACAATTTCTCTTTCTCGGTGTACGGCCACTCCCCAAATTGGGGTCAGTTTTGAACACATTTCAAAATTCTTAAATACATTTTGGAGGACAGGCACGGCTGTAAGGGGTGAAAGGGAGGCCGTTTTTAACCTACGTCTATGAGACAGTAAAGGTTAAAAGTTGAATCATTTTATTACAATTTCTCATCCCTGACCTACAGAGAATCGAAAAAAGAATTTACGTAGCTATTTGCTATAAGACATTCAGGATTGGAACATACACTATTGCCTCTGCGCCAGCATTAAAATTGTTTATTAACTTTGTGACCTTAGTTTGCTGCCATCTTTCTCGGTGTATGGCCACTCCCCAAATTGGAGTCAGTTTTGAACACATTTCAAAATTCTTAAATACATTTTGGAGGATAGGGACGGCTGTAAGGGGTGAAAGGGAGGCCGTTTTTAACCTACGTCTATGAGACAGTAAAGGTTAAAAGTTTAATCATATTCTTACAATTTCTCTTTCTCGGTGTACGGCCACTCCCCAAATTGGAGTCAGTTTTGAACACATTTCAAAATTCTTAAATACATTTTGGAGGACAGGGACGGCTGTAAGGGGTGAAAGGGAGGCCGTTTTTAACCTACGTCTATGAGACAGTAAAGGTTAAAAGTTGAATCATTTTATGACAATTTCTCATCCCTGACCTACAGAGAATCGAAAAAAGAATTTACGTAGCTATTTGCCATAAGACATTCAGGATTGGACCATACACTATTGCCTCTGCGCCAGCATTAAAATTGTTTATTAACTTTGTGACCTTAGTTTGCTGCCATCTTTCTCGGTGTACGGCCACTCCCCAAATTGGAGTCAGTTTTGAACACATTTCAAAATTCTTAAATACATTTTGGAGGACAGGGACGGCTGTAAGGGGTGAAAGGGAGGCCGTTTTTAACCTACGTCTATGAGACAGTAAAGGTTAAAAGTTGAATCATTTTATTACAATTTCTCATCCCTGACCTACAGAGAATCGAAAAAAGAATTTACGTAGCTATTTGCCATAAGACATTCAGGATTGGAACATACACTATTGCCTCTGCGCCAGCATTAAAACTGTTTATTAACTTTGTGACCTTAGTTTGCTGCCATCTTTCTCGGTATATGGCCACTCCCCAAATTGGAGTCAGTTTTGAACACATTTCAAAATTCTTAAATACATTTTGGAGGATAGGGACGGCTGTAAGGGGTGAAAGGGAGGCCGTTTTTAACCTACGTCTATGAGACAGTAAAGGTTAAAAGTTTAATCATATTCTTACAATTTCTCTTTCTCGGTGTACGGCCACTCCCCAAATTGGAGTCAGTTTTGAACACATTTCAAAATTCTTAAATACATTTTGGAGGACAGGGACGGCTGTAAGGGGTGAAAGGGAGGCCGTTTTTAACCTACGGCTATGAGACAGTAAAGGTTAAAAGTTGAATCATTTTATTACAATTTCTCATCCCTGACCTACAGAGAATCGAAAAAAGAATTTACGTAGCTATTTGCCATAAGACATTCAGGATTGGACCATACACTATTGCCTCTGCGCCAGCATTAAAATTGTTTATTAACTTTGTGACCTTAGTTTGCTGCCATCTTTCTCGGTGTACGGCCACTCCCCAAATTGGAGTCAGTTTTGAACACATTTCAAAATTCTTAAATACATTTTGGAGGACAGGGACGGCTGTAAGGGGTGAAAGGGAGGCCATTTTTAACCTACGTCTATGAGACAGTAAAGGTTAAAAGTTGAATCATTTTCTTACAATTTCTCATCCCTGACCTACAGAGAATCGAAAAAAGAATTTACGTAGCTATTTGCCGTAAGACATTCAGGATTGGACCATACACTATTGCCTCTGCTCCAGCATTAAAATTGTTTATTAACTTTGTGACCTTAGTTTGCTGCCATCTTTCTCGGTGTACGGCCACTCCCCAAATTGGAGTCAGTTTTGAACACATTTCAAAATTCTTAAATACATTTTGGAGGACAGGGACGGCTGTAAGGGGTGAAAGGGAGGCCGTTTTTAACCTACGTCTATGAGACAGTAAAGGTTAAAAGTTGAATCATTTTCTTACAATTTCTCATCCCTGACCTACAGAGAATCGAAAAAAGAATTTACGTAGCTATTTGCCGTAAGACATTCAGGATTGGACCATACACTATTGCCTCTGCTCCAGCATTAAAATTGTTTATTAACTTTGTGACCTTAGTTTGCTGCCATCTTTCTCGGTGTACGGCCACTCCCCAAATTGGAGTCAGTTTTGAACACATTTCAAAATTCTTAAATACATTTTGGAGGATAGGGACGGCTGTAAGGGGTGAAAGGGAGGCCGTTTTTAACCTACGTCTATGAGACAGTAAAGGTTAAAAGTTTAATCATATTCTTACAATTTCTCTTTCTCGGTGTACGGCCACTCCCCAAATTGGGGTCAGTTTTGAACACATTTCAAAATTCTTAAATACATTTTGGAGGACAGGCACGGCTGTAAGGGGTGAAAGGGAGGCCGTTTTTAACCTACGTCTATGAGACAGTAAAGGTTAAAAGTTGAATCATTTTATTACAATTTCTCATCCCTGACCTACAGAGAATCGAAAAAAGAATTTACGTAGCTATTTGCCATAAGACATTCAGGATTGGCACATACACTATTGCCTCTGCGCCAGCATTAAAATTGTTTATTAACTTTGTGACCTTAGTTTGCTGCTATCTTTCTCGGTGTATGGCCACTCCCCAAATTGGAGTCAGTTTTGAACACATTTCAAAATTCTTAAATACATTTTGGAGGATAGGGACGGCTGTAAGGGGTGAAAGGGAGGCCGTTTTTAACCTACGTCTATGAGACAGTAAAGGTTAAAAGTTTATTCATATTCTTACAATTTCTCTTTCTCGGTGTACGGCCACTCCCCAAATTGGAGTCCGTTTTGAACACATTTCAAAATTCTTAAATACATTTTGGAGGACAGGGACGGCTGTAAGGGGTGAAAGGGAGGCCGTTTTTAACCTACGTCTATGAGACAGTAAAGGTTAAAAGTTGAATCATTTTATGACAATTTCTCATCCCTGACCTACAGAGAATCGAAAAAAGAATTTACGTAGCTATTTGCCATGAGACATTCAGGATTGGACCATACACTATTGCCTCTGCGCCAGCATTAAAATTGTTTATTAACTTTGTGACCTTAGTTTGCTGCCATCTTTCTCGGTGTACGGCCACTCCCCAAATTGGAGTCAGTTTTGAACACATTTCAAAATTCTTAAATACATTTTGGAGGACAGGGACGGCTGTAAGGGGTGAAAGGGAGGCCGTTTTTAACCTACGTCTATGAGACAGTAAAGGTTAAAAGTTGAATCATTTTCTTACAATTTCTCATCCCTGACCTACAGAGAATCGAAAAAAGAATTTACGTAGCTATTTGCCGTAAGACATTCAGGATTGGACCATACACTATTGCCTCTGCTCCAGCATTAAAATTGTTTATTAACTTTGTGACCTTAGTTTGCTGCCATCTTTCTCGGTGTACGGCCACTCCCCAAATTGGAGTCAGTTTTGAACACATTTCAAAATTCTTAAATACATTTTGGAGGATAGGGACGGCTGTAAGGGGTGAAAGGGAGGCCGTTTTTAACCTACGTCTATGAGACAGTAAAGGTTAAAAGTTTAATCATATTCTTACAATTTCTCTTTCTCGGTGTACGGCCACTCCCCAAATTGGAGTCAGTTTTGAACACATTTCAAAATTCTTAAATACATTTTGGAGGACAGGGACGGCTGTAAGGGGTGAAAGGGAGGCCGTTTTTAACCTACGTCTATGAGACAGTAAAGGTTAAAAGTTGAATCATTTTCTTACAATTTCTCATCCCTGACCTACAGAGAATCGAAAAAAGAATTTACGTAGCTATTTGCCGTAAGACATTCAGGATTGGACCATACACTATTGCCTCTGCTCCAGCATTAAAATTGTTTAATAACTTTGTGACCTTAGTTTGCTGCCATCTTTCTCGGTGTACGGCCACTCCCCAAATTGGAGTCAGTTTTGAACACATTTCAAAATTCTTAAATACATTTTGGAGGACAGGGACGGCTGTAAGGGGTGAAAGGGAGGCCGTTTTTAACCTACGTCTATGAGACAGTAAAGGTTAAAAGTTGAATCATTTTCTTACAATTTCTCATCCCTGACCTACAGAGAATCGAAAAAAGAATTTACGTAGCTATTTGCCGTAAGACATTCAGGATTGGACCATACACTATTGCCTCTGCTCCAGCATTAAAATTGTTTAATAACTTTGTGACCTTAGTTTGCTGCCATCTTTCTCGGTGTACGGCCACTCCCCAAATTGGAGTCAGTTTTGAACACATTTCAAAATTCTTAAATACATTTTGGAGGACAGGGACGGCTGTAAGGGGTGAAAGGGAGGCCGTTTTTAACCTACGTCTATGAGACAGTAAAGGTTAAAAGTTGAATCATTTTCTTACAATTTCTCATCCCTGACCTACAGAGAATCGAAAAAAGAATTTACGTAGCTATTTGCCGTAAGACATTCAGGATTGGACCATACACTATTGCCTCTGCTCCAGCATTAAAATTGTTTATTAACTTTGTGACCTTAGTTTGCTGCCATCTTTCTCGGTGTACGGCCACTCCCCAAATTGGAGTCAGTTTTGAACACATTTCAAAATTCTTAAATACATTTTGGAGGATAGGGACGGCTGTAAGGGATGAAAGGGAGGCCGTTTTTAACCTACGTCTATGAGACAGTAAAGGTTAAAAGTTTAATCATATTCTTACAATTTCTCTTTCTCGGTGTACGGCCACTCCCCAAATTGGAGTCAGTTTTGAACACATTTCAAAATTCTTAAATACATTTTGGAGGACAGGGACGGCTGTAAGGGGTGAAAGGGAGGCCGTTTTTAACCTACGTCTATGAGACAGTAAAGGTTAAAAGTTGAATCATTTTCTTACAATTTCTCATCCCTGACCTACAGAGAATCGAAAAAAGAATTTACGTAGCTATTTGCCGTAAGACATTCAGGATTGGACCATACACTATTGCCTCTGCTCCAGCATTAAAATTGTTTAATAACTTTGTGACCTTAGTTTGCTGCCATCTTTCTCGGTGTACGGCCACTCCCCAAATTGGAGTCAGTTTTGAACACATTTCAAAATTCTTAAATACATTTTGGAGGACAGGGACGGCTGTAAGGGGTGAAAGGGAGGCCGTTTTTAACCTACGTCTATGAGACAGTAAAGGTTAAAAGTTGAATCATTTTCTTACAATTTCTCATCCCTGACCTACAGAGAATCGAAAAAAGAATTTACGTAGCTATTTGCCGTAAGACATTCAGGATTGGAACATACACTATTGCCTCTGCGCCAGCATTAAAACTGTTTATTAACTTTGTGACCTTAGTTTGCTGCCATCTTTCTCGGTGTATGGCCACTCCCCAAATTGGAGTCAGTTTTGAACACATTTCAAAATTCTTAAATACATTTTGGAGGATATGGACGGCTGTAAGGGGTGAAAGGGAGGCCGTTTTTAACCTACGTCTATGAGACAGTAAAGGTTAAAAGTTTAATCATATTCTTACAATTTCTCTTTCTCGGTGTACGGCCACTCCCCAAATTGGAGTCAGTTTTGAACACATTTCAAAATTCTTAAATACATTTTGGAGGACAGGGACGGCTGTAAGGGGTGAAAGGGAGGCCGTTTTTAACCTACGTCTATGAGACAGTAAAGGTTAAAAGTTTAATCATATTCTTACAATTTCTCTTTCTCGGTGTACGGCCACTCCCCAAATTGGAGTCAGTTTTGAACACATTTCAAAATTCTTAAATACATTTTGGAGGACAGGGACGGCTGTAAGGGGTGAAAGGGAGGCCGTTTTTAACCTACGTCTATGAGACAGTAAAGGTTAAAAGTTGAATCATTTTCTTACAATTTCTCATCCCTGACCTACAGAGAATCGAAAAAAGAATTTACGTAGCTATTTGCCGTAAGACATTCAGGATTGGACCATACACTATTGCCTCTGCTCCAGCATTAAAATTGTTTAATAACTTTGTGACCTTAGTTTGCTGCCATCTTTCTCGGTGTACGGCCACTCCCCAAATTGGAGTCAGTTTTGAACACATTTCAAAATTCTTAAATACATTTTGGAGGACAGGGACGGCTGTAAGGGGTGAAAGGGAGGCCGTTATTAACCTACGTCTATGAGACAGTAAAGGTTAAAAGTTGAATCATTTTATTACAATTTCTCATCCCTGACCTACAGAGAATCGAAAAAAGAATTTACGTAGCTATTTGCCATAAGACATTCAGGATTGGAACATACACTATTGCCTCTGCGCCAGCATTAAAATTGTTTATTAACTTTGTGACCTTAGTTTGCTGCCATCTTTCTCGGTGTACGGCCACTCCCCAAATTGGAGTCAGTTTTGAACACATTTCAAAATTCTTAAATACATTTTGGAGGATAGGGACGGCTGTAAGGGGTGAAAGGGAGGCCGTTTTTAACCTACGTCTATGAGACAGTAAAGGTTAAAAGTTTAATCATATTCTTACAATTTCTCTTTCTCGGTGTACGGCCACTCCCCAAATTGGAGTCAGTTTTGAACACATTTCAAAATTCTTAAATACATTTTGGAGGACAGGGACGGCTGTAAGGGGTGAAAGGGAGGCCGTTTTTAACCTACGTCTATGAGACAGTAAAGGTTAAAAGTTGAATCATTTTCTTACAATTTCTCATCCCTGACCTACAGAGAATCGAAAAAAGAATTTACGTAGCTATTTGCCGTAAGACATTCAGGATTGGACCATACACTATTGCCTCTGCTCCAGCATTAAAATTGTTTAATAACTTTGTGACCTTAGTTTGCTGCCATCTTTCTCGGTGTACGGCCACTCCCCAAATTGGAGTCAGTTTTGAACACATTTCAAAATTCTTAAATAAATTTTGGAGGACAGGGACGGCTGTAAGGGGTGAAAGGGAGGCCGTTTTTAACCTACGTCTATG
Source organism: Lissotriton helveticus (assembly GCF_964261635.1). Classification (NCBI taxonomy): domain Eukaryota; kingdom Metazoa; phylum Chordata; class Amphibia; order Caudata; family Salamandridae; genus Lissotriton; species Lissotriton helveticus. Next base: position 883,788,447 of record NC_136073.1, read on the forward strand.
AGACAGTAAAGGTTAAAAGTTGAATCATTTTCTTACAATTTCTCATCCCTGACCTACAGAGAATCGAAAAAAGAATTTACGTAGCTATTTGCCGTAAGACATTCAGGATTGGACCATACACTATTGCCTCTGCTCCAGCATTAAAATTGTTTATTAACTTTGTGACCTTAGTTTGCTGCCATCTTTCTCGGTGTACGGCCACTCCCCAAATTGGAGTCAGTTTTGAACACATTTCAAAATTCTTAAATACATTTTGGAGGATAGGGACGGCTGTAAGGGGTGAAAGGGAGGCCGTTTTTAACCTACGTCTATGAGACAGTAAAGGTTAAAAGTTTAATCATATTCTTACAATTTCTCTTTCTCGGTGTACGGCCACTCCCCAAATTGGGGTCAGTTTTGAACACATTTCAAAATTCTTAAATACATTTTGGAGGACAGGCACGGCTGTAAGGGGTGAAAGGGAGGCCGTTTTTAACCTACGTCTATGAGACAGTAAAGGTTAAAAGTTGAATCATTTTATTACAATTTCTCATCCCTGACCTACAGAGAATCGAAAAAAGAATTTACGTAGCTATTTGCTATAAGACATTCAGGATTGGAACATACACTATTGCCTCTGCGCCAGCATTAAAATTGTTTATTAACTTTGTGACCTTAGTTTGCTGCCATCTTTCTCGGTGTATGGCCACTCCCCAAATTGGAGTCAGTTTTGAACACATTTCAAAATTCTTAAATACATTTTGGAGGATAGGGACGGCTGTAAGGGGTGAAAGGGAGGCCGTTTTTAACCTACGTCTATGAGACAGTAAAGGTTAAAAGTTTAATCATATTCTTACAATTTCTCTTTCTCGGTGTACGGCCACTCCCCAAATTGGAGTCAGTTTTGAACACATTTCAAAATTCTTAAATACATTTTGGAGGACAGGGACGGCTGTAAGGGGTGAAAGGGAGGCCGTTTTTAACCTACGTCTATGAGACAGTAAAGGTTAAAAGTTGAATCATTTTATGGCAATTTCTCATCCCTGACCTACAGAGAATCGAAAAAAGAATTTACGTAGCTATTTGCCATAAGACATTCAGGATTGGACCATACACTATTGCCTCTGCGCCAGCATTAAAATTGTTTATTAACTTTGTGACCTTAGTTTGCTGCCATCTTTCTCGGTGTACGGCCACTCCCCAAATTGGAGTCAGTTTTGAACACATTTCAAAATTCTTAAATACATTTTGGAGGACAGGGACGGCTGTAAGGGGTGAAAGGGAGGCCGTTTTTAACCTACGTCTATGAGACAGTAAAGGTTAAAAGTTGAATCATTTTATTACAATTTCTCATCCCTGACCTACAGAGAATCGAAAAAAGAATTTACGTAGCTATTTGCCATAAGACATTCAGGATTGGAACATACACTATTGCCTCTGCGCCAGCATTAAAACTGTTTATTAACTTTGTGACCTTAGTTTGCTGCCATCTTTCTCGGTATATGGCCACTCCCCAAATTGGAGTCAGTTTTGAACACATTTCAAAATTCTTAAATACATTTTGGAGGATAGGGACGGCTGTAAGGGGTGAAAGGGAGGCCGTTTTTAACCTACGTCTATGAGACAGTAAAGGTTAAAAGTTTAATCATATTCTTACAATTTCTCTTTCTCGGTGTACGGCCACTCCCCAAATTGGAGTCAGTTTTGAACACATTTCAAAATTCTTAAATACATTTTGGAGGACAGGGACGGCTGTAAGGGGTGAAAGGGAGGCCGTTTTTAACCTACGTCTATGAGACAGTAAAGGTTAAAAGTTGAATCATTTTATTACAATTTCTCATCCCTGACCTACAGAGAATCGAAAAAAGAATTTACGTAGCTATTTGCCATAAGACATTCAGGATTGGACCATACACTATTGCCTCTGCGCCAGCATTAAAATTGTTTATTAACTTTGTGACCTTAGTTTGCTGCCATCTTTCTCGGTGTACGGCCACTCCCCAAATTGGAGTCAGTTTTGAACACATTTCAAAATTCTTAAATACATTTTGGAGGACAGGGACGGCTGTAAGGGGTGAAAGGGAGGCCATTTTTAACCTACGTCTATGAGACAGTAAAGGTTAAAAGTTGAATCATTTTCTTACAATTTCTCATCCCTGACCTACAGAGAATCGAAAAAAGAATTTACGTAGCTATTTGCCGTAAGACATTCAGGATTGGACCATACACTATTGCCTCTGCTCCAGCATTAAAATTGTTTATTAACTTTGTGACCTTAGTTTGCTGCCATCTTTCTCGGTGTACGGCCACTCCCCAAATTGGAGTCAGTTTTGAACACATTTCAAAATTCTTAAATACATTTTGGAGGACAGGGACGGCTGTAAGGGGTGAAAGGGAGGCCGTTTTTAACCTACGTCTATGAGACAGTAAAGGTTAAAAGTTGAATCATTTTATTACAATTTCTCATCCCTGACCTACAGAGAATCGAAAAAAGAATTTACGTAGCTATTTGCCATAAGACATTCAGGATTGGAACATACACTATTGCCTCTGCGCCAGCATTAAAATTGTTTATTAACTTTGTGACCTTAGTTTGCTGCCATCTTTCTCGGTGTACGGCCACTCCCCAAATTGGAGTCAGTTTTGAACACATTTCAAAATTCTTAAATACATTTTGGAGGATAGGGACGGCTGTAAGGGGTGAAAGGGAGGCCGTTTTTAACCTACGTCTATGAGACAGTAAAGGTTAAAAGTTTAATCATATTCTTACAATTTCTCTTTCTCAGTGTACGGCCACTCCCCAAATTGGAGTCAGTTTTGAACACATTTCAAAATTCTTAAATACATTTTGGAGGACAGGGACGGCTGTAAGGGGTGAAAGGGAGGCCGTTTTTAACCTACGTCTATGAGACAGTAAAGGTTAAAAGTTGAATCATTTTCTTACAATTTCTCATCCCTGACCTACAGAGAATCGAAAAAAGAATTTACGTAGCTATTTGCCGTAAGACATTCAGGATTGGACCATACACTATTGCCTCTGCTCCAGCATTAAAATTGTTTATTAACTTTGTGACCTTAGTTTGCTGCCATCTTTCTCGGTGTACGGCCACTCCCCAAATTGGAGTCAGTTTTGAACACATTTCAAAATTCTTAAATACATTTTGGAGGATAGGGACGGCTGTAAGGGGTGAAAGGGAGGCCGTTTTTAACCTACGTCTATGAGAAAGTAAAGGTTAAAAGTTTAATCATATTCTTACAATTTCTCTTTCTCGGTGTACGGCCACTCCCCAAATTGGGGTCAGTTTTGAACACATTTCAAAATTCTTAAATACATTTTGGAGACAGGCACGGCTGTAAGGGGTGAAAGGGAGGCCGTTTTTAACCTACGTCTATGAGACAGTAAAGGTTAAAAGTTGAATCATTTTATTACAATTTCTCATCCCTGACCTACAGAGAATCGAAAAAAGAATTTACGTAGCTATTTGCTATAAGACATTCAGGATTGGAACATACACTATTGCCTCTGCGCCAGCATTAAAATTGTTTATTAACTTTGTGACCTTAGTTTGCTGCCATCTTTCTCGGTGTATGGCCACTCCCCAAATTGGAGTCAGTTTTGAACACATTTCAAAATTCTTAAATACATTTTGGAGGATAGGGACGGCTGTAAGGGGTGAAAGGGAGGCCGTTTTTAACCTACGTCTATGAGACAGTAAAGGTTAAAAGTTTAATCATATTCTTACAATTTCTCTTTCTCGGTGTACGGCCACTCCCCAAATTGGAGTCAGTTTTGAACACATTTCAAAATTCTTAAATACATTTTGGAGGACAGGGACGGCTGTAAGGGGTGAAAGGGAGGCCGTTTTTAACCTACGTCTATGAGACAGTAAAGGTTAAAAGTTGAATCATTTTATGACAATTTCTCATCCCTGACCTACAGAGAATCGAAAAAAGAATTTACGTAGCTATTTGCCATAAGACATTCAGGATTGGACCATACACTATTGCCTCTGCGCCAGCATTAAAATTGTTTATTAACTTTGTGACCTTAGTTTGCTGCCATCTTTCTCGGTGTACGGCCACTCCCCAAATTGGAGTCAGTTTTGAACACATTTCAAAATTCTTAAATACATTTTGGAGGACAGGGACGGCTGTAAGGGGTGAAAGGGAGGCCGTTTTTAACCTACGTCTATGAGACAGTAAAGGTTAAAAGTTGAATCATTTTCTTACAATTTCTCATCCCTGACCTACAGAGAATCGAAAAAAGAATTTATGTAGCTATTTGCCGTAAGACATTCAGGATTGGACCATACACTATTGCCTCTGCTCCAGCATTAAAATTGTTTAATAACTTTGTGACCTTAGTTTGCTGCCATCTTTCTCGGTGTACGGCCACTCCCCAAATTGGAGTCAGTTTTGAACACATTTCAAAATTCTTAAATACATTTTGGAGGACAGGGACGGCTGTAAGGGGTGAAAGGGAGGCAGTTTTTAACCTACGTCTATGAGACAGTAAAGGTTAAAAGTTGAATCATTTTATTACAATTTCTCATCCCTGACCTACAGAGAATCGAAAAAAGAATTTACGTAGCTATTTGCCATAAGACATTCAGGATTGGAACATACACTATTGCCTCTGCGCCAGCATTAAAACTGTTTATTAACTTTGTGACCTTAGTTTGCTGCCATCTTTCTCGGTATATGGCCACTCCCCAAATTGGAGTCAGTTTTGAACACATTTCAAAATTCTTAAATACATTTTGGAGGATAGGGACGGCTGTAAGGGGTGAAAGGGAGGCAGTTTTTAACCTACGTCTATGAGACAGTAAAGGTTAAAAGTTTAATCATATTCTTACAATTTCTCTTTCTCGGTGTACGGCCACTCCCCAAATTGGAGTCAGTTTTGAACACATTTCAAAATTCTTAAATACATTTTGGAGGACAGGGACGGCTGTAAGGGGTGAAAGGGAGGCCGTTTTTAACCTACGTCTATGAGACAGTAAAGGTTAAAAGTTGAATCATTTTCTTACAATTTCTCATCCCTGACCTACAGAGAATCGAAAAAAGAATTTACGTAGCTATTTGCCGTAAGACATTCAGGATTGGACCATACACTATTGCCTCTGCTCCAGCATTAAAATTGTTTATTAACTTTGTGACCTTAGTTTGCTGCCATCTTTCTCGGTGTACGGCCACTCCCCAAATTGGAGTCAGTTTTGAACACATTTCAAAATTCTTAAATACATTTTGGAGGATAGGGACGGCTGTAAGGGGTGAAAGGGAGGCCGTTTTTAACCTACGTCTATGAGACAGTAAAGGTTAAAAGTTTAATCATATTCTTACAATTTCTCTTTCTCGGTGTACGGCCGCTCCCCAAATTGGAGTCAGTTTTGAACACATTTCAAAATTCTTAAATACATTTTGGAGGACAGGGACGGCTGTAAGGGGTGAAAGGGAGGCCGTTTTTAACCTACGTCTATGAGACAGTAAAGGTTAAAAGTTTAATCATATTCTTACAATTTCTCTTTCTCGGTGTACGGCCACTCCCCAAATTGGAGTCCGTTTTGAACACATTTCAAAATTCTTAAATACATTTTGGAGGACAGGGACGGCTGTAAGGGGTGAAAGGGAGGCCGTTTTTAACCTACGTCTATGAGACAGTAAAGGTTAAAAGTTGAATCATTTTATGACAATTTCTCATCCCTGACCTACAGAGAATCGAAAAAAGAATTTACGTAGCTATTTGCCATGAGACATTCAGGATTGGACCATACACTATTGCCTCTGCGCCAGCATTAAAATTGTTTATTAACTTTGTGACCTTAGTTTGCTGCCATCTTTCTCGGTGTACGGCCACTCCCCAAATTGGAGTCAGTTTTGAACACATTTCAAAATTCTTAAATACATTTTGGAGGACAGGGATGGCTGTAAGGGGTGAAAGGGAGGCCGTTTTTAACCTACGTCTATGAGACAGTAAAGGTTAAAAGTTGAATCATTTTCTTACAATTTCTCATCCCTGACCTACAGAGAATCGAAAAAAGAATTTACGTAGCTATTTGCCATAAGACATTCAGGATTGGACCATACACTATTGCCTCTGCTCCAGCATTAAAATTGTTTATTAACTTTGTGACCTTAGTTTGCTGCCATCTTTCTCGGTGTACGGCCACTCCCCAAATTTGAGTCAGTTTTGAACACATTTCAAAATTCTTAAATACATTTTGGAGGATAGGGACGGCTGTAAGGGGTGAAAGGGAGGCCGTTTTTAACCTACGTCTATGAGACAGTAAAGGTTAAAAGTTTAATCATATTCTTACAATTTCTCTTTCTCGGTGTACGGCCACTCCCCAAATTGGAGTCAGTTTTGAACACATTTCAAAATTCTTAAATACATTTTGGAGGACAGGGACGGCTGTAAGGGGTGAAAGGGAGGCCGTTTTTAACCTACGTCTATGAGACAGTAAAGGTTAAAAGTTGAATCATTTTCTTACAATTTCTCATCCCTGACCTACAGAGAATCGAAAAAAGAATTTACGTAGCTATTTGCCGTAAGACATTCAGGATTGGACCATACACTATTGCCTCTGCTCCAGCATTAAAATTGTTTATTAACTTTGTGACCTTAGTTTGCTGCCATCTTTCTCGGTGTACGGCCACTCCCCAAATTGGAGTCAGTTTTGAACACATTTCAAAATTCTTAAATACATTTTGGAGGATAGGGACGGCTGTAAGGGGTGAAAGGGAGGCCGTTTTTAACCTACGTCTATGAGACAGTAAAGGTTAAAAGTTTAATCATATTCTTACAATTTCTCTTTCTCGGTGTACGGCCACTCCCCAAATTGGGGTCAGTTTTGAACACATTTCAAAATTCTTAAATACATTTTGGAGGACAGGCACGGCTGTAAGGGGTGAAAGGGAGGCCGTTTTTAACCTACGTCTATGAGACAGTAAAGGTTAAAAGTTGAATCATTTTATTACAATTTCTCATCCCTGACCTACAGAGAATCGAAAAAAGAATTTACGTAGCTATTTGCTATAAGACATTCAGGATTGGAACATACACTATTGCCTCTGCGCCAGCATTAAAATTGTTTATTAACTTTGTGACCTTAGTTTGCTGCCATCTTTCTCGGTGTATGGCCACTCCCCAAATTGGAGTCAGTTTTGAACACATTTCAAAATTCTTAAATACATTTTGGAGGATAGGGACGGCTGTAAGGGGTGAAAGGGAGGCCGTTTTTAACCTACGTCTATGAGACAGTAAAGGTTAAAAGTTTAATCATATTCTTACAATTTCTCTTTCTCGGTGTACGGCCACTCCCCAAATTGGAGTCAGTTTTGAACACATTTCAAAATTCTTAAATACATTTTGGAGGACAGGGACGGCTGTAAGGGGTGAAAGGGAGGCCGTTTTTAACCTACGTCTATGAGACAGTAAAGGTTAAAAGTTGAATCATTTTATGACAATTTCTCATCCCTGACCTACAGAGAATCGAAAAAAGAATTTACGTAGCTATTTGCCATAAGACATTCAGGATTGGACCATACACTATTGCCTCTGCGCCAGCATTAAAATTGTTTATTAACTTTGTGACCTTAGTTTGCTGCCATCTTTCTCGGTGTACGGCCACTCCCCAAATTGGAGTCAGTTTTGAACACATTTCAAAATTCTTAAATACATTTTGGAGGACAGGGACGGCTGTAAGGGGTGAAAGGGAGGCCGTTTTTAACCTACGTCTATGAGACAGTAAAGGTTAAAAGTTGAATCATTTTATTACAATTTCTCATCCCTGACCTACAGAGAATCGAAAAAAGAATTTACGTAGCTATTTGCCATAAGACATTCAGGATTGGAACATACACTATTGCCTCTGCGCCAGCATTAAAACTGTTTATTAACTTTGTGACCTTAGTTTGCTGCCATCTTTCTCGGTATATGGCCACTCCCCAAATTGGAGTCAGTTTTGAACACATTTCAAAATTCTTAAATACATTTTGGAGGATAGGGACGGCTGTAAGGGGTGAAAGGGAGGCCGTTTTTAACCTACGTCTATGAGACAGTAAAGGTTAAAAGTTTAATCATATTCTTACAATTTCTCTTTCTCGGTGTACGGCCACTCCCCAAATTGGAGTCAGTTTTGAACACATTTCAAAATTCTTAAATACATTTTGGAGGACAGGGACGGCTGTAAGGGGTGAAAGGGAGGCCGTTTTTAACCTACGTCTATGAGACAGTAAAGGTTAAAAGTTGAATCATTTTATTACAATTTCTCATCCCTGACCTACAGAGAATCGAAAAAAGAATTTACGTAGCTATTTGCCATAAGACATTCAGGATTGGACCATACACTATTGCCTCTGCGCCAGCATTAAAATTGTTTATTAACTTTGTGACCTTAGTTTGCTGCCATCTTTCTCGGTGTACGGCCACTCCCCAAATTGGAGTCAGTTTTGAACACATTTCAAAATTCTTAAATAAATTTTGGAGGACAGGGACGGCTGTAAGGGGTGAAAGGGAGGCCATTTTTAACCTACGTCTATGAGACAGTAAAGGTTAAAAGTTGAATCATTTTCTTACAATTTCTCATCCCTGACCTACAGAGAATCGAAAAAAGAGTTTACGTAGCTATTTCCCGTAAGACATTCAGGATTGGACCATACACTATTGCCTCTGCTCCAGCATTAAAATTGTTTATTAACTTTGTGACCTTAGTTTGCTGCCATCTTTCTCGGTGTACGGCCACTCCCCAAATTGGAGTCAGTTTTGAACACATTTCAAAATTCTTAAATACATTTTGGAGGACAGGGACGGCTGTAAGGGGTGAAAGGGAGGCCGTTTTTAACCTACGTCTATGAGACAGTAAAGGTTAAAAGTTGAATCATTTTATTACAATTTCTCATCCCTGACCTACAGAGAATCGAAAAAAGAATTTACGTAGCTATTTGCCATAAGACATTCAGGATTGGAACATACACTATTGCCTCTGCGCCAGCATTAAAATTGTTTATTAACTTTGTGACCTTAGTTTGCTGCCATCTTTCTCGGTGTACGGCCACTCCCCAAATTGGAGTCAGTTTTGAACACATTTCAAAATTCTTAAATACATTTTGGAGGATAGGGACGGCTGTAAGGGGTGAAAGGGAGGCCGTTTTTAACCTACGTCTATGAGACAGTAAAGGTTAAAAGTTTAATCATATTCTTACAATTTCTCTTTCTCGGTGTACGGCCACTCCCCAAATTGGAGTCAGTTTTGAACACATTTCAAAATTCTTAAATACATTTTGGAGGACAGGGACGGCTGTAAGGGGTGAAAGGGAGGCCGTTTTTAACCTACGTCTATGAGACAGTAAAGGTTAAAAGTTGAATCATTTTCTTACAATTTCTCATCCCTGACCTACAGAGAATCGAAAAAAGAATTTACGTAGCTATTTGCCGTAAGACATTCAGGATTGGACCATACACTATTGCCTCTGCTCCAGCATTAAAATTGTTTAATAACTTTGTGACCTTAGTTTGCTGCCATCTTTCTCGGTGTACGGCCACTCCCCAAATTGGAGTCAGTTTTGAACACATTTCAAAATTCTTAAATACATTTTGGAGGACAGGGACGGCTGTAAGGGGTGAAAGGGAGGCCGTTTTTAACCTACGTCTATGAGACAGTAAAGGTTAAAAGTTGAATCATTTTCTTACAATTTCTCATCCCTGACCTACAGAGAATCGAAAAAAGAATTTACGTAGCTATTTGCCGTAAGACATTCAGGATTGGACCATACACTATTGCCTCTGCTCCAGCATTAAAATTGTTTATTAACTTTGTGACCTTAGTTTGCTGCCATCTTTCTCGGTGTACGGCCACTCCCCAAATTGGAGTCAGTTTTGAACACATTTCAAAATTCTTAAATACATTTTGGAGGATAGGGACGGCTGTAAGGGGTGAAAGGGAGGCCGTTTTTAACCTACGTCTATGAGACAGTAAAGGTTAAAAGTTTAATCATATTCTTACAATTTCTCTTTCTCGGTGTACGGCCACTCCCCAAATTGGGGTCAGTTTTGAACACATTTCAAAATTCTTAAATACATTTTGGAGGACAGGCACGGCTGTAAGGGGTGAAAGGGAGGCCGTTTTTAACCTACGTCTATGAGACAGTAAAGGTTAAAAGTTGAATCATTTTATTACAATTTCTCATCCCTGACCTACAGAGAATCGAAAAAAGAATTTACGTAGCTATTTGCTATAAGACATTCAGGATTGGAACATACACTATTGCCTCTGCGCCAGCATTAAAATTGTTTATTAACTTTGTGACCTTAGTTTGCTGCCATCTTTCTCGGTGTATGGCCACTCCCCAAATTGGAGTCAGTTTTGAACACATTTCAAAATTCTTAAATACATTTTGGAGGATAGGGACGGCTGTAAGGGGTGAAAGGGAGGCCGTTTTTAACCTACGTCTATGAGACAGTAAAGGTTAAAAGTTTAATCATATTCTTACAATTTCTCTTTCTCGGTGTACGGCCACTCCCCAAATTGGAGTCAGTTTTGAACACATTTCAAAATTCTTAAATACATTTTGGAGGACAGGGACGGCTGTAAGGGGTGAAAGGGAGGCCGTTTTTAACCTACGTCTATGAGACAGTAAAGGTTAAAAGTTGAATCATTTTATGACAATTTCTCATCCCTGACCTACAGAGAATCGAAAAAAGAATTTACGTAGCTATTTGCCATAAGACATTCAGGATTGGACCATACACTATTGCCTCTGCGCCAGCATTAAAATTGTTTATTAACTTTGTGACCTTAGTTTGCTGCCATCTTTCTCGGTGTACGGCCACTCCCCAAATTGGAGTCAGTTTTGAACACATTTCAAAATTCTTAAATACATTTTGGAGGACAGGGACGGCTGTAAGGGGTGAAAGGGAGGCCGTTTTTAACCTACGTCTATGAGACAGTAAAGGTTAAAAGTTGAATCATTTTCTTACAATTTCTCATCCCTGACCTACAGAGAATCGAAAAAAGAATTTACGTAGCTATGTGCCGTAAGACATTCAGGATTGGAACATACACTATTGCCTCTGCTCCAGCATTAAAATTGTTTATTAACTTTGTGACCTTAGTTTGCTGCCATCTTTCTCGGTGTACGGCCACTCCCCAAATTGGAGTCAGTTTTGAACACATTTCAAAATTCTTAAATACATTTTGGAGGATAGGGACGGCTGTGAGGGGTGAAAGGGAGGCCGTTTTTAACCTACGTCTATGAGACAGTAAAGGTTAAAAGTTTAATCATATTCTTACAATTTCTCTTTCTCGGTGTACGGCCACTCCCCAAATTGGAGTCCGTTTTGAACACATTTCAAAATTCTTAAATACATTTTGGAGGACAGGGACGGCTGTAAGGGGTGAAAGGGAGGCCGTTTTTAACCTACGTCTATGAGACAGTAAAGGTTAAAAGTTTAATCATATTCTTACAATTTCTCTTTTTCGGTGTACGGCCACTCCCCAAATTGGAGTCAGTTTTGAACACATTTCAAAATTCTTAAATACATTTTGGAGGACAGGGACGGCTGTAAGGGGTGAAAGGGAGGCCGTTTTTAACCTACGTCTATGAGACAGTAAAGGTTAAAAGTTGAATCATTTTCTTACAATTTCTCATCCCTGACCTACAGAGAATCGAAAAAAGAATTTACGTAGCTATTTGCCGTAAGACATTCAGGATTGGACCATACACTATTGCCTCTGCTCCAGCATTAAAATTGTTTAATAACTTTGTGACCTTAGTTTGCTGCCATCTTTCTCGGTGTACGGCCACTCCCCAAATTGGAGTCAGTTTTGAACACATTTCAAAATTCTTAAATACATTTTGGAGGACAGGGACGGCTGTAAGGGGTGAAAGGGAGGCCGTTTTTAACCTACGTCTATGAGACAGTAAAGGTTAAAAGTTGAATCATTTTCTTACAATTTCTCATCCCTGACCTACAGAGAATCGAAAAAAGAATTTACGTAGCTATTTGCCGTAAGACATTCAGGATTGGACCATACACTATTGCCTCTGCTCCAGCATTAAAATTGTTTATTAACTTTGTGACCTTAGTTTGCTGCCATCTTTCTCGGTGTACGGCCACTCCCCAAATTGGAGTCAGTTTTGAACACATTTCAAAATTCTTAAATACATTTTGGAGGATAGGGACGGCTGTAAGGGATGAAAGGGAGGCCGTTTTTAACCTACGTCTATGAGACAGTAAAGGTTAAAAGTTTAATCATATTCTTACAATTTCTCTTTCTCGGTGTACGGCCACTCCCCAAATTGGAGTCAGTTTTGAACACATTTCAAAATTCTTAAATACATTTTGGAGGACAGGGACGGCTGTAAGGGGTGAAAGGGAGGCCGTTTTTAACCTACGTCTATGAGACAGTAAAGGTTAAAAGTTGAATCATTTTCTTACAATTTCTCATCCCTGACCTACAGAGAATCGAAAAAAGAATTTACGTAGCTATTTGCCGTAAGACATTCAGGATTGGACCATACACTATTGCCTCTGCTCCAGCATTAAAATTGTTTAATAACTTTGTGACCTTAGTTTGCTGCCATCTTTCTCGGTGTACGGCCACTCCCCAAATTGGAGTCAGTTTTGAACACATTTCAAAATTCTTAAATACATTTTGGAGGACAGGGACGGCTGTAAGGGGTGAAAGGGAGGCCGTTTTTAACCTACGTCTATGAGACAGTAAAGGTTAAAAGTTGAATCATTTTATTACAATTTCTCATCCCTGACCTACAGAGAATCGAAAAAAGAATTTACGTAGCTATTTGCCATAAGACATTCAGGATTGGAACATACACTATTGCCTCTGCGCCAGCATTAAAACTGTTTATTAACTTTGTGACCTTAGTTTGCTGCCATCTTTCTCGGTGTATGGCCACTCCCCAAATTGGAGTCAGTTTTGAACACATTTCAAAATTCTTAAATACATTTTGGAGGATAGGGACGGCTGTAAGGGGTGAAAGGGAGGCCGTTTTTAACCTACGTCTATGAGACAGTAAAGGTTAAAAGTTTAATCATATTCTTACAATTTCTCTTTCTCGGTGTACGGCCACTCCCCAAATTGGAGTCAGTTTTGAACACATTTCAAAATTCTTAAATACATTTTGGAGGACAGGGACGGCTGTAAGGGGTGAAAGGGAGGCCGTTTTTAACCTACGTCTATGAGACAGTAAAGGTTAAAAGTTTAATCATATTCTTACAATTTCTCTTTCTCTGTGTACGGCCACTCCCCAAATTGGAGTCAGTTTTGAACACATTTCAAAATTCTTAAATACATTTTGGAGGACAGGGACGGCTGTAAGGGGTGAAAGGGAGGCCGTTTTTAACCTACGTCTATGAGACAGTAAAGGTTAAAAGTTGAATCATTTTCTTACAATTTCTCATCCCTGACCTACAGAGAATCGAAAAAAGAATTTACGTAGCTATTTGCCGTAAGACATTCAGGATTGGACCATACACTATTGCCTCTGCTCCAGCATTAAAATTGTTTAATAACTTTGTGACCTTAGTTTGCTGCCATCTTTCTCGGTGTACGGCCACTCCCCAAATTGGAGTCAGTTTTGAACACATTTCAAAATTCTTAAATACATTTTGGAGGACAGGGACGGCTGTAAGGGGTGAAAGGGAGGCCGTTTTTAACCTACGTCTATGAGACAGTAAAGGTTAAAAGTTGAATCATTTTATTACAATTTCTCATCCCTGACCTACAGAGAATCGAAAAAAGAATTTACGTAGCTATTTGCCATAAGACATTCAGGATTGGAACATACACTATTGCCTCTGCGCCAGCATTAAAATTGTTTATTAACTTTGTGACCTTAGTTTGCTGCCATCTTTCTCGGTGTACGGCCACTCCCCAAATTGGAGTCAGTTTTGAACACATTTCAAAATTCTTAAATACATTTTGGAGGATAGGGACGGCTGTAAGGGGTGAAAGGGAGGCCGTTTTTAACCTACGTCTATGAGACAGTAAAGGTTAAAAGTTTAATCATATTCTTACAATTTCTCTTTCTCGGTGTACGGCCACTCCCCAAATTGGAGTCAGTTTTGAACACATTTCAAAATTCTTAAATACATTTTGGAGGACAGGGACGGCTGTAAGGGGTGAAAGGGAGGCCGTTTTTAACCTACGTCTATGAGACAGTAAAGGTTAAAAGTTGAATCATTTTCTTACAATTTCTCATCCCTGACCTACAGAGAATCGAAAAAAGAATTTACGTAGCTATTTGCCGTAAGACATTCAGGATTGGACCATACACTATTGCCTCTGCTCCAGCATTAAAATTGTTTAATAACTTTGTGACCTTAGTTTGCTGCCATCTTTCTCGGTGTACGGCCACTCCCCAAATTGGAGTCAGTTTTGAACACATTTCAAAATTCTTAAATACATTTTGGAGGACAGGGACGGCTGTAAGGGGTGAAAGGGAGGCCGTTTTTAACCTACGTCTATGAGACAGTAAAGGTTAAAAGTTGAATCATTTTCTTACAATTTCTCATCCCTGACCTACAGAGAATCGAAAAAAGAATTTACGTAGCTATTTGCCGTAAGACATTCAGGATTGGACCATACACTATTGCCTCTGCTCCAGCATTAAAATTGTTTATTAACTTTGTGACCTTCGTTTGCTGCCATCTTTCTCGGTGTACGGCCACTCCCCAAATTGGAGTCAGTTTTGAACACATTTCAAAATTCTTAAATACATTTTGGAGGATAGGGACGGCTGTAAGGGGTGAAAGGGAGGCCGTTTTTAACCTACGTCTATGAGACAGTAAAGGTTAAAAGTTTAATCATATTCTTACAATTTCTCTTTCTCGGTGTACGGCCACTCCCCAAATTGGGGTCAGTTTTGAACACATTTCAAAATTCTTAAATACATTTTGGAGGACAGGCACGGCTGTAAGGGGTGAAAGGGAGGCCGTTTTTAACCTACGTCTATGAGACAGTAAAGGTTAAAAGTTGAATCATTTTATTACAATTTCTCATCCCTGACCTACAGAGAATCGAAAAAAGAATTTACGTAGCTATTTGCTATAAGACATTCAGGATTGGAACATACACTATTGCCTCTGCGCCAGCATTAAAATTGTTTATTAACTTTGTGACCTTAGTTTGCTGCCATCTTTCTCGGTGTATGGCCACTCCCCAAATTGGAGTCAGTTTTGAACACATTTCAAAATTCTTAAATACATTTTGGAGGATAGGGACGGCTGTAAGGGGTGAAAGGGAGGCCGTTTTTAACCTACGTCTATGAGACAGTAAAGGTTAAAAGTTTAATCATATTCTTACAATTTCTCTTTCTCGGTGTACGGCCACTCCCCAAATTGGAGTCAGTTTTGAACACATTTCAAAATTCTTAAATACATTTTGGAGGACAGGGACGGCTGTAAGGGGTGAAAGGGAGGCCGTTTTTAACCTACGTCTATGAGACAGTAAAGGTTAAAAGTTGAATCATTTTATGACAATTTCTCATCCCTGACCTACAGAGAATCGAAAAAAGAATTTACGTAGCTATTTGCCATAAGACATTCAGGATTGGACCATACACTATTGCCTCTGCGCCAGCATTAAAATTGTTTATTAACTTTGTGACCTTAGTTTGCTGCCATCTTTCTCGGTGTACGGCCACTCCCCAAATTGGAGTCAGTTTTGAACACATTTCAAAATTCTTAAATACATTTTGGAGGACAGGGACGGCTGTAAGGGGTGAAAGGGAGGCCGTTTTTAACCTACGTCTATGAGACAGTAAAGGTTAAAAGTTGAATCATTTTCTTACAATTTCTCATCCCTGACCTACAGAGAATCGAAAAAAGAATTTACGTAGCTATTTGCCGTAAGACATTCAGGATTGGACCATACACTATTGCCTCTGCTCCAGCATTAAAATTGTTTATTAACTTTGTGACCTTAGTTTGCTGCCATCTTTCTCGGTGTATGGCCACTCCCCAAATTGGAGTCAGTTTTGAACACATTTCAAAATTCTTAAATACATTTTGGAGGATAGGGACGGCTGTAAGGGGTGAAAGGGAGGCCGTTTTTAACCTACGTCTATGAGACAGTAAAGGTTAAAAGTTTAATCATATTCTTACAATTTCTCTTTCTCGGTGTACGGCCACTCCCCAAATTGGAGTCAGTTTTGAACACATTTCAAAATTCTTAAATACATTTTGGAGGACAGGGACGGCTGTAAGGGGTGAAAGGGAGGCCGTTTTTAACCTACGTCTATGAGACAGTAAAGGTTAAAAGTTGAATCATTTTATGACAATTTCTCATCCCTGACCTACAGAGAATCGAAAAAAGAATTTACGTAGCTATTTGCCATAAGACATTCAGGATTGGACCATACACTATTGCCTCTGCGCCAGCATTAAAATTGTTTATTAACTTTGTGACCTTAGTTTGCTGCCATCTTTCTCGGTGTACGGCCACTCCCCAAATTGGAGTCAGTTTTGAACACATTTCAAAATTCTTAAATACATTTTGGAGGACAGGGACGGCTGTAAGGGGTGAAAGGGAGGCCGTTTTTAACCTACGTCTATGAGACAGTAAAGGTTAAAAGTTGAATCATTTTCTTACAATTTCTCATCCCTGACCTACAGAGAATCGAAAAAAGAATTTACGTAGCTATTTGCCGTAAGACATTCAGGATTGGAACATACACTATTGCCTCTGCTCCAGCATTAAAATTGTTTATTAACTTTGTGACCTTAGTTTGCTGCCATCTTTCTCGGTGTACGGCCACTCCCCAAATTGGAGTCAGTTTTGAACACATTTCAAAATTCTTAAATACATTTTGGAGGATAGGGACGGCTGTAAGGGGTGAAAGGGAGGCCGTTTTTAACCTACGTCTATGAGACAGTAAAGGTTAAAAGTTTAATCATATTCTTACAATTTCTCTTTCTCGGAGTACGGCCACTCCCCAAATTGGAGTCCGTTTTGAACACATTTCAAAATTCTTAAATACATTTTGGAGGACAGGGACGGCTGTAAGGGGTGAAAGGGAGGCCGTTTTTAACCTACGTCTATGAGACAGTAAAGGTTAAAAGTTTAATCATATTCTTACAATTTCTCTTTTTCGGTGTACGGCCACTCCCCAAATTGGAGTCAGTTTTGAACACATTTCAAAATTTTTAAATACATTTTGGAGGACAGGGACGGCTGTAAGGGGTGAAAGGGAGGCCGTTTTTAACCTACGTCTATGAGACAGTAAAGGTTAAAAGTTGAATCATTTTCTTACAATTTCTCATCCCTGACCTACAGAGAATCGAAAAAAGAATTTACGTAGCTATTTGCCGTAAGACATTCAGGATTGGACCATACACTATTGCCTCTGCTCCAGCATTAAAATTGTTTAATAACTTTGTGACCTTAGTTTGCTGCCATCTTTCTCGGTGTACGGCCACTCCCCAAATTGGAGTCAGTTTTGAACACATTTCAAAATTCTTAAATACATTTTGGAGGACAGGGACGGCTGTAAGGGGTGAAAGGGAGGCCGTTTTTAACCTACGTCTATGAGACAGTAAAGGTTAAAAGTTGAATCATTTTCTTACAATTTCTCATCCCTGACCTACAGAGAATCGAAAAAAGAATTTACGTAGCTATTTGCCGTAAGACATTCAGGATTGGACCATACACTATTGCCTCTGCTCCAGCATTAAAATTGTTTATTAACTTTGTGACCTTAGTTTGCTGCCATCTTTCTCGGTGTACGGCCACTCCCCAAATTGGAGTCAGTTTTGAACACATTTCAAAATTCTTAAATACATTTTGGAGGATAGGGACGGCTGTAAGGGATGAAAGGGAGGCCGTTTTTAACCTACGTCTATGAGACAGTAAAGGTTAAAAGTTTAATCATATTCTTACAATTTCTCTTTCTCGGTGTACGGCCACTCCCCAAATTGGAGTCAGTTTTGAACACATTTCAAAATTCTTAAATACATTTTGGAGGACAGGGACGGCTGTAAGGGGTGAAAGGGAGGCCGTTTTTAACCTACGTCTATGAGACAGTAAAGGTTAAAAGTTGAATCATTTTCTTACAATTTCTCATCCCTGACCTACAGAGAATCGAAAAAAGAATTTACGTAGCTATTTGCCGTAAGACATTCAGGATTGGACCATACACTATTGCCTCTGCTCCAGCATTAAAATTGTTTAATAACTTTGTGACCTTAGTTTGCTGCCATCTTTCTCGGTGTACGGCCACTCCCCAAATTGGAGTCAGTTTTGAACACATTTCAAAATTCTTAAATACATTTTGGAGGACAGGGACGGCTGTAAGGGGTGAAAGGGAGGCCTTTTTTTAACCTACGTCTATGAGACAGTAAAGGTTAAAAGTTGAATCATTTTATTACAATTTCTCATCCCTGACCTACAGAGAATCGAAAAAAGAATTTACGTAGCTATTTGCCATAAGACATTCAGGATTGGAACATACACTATTGCCTCTGCGCCAGCATTAAAACTGTTTATTAACTTTGTGACCTTAGTTTGCTGCCATCTTTCTCGGTGTATGGCCACTCCCCAAATTGGAGTCAGTTTTGAACACATTTCAAAATTCTTAAATACATTTTGGAGGATAGGGACGGCTGTAAGGGGTGAAAGGGAGGCCGTTTTTAACCTACGTCTATGAGACAGTAAAGGTTAAAAGTTTAATCATATTCTTACAATTTCTCTTTCTCGGTGTACGGCCACTCCCCAAATTGGAGTCAGTTTTGAACACATTTCAAAATTCTTAAATACATTTTGGAGGACAGGGACGGCTGTAAGGGGTGAAAGGGAGGCCGTTTTTAACCTACGTCTATGAGACAGTAAAGGTTAAAAGTTTAATCATATTCTTACAATTTCTCTTTCTCGGTGTACGGCCACTCCCCAAATTGGAGTCAGTTTTGAACACATTTCAAAATTCTTAAATACATTTTGGAGGACAGGGACGGCTGTAAGGGGTGAAAGGGAGGCCGTTTTTAACCTACGTCTATGAGACAGTAAAGGTTAAAAGTTGAATCATTTTCTTACAATTTCTCATCCCTGACCTACAGAGAATCGAAAAAAGAATTTACGTAGCTATTTGCCGTAAGACATTCAGGATTGGACCATACACTATTGCCTCTGCTCCAGCATTAAAATTGTTTAATAACTTTGTGACCTTAGTTTGCTGCCATCTTTCTCGGTGTACGGCCACTCCCCAAATTGGAGTCAGTTTTGAACACATTTCAAAATTCTTAAATACATTTTGGAGGACAGGGACGGCTGTAAGGGGTGAAAGGGAGGCCGTTTTTAACCTACGTCTATGAGACAGTAAAGGTTAAAAGTTGAATCATTTTATTACAATTTCTCATCCCTGACCTACAGAGAATCGAAAAAAGAATTTACGTAGCTATTTGCCATAAGACATTCAGGATTGGAACATACACTATTGCCTCTGCGCCAGCATTAAAATTGTTTATTAACTTTGTGACCTTAGTTTGCTGCCATCTTTCTCGGTGTACGGCCACTCCCCAAATTGGAGTCAGTTTTGAACACATTTCAAAATTCTTAAATACATTTTGGAGGATAGGGACGGCTGTAAGGGGTGAAAGGGAGGCCGTTTTTAACCTACGTCTATGAGACAGTAAAGGTTAAAAGTTTAATCATATTCTTACAATTTCTCTTTCTCGGTGTACGGCCACTCCCCAAATTGGAGTCAGTTTTGAACACATTTCAAAATTCTTAAATACATTTTGGAGGACAGGGACGGCTGTAAGGGGTGAAAGGGAGGCCGTTTTTAACCTACGTCTATGAGACAGTAAAGGTTAAAAGTTGAATCATTTTCTTACAATTTCTCATCCCTGACCTACAGAGAATCGAAAAAAGAATTTACGTAGCTATTTGCCGTAAGACATTCAGGATTGGACCATACACTATTGCCTCTGCTCCAGCATTAAAATTGTTTAATAACTTTGTGACCTTAGTTTGCTGCCATCTTTCTCGGTGTACGGCCACTCCCCAAATTGGAGTCAGTTTTGAACACATTTCAAAATTCTTAAATACATTTTGGAGGACAGGGACGGCTGTAAGGGGTGAAAGGGAGGCCGTTTTTAACCTACGTCTATGAGACAGTAAAGGTTAAAAGTTGAATCATTTTCTTACAATTTCTCATCCCTGACCTACAGAGAATCGAAAAAAGAATTTACGTAGCTATTTGCCGTAAGACATTCAGGATTGGACCATACACTATTGCCTCTGCTCCAGCATTAAAATTGTTTATTAACTTTGTGACCTTCGTTTGCTGCCATCTTTCTCGGTGTACGGCCACTCCCCAAATTGGAGTCAGTTTTGAACACATTTCAAAATTCTTAAATACATTTTGGAGGATAGGGACGGCTGTAAGGGGTGAAAGGGAGGCCGTTTTTAACCTACGTCTATGAGACAGTAAAGGTTAAAAGTTTAATCATATTCTTACAATTTCTCTTTCTCGGTGTACGGCCACTCCCCAAATTGGGGTCAGTTTTGAACACATTTCAAAATTCTTAAATACATTTTGGAGGACAGGCACGGCTGTAAGGGGTGAAAGGGAGGCCGTTTTTAACCTACGTCTATGAGACAGTAAAGGTTAAAAGTTGAATCATTTTATTACAATTTCTCATCCCTGACCTACAGAGAATCGAAAAAAGAATTTACGTAGCTATTTGCTATAAGACATTCAGGATTGGAACATACACTATTGCCTCTGCGCCAGCATTAAAATTGTTTATTAACTTTGTGACCTTAGTTTGCTGCCATCTTTCTCGGTGTATGGCCACTCCCCAAATTGGAGTCAGTTTTGAACACATTTCAAAATTCTTAAATACATTTTGGAGGATAGGGACGGCTGTAAGGGGTGAAAGGGAGGCCGTTTTTAACCTACGTCTATGAGACAGTAAAGGTTAAAAGTTTAATCATATTCTTACAATTTCTCTTTCTCGGTGTACGGCCACTCCCCAAATTGGAGTCAGTTTTGAACACATTTCAAAATTCTTAAATACATTTTGGAGGACAGGGACGGCTGTAAGGGGTGAAAGGGAGGCCGTTTTTAACCTACGTCTATGAGACAGTAAAGGTTAAAAGTTGAATCATTTTATGACAATTTCTCATCCCTGACCTACAGAGAATCGAAAAAAGAATTTACGTAGCTATTTGCCATAAGACATTCAGGATTGGACCATACACTATTGCCTCTGCGCCAGCATTAAAATTGTTTATTAACTTTGTGACCTTAGTTTGCTGCCATCTTTCTCGGTGTACGGCCACTCCCCAAATTGGAGTCAGTTTTGAACACATTTCAAAATTCTTAAATACATTTTGGAGGACAGGGACGGCTGTAAGGGGTGAAAGGGAGGCCGTTTTTAACCTACGTCTATGAGACAGTAAAGGTTAAAAGTTGAATCATTTTATTACAATTTCTCATCCCTGACCTACAGAGAATCGAAAAAAGAATTTACGTAGCTATTTGCCATAAGACATTCAGGATTGGAACATACACTATTGCCTCTGCGCCAGCATTAAAACTGTTTATTAACTTTGTGACCTTAGTTTGCTGCCATCTTTCTCGGTATATGGCCACTCCCCAAATTGGAGTCAGTTTTGAACACATTTCAAAATTCTTAAATACATTTTGGAGGATAGGGACGGCTGTAAGGGGTGAAAGGGAGGCCGTTTTTAACCTACGTCTATGAGACAGTAAAGGTTAAAAGTTTAATCATATTCTTACAATTTCTCTTTCTCGGTGTACGGCCACTCCCCAAATTGGAGTCAGTTTTGAACACATTTCAAAATTCTTAAATACATTTTGGAGGACAGGGACGGCTGTAAGGGGTGAAAGGGAGGCCGTTTTTAACCTACGTCTATGAGACAGTAAAGGTTAAAAGTTGAATCATTTTATTACAATTTCTCATCCCTGACCTACAGAGAATCGAAAAAAGAATTTACGTAGCTATTTGCCATAAGACATTCAGGATTGGACCATACACTACTGCCTCTGCGCCAGCATTAAAATTGTTTATTAACTTTGTGACCTTAGTTTGCTGCCATCTTTCTCGGTGTACGGCCACTCCCCAAATTGGAGTCAGTTTTGAACACATTTCAAAATTCTTAAATACATTTTGGAGGACATTGACGGCTGTAAGGGGTGAAAGGGAGGCCATTTTTA
This sequence comes from Lissotriton helveticus, assembly GCF_964261635.1. Taxonomy (NCBI): domain Eukaryota; kingdom Metazoa; phylum Chordata; class Amphibia; order Caudata; family Salamandridae; genus Lissotriton; species Lissotriton helveticus. Next base: position 883,810,626 of record NC_136073.1, read on the forward strand.
ACCTACGTCTATGAGACAGTAAAGGTTAAAAGTTGAATCATTTTCTTACAATTTCTCATCCCTGACCTACAGAGAATCGAAAAAAGAATTTACGTAGCTATTTGCCGTAAGACATTCAGGATTGGACCATACACTATTGCCTCTGCTCCAGCATTAAAATTGTTTATTAACTTTGTGACCTTAGTTTGCTGCCATCTTTCTCGGTGTACGGCCACTCCCCAAATTGGAGTCAGTTTTGAACACATTTCAAAATTCTTAAATACATTTTGGAGGACAGGGACGGCTGTAAGGGGTGAAAGGGAGGCCGTTTTTAACCTACGTCTATGAGACAGTAAAGGTTAAAAGTTGAATCATTTTATTACAATTTCTCATCCCTGACCTACAGAGAATCGAAAAAAGAATTTACGTAGCTATTTGCCATAAGACATTCAGGATTGGAACATACACTATTGCCTCTGCGCCAGCATTAAAATTGTTTATTAACTTTGTGACCTTAGTTTGCTGCCATCTTTCTCGGTGTACGGCCACTCCCCAAATTGGAGTCAGTTTTGAACACATTTCAAAATTCTTAAATACATTTTGGAGGATAGGGACGGCTGTAAGGGGTGAAAGGGAGGCCGTTTTTAACCTACGTCTATGAGACAGTAAAGGTTAAAAGTTTAATCATATTCTTACAATTTCTCTTTCTCGGTGTACGGCCACTCCCCAAATTGGAGTCAGTTTTGAACACATTTCAAAATTCTTAAATACATTTTGGAGGACAGGGACGGCTGTAAGGGGTGAAAGGGAGGCCGTTTTTAACCTACGTGTATGAGACAGTAAAGGTTAAAAGTTGAATCATTTTCTTACAATTTCTCATCCCTGACCTACAGAGAATCGAAAAAAGAATTTACGTAGCTATTTGCCGTAAGACATTCAGGATTGGACCATACACTATTGCCTCTGCTCCAGCATTAAAATTGTTTAATAACTTTGTGACCTTAGTTTGCTGCCATCTTTCTCGGTATACGGCCACTCCCCAAATTGGAGTCAGTTTTGAACTTATTTCAAAATTCTTAAATACATTTTGGAGGACAGGGACGGCTGTAAGGGGTGAAAGGGAGGCCGTTTTTAACCTACGTCTATGAGACAGTAAAGGTTAAAAGTTGAATCATTTTCTTACAATTTCTCATCCCTGACCTACAGAGAATCGAAAAAAGAATTTACGTAGCTATTTGCCGTAAGACATTCAGGATTGGACCATACACTATTGCCTCTGCTCCAGCATTAAAATTGTTTATTAACTTTGTGACCTTAGTTTGCTGCCATCTTTCTCGGTGTACGGCCACTCCCCAAATTGGAGTCAGTTTTGAACACATTTCAAAATTCTTAAATACATTTTGGAGGATAGGGACGGCTGTAAGGGGTGAAAGGGAGGCCGTTTTTAACCTACGTCTATGAGACAGTAAAGGTTAAAAGTTTAATCATATTCTTACAATTTCTCTTTCTCGGTGTACGGCCACTCCCCAAATTGGAGTCCGTTTTGAACACATTTCAAAATTCTTAAATACATTTTGGAGGACAGGGACGGCTGTAAGGGGTGAAAGGGAGGCCGTTTTTAACCTACGTCTATGAGACAGTAAAGGTTAAAAGTTTAATCATATTCTTACAATTTCTCTTTTTCGGTGTACGGCCACTCCCCAAATTGGAGTCAGTTTTGAACACATTTCAAAATTCTTAAATACATTTTGGAGGACAGGGACGGCTGTAAGGGGTGAAAGGGAGGCCGTTTTTAACCTACGTCTATGAGACAGTAAAGGTTAAAAGTTGAATCATTTTCTTACAATTTCTCATCCCTGACCTACAGAGAATCGAAAAAAGAATTTACGTAGCTATTTGCCGTAAGACATTCAGGATTGGACCATACACTATTGCCTCTGCTCCAGCATTAAAATTGTTTAATAACTTTGTGACCTTAGTTTGCTGCCATCTTTCTCGGTGTACGGCCACTCCCCAAATTGGAGTCAGTTTTGAACACATTTCAAAATTCTTAAATACATTTTGGAGGACAGGGACGGCTGTAAGGGGTGAAAGGGAGGCCGTTTTTAACCTACGTCTATGAGACAGTAAAGGTTAAAAGTTGAATCATTTTCTTACAATTTCTCATCCCTGACCTACAGAGAATCGAAAAAAGAATTTACGTAGCTATTTGCCGTAAGACATTCAGGATTGGACCATACACTATTGCCTCTGCTCCAGCATTAAAATTGTTTATTAACTTTGTGACCTTAGTTTGCTGCCATCTTTCTCGGTGTACGGCCACTCCCCAAATTGGAGTCAGTTTTGAACACATTTCAAAATTCTTAAATACATTTTGGAGGATAGGGACGGCTGTAAGGGATGAAAGGGAGGCCGTTTTTAACCTACGTCTATGAGACAGTAAAGGTTAAAAGTTTAATCATATTCTTACAATTTCTCTTTTTCGGTGTACGGCCACTCCCCAAATTGGAGTCAGTTTTGAACACATTTCAAAATTCTTAAATACATTTTGGAGGACAGGGACGGCTGTAAGGGGTGAAAGGGAGGCCGTTTTTAACCTACGTCTATGAGACAGTAAAGGTTAAAAGTTGAATCATTTTCTTACAATTTCTCATCCCTGACCTACAGAGAATCGAAAAAAGAATTTACATAGCTATTTGCCGTAAGACATTCAGGATTGGACCATACACTATTGCCTCTGCTCCAGCATTAAAATTGTTTAATAACTTTGTGACCTTAGTTTGCTGCCATCTTTCTCGGTGTACGGCCACTCCCCAAATTGGAGTCAGTTTTGAACACATTTCAAAATTCTTAAATACATTTTGGAGGACAGGGACGGCTGTAAGGGGTGAAAGGGAGGCCGTTTTTAACCTACGTCTATGAGACAGTAAAGGTTAAAAGTTGAATCATTTTATTACAATTTCTCATCCCTGACCTACAGAGAATCGAAAAAAGAATTTACGTAGCTATTTGCCATAAGACATTCAGGATTGGAACATACACTATTGCCTCTGCGCCAGCATTAAAACTGTTTATTAACTTTGTGACCTTAGTTTGCTGCCATCTTTCTCGGTGTATGGCCACTCCCCAAATTGGAGTCAGTTTTGAACACATTTCAAAATTCTTAAATACATTTTGGAGGATAGGGACGGCTGTAAGGGGTGAAAGGGAGGCCGTTTTTAACCTACGTCTATGAGACAGTAAAGGTTAAAAGTTTAATCATATTCTTACAATTTCTCTTTCTCGGTGTACGGCCACTCCCCAAATTGGAGTCAGTTTTGAACACATTTCAAAATTCTTAAATACATTTTGGAGGACAGGGACGGCTGTAAGGGGTGAAAGGGAGGCCGTTTTTAACCTACGTCTATGAGACAGTAAAGGTTAAAAGTTTAATCATATTCTTACAATTTCTCTTTCTCGGTGTACGGCCACTCCCCAAATTGGAGTCAGTTTTGAACACATTTCAAAATTCTTAAATACATTTTGGAGGACAGGGACGGCTGTAAGGGGTGAAAGGGAGGCCGTTTTTACCCTACGTCTATGAGACAGTAAAGGTTAAAAGTTGAATCATTTTCTTACAATTTCTCATCCCTGACCTACAGAGAATCGAAAAAAGAATTTACGTAGCTATTTGCCGTAAGACATTCAGGATTGGACCATACACTATTGCCTCTGCTCCAGCATTAAAATTGTTTAATAACTTTGTGACCTTAGTTTGCTGCCATCTTTCTCGGTGTACGGCCACTCCCCAAATTGGAGTCAGTTTTGAACACATTTCAAAATTCTTAAATACATTTTGGAGGACAGGGACGGCTGTAAGGGGTGAAAGGGAGGCCGTTTTTAACCTACGTCTATGAGACAGTAAAGGTTAAAAGTTGAATCATTTTATTACAATTTCTCATCCCTGACCTACAGAGAATCGAAAAAAGAATTTACGTAGCTATTTGCCATAAGACATTCAGGATTGGAACATACACTATTGCCTCTGCGCCAGCATTAAAATTGTTTATTAACTTTGTGACCTTAGTTTGCTGCCATCTTTCTCGGTGTACGGCCACTCCCCAAATTGGAGTCAGTTTTGAACACATTTCAAAATTCTTAAATACATTTTGGAGGATAGGGACGGCTGTAAGGGGTGAAAGGGAGGCCGTTTTTAACCTACGTCTATGAGACAGTAAAGGTTAAAAGTTTAATCATATTCTTACAATTTCTCTTTCTCGGTGTACGGCCACTCCCCAAATTGGAGTCAGTTTTGAACACATTTCAAAATTCTTAAATACATTTTGGAGGACAGGGACGGCTGTAAGGGGTGAAAGGGAGGCCGTTTTTAACCTACGTCTATGAGACAGTAAAGGTTAAAAGTTGAATCATTTTCTTACAATTTCTCATCCCTGACCTACAGAGAATCGAAAAAAGAATTTACGTAGCTATTTGCCGTAAGACATTCAGGATTGGACCATACACTATTGCCTCTGCTCCAGCATTAAAATTGTTTAATAACTTTGTGACCTTAGTTTGCTGCCATCTTTCTCGGTGTACGGCCACTCCCCAAATTGGAGTCAGTTTTGAACACATTTCAAAATTCTTAAATACATTTTGGAGGACAGGGACGGCTGTAAGGGGTGAAAGGGAGGCCGTTTTTAACCTACGTCTATGAGACAGTAAAGGTTAAAAGTTGAATCATTTTATTACAATTTCTCATCCCTGACCTACAGAGAATCGAAAAAAGAATTTACGTAGCTATTTGCCATAAGACATTCAGGATTGGAACATACACTATTGCCTCTGCGCCAGCATTAAAACTGTTTATTAACTTTGTGACCTTAGTTTGCTGCCATCTTTCTCGGTGTATGGCCACTCCCCAAATTGGAGTCAGTTTTGAACACATTTCAAAATTCTTAAATACATTTTGGAGGATAGGGACGGCTGTAAGGGGTGAAAGGGAGGCCGTTTTTAACCTACGTCTATGAGACAGTAAAGGTTAAAAGTTTAATCATATTCTTACAATTTCTCTTTCTCGGTGTACGGCCACTCCCCAAATTGGAGTCAGTTTTGAACACATTTCAAAATTCTTAAATACATTTTGGAGGACAGGGACGGCTGTAAGGGGTGAAAGGGAGGCCGTTTTTAACCTACGTCTATGAGACAGTAAAGGTTAAAAGTTTAATCATATTCTTACAATTTCTCTTTCTCGGTGTACGGCCACTCCCCAAATTGGAGTCAGTTTTGAACACATTTCAAAATTCTTAAATACATTTTGGAGGACAGGGACGGCTGTAAGGGGTGAAAGGGAGGCCGTTTTTAACCTACGTCTATGAGACAGTAAAGGTTAAAAGTTGAATCATTTTCTTACAATTTCTCATCCCTGACCTACAGAGAATCGAAAAAAGAATTTACGTAGCTATTTGCCGTAAGACATTCAGGATTGGACCATACACTATTGCCTCTGCTCCAGCATTAAAATTGTTTAATAACTTTGTGACCTTAGTTTGCTGCCATCTTTCTCGGTGTACGGCCACTCCCCAAATTGGAGTCAGTTTTGAACACATTTCAAAATTCTTAAATACATTTTGGAGGATAGGGACGGCTGTAAGGGGTGAAAGGGAGGCCGTTTTTAACCTACGTCTATGAGACAGTAAAGGTTAAAAGTTTAATCATATTCTTACAATTTCTCTTTCTCGGTGTACGGCCACTCCCCAAATTGGAGTCAGTTTTGAACACATTTCAAAATTCTTAAATACATTTTGGAGGACAGGGACGGCTGTAAGGGGTGAAAGGGAGGCCGTTTTTAACCTACGTCTATGAGACAGTAAAGGTTAAAAGTTGAATCATTTTATGACAATTTCTCATCCCTGACCTACAGAGAATCGAAAAAAGAATTTACGTAGCTATTTGCCATAAGACATTCAGGATTGGACCATACACTATTGCCTCTGCGCCAGCATTAAAATTGTTTATTAACTTTGTGACCTTAGTTTGCTGCCATCTTTCTCGGTGTACGGCCACTCCCCAAATTGGAGTCAGTTTTGAACACATTTCAAAATTCTTAAATACATTTTGGAGGACAGGGACGGCTGTAAGGGGTGAAAGGGAGGCCGTTTTTAACCTACGTCTATGAGACAGTAAAGGTTAAAAGTTGAATCATTTTATTACAATTTCTCATCCCTGACCTACAGAGAATCGAAAAAAGAATTTACGTAGCTATTTGCCATAAGACATTCAGGATTGGAACATACACTATTGCCTCTGCGCCAGCATTAAAACTGTTTATTAACTTTGTGACCTTAGTTTGCTGCCATCTTTCTCGGTATATGGCCACTCCCCAAATTGGAGTCAGTTTTGAACACATTTCAAAATTCTTAAATACATTTTGGAGGATAGGGACGGCTGTAAGGGGTGAAAGGGAGGCCGTTTTTAACCTACGTCTATGAGACAGTAAAGGTTAAAAGTTTAATCATATTCTTACAATTTCTCTTTCTCGGTGTACGGCCACTCCCCAAATTGGAGTCAGTTTTGAACACATTTCAAAATTCTTAAATACATTTTGGAGGACAGGGACGGCTGTAAGGGGTGAAAGGGAGGCCGTTTTTAACCTACGTCTATGAGACAGTAAAGGTTAAAAGTTGAATCATTTTATTACAATTTCTCATCCCTGACCTACAGAGAATCGAAAAAAGAATTTACGTAGCTATTTGCCATAAGACATTCAGGATTGGACCATACACTATTGCCTCTGCGCCAGCATTAAAATTGTTTATTAACTTTGTGACCTTAGTTTGCTGCCATCTTTCTCGGTGTACGGCCACTCCCCAAATTGGAGTCAGTTTTGAACACATTTCAAAATTCTTAAATACATTTTGGAGGACATTGACGGCTGTAAGGGGTGAAAGGGAGGCCATTTTTAACCTACGTCTATGAGACAGTAAAGGTTAAAAGTTGAATCATTTTCTTACAATTTCTCATCCCTGACCTACAGAGAATCGAAAAAAGAATTTACGTAGCTATTTGCCGTAAGACATTCAGGATTGGACCATACACTATTGCCTCTGCTCCAGCATTAAAATTGTTTATTAACTTTGTGACCTTAGTTTGCTGCCATCTTTCTCGGTGTACGGCCACTCCCCAAATTGGAGTCAGTTTTGAACACATTTCAAAATTCTTAAATACATTTTGGAGGACAGGGACGGCTGTAAGGGGTGAAAGGGAGGCCGTTTTTAACCTACGTCTATGAGACAGTAAAGGTTAAAAGTTGAATCATTTTATTACAATTTCTCATCCCTGACCTACAGAGAATCGAAAAAAGAATTTACGTAGCTATTTGCCATAAGACATTCAGGATTGGAACATACACTATTGCCTCTGCGCCAGCATTAAAATTGTTTATTAACTTTGTGACCTTAGTTTGCTGCCATCTTTCTCGGTGTACGGCCACTCCCCAAATTGGAGTCAGTTTTGAACACATTTCAAAATTCTTAAATACATTTTGGAGGATAGGGACGGCTGTAAGGGGTGAAAGGGAGGCCGTTTTTAACCTACGTCTATGAGACAGTAAAGGTTAAAAGTTTAATCATATTCTTACAATTTCTCTTTCTCGGTGTACGGCCACTCCCCAAATTGGAGTCAGTTTTGAACACATTTCAAAATTCTTAAATACATTTTGGAGGACAGGGACGGCTGTAAGGGGTGAAAGGGAGGCCGTTTTTAACCTACGTGTATGAGACAGTAAAGGTTAAAAGTTGAATCATTTTCTTACAATTTCTCATCCCTGACCTACAGAGAATCGAAAAAAGAATTTACGTAGCTATTTGCCGTAAGACATTCAGGATTGGACCATACACTATTGCCTCTGCTCCAGCATTAAAATTGTTTAATAACTTTGTGACCTTAGTTTGCTGCCATCTTTCTCGGTGTACGGCCACTCCCCAAATTGGAGTCAGTTTTGAACACATTTCAAAATTCTTAAATACATTTTGGAGGACAGGGACGGCTGTAAGGGGTGAAAGGGAGGCCGTTTTTAACCTACGTCTATGAGACAGTAAAGGTTAAAAGTTGAATCATTTTCTTACAATTTCTCATCCCTGACCTACAGAGAATCGAAAAAAGAATTTACGTAGCTATTTGCCGTAAGACATTCAGGATTGGACCATACACTATTGCCTCTGCTCCAGCATTAAAATTGTTTATTAACTTTGTGACCTTAGTTTGCTGCCATCTTTCTCGGTGTACGGCCACTCCCCAAATTGGAGTCAGTTTTGAACACATTTCAAAATTCTTAAATACATTTTGGAGGATAGGGACGGCTGTAAGGGGTGAAAGGGAGGCCGTTTTTAACCTACGTCTATGAGACAGTAAAGGTTAAAAGTTTAATCATATTCTTACAATTTCTCTTTCTCGGTGTACGGCCACTCCCCAAATTGGAGTCCGTTTTGAACACATTTCAAAATTCTTAAATACATTTTGGAGGACAGGGACGGCTGTAAGGGGTGAAAGGGAGGCCGTTTTTAACCTACGTCTATGAGACAGTAAAGGTTAAAAGTTTAATCATATTCTTACAATTTCTCTTTTTCGGTGTACGGCCACTCCCCAAATTGGAGTCAGTTTTGAACACATTTCAAAATTCTTAAATACATTTTGGAGGACAGGGACGGCTGTAAGGGGTGAAAGGGAGGCCGTTTTTAACCTACGTCTATGAGACAGTAAAGGTTAAAAGTTGAATCATTTTCTTACAATTTCTCATCCCTGACCTACAGAGAATCGAAAAAAGAATTTACGTAGCTATTTGCCGTAAGACATTCAGGATTGGACCATACACTATTGCCTCTGCTCCAGCATTAAAATTGTTTAATAACTTTGTGACCTTAGTTTGCTGCCATCTTTCTCGGTGTACGGCCACTCCCCAAATTGGAGTCAGTTTTGAACACATTTCAAAATTCTTAAATACATTTTGGAGGACAGGGACGGCTGTAAGGGGTGAAAGGGAGGCCGTTTTTAACCTACGTCTATGAGACAGTAAAGGTTAAAAGTTGAATCATTTTCTTACAATTTCTCATCCCTGACCTACAGAGAATCGAAAAAAGAATTTACGTAGCTATTTGCCGTAAGACATTCAGGATTGGACCATACACTATTGCCTCTGCTCCAGCATTAAAATTGTTTATTAACTTTGTGACCTTAGTTTGCTGCCATCTTTCTCGGTGTACGGCCACTCCCCAAATTGGAGTCAGTTTTGAACACATTTCAAAATTCTTAAATACATTTTGGAGGATAGGGACGGCTGTAAGGGATGAAAGGGAGGCCGTTTTTAACCTACGTCTATGAGACAGTAAAGGTTAAAAGTTTAATCATATTCTTACAATTTCTCTTTCTCGGTGTACGGCCACTCCCCAAATTGGAGTCAGTTTTGAACACATTTCAAAATTCTTAAATACATTTTGGAGGACAGGGACGGCTGTAAGGGGTGAAAGGGAGGCCGTTTTTAACCTACGTCTATGAGACAGTAAAGGTTAAAAGTTGAATCATTTTCTTACAATTTCTCATCCCTGACCTACAGAGAATCGAAAAAAGAATTTACGTAGCTATTTGCCGTAAGACATTCAGGATTGGACCATACACTATTGCCTCTGCTCCAGCATTAAAATTGTTTAATAACTTTGTGACCTTAGTTTGCTGCCATCTTTCTCGGTGTACGGCCACTCCCCAAATTGGAGTCAGTTTTGAACACATTTCAAAATTCTTAAATACATTTTGGAGGACAGGGACGGCTGTAAGGGGTGAAAGGGAGGCCGTTTTTAACCTACGTCTATGAGACAGTAAAGGTTAAAAGTTGAATCATTTTGATTTTATTACAATTTCTCATCCCTGACCTACAGAGAATCGAAAAAAGAATTTACGTAGCTATTTGCCATAAGACATTCAGGATTGGAACATACACTATTGCCTCTGCGCCAGCATTAAAACTGTTTATTAACTTTGTGACCTTAGTTTGCTGCCATCTTTCTCGGTGTATGGCCACTCCCCAAATTGGAGTCAGTTTTGAACACATTTCAAAATTCTTAAATACATTTTGGAGGATAGGGACGGCTGTAAGGGGTGAAAGGGAGGCCGTTTTTAACCTACGTCTATGAGACAGTAAAGGTTAAAAGTTTAATCATATTCTTACAATTTCTCTTTCTCGGTGTACGGCCACTCCCCAAATTGGAGTCAGTTTTGAACACATTTCAAAATTCTTAAATACATTTTGGAGGACAGGGACGGCTGTAAGGGGTGAAAGGGAGGCCGTTTTTAACCTACATCTATGAGACAGTAAAGGTTAAAAGTTTAATCATATTCTTACAATTTCTCTTTCTCGGTGTACGGCCACTCCCCAAATTGGAGTCAGTTTTGAACACATTTCAAAATTCTTAAATACATTTTGGAGGACAGGGACGGCTGTAAGGGGTGAAAGGGAGGCCGTTTTTACCCTACGTCTATGAGACAGTAAAGGTTAAAAGTTGAATCATTTTCTTACAATTTCTCATCCCTGACCTACAGAGAATCGAAAAAAGAATTTACGTAGCTATTTGCCGTAAGACATTCAGGATTGGACCATACACTATTGCCTCTGCTCCAGCATTAAAATTGTTTAATAACTTTGTGACCTTAGTTTGCTGCCATCTTTCTCGGTGTACGGCCACTCCCCAAATTGGAGTCAGTTTTGAACACATTTCAAAATTCTTAAATACATTTTGGAGGACAGGGACGGCTGTAAGGGGTGAAAGGGAGGCCGTTTTTAACCTACGTCTATGAGACAGTAAAGGTTAAAAGTTGAATCATTTTATTACAATTTCTCATCCCTGACCTACAGAGAATCGAAAAAAGAATTTACGTAGCTATTTGCCATAAGACATTCAGGATTGGAACATACACTATTGCCTCTGCGCCAGCATTAAAATTGTTTATTAACTTTGTGACCTTAGTTTGCTGCCATCTTTCTCGGTGTACGGCCACTCCCCAAATTGGAGTCAGTTTTGAACACATTTCAAAATTCTTAAATACATTTTGGAGGATAGGGACGGCTGTAAGGGGTGAAAGGGAGGCCGTTTTTAACCTACGTCTATGAGACAGTAAAGGTTAAAAGTTTAATCATATTCTTACAATTTCTCTTTCTCGGTGTACGGCCACTCCCCAAATTGGAGTCAGTTTTGAACACATTTCAAAATTCTTAAATACATTTTGGAGGACAGGGACGGCTGTAAGGGGTGAAAGGGAGGCCGTTTTTAACCTACGTCTATGAGACAGTAAAGGTTAAAAGTTGAATCATTTTCTTACAATTTCTCATCCCTGACCTACAGAGAATCGAAAAAAGAATTTACGTAGCTATTTGCCGTAAGACATTCAGGATTGGACCATACACTATTGCCTCTGCTCCAGCATTAAAATTGTTTAATAACTTTGTGACCTTAGTTTGCTGCCATCTTTCTCGGTGTACGGCCACTCCCCAAATTGGAGTCAGTTTTGAACACATTTCAAAATTCTTAAATACATTTTGGAGGACAGGGACGGCTGTAAGGGGTGAAAGGGAGGCCGTTTTTAACCTACGTCTATGAGACAGTAAAGGTTAAAAGTTGAATCATTTTCTTACAATTTCTCATCCCTGACCTACAGAGAATCGAAAAAAGAATTTACGTAGCTATTTGCCGTAAGACATTCAGGATTGGACCATACACTATTGCCTCTGCTCCAGCATTAAAATTGTTTATTAACTTTGTGACCTTAGTTTGCTGCCATCTTTCTCGGTGTACGGCCACTCCCCAAATTGGAGTCAGTTTTGAACACATTTCAAAATTCTTAAATACATTTTGGAGGATAGGGACGGCTGTAAGGGGTGAAAGGGAGGCCGTTTTTAACCTACGTCTATGAGACAGTAAAGGTTAAAAGTTTAATCATATTCTTACAATTTCTCTTTCTCGGTGTACGGCCACTCCCCAAATTGGGGTCAGTTTTGAACACATTTCAAAATTCTTAAATACATTTTGGAGGACAGGCACGGCTGTAAGGGGTGAAAGGGAGGCCGTTTTTAACCTACGTCTATGAGACAGTAAAGGTTAAAAGTTGAATCATTTTATTACAATTTCTCATCCCTGACCTACAGAGAATCGAAAAAAGAATTTACGTAGCTATTTGCTATAAGACATTCAGGATTGGAACATACACTATTGCCTCTGCGCCAGCATTAAAATTGTTTATTAACTTTGTGACCTTAGTTTGCTGCCATCTTTCTCGGTGTACGGCCACTCCCCAAATTGGAGTCAGTTTTGAACACATTTCAAAATTCTTAAATACATTTTGGAGGACAGGGACGGCTGTAAGGGGTGAAAGGGAGGCCGTTTTTAACCTACGTCTATGAGACAGTAAAGGTTAAAAGTTGAATCATTTTATTACAATTTCTCATCCCTGACCTACAGAGAATCGAAAAAAGAATTTACGTAGCTATTTGCCATAAGACATTCAGGATTGGAACATACACTATTGCCTCTGCGCCAGCATTAAAACTGTTTATTAACTTTGTGACCTTAGTTTGCTGCCATCTTTCTCGGTATATGGCCACTCCCCAAATTGGAGTCAGTTTTGAACACATTTCAAAATTCTTAAATACATTTTGGAGGATAGGGACGGCTGTAAGGGGTGAAAGGGAGGCCGTTTTTAACCTACGTCTATGAGACAGTAAAGGTTAAAAGTTTAATCATATTCTTACAATTTCTCTTTCTCTGTGTACGGCCACTCCCCAAATTGGAGTCAGTTTTGAACACATTTCAAAATTCTTAAATACATTTTGGAGGACAGGGACGGCTGTAAGGGGTGAAAGGGAGGCCGTTTTTAACCTACGTCTATGAGACAGTAAAGGTTAAAAGTTGAATCATTTTATTACAATTTCTCATCCCTGACCTACAGAGAATCGAAAAAAGAATTTACGTAGCTATTTGCCATAAGACATTCAGGATTGGACCATACACTATTGCCTCTGCGCCAGCATTAAAATTGTTTATTAACTTTGTGACCTTAGTTTGCTGCCATCTTTCTCGGTGTACGGCCACTCCCCAAATTGGAGTCAGTTTTGAACACATTTCAAAATTCTTAAATACATTTTGGAGGACATTGACGGCTGTAAGGGGTGAAAGGGAGGCCATTTTTAACCTACGTCTATGAGACAGTAAAGGTTAAAAGTTGAATCATTTTCTTACAATTTCTCATCCCTGACCTACAGAGAATCGAAAAAAGAATTTACGTAGCTATTTGCCGTAAGACATTCAGGATTGGACCATACACTATTGCCTCTGCTCCAGCATTAAAATTGTTTATTAACTTTGTGACCTTAGTTTGCTGCCATCTTTCTCGGTGTACGGCCACTCCCCAAATTGGAGTCAGTTTTGAACACATTTCAAAATTCTTAAATACATTTTGGAGGACAGGGACGGCTGTAAGGGGTGAAAGGGAGGCCGTTTTTAACCTACGTCTATGAGACAGTAAAGGTTAAAAGTTGAATCATTTTATTACAATTTCTCATCCCTGACCTACAGAGAATCGAAAAAAGAATTTACGTAGCTATTTGCCATAAGACATTCAGGATTGGAACATACACTATTGCCTCTGCGCCAGCATTAAAATTGTTTATTAACTTTGTGACCTTAGTTTGCTGCCATCTTTCTCGGTGTACGGCCACTCCCCAAATTGGAGTCAGTTTTGAACACATTTCAAAATTCTTAAATACATTTTGGAGGATAGGGACGGCTGTAAGGGGTGAAAGGGAGGCCGTTTTTAACCTACGTCTATGAGACAGTAAAGGTTAAAAGTTTAATCATATTCTTACAATTTCTCTTTCTCGGTGTACGGCCACTCCCCAAATTGGAGTCAGTTTTGAACACATTTCAAAATTCTTAAATACATTTTGGAGGACAGGGACGGCTGTAAGGGGTGAAAGGGAGGCCGTTTTTAACCTACGTGTATGAGACAGTAAAGGTTAAAAGTTGAATCATTTTCTTACAATTTCTCATCCCTGACCTACAGAGAATCGAAAAAAGAATTTACGTAGCTATTTGCCGTAAGACATTCAGGATTGGACCATACACTATTGCCTCTGCTCCAGCATTAAAATTGTTTAATAACTTTGTGACCTTAGTTTGCTGCCATCTTTCTCGGTGTACGGCCACTCCCCAAATTGGAGTCAGTTTTGAACACATTTCAAAATTCTTAAATACATTTTGGAGGACAGGGACGGCTGTAAGGGGTGAAAGGGAGGCCGTTTTTAACCTACGTCTATGAGACAGTAAAGGTTAAAAGTTGAATCATTTTCTTACAATTTCTCATCCCTGACCTACAGAGAATCGAAAAAAGAATTTACGTAGCTATTTGCCGTAAGACATTCAGGATTGGACCATACACTATTGCCTCTGCTCCAGCATTAAAATTGTTTATTAACTTTGTGACCTTAGTTTGCTGCCATCTTTCTCGGTGTACGGCCACTCCCCAAATTGGAGTCAGTTTTGAACACATTTCAAAATTCTTAAATACATTTTGGAGGATAGGGACGGCTGTAAGGGGTGAAAGGGAGGCCGTTTTTAACCTACGTCTATGAGACAGTAAAGGTTAAAAGTTTAATCATATTCTTACAATTTCTCTTTCTCGGTGTACGGCCACTCCCCAAATTGGAGTCCGTTTTGAACACATTTCAAAATTCTTAAATACATTTTGGAGGACAGGGACGGCTGTAAGGGGTGAAAGGGAGGCCGTTTTTAACCTACGTCTATGAGACAGTAAAGGTTAAAAGTTTAATCATATTCTTACAATTTCTCTTTTTCGGTGTACGGCCACTCCCCAAATTGGAGTCAGTTTTGAACACATTTCAAAATTCTTAAATACATTTTGGAGGACAGGGACGGCTGTAAGGGGTGAAAGGGAGGCCGTTTTTAACCTACGTCTATGAGACAGTAAAGGTTAAAAGTTGAATCATTTTCTTACAATTTCTCATCCCTGACCTACAGAGAATCGAAAAAAGAATTTACGTAGCTATTTGCCGTAAGACATTCAGGATTGGACCATACACTATTGCCTCTGCTCCAGCATTAAAATTGTTTAATAACTTTGTGACCTTAGTTTGCTGCCATCTTTCTCGGTGTACGGCCACTCCCCAAATTGGAGTCAGTTTTGAACACATTTCAAAATTCTTAAATACATTTTGGAGGACAGGGACGGCTGTAAGGGGTGAAAGGGAGGCCGTTTTTAACCTACGTCTATGAGACAGTAAAGGTTAAAAGTTGAATCATTTTCTTACAATTTCTCATCCCTGACCTACAGAGAATCGAAAAAAGAATTTACGTAGCTATTTGCCGTAAGACATTCAGGATTGGACCATACACTATTGCCTCTGCTCCAGCATTAAAATTGTTTATTAACTTTGTGACCTTAGTTTGCTGCCATCTTTCTCGGTGTACGGCCACTCCCAAAATTGGAGTCAGTTTTGAACACATTTCAAAATTCTTAAATACATTTTGGAGGATAGGGACGGCTGTAAGGGATGAAAGGGAGGCCGTTTTTAACCTACGTCTATGAGACAGTAAAGGTTAAAAGTTTAATCATATTCTTACAATTTCTCTTTCTCGGTGTACGGCCACTCCCCAAATTGGAGTCAGTTTTGAACACATTTCAAAATTCTTAAATACATTTTGGAGGACAGGGACGGCTGTAAGGGGTGAAAGGGAGGCCGTTTTTAACCTACGTCTATGAGACAGTAAAGGTTAAAAGTTGAATCATTTTCTTACAATTTCTCATCCCTGACCTACAGAGAATCGAAAAAAGAATTTACGTAGCTATTTGCCGTAAGACATTCAGGATTGGACCATACACTATTGCCTCTGCTCCAGCATTAAAATTGTTTAATAACTTTGTGACCTTAGTTTGCTGCCATCTTTCTCGGTGTACGGCCACTCCCCAAATTGGAGTCAGTTTTGAACACATTTCAAAATTCTTAAATACATTTTGGAGGACAGGGACGGCTGTAAGGGGTGAAAGGGAGGCCGTTTTTAACCTACGTCTATGAGACAGTAAAGGTTAAAAGTTGAATCATTTTATTACAATTTCTCATCCCTGACCTACAGAGAATCGAAAAAAGAATTTACGTAGCTATTTGCCATAAGACATTCAGGATTGGAACATACACTATTGCCTCTGCGCCAGCATTAAAACTGTTTATTAACTTTGTGACCTTAGTTTGCTGCCATCTTTCTCGGTGTATGGCCACTCCCCAAATTGGAGTCAGTTTTGAACACATTTCAAAATTCTTAAATACATTTTGGAGGATAGGGACGGCTGTAAGGGGTGAAAGGGAGGCCGTTTTTAACCTACGTCTATGAGACAGTAAAGGTTAAAAGTTTAATCATATTCTTACAATTTCTCTTTCTCGGTGTACGGCCACTCCCCAAATTGGAGTCAGTTTTGAACACATTTCAAAATTCTTAAATACATTTTGGAGGACAGGGACGGCTGTAAGGGGTGAAAGGGAGGCCGTTTTTAACCTACGTCTATGAGACAGTAAAGGTTAAAAGTTTAATCATATTCTTACAATTTCTCTTTCTCGGTGTACGGCCACTCCCCAAATTGGAGTCAGTTTTGAACACATTTCAAAATTCTTAAATACATTTTGGAGGACAGGGACGGCTGTAAGGGGTGAAAGGGAGGCCGTTTTTACCCTACGTCTATGAGACAGTAAAGGTTAAAAGTTGAATCATTTTCTTACAATTTCTCATCCCTGACCTACAGAGAATCGAAAAAAGAATTTACGTAGCTATTTGCCGTAAGACATTCAGGATTGGACCATACACTATTGCCTCTGCTCCAGCATTAAAATTGTTTAATAACTTTGTGACCTTAGTTTGCTGCCATCTTTCTCGGTGTACGGCCACTCCCCAAATTGGAGTCAGTTTTGAACACATTTCAAAATTCTTAAATACATTTTGGAGGACAGGGACGGCTGTAAGGGGTGAAAGGGAGGCCGTTTTTAACCTACGTCTATGAGACAGTAAAGGTTAAAAGTTGAATCATTTTATTACAATTTCTCATCCCTGACCTACAGAGAATCGAAAAAAGAATTTACGTAGCTATTTGCCATAAGACATTCAGGATTGGAACATACACTATTGCCTCTGCGCCAGCATTAAAATTGTTTATTAACTTTGTGACCTTAGTTTGCTGCCATCTTTCTCGGTGTACGGCCACTCCCCAAATTGGAGTCAGTTTTGAACACATTTCAAAATTCTTAAATACATTTTGGAGGATAGGGACGGCTGTAAGGGGTGAAAGGGAGGCCGTTTTTAACCTACGTCTATGAGACAGTAAAGGTTAAAAGTTTAATCATATTCTTACAATTTCTCTTTCTCGGTGTACGGCCACTCCCCAAATTGGAGTCAGTTTTGAACACATTTCAAAATTCTTAAATACATTTTGGAGGACAGGGACGGCTGTAAGGGGTGAAAGGGAGGCCGTTTTTAACCTACGTCTATGAGACAGTAAAGGTTAAAAGTTGAATAATTTTCTTACAATTTCTCATCCCTGACCTACAGAGAATCGAAAAAAGAATTTACGTAGCTATTTGCCGTAAGACATTCAGGATTGGACCATACACTATTGCCTCTGCTCCAGCATTAAAATTGTTTAATAACTTTGTGACCTTAGTTTGCTGCCATCTTTCTCGGTGTACGGCCACTCCCCAAATTGGAGTCAGTTTTGAACACATTTCAAAATTCTTAAATACATTTTGGAGGACAGGGACGGCTGTAAGGGGTGAAAGGGAGGCCGTTTTTAACCTACGTCTATGAGACAGTAAAGGTTAAAAGTTGAATCATTTTATTACAATTTCTCATCCCTGACCTACAGAGAATCGAAAAAAGAATTTACGTAGCTATTTGCCATAAGACATTCAGGATTGGAACATACACTATTGCCTCTGCGCCAGCATTAAAACTGTTTATTAACTTTGTGACCTTAGTTTGCTGCCATCTTTCTCGGTGTATGGCCACTCCCCAAATTGGAGTCAGTTTTGAACACATTTCAAAATTCTTAAATACATTTTGGAGGATAGGGACGGCTGTAAGGGGTGAAAGGGAGGCCGTTTTTAACCTACGTCTATGAGACAGTAAAGGTTAAAAGTTTAATCATATTCTTACAATTTCTCTTTCTCGGTGTACGGCCACTCCCCAAATTGGAGTCAGTTTTGAACACATTTCAAAATTCTTAAATACATTTTGGAGGACAGGGACGGCTGTAAGGGGTGAAAGGGAGGCCGTTTTTAACCTACGTCTATGAGACAGTAAAGGTTAAAAGTTTAATCATATTCTTACAATTTCTCTTTCTCGGTGTACGGCCACTCCCCAAATTGGAGTCAGTTTTGAACACATTTCAAAATTCTTAAATACATTTTGGAGGACAGGGACGGCTGTAAGGGGTGAAAGGGAGGCCGTTTTTAACCTACGTCTATGAGACAGTAAAGGTTAAAAGTTGAATCATTTTATTACAATTTCTCATCCCTGACCTACAGAGAATCGAAAAAAGAATTTACGTAGCTATTTGCCATAAGACATTCAGGATTGGAACATACACTATTGCCTCTGCGCCAGCATTAAAATTGTTTATTAACTTTGTGACCTTAGTTTGCTGCCATCTTTCTCGGTGTACGGCCACTCCCCAAATTGGAGTCAGTTTTGAACACATTTCAAAATTCTTAAATACATTTTGGAGGATAGGGACGGCTGTAAGGGGTGAAAGGGAGGCCGTTTTTAACCTACGTCTATGAGACAGTAAAGGTTAAAAGTTTAATCATATTCTTACAATTTCTCTTTCTCGGTGTACGGCCACTCCCCAAATTGGAGTCAGTTTTGAACACATTTCAAAATTCTTAAATACATTTTGGAGGACAGGGACGGCTGTAAGGGGTGAAAGGGAGGCCGTTTTTAACCTACGTCTATGAGACAGTAAAGGTTAAAAGTTGAATCATTTTCTTACAATTTCTCATCCCTGACCTACAGAGAATCGAAAAAAGAATTTACGTAGCTATTTGCCGTAAGACATTCAGGATTGGACCATACACTATTGCCTCTGCTCCAGCATTAAAATTGTTTAATAACTTTGTGACCTTAGTTTGCTGCCATCTTTCTCGGTGTACGGCCACTCCCCAAATTGGAGTCAGTTTTGAACACATTTCAAAATTCTTAAATACATTTTGGAGGACAGGGACGGCTGTAAGGGGTGAAAGGGAGGCCGTTTTTAACCTACGTCTATGAGACAGTAAAGGTTAAAAGTTGAATCATTTTCTTACAATTTCTCATCCCTGACCTACAGAGAATCGAAAAAAGAATTTACGTAGCTATTTGCCGTAAGACATTCAGGATTGGACCATACACTATTGCCTCTGCTCCAGCATTAAAATTGTTTATTAACTTTGTGACCTTCGTTTGCTGCCATCTTTCTCGGTGTACGGCCACTCCCCAAATTGGAGTCAGTTTTGAACACATTTCAAAATTCTTAAATACATTTTGGAGGATAGGGACGGCTGTAAGGGGTGAAAGGGAGGCCGTTTTTAACCTACGTCTATGAGACAGTAAAGGTTAAAAGTTTAATCATATTCTTACAATTTCTCTTTCTCGGTGTACGGCCACTCCCCAAATTGGGGTCAGTTTTGAACACATTTCAAAATTCTTAAATACATTTTGGAGGACAGGCACGGCTGTAAGGGGTGAAAGGGAGGCCGTTTTTAACCTACGTCTATGAGACAGTAAAGGTTAAAAGTTGAATCATTTTATTACAATTTCTCATCCCTGACCTACAGAGAATCGAAAAAAGAATTTACGTAGCTATTTGCTATAAGACATTCAGGATTGGAACATACACTATTGCCTCTGCGCCAGCATTAAAATTGTTTATTAACTTTGTGACCTTAGTTTGCTGCCATCTTTCTCGGTGTATGGCCACTCCCCAAATTGGAGTCAGTTTTGAACACATTTCAAAATTCTTAAATACATTTTGGAGGATAGGGACGGCTGTAAGGGGTGAAAGGGAGGCCGTTTTTAACCTACGTCTATGAGACAGTAAAGGTTAAAAGTTTAATCATATTCTTACAATTTCTCTTTCTCGGTGTACGGCCACTCCCCAAATTGGAGTCAGTTTTGAACACATTTCAAAATTCTTAAATACATTTTGGAGGACAGGGACGGCTGTAAGGGGTGAAAGGGAGGCCGTTTTTAACCTACGTCTATGAGACAGTAAAGGTTAAAAGTTGAATCATTTTATGACAATTTCTCATCCCTGACCTACAGAGAATCGAAAAAAGAATTTACGTAGCTATTTGCCATAAGACATTCAGGATTGGACCATACACTATTGCCTCTGCGCCAGCATTAAAATTGTTTATTAACTTTGTGACCTTAGTTTGCTGCCATCTTTCTCGGTGTACGGCCACTCCCCAAATTGGAGTCAGTTTTGAACACATTTCAAAATTCTTAAATACATTTTGGAGGACAGGGACGGCTGTAAGGGGTGAAAGGGAGGCCGTTTTTAACCTACGTCTATGAGACAGTAAAGGTTAAAAGTTGAATCATTTTATTACAATTTCTCATCCCTGACCTACAGAGAATCGAAAAAAGAATTTACGTAGCTATTTGCCATAAGACATTCAGGATTGGAACATACACTATTGCCTCTGCGCCAGCATTAAAACTGTTTATTCACTTTGTGACCTTAGTTTGCTGCCATCTTTCTCGGTATATGGCCACTCCCCAAATTGGAGTCAGTTTTGAACACATTTCAAAATTCTTAAATACATTTTGGAGGATAGGGACGGCTGTAAGGGGTGAAAGGGAGGCCGTTTTTAACCTACGTCTATGAGACAGTAAAGGTTAAAAGTTTAATCATATTCTTACAATTTCTCTTTCTCGGTGTACGGCCACTCCCCAAATTGGAGTCAGTTTTGAACACATTTCAAAATTCTTAAATACATTTTGGAGGACAGGGACGGCTGTAAGGGGTGAAAGGGAGGCCGTTTTTAACCTACGTCTATGAGACAGTAAAGGTTAAAAGTTGAATCATTTTATTACAATTTCTCATCCCTGACCTACAGAGAATCGAAAAAAGAATTTACGTAGCTATTTGCCATAAGACATTCAGGATTGGACCATACACTATTGCCTCTGCGCCAGCATTAAAATTGTTTATTAACTTTGTGACCTTAGTTTGCTGCCATCTTTCTCGGTGTACGGCCACTCCCCAAATTGGAGTCAGTTTTGAACACATTTCAAAATTCTTAAATACATTTTGGAGGACATTGACGGCTGTAAGGGGTGAAAGGGAGGCCATTTTTAACCTACGTCTATGAGACAGTAAAGGTTAAAAGTTGAATCATTTTCTTACAATTTCTCATCCCTGACCT
Organism: Lissotriton helveticus; assembly: GCF_964261635.1. Taxonomy (NCBI): domain Eukaryota; kingdom Metazoa; phylum Chordata; class Amphibia; order Caudata; family Salamandridae; genus Lissotriton; species Lissotriton helveticus. The sequence continues at coordinate 883,832,092 of NC_136073.1, forward strand.
ACAGAGAATCGAAAAAAGAATTTACGTAGCTATTTGCCGTAAGACATTCAGGATTGGACCATACACTATTGCCTCTGCTCCAGCATTAAACTTGTTTATTAACTTTGTGACCTTAGTTTGCTGCCATCTTTCTCGGTGTACGGCCACTCCCCAAATTGGAGTCAGTTTTGAACACATTTCAAAATTCTTAAATACATTTTGGAGGACAGGGACGGCTGTAAGGGGTGAAAGGGAGGCCGTTTTTAACCTACGTCTATGAGACAGTAAAGGTTAAAAGTTGAATCATTTTATTACAATTTCTCATCCCTGACCTACAGAGAATCGAAAAAAGAATTTACGTAGCTATTTGCCATAAGACATTCAGGATTGGAACATACACTATTGCCTCTGCGCCAGCATTAAAATTGTTTATTAACTTTGTGACCTTAGTTTGCTGCCATCTTTCTCGGTGTACGGCCACTCCCCAAATTGGAGTCAGTTTTGAACACATTTCAAAATTCTTAAATACATTTTGGAGGATAGGGACGGCTGTAAGGGGTGAAAGGGAGGCCGTTTTTAACCTACGTCTATGAGACAGTAAAGGTTAAAAGTTTAATCATATTCTTACAATTTCTCTTTCTCGGTGTACGGCCACTCCCCAAATTGGAGTCAGTTTTGAACACATTTCAAAATTCTTAAATACATTTTGGAGGACAGGGACGGCTGTAAGGGGTGAAAGGGAGGCCGTTTTTAACCTACGTGTATGAGACAGTAAAGGTTAAAAGTTGAATCATTTTCTTACAATTTCTCATCCCTGACCTACAGAGAATCGAAAAAAGAATTTACGTAGCTATTTGCCGTAAGACATTCAGGATTGGACCATACACTATTGCCTCTGCTCCAGCATTAAAATTGTTTAATAACTTTGTGACCTTAGTTTGCTGCCATCTTTCTCGGTGTACGGCCACTCCCCAAATTGGAGTCAGTTTTGAACACATTTCAAAATTCTTAAATACATTTTGGAGGACAGGGACGGCTGTAAGGGGTGAAAGGGAGGCCGTTTTTAACCTACGTCTATGAGACAGTAAAGGTTAAAAGTTGAATCATTTTCTTACAATTTCTCATCCCTGACCTACAGAGAATCGAAAAAAGAATTTACGTAGCTATTTGCCGTAAGACATTCAGGATTGGACCATACACTATTGCCTCTGCTCCAGCATTAAAATTGTTTATTAACTTTGTGACCTTAGTTTGCTGCCATCTTTCTCGGTGTACGGCCACTCCCCAAATTGGAGTCAGTTTTGAACACATTTCAAAATTCTTAAATACATTTTGGAGGATAGGGACGGCTGTAAGGGGTGAAAGGGAGGCCGTTTTTAACCTACGTCTATGAGACAGTAAAGGTTAAAAGTTTAATCATATTCTTACAATTTCTCTTTCTCGGTGTACGGCCACTCCCCAAATTGGAGTCCGTTTTGAACACATTTCAAAATTCCTAAATACATTTTGGAGGACAGGGACGGCTGTAAGGGGTGAAAGGGAGGCCGTTTTTAACTTACGTCTATGAGACAGTAAAGGTTAAAAGTTTAATCATATTCTTACAATTTCTCTTTTTCGGTGTACGGCCACTCCCCAAATTGGAGTCAGTTTTGAACACATTTCAAAATTCTTAAATACATTTTGGAGGACAGGGACGGCTGTAAGGGGTGAAAGGGAGGCCGTTTTTAACCTACGTCTATGAGACAGTAAAGGTTAAAAGTTGAATCATTTTCTTACAATTTCTCATCCCTGACCTACAGAGAATCGAAAAAAGAATTTACGTAGCTATTTGCCGTAAGACATTCAGGATTGGACCATACACTATTGCCTCTGCTCCAGCATTAAAATTGTTTAATAACTTTGTGACCTTAGTTTGCTGCCATCTTTCTCGGTGTACGGCCACTCCCCAAATTGGAGTCAGTTTTGAACACATTTCAAAATTCTTAAATACATTTTGGAGGACAGGGACGGCTGTAAGGGGTGAAAGGGAGGCCGTTTTTAACCTACGTCTATGAGACAGTAAAGGTTAAAAGTTGAATCATTTTCTTACAATTTCTCATCCCTGACCTACAGAGAATCGAAAAAAGAATTTACGTAGCTATTTGCCGTAAGACATTCAGGATTGGACCATACACTATTGCCTCTGCTCCAGCATTAAAATTGTTTATTAACTTTGTGACCTTAGTTTGCTGCCATCTTTCTCGGTGTACGGCCACTCCCCAAATTGGAGTCAGTTTTGAACACATTTCAAAATTCTTAAATACATTTTGGAGGATAGGGACGGCTGTAAGGGATGAAAGGGAGGCCGTTTTTAACCTACGTCTATGAGACAGTAAAGGTTAAAAGTTTAATCATATTCTTACAATTTCTCTTTCTCGGTGTACGGCCACTCCCCAAAATGGAGTCAGTTTTGAACACATTTCAAAATTCTTAAATACATTTTGGAGGACAGGGACGGCTGTAAGGGGTGAAAGGGAGGCCGTTTTTAACCTACGTCTATGAGACAGTAAAGGTTAAAAGTTGAATCATTTTCTTACAATTTCTCATCCCTGACCTACAGAGAATCGAAAAAAGAATTTACGTAGCTATTTGCCGTAAGACATTCAGGATTGGACCATACACTATTGCCTCTGCTCCAGCATTAAAATTGTTTAATAACTTTGTGACCTTAGTTTGCTGCCATCTTTCTCGGTGTACGGCCACTCCCCAAATTGGAGTCAGTTTTGAACACATTTCAAAATTCTTAAATACATTTTGGAGGACAGGGACGGCTGTAAGGGGTGAAAGGGAGGCCGTTTTTAACCTACGTCTATGAGACAGTAAAGGTTAAAAGTTGAATCATTTTATTACAATTTCTCATCCCTGACCTACAGAGAATCGAAAAAAGAATTTACGTAGCTATTTGCCATAAGACATTCAGGATTGGAACATACACTATTGCCTCTGCGCCAGCATTAAAACTGTTTATTAACTTTGTGACCTTAGTTTGCTGCCATCTTTCTCGGTGTATGGCCACTCCCCAAATTGGAGTCAGTTTTGAACACATTTCAAAATTCTTAAATACATTTTGGAGGATAGGGACGGCTGTAAGGGGTGAAAGGGAGGCCGTTTTTAACCTACGTCTATGAGACAGTAAAGGTTAAAAGTTTAATCATATTCTTACAATTTCTCTTTCTCGGTGTACGGCCACTCCCCAAATTGGAGTCAGTTTTGAACACATTTCAAAATTCTTAAATACATTTTGGAGGACAGGGACGGCTGTAAGGGGTGAAAGGGAGGCCGTTTTTAACCTACGTCTATGAGACAGTAAAGGTTAAAAGTTTAATCATATTCTTACAATTTCTCTTTCTCGGTGTACGGCCACTCCCCAAATTGGAGTCAGTTTTGAACACATTTCAAAATTCTTAAATACATTTTGGAGGACAGGGACGGCTGTAAGGGGTGAAAGGGAGGCCGTTTTTACCCTACGTCTATGAGACAGTAAAGGTTAAAAGTTGAATCATTTTCTTACAATTTCTCATCCCTGACCTACAGAGAATCGAAAAAAGAATTTACGTAGCTATTTGCCGTAAGACATTCAGGATTGGACCATACACTATTGCCTCTGCTCCAGCATTAAAATTGTTTAATAACTTTGTGACCTTAGTTTGCTGCCATCTTTCTCGGTGTACGGCCACTCCCCAAATTGGAGTCAGTTTTGAACACATTTCAAAATTCTTAAATACATTTTGGAGGACAGGGACGGCTGTAAGGGGTGAAAGGGAGGCCGTTTTTAACCTACGTCTATGAGACAGTAAAGGTTAAAAGTTGAATCATTTTATTACAATTTCTCATCCCTGACCTACAGAGAATCGAAAAAAGAATTTACGTAGCTATTTGCCATAAGACATTCAGGATTGGAACATACACTATTGCCTCTGCGCCAGCATTAAAATTGTTTATTAACTTTGTGACCTTAGTTTGCTGCCATCTTTCTCGGTGTACGGCCACTCCCCAAATTGGAGTCAGTTTTGAACACATTTCAAAATTCTTAAATACATTTTGGAGGATAGGGACGGCTGTAAGGGGTGAAAGGGAGGCCGTTTTTAACCTACGTCTATGAGACAGTAAAGGTTAAAAGTTTAATCATATTCTTACAATTTCTCTTTCTCGGTGTACGGCCACTCCCCAAATTGGAGTCAGTTTTGAACACATTTCAAAATTCTTAAATACATTTTGGAGGACAGGGACGGCTGTAAGGGGTGAAAGGGAGGCCGTTTTTAACCTACGTCTATGAGACAGTAAAGGTTAAAAGTTGAATCATTTTCTTACAATTTCTCATCCCTGACCTACAGAGAATCGAAAAAAGAATTTACGTAGCTATTTGCCGTAAGACATTCAGGATTGGACCATACACTATTGCCTCTGCTCCAGCATTAAAATTGTTTAATAACTTTGTGACCTTAGTTTGCTGCCATCTTTCTCGGTGTACGGCCACTCCCCAAATTGGAGTCAGTTTTGAACACATTTCAAAATTCTTAAATACATTTTGGAGGACAGGGACGGCTGTAAGGGGTGAAAGGGAGGCCGTTTTTAACCTACGTCTATGAGACAGTAAAGGTTAAAAGTTGAATCATTTTCTTACAATTTCTCATCCCTGACCTACAGAGAATCGAAAAAAGAATTTACGTAGCTATTTGCCGTAAGACATTCAGGATTGGACCATACACTATTGCCTCTGCTCCAGCATTAAAATTGTTTATTAACTTTGTGACCTTAGTTTGCTGCCATCTTTCTCGGTGTACGGCCACTCCCCAAATTGGAGTCAGTTTTGAACACATTTCAAAATTCTTAAATACATTTTGGAGGATAGGGACGGCTGTAAGGGGTGAAAGGGAGGCCGTTTTTAACCTACGTCTATGAGACAGTAAAGGTTAAAAGTTTAATCATATTCTTACAATTTCTCTTTCTCGGTGTACGGCCACTCCCCAAATTGGGGTCAGTTTTGAACACATTTCAAAATTCTTAAATACATTTTGGAGGACAGGCACGGCTGTAAGGGGTGAAAGGGAGGCCGTTTTTAACCTACGTCTATGAGACAGTAAAGGTTAAAAGTTGAATCATTTTATTACAATTTCTCATCCCTGACCTACAGAGAATCGAAAAAAGAATTTACGTAGCTATTTGCTATAAGACATTCAGGATTGGAACATACACTATTGCCTCTGCGCCAGCATTAAAATTGTTTATTAACTTTGTGACCTTAGTTTGCTGCCATCTTTCTCGGTGTATGGCCACTCCCCAAATTGGAGTCAGTTTTGAACACATTTCAAAATTCTTAAATACATTTTGGAGGATAGGGACGGCTGTAAGGGGTGAAAGGGAGGCCGTTTTTAACCTACGTCTATGAGACAGTAAAGGTTAAAAGTTTAATCATATTCTTACAATTTCTCTTTCTCGGTGTACGGCCACTCCCCAAATTGGAGTCCGTTTTGAACACATTTCAAAATTCTTAAATACATTTTGGAGGACAGGGACGGCTGTAAGGGGTGAAAGGGAGGCCGTTTTTAACCTACGTCTATGAGACAGTAAAGGTTAAAAGTTGAATCATTTTATGACAATTTCTCATCCCTGACCTACAGAGAATCGAAAAAAGAATTTACGTAGCTATTTGCCATAAGACATTCAGGATTGGACCATACACTATTGCCTCTGCGCCAGCATTAAAATTGTTTATTAACTTTGTGACCTTAGTTTGCTGCCATCTTTCTCGGTGTACGGCCACTCCCCAAATTGGAGTCAGTTTTGAACACATTTCAAAATTCTTAAATACATTTTGGAGGACAGGGACGGCTGTAAGGGGTGAAAGGGAGGCCGTTTTTAACCTACGTCTATGAGACAGTAAAGGTTAAAAGTTGAATCATTTTATTACAATTTCTCATCCCTGACCTACAGAGAATCGAAAAAAGAATTTACGTAGCTATTTGCCATAAGACATTCAGGATTGGAACATACACTATTGCCTCTGCGCCAGCATTAAAACTGTTTATTAACTTTGTGACCTTAGTTTGCTGCCATCTTTCTCGGTATATGGCCACTCCCCAAATTGGAGTCAGTTTTGAACACATTTCAAAATTCTTAAATACATTTTGGAGGATAGGGACGGCTGTAAGGGGTGAAAGGGAGGCCGTTTTTAACCTACGTCTATGAGACAGTAAAGGTTAAAAGTTTAATCATATTCTTACAATTTCTCTTTCTCGGTGTACGGCCACTCCCCAAATTGGAGTCAGTTTTGAACACATTTCAAAATTCTTAAATACATTTTGGAGGACAGGGACGGCTGTAAGGGGTGAAAGGGAGGCCGTTTTTAACCTACGTCTATGAGACAGTAAAGGTTAAAAGTTGAATCATTTTATTACAATTTCTCATCCCTGACCTACAGAGAATCGAAAAAAGAATTTACGTAGCTATTTGCCATAAGACATTCAGGATTGGACCATACACTATTGCCTCTGCGCCAGCATTAAAATTGTTTATTAACTTTGTGACCTTAGTTTGCTGCCATCTTTCTCGGTGTACGGCCACTCCCCAAATTGGAGTCAGTTTTGAACACATTTCAAAATCCTTAAATACATTTTGGAGGACATTGACGGCTGTAAGGGGTGAAAGGGAGGCCATTTTTAACCTACGTCTATGAGACAGTAAAGGTTAAAAGTTGAATCATTTTCTTACAATTTCTCATCCCTGACCTACAGAGAATCGAAAAAAGAATTTACGTAGCTATTTGCCGTAAGACATTCAGGATTGGACCATACACTATTGCCTCTGCTCCAGCATTAAAATTGTTTATTAACTTTGTGACCTTAGTTTGCTGCCATCTTTCTCGGTGTACGGCCACTCCCCAAATTGGAGTCAGTTTTGAACACATTTCAAAATTCTTAAATACATTTTGGAGGACAGGGACGGCTGTAAGGGGTGAAAGGGAGGCCGTTTTTAACCTACGTCTATGAGACAGTAAAGGTTAAAAGTTGAATCATTTTATTACAATTTCTCATCCCTGACCTACAGAGAATCGAAAAAAGAATTTACGTAGCTATTTGCCATAAGACATTCAGGATTGGAACATACACTATTGCCTCTGCGCCAGCATTAAAATTGTTTATTAACTTTGTGACCTTAGTTTGCTGCCATCTTTCTCGGTGTACGGCCACTCCCCAAATTGGAGTCAGTTTTGAACACATTTCAAAATTCTTAAATACATTTTGGAGGATAGGGACGGCTGTAAGGGGTGAAAGGGAGGCCGTTTTTAACCTACGTCTATGAGACAGTAAAGGTTAAAAGTTTAATCATATTCTTACAATTTCTCTTTCTCGGTGTACGGCCACTCCCCAAATTGGAGTCAGTTTTGAACACATTTCAAAATTCTTAAATACATTTTGGAGGACAGGGACGGCTGTAAGGGGTGAAAGGGAGGCCGTTTTTAACCTACGTCTATGAGACAGTAAAGGTTAAAAGTTGAATCATTTTCTTACAATTTCTCATCCCTGACCTACAGAGAATCGAAAAAAGAATTTACGTAGCTATTTGCCGTAAGACATTCAGGATTGGACCATACACTATTGCCTCTGCTCCAGCATTAAAATTGTTTAATAACTTTGTGACCTTAGTTTGCTGCCATCTTTCTCGGTGTACGGCCACTCCCCAAATTGGAGTCAGTTTTGAACACATTTCAAAATTCTTAAATACATTTTGGAGGACAGGGACGGCTGTAAGGGGTGAAAGGGAGGCCGTTTTTAACCTACGTCTATGAGACAGTAAAGGTTAAAAGTTGAATCATTTTCTTACAATTTCTCATCCCTGACCTACAGAGAATCGAAAAAAGAATTTACGTAGCTATTTGCCGTAACACATTCAGGATTGGACCATACACTATTGCCTCTGCTCCAGCATTAAAATTGTTTATTAACTTTGTGACCTTAGTTTGCTGCCATCTTTCTCGGTGTACGGCCACTCCCCAAATTGGAGTCAGTTTTGAACACGTTTCAAAATTCTTAAATACATTTTGGAGTATAGGGACGGCTGTAAGGGGTGAAAGGGAGGCCGTTTTTAACCTACGTCTATGAGACAGTAAAGGTTAAAAGTTGAATCATATTCTTACAATTTCTCTTTCTCGGTGTACGGCCACTCCCCAAATTGGGGTCAGTTTTGAACACATTTCAAAATTCTTAAATACATTTTGGAGGACAGGCACGGCTGTAAGGGGTGAAAGGGAGGCCGTTTTTAACCTACGTCTATGAGACAGTAAAGGTTAAAAGTTGAATAATTTTCATACAATTTCTCATCCCTGACCTACAGAGAATCGAAAAAAGAATTTACGTAGCTATTTGCCGTAAGACATTCAGGATTGGACCATACACTATTGCCTCTGCTCCAGCATTAAAATTGTTTATTAACTTTGTGACCTTAGTTTGCTGCCATCTTTCTCGGTGTACGGCCACTCCCCAAATTGGAGTCAGTTTTGAACACATTTCAAAATTCTTAAATACATTTTGGAGGATAGGGACGGCTGTAAGGGGTGAAGGGGAGGCCGTTTTTAACCTACGTCTATGAGACAGTAAAGGTTAAAAGTTGAATCATTTTCTTACAATTTCTCTTTCTCGGTGTACGGCCACTCCCCAAATTGGAGTCAGTTTTGAACACATTTCAAAATTCTTAAATACATTTTGGAGGACAGGGACGGCTGTAAGGGGTGAAAGGGAGGCCGTTTTTAACCTACGTCTATGAGACAGTAAAGGTTAAAAGTTGAATCATTTTCTTACAATTTCTCATCCCTGACCTACAGAGAATCGAAAAAAGAATTTACGTAGCTATTTGCCGTAAGAGATTCAGAATTGGACCTGACACTATTGCCTCTGCTCCAGCATTAAAATTGTTTATTAACTTTGTGATCTTAGTTTGCTGCCATCTTTCTCGGTGTACGGCCACTCCCCAAATTGGAGTCAGTTTTGAACACATTTCAAAATTCTTAAATACATTTTGGAGGACAGGGACGGCTGTAAGGGGTGAAAGGGAGGCCGTTTTTAACCTACGTCTATGAGACAGTAAAGGTTAAAAGTTGAATCATTTTCTTACAATTTCTCTTTCTCGGTGTACGGCCACTCCCCAAATTGGAGTCAGTTTTGAACACATTTCAAAATTCTTAAATACATTTTGGAGGACAGGGACGGCTGTAAGGGGTGAAAGGGAGGCCGTTTTTAACCTACGTCTATGAGACAGTAAAGGTTAAAAGTTGAATCATTTTCTTACAATTTCTCATCCCGGACCTACAGAGAATCGAAAAAAGAATTTACGTAGCTATTTGCCGTAAGACATTCAGGATTGGACCATACACTATTGCCTCTGCGCCAGCATTAAAATTGTTTATTAACTTTGTGACCTTTGTTTGCTGCCATCTTTCTCGGTGTACGGCCACTCCCCAAATTGGAGTCAGTTTTGAACACATTTCAAAATTCTTAAATACATTTTGGAGGACAGGGACGGCTGTAAGGGGTGAAAGGGAGGCCGTTTTTAACCTACGTCTATGAGACAGTAAAGGTTAAAAGTTGAATCATTTTCTTACAATTTCTCTTTCTCGGTGTACGGCCACTCCCCAAATTGGAGTCAGTTTTGAACACATTTCAAAATTCTTAAATACATTTTGGAGGACAGGGACGGCTGTAAGGGGTGAAAGGGAGGCCGTTTTTAACCTACGTCTATGAGACAGTAATGGTTAAAAGTTTAATCATTTTCTTACAATTTCTCATCCCTGACCTACAGAGAATCGAAAAAAGAATTTACGTAGCTATTTGCCGTAAGACATTCAGGATTGGACCATACACTATTGCCTCTGCTCCAGCATTAAAATTGTTTATTAACTTTGTGACCTTAGTTTGCTGCCATCTTTCTCGGTGTACGGCCACTCCCCAAATTGGAGTCAGTTTTGAACACATTTCAAAATTCTTAAATACATTTTGGAGGACAGGGACGGCTGTAAGGGGTGAAAGGGAGGCCGTTTTTAACCTACGTCTATGAGACAGTAAAGGTTAAAAGTTGAATCATTTTATTACAATTTCTCATCCCTGACCTACAGAGAATCGAAAAAAGAATTTACGTAGCTATTTGCCATAAGACATTCAGGATTGGAACATACACTATTGCCTCTGCGCCAGCATTAAAACTGTTTATTAACTTTGTGACCTTAGTTTGCTGCCATCTTTCTCGGTGTATGGCCACTCCCCAAATTGGAGTCAGTTTTGAACACATTTCAAAATTCTTAAATACATTTTGGAGGATAGGGACGGCTGTAAGGGGTGAAAGGGAGGCCGTTTTTAACCTACGTCTATGAGACAGTAAAGGTTAAAAGTTTAATCATATTCTTACAATTTCTCTTTCTCGGTGTACGGCCACTCCCCAAATTGGAGTCCGTTTTGAACACATTTCAAAATTCTTAAATACATTTTGGAGGACAGGGACGGCTGTAAGGGGTGAAAGGGAGGCCGTTTTTAACCTACGTCTATGAGACAGTAAAGGTTAAAAGTTGAATCATTTTATTACAATTTCTCATCCCTGACCTACAGAGAATCGAAAAAAGAATTTACGTAGCTATTTGCCATAAGACATTCAGGATTGGACCATACACTATTACCTCTGCGCCAGCATTAAAATTGTTTATTAACTTTGTGACCTTAGTTTGCTGCCATCTTTCTCGGTGTACGGCCACTCCCCAAATTGGAGTCAGTTTTGAACACATTTCAAAATTCTTAAATACATTTTGGAGGACAGGGACGGCTGTAAGGGGTGAAAGGGAGGCCGTTTTTAACCTACGTCTATGAGACAGTAAAGGTTAAAAGTTGAATCATTTTCTTACAATTTCTCATCCCTGACCTACAGAGAATCGAAAAAAGAATTTACGTAGCTATTTGCCGTAAGACATTCAGGATTGGACCATACACTATTGCCTCTGCTCCAGCATTAAAATTGTTTATTAACTTTGTGACCTTAGTTTGCTGCCATCTTTCTCGGTGTACGGCCACTCCCCAAATTGGAGTCAGTTTTGAACACATTTCAAAATTCTTAAATACATTTTGGAGGATAGGGACGGCTGTAAGGGGTGAAAGGGAGGCCGTTTTTAACCTACGTCTATGAGACAGTAAAGGTTAAAGTTTAATCATATTCTTACAATTTCTCTTTCTCGGTGTACGGCCACTCCCCAAATTGGAGTCAGTTTTGAACACATTTCAAAATTCTTAAATACATTTTGGAGGACAGGGACGGCTGTAAGGGGTGAAAGGGAGGCCGTTTTTAACCTACGTCTATGAGACAGTAAAGGTTAAAAGTTGAATCATTTTACAATTTCTCATCCCTGACCTACAGAGAATCGAAAAAAGAATTTACGTAGCTATTTGCCGTAAGAGATTCAGGATTGGACCATACACTATTGCCTCTGCTCCAGCATTAAAATTGTTTATTAACTTTGTGACCTTAGTTTGCTGCCATCTTTCTCGGTGTATGGCCACTCCCCAAATTGGAGTCAGTTTTGAACACATTTCAAAATTCTTAAATATATTTTGGAGGACAGGGACGGCTGTAAGGGGTGAAAGGGAGGCCGTTTTTAACCTACGTCTATGAGACAGTAAAGGTTAAAAGTTGAATCATTTTCTTACAATTTCTCTTTCTCGGTGTACTGCCACTCCCCAAATTGGAGTCAGTTTTGAACACATTTCAAACTTCTTAAATACATTTTGGAGGACAGGGACGGCTGTAAGGGGTGAAAGGGAGGCCGTTTTTAACCTACGTCTATGAAACAGTAAAGGTTAAAAGTTGAATCATTTTCTTACAATTTCTCTTTCTCTGTGTACGGCCACTCCCCAAATTGGAGTCAGTTTTTAACACATTTCAAAATTCTTAAATACATTTTGGAGGACAGGGACGGCTGTAAGGGGTGAAAGGGAGGCCGTTTTTAACCTACGTCTATGAGACAGTAAAGGTTAAAAGTTGAATCATTTTCTTACAATTTCTCATCCCTGACCTACAGAGAATCGAAAAAAGAATTTACGTAGCTATTTGCCGTAAGACATTCAGGATTGGACCATACACTATTGCCTCTGCGCCAGCATTAAAATTGTTTATTAACTTTGTGACCTTAGTTTGCTGCCATCTTTCTCGGTGTACGGCCACTCCCCAAATTGGAGTCAGTTTTGAACACGTTTCAAAATTCTTAAATACATTTTGGAGTATAGGGACGGCTGTAAGGGGTGAAAGGGAGGCCGTTTTTAACCTACGTCTATGAGACAGTAAAGGTTAAAAGTTGAATCATTTTCTTACAATTTCTCTTTCTCGGTGTACGGCCACTCCCCAAATTGGAGTCAGTTTTGAACACATTTCAAAATTCTTAAATACGTTTTGGAGGACAGGGACGGCTGTAAGGGGTGAAAGGGAGGCCGTTTTTAACCTACGTCTATGAGACAGTAAAGGTTAAAAGTTGAATAATTTTCATACAATTTCTCATCCCTGACCTACAGAGAATCGAAAAAAGAATTTACGTAGCTATTTGCCGTAAGACATTCAGGATTGGACCATACACTATTGCCTCTGCTCCAGCATTAAAATTGTTTATTAACTTTGTGACCTTAGTTTGCTGCCATCTTTCTCGGTGTACGGCCACTCCCCAAATTGGAGTCAGTTTTGAACACATTTCAAAATTCTTAAATACATTTTGGAGGATAGGGACGGCTGTAAGGGGTGAAGGGGAGGCCGTTTTTAACCTACGTCTATGAGACAGTAAAGGTTAAAAGTTGAATCATTTTCTTACAATTTCTCTTTCTCGGTGTACGGCCACTCCCCAAATTGGAGTCAGTTTTGAACACATTTCAAAATTCTTAAATACATTTTGGAGGACAGGGACGGCTGTAAGGGGTGAAAGGGAGGCCGTTTTTAACCTACGTCTATGAGACAGTAAAGGTTAAAAGTTGAATCATTTTCTTACAATTTCTCATCCCTGACCTACAGAGAATCGAAAAAAGAATTTACGTAGCTATTTGCCGTAAGAGATTCAGAATTGGACCATACACTATTGCCTCTGCTCCAGCATTAAAATTGTTTATTAACTTTGTGATCTTAGTTTGCTGCCATCTTTCTCGGTGTACGGCCACTCCCCAAATTGGAGTCAGTTTTGAACACATTTCAAAATTCTTAAATACATTTTGGAGGACAGGGACGGCTGTAAGGGGTGAAAGGGAGGCCGTTTTTAACCTACGTCTATGAGACAGTAAAGGTTAAAAGTTGAATCATTTTCTTACAATTTCTCTTTCTCGGTGTACGGCCACTCCCCAAATTGGAGTCAGTTTTGAACACATTTCAAAATTCTTAAATACATTTTGGAGGACAGGGACGGCTGTAAGGGGTGAAAGGGAGGCCGTTTTTAACCTACGTCTATGAGACAGTAAAGGTTAAAAGTTGAATCATTTTCTTACAATTTCTCATCCCGGACCTACAGAGAATCGAAAAAAGAATTTACGTAGCTATTTGCCGTAAGACATTCAGGATTGGACCATACACTATTGCCTCTGCGCCAGCATTAAAATTGTTTATTAACTTTGTGACCTTTGTTTGCTGCCATCTTTCTCGGTGTACGGCCACTCCCCAAATTGGAGTCAGTTTTGAACACATTTCAAAATTCTTAAATACATTTTGGAGGACAGGGACGGCTGTAAGGGGTGAAAGGGAGGCCGTTTTTAACCTACGTCTATGAGACAGTAAAGGTTAAAAGTTGAATCATTTTCTTACAATTTCTCTTTCTCGGTGTACGGCCACTCCCCAAATTGGAGTCAGTTTTGAACACATTTCAAAATTCTTAAATACATTTTGGAGGACAGGGACGGCTGTAAGGGGTGAAAGGGAGGCCGTTTTTAACCTACGTCTATGAGACAGTAATGGTTAAAAGTTTAATCATTTTCTTACAATTTCTCATCCCTGACCTACAGAGAATCGAAAAAAGAATTTACGTAGCTATTTGCCGTAAGACATTCAGGATTGGACCATACACTATTGCCTCTGCTCCAGCATTAAAATTGTTTATTAACTTTGTGACCTTAGTTTGCTGCCATCTTTCTCGGTGTACGGCCACTCCCCAAATTGGAGTCAGTTTTGAACACATTTCAAAATTCTTAAATACATTTTGGAGGACAGGGACGGCTGTAAGGGGTGAAAGGGAGGCCGTTTTTAACCTACGTCTATGAGACAGTAAAGGTTAAAAGTTGAATCATTTTATTACAATTTCTCATCCCTGACCTACAGAGAATCGAAAAAAGAATTTACGTAGCTATTTGCCATAAGACATTCAGGATTGGAACATACACTATTGCCTCTGCGCCAGCATTAAAACTGTTTATTAACTTTGTGACCTTAGTTTGCTGCCATCTTTCTCGGTGTATGGCCACTCCCCAAATTGGAGTCAGTTTTGAACACATTTCAAAATTCTTAAATACATTTTGGAGGATAGGGACGGCTGTAAGGGGTGAAAGGGAGGCCGTTTTTAACCTACGTCTATGAGACAGTAAAGGTTAAAAGTTTAATCATATTCTTACAATTTCTCTTTCTCGGTGTACGGCCACTCCCCAAATTGGAGTCAGTTTTGAACACATTTCAAAATTCTTAAATACATTTTGGAGGACAGGGACGGCTGTAAGGGGTGAAAGGGAGGCCGTTTTTAACCTACGTCTATGAGACAGTAAAGGTTAAAAGTTTAATCATTTTATTACAATTTCTCATCCCTGACCTACAGAGAATCGAAAAAAGAATTTACGTAGCTATTTGCCATAAGACATTCAGGATTGGACCATACACTATTGCCTCTGCGCCAGCATTAAAATTGTTTATTAACTTTGTGACCTTAGTTTGCTGCCATCTTTCTCGGTGTACGGCCACTCCCCAAATTGGAGTCAGTTTTGAACACATTTCAAAATTCTTAAATACATTTTGGAGGACAGGGACGGCTGTAAGGGGTGAAAGGGAGGCCGTTTTTAACCTACGTCTATGAGACAGTAAAGGTTAAAAGTTGAATCATTTTCTTACAATTTCTCATCCCGGACCTACAGAGAATCGAAAAAAGAATTTACGTAGCTATTTGCCGTAAGACATTCAGGATTGGACCATACACTATTGCCTCTGCGCCAGCATTAAAATTGTTTATTAACTTTGTGACCTTTGTTTGCTGCCATCTTTCTCGGTGTACGGCCACTCCCCAAATTGGAGTCAGTTTTGAACACATTTCAAAATTCTTAAATACATTTTGGAGGACAGGGACGGCTGTAAGGGGTGAAAGGGAGGCCGTTTTTAACCTACGTCTATGAGACAGTAAAGGTTAAAAGTTGAATCATTTTCTTACAATTTCTCTTTCTCGGTGTACGGCCACTCCCCAAATTGGAGTCAGTTTTGAACACATTTCAAAATTCTTAAATACATTTTGGAGGACAGGGACGGCTGTAAGGGGTGAAAGGGAGGCCGTTTTTAACCTACGTCTATGAGACAGTAATGGTTAAAAGTTTAATCATTTTCTTACAATTTCTCATCCCTGACCTACAGAGAATCGAAAAAAGAATTTACGTAGCTATTTGCCGTAAGACATTCAGGATTGGACCATACACTATTGCCTCTGCTCCAGCATTAAAATTGTTTATTAACTTTGTGACCTTAGTTTGCTGCCATCTTTCTCGGTGTACGGACACTCCCCAAATTGGAGTCAGTTTTGAACACATTTCAAAATTCTTAAATACATTTTGGAGGACAGGGACGGCTGTAAGGGGTGAAAGGGAGGCCGTTTTTAACCTACGTCTATGAGACAGTAAAGGTTAAAAGTTGAATCATTTTATTACAATTTCTCATCCCTGACCTACAGAGAATCGAAAAAAGAATTTACGTAGCTATTTGCCATAAGACATTCAGGATTGGAACATACACTATTGCCTCTGCGCCAGCATTAAAACTGTTTATTAACTTTGTGACCTTAGTTTGCTGCCATCTTTCTCGGTGTATGGCCACTCCCCAAATTGGAGTCAGTTTTGAACACATTTCAAAATTCTTAAATACATTTTGGAGGATAGGGACGGCTGTAAGGGGTGAAAGGGAGGCCGTTTTTAACCTACGTCTATGAGACAGTAAAGGTTAAAAGTTTAATCATATTCTTACAATTTCTCTTTCTCGGTGTACGGCCACTCCCCAAATTGGAGTCAGTTTTGAACACATTTCAAAATTCTTAAATACATTTTGGAGGACAGGGACGGCTGTAAGGGGTGAAAGGGAGGCCGTTTTTAACCTACGTCTATGAGACAGTAAAGGTTAAAAGTTTAATCATTTTATTACAATTTCTCATCCCTGACCTACAGAGAATCGAAAAAAGAATTTACATAGCTATTTGCCATAAGACATTCAGGATTGGACCATACACTATTGCCTCTGCGCCAGCATTAAAATTGTTTATTAACTTTGTGACCTTAGTTTGCTGCCATCTTTCTCGGTGTACGGCCACTCCCCAAATTGGAGTCAGTTTTGAACACATTTCAAAATTCTTAAATACATTTTGGAGGACAGGGACGGCTGTAAGGGGTGAAAGGGAGGCCGTTTTTAACCTACGTCTATGAGACAGTAAAGGTTAAAAGTTTAATCATATTCTTACAATTTCTCTTTCTCGGTGTACGGCCACTCCCCAAATTGGAGTCAGTTTTGAACACATTTCAAAATTCTTAAATACATTTTGGAGGACAGGGACGGCTGTAAGGGGTGAACGGGAGGCCGTTTTTAACCTACGTCTATGAGACAGTAAAGGTTAAAAGTTGAATCATTTTCTTACAATTTCTCATCCCTGACCTACAGAGAATCGAAAAAAGAATTTACGTAGCTATTTGCCGTAAGAGAGTCAGGATTGGACCATACACTATTGCCTCTGCTCCAGCATGAAAATTGTTTATTAACTTTGTGACCTTAGTTTGCGGCCATCTTTCTCGGTGTATGGCCACTCCCCAAATTGGAGTCAGTTTTGAACACATTTCAAAATTCTTAAATACATTTTGGAGGACAGGGACGGCTGTAAGGGGTGAAAGGGAGGCCGTTTTTAACCTACGTCTATGATACAGTAAAGGTTAAAAGTTGAATCATTTTCTTACAATTTCTCTTTCTCGGTGTACTGCCACTCCCCAAATTGGAGTCAGTTTTGAACACATTTCAAACTTCTTAAATACATTTTGGAGGACAGGGACGGCTGTAAGGGGTGAAAGGGAGGCCGTTTTTAACCTACGTCTATGAAACAGTAAAGGTTAAAAGTTGAATCATTTTCTTACAATTTCTCTTTCTCGGTGTACGGCCACTCCCCAAATTGGAGTCAGTTTTGAACACATTTCAAAATTCTTAAATACATTTTGGAGGACAGGGACGGCTGTAAGGGGTGAAAGGGAGGCCGTTTTTAACCTACGTCTATGAGACAGTAAAGGTTAAAAGTTGAATCATTTTCTTACAATTTCTCATCCCTGACCTACAGAGAATCGAAAAAAGAATTTACGTAGCTATTTGCCGTAAGAGATTCAGAATTGGACCATACACTATTGCCTCTGCTCCAGCATTAAAATTGTTTATTAACTTTGTGATCTTAGTTTGCTGCCATCTTTCTCGGTGTACGGCCACTCCCCAAATTGGAGTCAGTTTTGAACACATTTCAAAATTCTTAAATACATTTTGGAGGACAGGGACGGCTGTAAGGGGTGAAAGGGAGGCCGTTTTTAACCTACGTCTATGAGACAGTAAAGGTTAAAAGTTGAATCATTTTCTTACAATTTCTCATCCCTGACCTACAGAGAATCGAAAAAAGAATTTACGTAGCTATTTGCCGTAAGACATTCAGGATTGGACCATACACTATTGCCTCTGCTCCAGCATTAAAATTGTTTAATAACTTTGTGACCTTAGTTTGCTGCCATCTTTCTCGGTATACGGCCACTCCCCAAATTGGAGTCAGTTTTGAACACATTTCAAAATTCTTAAATACATTTTGGAGGACAGGGACGGCTGTAAGGGGTGAAAGGGAGGCCGTTTTTAACCTACGTCTATGAGACAGTAAAGGTTAAAAGTTGAATCATTTTCTTACAATTTCTCATCCCTGACCTACAGAGAATCGAAAAAAGAATTTACGTAGCTATTTGCCGTAAGACATTCAGGATTGGACCATACACTATTGCCTCTGCTCCAGCATTAAAATTGTTTATTAACTTTGTGACCTTAGTTTGCTGCCATCTTTCTCGGTGTACGGCCACTCCCCAAATTGGAGTCAGTTTTGAACACATTTCAAAATTCTTAAATACATTTTGGAGGATAGGGACGGCTGTAAGGGGTGAAAGGGAGGCCGTTTTTAACCTACGTCTATGAGACAGTAAAGGTTAAAAGTTTAATCATATTCTTACAATTTCTCTTTCTCGGTGTACGGCCACTCCCCAAATTGGAGTCAGTTTTGAACACATTTCAAAATTCTTAAATACATTTTGGAGGACAGGGACGGCTGTAAGGGGTGAAAGGGAGGCCGTTTTTAACCTACGTCTATGAGACAGTAAAGGTTAAAAGTTGAATCATTTTATTACAATTTCTCATTCCTGACCTACAGAGAATCGAAAAAAGAATTTACGTAGCTATTTGCCATAAGACATTCAGGATTGGAACATACACTATTGCCTCTGCCCCAGCATTAAAATTGTTTATTAACTTTGTGACCTTAGTTTGCTGCCATCTTTCTCGGTGTATGGCCACTCCCCAAATTGGAGTCAGTTTTGAACACATTTCAAAATTCTTAAATACATTTTGGAGGATAGGGACGGCTGTAAGGGGTGAAAGGGACGCCGTTTTTAACCTACGTCTATGAGACAGTAAAGGTTAAAAGTTTAATCATATTCTTACAATTTCTCTTTCTCGGTGTACGGCCACTCCCCAAATTGGAGTCAGTTTTGAACACTTTTCAAAATTCTTAAATACATTTTGGAGGACAGGGACGGCTGTAAGGGGTGAAAGGGAGGCCGTTTTTAACCTACGTCTATGAGACAGTAAAGGTTAAAAGTTGAATCATTTTATGACAATTTCTCATCCCTGACCTACAGAGAATCGAAAAAAGAATTTACGTAGCTATTTGCCGTAAGACATTCAGGATTGGACCATACACTATTGCCTCTGCTCCAGCATTAAAATTGTTTATTAACTTTGTGACCTTAGTTTGCTGCCATCTTTCTCGGTGTACGGCCACTCCCCAAATTGGAGTCAGTTTTGAACACATTTCAAAATTCTTAAATACATTTTGGAGGATAGGGACGGCTGTAAGGGGTGAAAGGGAGGCCGTTTTTAACCTACGTCTATGAGACAGTAAAGGTTAAAAGTTTAATCATATTCTTACAATTTCTCTTTCTCGGTGTACGGCCACTCCCCAAATTGGAGTCAGTTTTGAACACATTTCAAAATTCTTAAATACATTTTGGAGGACAGGGACGGCTGTAAGGGGTGAAAGGGAGGCCGTTTTTAACCTACGTCTATGAGACAGTAAAGGTTAAAAGTTGAATCATTTTCTTACAATTTCTCATCCCTGACCTACAGAGAATCGAAAAAAGAATTTACGTAGCTATTTGCCGTAAGACATTCAGGATTGGACAATACACTATTGCCTCTGCTCCAGCATTAAAATTGTTTAATAACTTTGTGACCTTAGTTTGCTGCCATCTTTCTCGGTGTACGGCCACTCCCCAAATTGGAGTCAGTTTTGAACACATTTCAAAATTCTTAAATACATTTTGGAGGACAGGGACGGCTGTAAGGGGTGAAAGGGAGGCCGTTTTTAACCTACGTCTATGAGACAGTAAAGGTTAAAAGTTGAATCATTTTCTTACAATTTCTCCTCCCTGACCTACAGAGAATCGAAAAAAGAATTTACGTAGCTATTTGCCGTAAGACATTCAGGATTGGACCATACACTATTGCCTCTGCTCCAGCATTAAAATTGTTTAATAACTTTGTGACCTTAGTTTGCTGCCATCTTTCTCGGTGTACGGCCACTCCCCAAATTGGAGTCAGTTTTGAACACATTTCAAAATTCTTAAATACATTTTGGAGGACAGGGACGGCTGTAAGGGGTGAAAGGGAGGCCGTTTTTAACCTACGTCTATGAGACAGTAAAGGTTAAAAGTTGAATCATTTTATTACAATTTCTCATCCCTGACCTACAGAGAATCCAAAAAAGAATTTACGTAGCTATTTGCCATAAGACATTCAGGATTGGAACATACACTATTGCCTCTGCGCCAGCATTAAAATTGTTTATTAACTTTGTGACCTTAGTTTGCTGCCATCTTTCTCGGTGTACGGCCACTCCCCAAATTGGAGTCAGTTTTGAACACATTTCAAAATTCTTAAATACATTTTGGAGGATAGGGACGGCTGTAAGGGGTGAAAGGGAGGCCGTTTTTAACCTACGTCTATGAGACAGTAAAGGTTAAAAGTTTAATCATATTCTTACAATTTCTCTTTCTCGGTGTACGGCCACTCCCCAAATTGGAGTCAGTTTTGAACACATTTCAAAATTCTTAAATACATTTTGGAGGACAGGGACGGCTGTAAGGGGTGAAAGGGAGGCCGTTTTTAACCTACGTCTATGAGACAGTAAAGGTTAAAAGTTGAATCATTTTCTTACAATTTCTCATCCCTGACCTACAGAGAATCGAAAAAAGAATTTACGTAGCTATTTGCCGTAAGACATTCAGGATTGGACCATACACTATTGCCTCTGCTCCAGCATTAAAATTGTTTAATAACTTTGTGACCTTAGTTTGCTGCCATCTTTCTCGGTGTACGGCCACTCCCCAAATTGGAGTCAGTTTTGAACACATTTCAAAATTCTTAAATACATTTTGGAGGACAGGGACGGCTGTAAGGGGTGAAAGGGAGGCCTTTTTTAACCTACGTCTATGAGACAGTAAAGGTTAAAAGTTGAATCATTTTCTTACAATTTCTCATCCCTGACCTACAGAGAATCGAAAAAAGAATTTACGTAGCTATTTGCCGTAAGACATTCAGGATTGGACCATACACTATTGCCTCTGCTCCAGCATTAAAATTGTTTATTAACTTTGTGACCTTAGTTTGCTGCCATCTTTCTCGGTGTACGGCCACTCCCCAAATTGGAGTCAGTTTTGAACACATTTCAAAATTCTTAAATACATTTTGGAGGATAGGGACGGCTGTAAGGGGTGAAAGGGAGGCCGTTTTTAACCTACGTCTATGAGACAGTAAAGGTTAAAAGTTTAATCATATTCTTACAATTTCTCTTTCTCGGTGTACGGCCACTCCCCAAATTGGGGTCAGTTTTGAACACATTTCAAAATTCTTAAATACATTTTGGAGGACAGGCACGGCTGTAAGGGGTGAAAGGGAGGCCGTTTTTAACCTACGTCTATGAGACAGTAAAGGTTAAAAGTTGAATCATTTTATTACAATTTCTCATCCCTGACCTACAGAGAATCGAAAAAAGAATTTACGTAGCTATTTGCCATAAGACATTCAGGATTGGCACATACACTATTGCCTCTGCGCCAGCATTAAAATTGTTTATTAACTTTGTGACCTTAGTTTGCTGCTATCTTTCTCGGTGTATGGCCACTCCCCAAATTGGAGTCAGTTTTGAACACATTTCAAAATTCTTAAATACATTTTGGAGGATAGGGACGGCTGTAAGGGGTGAAAGGGAGGCCGTTTTTAACCTACGTCTATGAGACAGTAAAGGTTAAAAGTTTAATCATATTCTTACAATTTCTCTTTCTCGGTGTACGGCCACTCCCCAAATTGGAGTCAGTTTTGAACACATTTCAAAATTCCTAAATACATTTTGGAGGACAGGGACGGCTGTAAGGGGTGAAAGGGAGGCCGTTTTTAACCTACGTCTATGAGACAGTAAAGGTTAAAAGTTGAATCATTTTATGACAATTTCTCATCCCTGACCTACAGAGAATCGAAAAAAGAATTTACGTAGCTATTTGCCATGAGACATTCAGGATTGGACCATACACTATTGCCTCTGCGCCAGCATTAAAATTGTTTATTAACTTTGTGACCTTAGTTTGCTGCCATCTTTCTCGGTGTACGGCCACTCCCCAAATTGGAGTCAGTTTTGAACACATTTCAAAATTCTTAAATACATTTTGGAGGACAGGGACGGCTGTAAGGGGTGAAAGGGAGGCCGTTTTTAACCTACGTCTATGAGACAGTAAAGGTTAAAAGTTGAATCATTTTCTTACAATTTCTCATCCCTGACCTACAGAGAATCGAAAAAAGAATTTACGTAGCTATTTGCCGTAAGACATTCAGGATTGGACCATACACTATTGCCTCTGCTCCAGCATTAAAATTGTTTATTAACTTTGTGACCTTAGTTTGCTGCCATCTTTCTCGGTGTACGGCCACTCCCCAAATTGGAGTCAGTTTTGAACACATTTCAAAATTCTTAAATACATTTTGGAGGATAGGGACGGCTGTAAGGGGTGAAAGGGAGGCCGTTTTTAACCTACGTCTATGAGACAGTAAAGGTTAAAAGTTTAATCATATTCTTACAATTTCTCTTTCTCGGTGTACGGCCACTCCCCAAATTGGAGTCAGTTTTGAACACATTTCAAAATTCTTAAATACATTTTGGAGGACAGGGACGGCTGTAAGGGGTGAAAGGGAGGCCGTTTTTAACCTACGTCTATGAGACAGTAAAGGTTAAAAGTTGAATCATTTTCTTACAATTTCTCATCCCTGACCTACAGAGAATCGAAAAAAGAATTTACGTAGCTATTTGCCGTAAGACATTCAGGATTGGACCATACACTATTGCCTCTGCTCCAGCATTAAAATTGTTTAATAACTTTGTGACCTTAGTTTGCTGCCATCTTTCTCGGTGTACGGCCACTCCCCAAATTGGAGTCAGTTTTGAACACATTTCAAAATTCTTAAATACATTTTGGAGGACAGGGACGGCTGTAAGGGGTGAAAGGGAGGCCATTTTTAACCTACGTCTATGAGACAGTAAAGGTTAAAAGTTGAATCATTTTCTTACAATTTCTCATCCCTGACCTACAGAGAATCGAAAAAAGAATTTACGTAGCTATTTGCCGTAAGACATTCAGGATTGGACCATACACTATTGCCTCTGCTCCAGCATCAAAATTGTTTATTAACTTTGTGACCTTAGTTTGCTGCCATCTTTCTCGGTGTACGGCCACTCCCCAAATTGGAGTCAGTTTTGAACACATTTCAAAATTCTTAAATACATTTTGGAGGATAGGGACGGCTGTAAGGGATGAAAGGGAGGCCGTTTTTAACCTACGTCTATGAGACAGTAAAGGTTAAAAGTTTAATCATATTCTTACAATTTCTCTTTCTCGGTGTACGGCCACTCCCCAAATTGGAGTCAGTTTTGAACACATTTCAAAATTCTTAAATACATTTTGGAGGACAGGGACGGCTGTAAGGGGTGAAAGGGAGGCCGTTTTTAACCTACGTCTATGAGACAGTAAAGGTTAAAAGTTGAATCATTTTATGACAATTTCTCATCCCTGACCTACAGAGAATCGAAAAAAGAATTTACGTAGCTATTTGCCATGAGACATTCAGGATTGGACCATACACTATTGCCTCTGCGCCAGCATTAAAATTGTTTATTAACTTTGTGACCTTAGTTTGCTGCCATCTTTCTCGGTGTACGGCCACTCCCCAAATTGGAGTCAGTTTTGAACACATTTCAAAATTCTTAAATACATTTTGGAGGACAGGGACGGCTGTAAGGGGTGAAAGGGAGGCCGTTTTTAACCTACGTCTATGAGACAGTAAAGGTTAAAAGTTTAATCATATTCTTACAATTTCTCTTTCTCGGTGTACGGCCACTCCCCAAATTGGAGTCAGTTTTGAACACATTTCAAAATTCTTAAATACATTTTGGAGGACAGGGACGGCTGTAAGGGGTGAAAGGGAGGCCGTTTTTAACCTACGTCTATGAGACAGTAAAGGTTAAAAGTTGAATCATTTTCTTACAATTTCTCATCCCTGACCTACAGAGAATCGAAAAAAGAATTTACGTAGCTATTTGCCGTAAGACATTCAGGATTGGACCATACACTATTGCCTCTGCTCCAGCATTAAAATTGTTTAATAACTTTGTGACCTTAGTTTGCTGCCATCTTTCTCGGTGTACGGCCACTCCCCAAATTGGAGTCAGTTTTGAACACATTTCAAAATTCTTAAATACATTTTGGAGGACAGGGACGGCTGTAAGGGGTGAAAGGGAGGCCATTTTTAACCTACGTCTATGAGACAGTAAAGGTTAAAAGTTGAATCATTTTCTTACAATTTCTCATCCCTGACCTACAGAGAATCGAAAAAAGAATTTACGTAGCTATTTGCCGTAAGACATTCAGGATTGGACCATACACTATTGCCTCTGCTCCAGCATTAAAATTGTTTATTAACTTTGTGACCTTATTTTGCTGCCATCTTTCTCGGTGTACGGCCACTCCCCAAATTGGAGTCAGTTTTGAACACATTTCAAAATTCTTAAATACATTTTGGAGGATAGGGACGGCTGTAAGGGATGAAAGGGAGGCCGTTTTTAACCTACGTCTATGAGACAGTAAAGGTTAAAAGTTTAATCATATTCTTACAATTTCTCTTTCTCGGTGTACGGCCACTCCCCAAATTGGAGTCAGTTTTGAACACATTTCAAAATTCTTAAATACATTTTGGAGGACAGGGACGGCTGTAAGGGGTGAAAGGGAGGCCGTTTTTAACCTACGTCTATGAGACAGTAAAGGTTAAAAGTTGAATCATTTTATGACAATTTCTCATCCCTGACCTACAGAGAATCGAAAAAAGAATTTACGTAGCTATTTGCCATGAGACATTCAGGATTGGACCATACACTATTGCCTCTGCGCCAGCATTAAAATTGTTTATTAACTTTGTGACCTTAGTTTGCTGCCATCTTTCTCGGTGTACGGCCACTCCCCAAATTGGAGTCAGTTTTGAACACATTTCAAAATTCTTAAATACATTTTGGAGGACAGGGACGGCTGTAAGGGGTGAAAGGGAGGCCGTTTTTAACCTACGTCTATGAGACAGTAAAGGTTAAAAGTTGAATCATTTTCTTACAATTTCTCATCCCTGACCTACAGAGAATCGAAAAAAGAATTTACGTAGCTATTTGCCGTAAGACATTCAGGATTGGACCATACACTATTGCCTCTGCTCCAGCATTAAAATTGTTTATTAACTTTGTGACCTTAGTTTGCTGCCATCTTTCTCGGTGTACGGCCACTCCCCAAATTGGAGTCAGTTTTGAACACATTTCAAAATTCTTAAATACATTTTGGAGGATAGGGACGGCTGTAAGGGGTGAAAGGGAGGCCGTTTTTAACCTACGTCTATGAGACAGTAAAGGTTAAAAGTTTAATCATATTCTTACAATTTCTCTTTCTCGGTGTACGGCCACTCCCCAAATTGGAGTCAGTTTTGAACACATTTCAAAATTCTTAAATACATTTTGGAGGACAGGGACGGCTGTAAGGGGTGAAAGGGAGGCCGTTTTTAACCTACGTCTATGAGACAGTAAAGGTTAAAAGTTGAATCATTTTCTTACAATTTCTCATCCCTGACCTACAGAGAATCGAAAAAAGAATTTACGTAGCTATTTGCCGTAAGACATTCAGGATTGGACCATACACTATTGCCTCTGCTCCAGCATTAAAATTGTTTAATAACTTTGTGACCTTAGTTTGCTGCCATCTTTCTCGGTGTACGGCCACTCCCCAAATTGGAGTCAGTTTTGAACACATTTCAAAATTCTTAAATACATTTTGGAGGACAGGGACGGCTGTAAGGGGTGAAAGGGAGGCCGTTTTTAACCTACGTCTATGAGACAGTAAAGGTTAAAAGTTGAATCATTTTCTTACAATTTCTCATCCCTGACCTACAGAGAATCGAAAAAAGAATTTACGTAGCTATTTGCCGTAAGACATTCAGGATTGGACCATACACTATTGCCTCTGCTCCAGCATTAAAATTGTTTATTAACTTTGTGACCTTAGTTTGCTGCCATCTTTCTCGGTGTACGGCCACTCCCCAAATTGGAGTCAGTTTTGAACACATTTCAAAATTCTTAAATACATTTTGGAGGATAGGGACGGCTGTAAGGGATGAAAGGGAGGCCGTTTTTAACCTACGTCTATGAGACAGTAAAGGTTAAAAGTTTAATCATATTCTTACAATTTCTCTTTCTCGGTGTACGGCCACTCCCCAAATTGGAGTCAGTTTTGAACACATTTCAAAATTCTTAAATACATTTTGGAGGACAGGGACGGCTGTAAGGGGTGAAAGGGAGGCCGTTTTTAACCTACGTCTATGAGACAGTAAAGGTTAAAAGTTGAATCATTTTATTACAATTTCTCATCCCTGACCTACAGAGAATCGAAAAAAGAATTTACGTAGCTATTTGCCATAAGACATTCAGGATTGGAACATACACTATTGCCTCTGCGCCAGCATTAAAACTGTTTATTAACTTTGTGACCTTAGTTTGCTGCCATCTTTCTCGGTGTACGGCCACTCCCCAAATTGGAGTCAGTTTTGAACACATTTCAAAATTCTTAAATACATTTTGGAGGACAGGGACGGCTGTAAGGGGTGAAAGGGAGGCCGTTTTTAACCTACGTCTATGAGACAGTAAAGGTTAAAAGTTTAATCATATTCTTACAATTTCTCTTTCTCGGTGTACGGCCACTCCCCAAATTGGAGTCAGTTTTGAACACATTTCAAAATTCTTAAATACATTTTGGAGGACAGGGACGGCTGAAAGGGGTGAAAGGGAGGCCGTTTTTAACCTACGTCTATGAGACAGTAAAGGTTAAAAGTTGAATCATTTTATGACAATTTCTCATCCCTGACCTACAGAGAATCGAAAAAAGAATTTACGTAGCTATTTGCCATGAGACATTCAGGATTGGACCATACACTATTGCCTCTGCGCCAGCATTAAAATTGTTTATTAACTTTGTGACCTTAGTTTGCTGCCATCTTTCTCGGTGTACGGCCACTCCCCAAATTGGAGTCAGTTTTGAACACATTTCAAAATTCTTAAATACATTTTGGAGGACAGGGACGGCTGTAAGGGGTGAAAGGGAGGCCGTTTTTAACCTACGTCTATGAGACAGTAAAGGTTAAAAGTTGAATCATTTTCTTACAATTTCTCATCCCTGACCTACAGAGAATCGAAAAAAGAATTTACGTAGCTATTTGCCGTAAGACATTCAGGATTGGACCATACACTATTGCCTCTGCTCCAGCATTAAAATTGTTTATTAACTTTGTGACCTTAGTTTGCTGCCATCTTTCTCGGTGTACGGCCACTCCCCAAATTGGAGTCAGTTTTGAACACATTTCAAAATTCTTAAATACATTTTGGAGGATAGGGACGGCTGTAAGGGGTGAAAGGGAGGCCGTTTTTAACCTACGTCTATGAGACAGTAAAGGTTAAAAGTTTAATCATATTCTTACAATTTCTCTTTCTCGGTGTACGGCCACTCCCCAAATTGGAGTCAGTTTTGAACACATTTCAAAATTCTTAAATACATTTTGGAGGACAGGGACGGCTGTAAGGGGTGAAAGGGAGGCCGTTTTTAACCTACGTCTATGAGACAGTAAAGGTTAAAAGTTGAATCATTTTCTTACAATTTCTCATCCCTGACCTACAGAGAATCGAAAAAAGAATTTACGTAGCTATTTGCCGTAAGACATTCAGGATTGGACCATACACTATTGCCTCTGCTCCAGCATTAAAATTGTTTAATAACTTTGTGACCTTAGTTTGCTGCCATCTTTCTCGGTGTACGGCCGCTCCCCAAATTGGAGTCAGTTTTGAACACATTTCAAAATTCTTAAATACATTTTGGAGGACAGGGACGGCTGTAAGGGGTGAAAGGGAGGCCGTTTTTAACCTACGTCTATGAGACAGTAAAGGTTAAAAGTTGAATCATTTTCTTACAATTTCTCATCCCTGACCTACAGAGAATCGAAAAAAGAATTTACGTAGCTATTTGCCGTAAGACATTCAGGATTGGACCATACACTATTGCCTCTGCTCCAGCATTAAAATTGTTTATTAACTTTGTGACCTTAGTTTGCTGCCATCTTTCTCGGTGTACGGCCACTCCCCAAATTGGAGTCAGTTTTGAACACATTTCAAAATTCTTAAATACATTTTGGAGGATAGGGACGGCTGTAAGGGATGAAAGGGAGGCCGTTTTTAACCTACGTCTATGAGACAGTAAAGGTTAAAAGTTTAATCATATTCTTACAATTTCTCTTTCTCGGTGTACGGCCACTCCCCAAATTGGAGTCAGTTTTGAACACATTTCAAAATTCTTAAATACATTTTGGAGGACAGGGACGGCTGTAAGGGGTGAAAGGGAGGCCGTTTTTAACCTACGTCTATGAGACAGTAAAGGTTAAAAGTTGAATCATTTTATTACAATTTCTCATCCCTGACCTACAGAGAATCGAAAAAAGAATTTACGTAGCTATTTGCCATAAGACATTCAGGATTGGAACATACACTATTGCCTCTGCGCCAGCATTAAAACTGTTTATTAACTTTGTGACCTTAGTTTGCTGCCATCTTTCTCGGTGTACGGCCACTCCCCAAATTGGAGTCAGTTTTGAACACATTTCAAAATTCTTAAATACATTTTGGAGGACAGGGACGGCTGTAAGGGGTGAAAGGGAGGCCGTTTTTAACCTACGTCTATGAGACAGTAAAGGTTAAAAGTTTAATCATATTCTTACAATTTCTCTTTCTCGGTGTACGGCCACTCCCCAAATTGGAGTCAGTTTTGAACACATTTCAAAATTCTTAAATACATTTTGGAGGACAGGGACGGCTGTAAGGGGTGAACGGGAGGCCGTTTTTAACCTACGTCTATGAGACAGTAAAGGTTAAAAGTTGAATCATTTTCTTACAATTTCTCATCCCTGACCTACAGAGAATCGAAAAAAGAATTTACGTAGCTATTTGCCGTAAGAGAGTCAGGATTGGACCATACACTATTGCCTCTGCTCCAGCATTAAAATTGTTTATTAACTTTGTGACCTTAGTTTGCTGCCATCTTTCTCGGTGTATGGCCACTCCCCAAATTGGAGTCAGTTTTGAACACATTTCAAAATTCTTAAATACATTTTGGAGGACAGGGACGGCTGTAAGGGGTGAAAGGGAGGCCGTTTTTAACCTACATCTATGAGACAGTAAAGGTTAAAAGTTGAATCATTTTCTTACAATTTCTCTTTCTCGGTGTACTGCCACTCCCCAAATTGGAGTCAGTTTTGAACACATTTCAAACTTCTTAAAAACATTTTGGAGGACAGGGACGGCTGTAAGGGGTGAAAGGGAGGCCGTTTTTAACCTACGTCTATGAAACAGTAAAGGTTAAAAGTTGAATCATTTTCTTACAATTTCTCTTTCTCGGTGTATGGCCACTCCCCAAATTGGAGTCAGTTTTGAACACATTTCAAAATTCTTCAATACATTTTGGAGGACAGGGACGGCTGTAAGGGGTGAAAGGGAGGCCGTTTTTAACCTATGTCTATGAGACAGTAAAGGTTAAAAGTTGAATCATTTTCTTACAATTTCTCATCCCTGACCTACAGAGAATCGAAAAAAGAATTTACGTAGCTATTTGCCGTAAGAGATTCAGAATTGGACCATACACTATTGCCTCTGCTCCAGCATTAAAATTGTTTATTAACTTTGTGATCTTAGTTTGCTGCCATCTTTCTCGGTGTACGGCCACTCCCCAAATTGGAGTCAGTTTTGAACACATTTCAAAATTCTTAAATACATTTTGGAGGACAGGGACGGCTGTAAGGGGTGAAAGGGAGGCCGTTTTTAACCTACGTCTATGAGACAGTAAAGGTTAAAAGTTGAATCATTTTCTTACAATTTCTCATCCCTGACCTACAGAGAATCGAAAAAAGAATTTACGTAGATATTTGCCGTAAGACATTCAGGATTGGACCATACACTATTGCCTCTGCTCCAGCATTAAAATTGTTTAATAACTTTGTGACCTTAGTTTGCTGCCATCTTTCTCGGTGTACGGCCACTCCCCAAATTGGAGTCAGTTTTGAACACATTTCAAAATTCTTAAATACATTTTGGAGGACAGGGACGGCTGTAAGGGGTGAAAGGGAGGCCGTTTTTAACCTACGTCTATGAGACAGTAAAGGTTAAAAGTTGAATCATTTTCTTACAATTTCTCATCCCTGACCTACAGAGAATCGAAAAAAGAATTTACGTAGCTATTTGCCGTAAGACATTCAGGATTGGACCATACACTATTGCCT
Organism: Lissotriton helveticus; assembly: GCF_964261635.1. Classification (NCBI taxonomy): domain Eukaryota; kingdom Metazoa; phylum Chordata; class Amphibia; order Caudata; family Salamandridae; genus Lissotriton; species Lissotriton helveticus. The sequence goes on from NC_136073.1 coordinate 883,862,563, forward strand.
CTGCTCCAGCATTAAAATTGTTTATTAACTTTGTGACCTTAGTTTGCTGCCATCTTTCTCGGTGTACGGCCACTCCCCAAATTGGAGTCAGTTTTGAACACATTTCAAAATTCTTAAATACATTTTGGAGGATAGGGACGGCTGTAAGGGGTGAAAGGGAGGCCGTTTTTAACCTACGTCTATGAGACAGTAAAGGTTAAAAGTTTAATCATATTCTTACAATTTCTCTTTCTCGGTGTACGGCCACTCCCCAAATTGGAGTCAGTTTTGAACACATTTCAAAATTCTTAAATACATTTTGGAGGACAGGGACGGCTGTAAGGGGTGAAAGGGAGGCCGTTTTTAACCTACGTCTATGAGACAGTAAAGGTTAAAAGTTGAATCATTTTATTACAATTTCTCATCCCTGACCTACAGAGAATCGAAAAAAGAATTTACGTAGCTATTTGCCATAAGACATTCAGGATTGGAACATACACTATTGCCTCTGCCCCAGCATTAAAATTGTTTATTAACTTTGTGACCTTAGTTTGCTGCCATCTTTCTCGGTGTATGGCCACTCCCCAAATTGGAGTCAGTTTTGAACACATTTCAAAATTCTTAAATACATTTTGGAGGATAGGGACGGCTGTAAGGGGTGAAAGGGACGCCGTTTTTAACCTACGTCTATGAGACAGTAAAGGTTAAAAGTTTAATCATATTCTTACAATTTCTCTTTCTCGGTGTACGGCCACTCCCCAAATTGGAGTCAGTTTTGAACACTTTTCAAAATTCTTAAATACATTTTGGAGGACAGGGACGGCTGTAAGGGGTGAAAGGGAGGCCGTTTTTAACCTACGTCTATGAGACAGTAAAGGTTAAAAGTTTAATCATTTTATGACAATTTCTCATCCCTGACCTACAGAGAATCGAAAAAAGAATTTACGTAGCTATTTGCCGTAAGACATTCAGGATTGGACCATACACTATTGCCTCTGCTCCAGCATTAAAATTGTTTATTAACTTTGTGACCTTAGTTTGCTGCCATCTTTCTCGGTGTACGGCCACTCCCCAAATTGGAGTCAGTTTTGAACACATTTCAAAATTCTTAAATACATTTTGGAGGATAGGGACGGCTGTAAGGGGTGAAAGGGAGGCCGTTTTTAACCTACGTCTATGAGACAGTAAAGGTTAAAAGTTTAATCATATTCTTACAATTTCTCTTTCTCGGTGTACGGCCACTCCCCAAATTGGAGTCAGTTTTGAACACATTTCAAAATTCTTAAATACATTTTGGAGGACAGGGACGGCTGTAAGGGGTGAAAGGGAGGCCGTTTTTAACCTACGTCTATGAGAGAGTAAAGGTTAAAAGTTGAATCATTTTCTTACAATTTCTCATCCCTGACCTACAGAGAATCGAAAAAAGAATTTACGTAGCTATTTGCCGTAAGACATTCAGGATTGGACCATACACTATTGCCTCTGCTCCAGCATTAAAATTGTTTAATAACTTTGTGACCTTAGTTTGCTGCCATCTTTCTCGGTGTACGGCCACTCCCCAAATTGGAGTCAGTTTTGAACACATTTCAAAATTCTTAAATACATTTTGGAGGACAGGGACGGCTGTAAGGGGTGAAAGGGAGGCCGTTTTTAACCTACGTCTATGAGACAGTAAAGGTTAAAAGTTGAATCATTTTCTTACAATTTCTCATCCCTGACCTACAGAGAATCGAAAAAAGAATTTACGTAGCTATTTGCCGTAAGACATTCAGGATTGGACCATACACTATTGCCTCTGCTCCAGCATTAAAATTGTTTAATAACTTTGTGACCTTAGTTTGCTGCCATCTTTCTCGGTGTACGGCCACTCCCCAAATTGGAGTCAGTTTTGAACACATTTCAAAATTCTTAAATACATTTTGGAGGACAGGGACGGCTGTAAGGGGTGAAAGGGAGGCCGCTTTTTAACCTACGTCTATGAGACAGTAAAGGTTATAAGTTGAATCATTTTATTACAATTTCTCATCCCTGACCTACAGAGAATCAAAAAAAGAATTTACGTAGCTATTTGCCATAAGACATTCAGGATTGGAACATACACTATTGCCTCTGCGCCAGCATTAAAATTGTTTATTAACTTTGTGACCTTAGTTTGCTGCCATCTTTCTCGGTGTACGGCCACTCCCCAAATTGGAGTCAGTTTTGAACACATTTCAAAATTCTTAAATACATTTTGGAGGATAGGGACGGCTGTAAGGGGTGAAAGGGAGGCCGTTTTTAACCTACGTCTATGAGACAGTAAAGGTTAAAAGTTTAATCATATTCTTACAATTTCTCTTTCTCGGTGTACGGCCACTCCCCAAATTGGAGTCAGTTTTGAACACATTTCAAAATTCTTAAATACATTTTGGAGGACAGGGACGGCTGTAAGGGGTGAAAGGGAGGCCGTTTTTAACCTACGTCTATGAGACAGTAAAGGTTAAAAGTTGAATCATTTTCTTACAATTTCTCATCCCTGACCTACAGAGAATCGAAAAAAGAATTTACGTGGCTATTTGCCGTAAGACATTCAGGATTGGACCATACACTATTGCCTCTGCTCCAGCATTACAATTGTTTAATAACTTTGTGACCTTAGTTTGCTGCCATCTTTCTCGGTGTACGGCCACTCCCCAAATTGGAGTCAGTTTTGAACACATTTCAAAATTCTTAAATACATTTTGGAGGACAGGGACGGCTGTAAGGGGTGAAAGGGAGGCCGTTTTTAACCTACGTCTATGAGACAGTAAAGGTTAAAAGTTGAATCATTTTCTTACAATTTCTCATCCCTGACCTACAGAGAATCGAAAAAAGAATTTACGTAGCTATTTGCCGTAAGACATTCAGGATTGGACCATACACTATTGCCTCTGCTCCAGCATTAAAATTGTTTATTAACTTTGTGACCTTAGTTTGCTGCCATCTTTCTCGGTGTACGGCCACTCCCCAAATTGGAGTCAGTTTTGAACACATTTCAAAATTCTTAAATACATTTTGGAGGATAGGGACGGCTGTAAGGGGTGAAAGGGAGGCCGTTTTTAACCTACGTCTATGAGACAGTAAAGGTTAAAAGTTTAATCATATTCTTACAATTTCTCTTTCTCGGTGTACGGCCACTCCCCAAATTGGAGTCAGTTTTGAACACATTTCAAAATTCTTAAATACATTTTGGAGGACAGGGACGGCTGTAAGGGGTGAAAGGGAGGCCGTTTTTAACCTACGTCTATGAGACAGTAAAGGTTAAAAGTTGAATCATTTTATGACAATTTCTCATCCCTGACCTACAGAGAATCGAAAAAAGAATTTACGTAGCTATTTGCCATGAGACATTCAGGATTGGACCATACACTATTGCCTCTGCGCCAGCATTAAAATTGTTTATTAACTTTGTGACCTTAGTTTGCTGCCATCTTTCTCGGTGTACGGCCACTCCCCAAATTGGAGTCAGTTTTGAACACATTTCAAAATTCTTAAATACATTTTGGAGGACAGGGACGGCTGTAAGGGGTGAAAGGGAGGCCGTTTTTAACCTACGTCTATGAGACAGTAAAGGTTAAAAGTTGAATCATTTTCTTACAATTTCTCATCCCTGACCTACAGAGAATCGAAAAAAGAATTTACGTAGCTATTTGCCGTAAGACATTCAGGATTGGACCATACACTATTGCCTCTGCTCCAGCATTAAAATTGTTTATTAACTTTGTGACCTTAGTTTGCTGCCATCTTTCTCGGTGTACGGCCACTCCCCAAATTGGAGTCAGTTTTGAACACATTTCAAAATTCTTAAATACATTTTGGAGGATAGGGACGGCTGTAAGGGGTGAAAGGGAGGCCGTTTTTAACCTACGTCTATGAGACAGTAAAGGTTAAAAGTTTAATCATATTCTTACAATTTCTCTTTCTCGGTGTACGGCCACTCCCCAAATTGGAGTCAGTTTTGAACACATTTCAAAATTCTTAAATACATTTTGGAGGACAGGGACGGCTGTAAGGGGTGAAAGGGAGGCCGTTTTTAACCTACGTCTATGAGACAGTAAAGGTTAAAAGTTGAATAATTTTCTTACAATTTCTCATCCCTGACCTACAGAGAATCGAAAAAAGAATTTACGTAGCTATTTGCCGTAAGACATTCAGGATTGGACCATACACTATTGCCTCTGCTCCAGCATTAAAATTGTTTAATAACTTTGTGACCTTAGTTTGCTGCCATCTTTCTCGGTGTACGGCCACTCCCCAAATTGGAGTCAGTTTTGAACACATTTCAAAATTCTTAAATACATTTTGGAGGACAGGGACGGCTGTAAGGGGTGAAAGGGAGGCCGTTTTTAACCTACGTCTATGAGACAGTAAAGGTTAAAAGTTGAATCATTTTCTTACAATTTCTCTTTCTCGGTGTACTGCCACTCCCCAAATTGGAGTCAGTTTTGAACACATTTCAAACTTCTTAAATACATTTTGGAGGACAGGGACGGCTGTAAGGGGTGAAAGGGAGGCCGTTTTTAACCTACGTCTATGAAACAGTAAAGGTTAAAAGTTGAATCATTTTCTTACAATTTCTCTTTCTCGGTGTACGGCCACTCCCCAAATTGGAGTCAGTTTTGAACACATTTCAAAATTCTTAAATACATTTTGGAGGACAGGGACGGCTGTAAGGGGTGAAAGGGAGGCCGTTTTTAACCTACGTCTATGAGACAGTAAAGGTTAAAAGTTGAATCATTTTCTTACAATTTCTCATCCCTGACCTACAGAGAATCGAAAAAAGAATTTACGTAGCTATTTGCCGTAAGAGATTCAGAATTGGACCATACACTATTGCCTCTGCTCCAGCATTAAAATTGTTTATTAACTTTGTGATCTTAGTTTGCTGCCATCTTTCTCGGTGTACGGCCACTCCCCAAATTGGAGTCAGTTTTGAACACATTTCAAAATTCTTAAATACATTTTGGAGGACAGGGACGGCTGTAAGGGGTGAAAGGGAGGCCATTTTTAACCTACGTCTATGAGACAGTAAAGGTTAAAAGTTGAATCATTTTCTTACAATTTCTCATCCCTGACCTACAGAGAATCGAAAACAGAATTTACGTAGCTATTTGCCGTAAGACATTCAGGATTGGACCATACACTATTGCCTCTGCTCCAGCATTAAAATTGTTTAATAACTTTGTGACCTTAGTTTGCTGCCATCTTTCTCGGTGTACGGCCACTCCCCAAATTGGAGTCAGTTTTGAACACATTTCAAAATTCTTAAATACATTTTGGAGGACAGGGACGGCTGTAAGGGGTGAAAGGGAGGCCGTTTTTAACCTACGTCTATGAGACAGTAAAGGTTAAAAGTTGAATCATTTTCTTACAATTTCTCATCCCTGACCTACAGAGAATCGAAAAAAGAATTTACGTAGCTATTTGCCGTAAGACATTCAGGATTGGACCATACACTATTGCCTCTGCTCCAGCATTAAAATTGTTTATTAACTTTGTGACCTTAGTTTGCTGCCATCTTTCTCGGTGTACGGCCACTCCCCAAATTGGAGTCAGTTTTGAACACATTTCAAAATTCTTAAATACATTTTGGAGGATAGGGACGGCTGTAAGGGGTGAAAGGGAGGCCGTTTTTAACCTACGTCTATGAGACAGTAAAGGTTAAAAGTTTAATCATATTCTTACAATTTCTCTTTCTCGGTGTACGGCCACTCCCCAAATTGGAGTCAGTTTTGAACACATTTCAAAATTCTTAAATACATTTTGGAGGACAGGGACGGCTGTAAGGGGTGAAAGGGAGGCCGTTTTTAACCTACGTCTATGAGACAGTAAAGGTTAAAAGTTGAATCATTTTATTACAATTTCTCATCCCTGACCTACAGAGAATCGAAAAAAGAATTTACGTAGCTATTTGCCATAAGACATTCAGGATTGGAACATACACTATTGCCTCTGCCCCAGCATTAAAATTGTTTATTAACTTTGTGACCTTAGTTTGCTGCCATCTTTCTCAGTGTATGGCCACTCCCCAAATTGGAGTCAGTTTTGAACACATTTCAAAATTCTTAAATACATTTTGGAGGATAGGGACGGCTGTAAGGGGTGAAAGGGACGCCGTTTTTAACCTACGTCTATGAGACAGTAAAGGTTAAAAGTTTAATCATATTCTTACAATTTCTCTTTCTCGGTGTACGGCCACTCCCCAAATTGGAGTCAGTTTTGAACACTTTTCAAAATTCTTAAATACATTTTGGAGGACAGGGACGGCTGTAAGGGGTGAAAGGGAGGCCGTTTTTAACCTACGTCTATGAGACAGTAAAGGTTAAAAGTTGAATCATTTTATGACAATTTCTCATCCCTGACCTACAGAGAATCGAAAAAAGAATTTACGTAGCTATTTGCCGTAAGACATTCAGGATTGGACCATACACTATTGCCTCTGCTCCAGCATTAAAATTGTTTATTAACTTTGTGACCTTAGTTTGCTGCCATCTTTCTCGGTGTACGGCCACTCCCCAAATTGGAGTCAGTTTTGAACACATTTCAAAATTCTTAAATACATTTTGGAGGATAGGGACGGCTGTAAGGGGTGAAAGGGAGGCCGTTTTTAACCTACGTCTATGAGACAGTAAAGGTTAAAAGTTTAATCATATTCTTACAATTTCTCTTTCTCGGTGTACGGCCACTCCCCAAATTGGAGTCAGTTTTGAACACATTTCAAAATTCTTAAATACATTTTGGAGGACAGGGACGGCTGTAAGGGGTGAAAGGGAGGCCGTTTTTAACCTACGTCTATGAGACAGTAAAGGTTAAAAGTTGAATCATTTTCTTACAATTTCTCATCCCTGACCTACAGAGAATCGAAAAAAGAATTTACGTAGCTATTTGCCGTAAGACATTCAGGATTGGACCATACACTATTGCCTCTGCTCCAGCATTAAAATTGTTTAATAACTTTGTGACCTTAGTTTGCTGCCATCTTTCTCGGTGTACGGCCACTCCCCAAATTGGAGTCAGTTTTGAACACATTTCAAAATTCTTAAATACATTTTGGAGGACAGGGACGGCTGTAAGGGGTGAAAGGGAGGCCGTTTTTAACCTACGTCTATGAGACAGTAAAGGTTAAAAGTTGAATCATTTTCTTACAATTTCTCATCCCTGACCTACAGAGAATCGAAAAAAGAATTTACGTAGCTATTTGCCGTAAGACATTCAGGATTGGACCATACACTATTGCCTCTGCTCCAGCATTAAAATTGTTTAATAACTTTGTGACCTTAGTTTGCTGCCATCTTTCTCGGTGTACGGCCACTCCCCAAATTGGAGTCAGTTTTGAACACATTTCAAAATTCTTAAATACATTTTGGAGGACAGGGACGGCTGTAAGGGGTGAAAGGGAGGCCGTTTTTAACCTACGTCTATGAGACAGTAAAGGTTAAAAGTTGAATCATTTTATTACAATTTCTCATCCCTGACCTACAGAGAATCAAAAAAAGAATTTACGTAGCTATTTGCCATAAGACATTCAGGATTGGAACATACACTATTGCCTCTGCGCCAGCATTAAAATTGTTTATTAACTTTGTGACCTTAGTTTGCTGCCATCTTTCTCGGTGTACGGCCACTCCCCAAATTGGAGTCAGTTTTGAACACATTTCAAAATTCTTAAATACATTTTGGAGGATAGGGACGGCTGTAAGGGGTGAAAGGGAGGCCGTTTTTAACCTACGTCTATGAGACAGTAAAGGTTAAAAGTTTAATCATATTCTTACAATTTCTCTTTCTCGGTGTACGGCCACTCCCCAAATTGGAGTCAGTTTTGAACACATTTCAAAATTCTTAAATACATTTTGGAGGACAGGGACGGCTGTAAGGGGTGAAAGGGAGGCCGTTTTTAACCTACGTCTATGAGACAGTAAAGGTTAAAAGTTGAATCATTTTCTTACAATTTCTCATCCCTGACCTACAGAGAATCGAAAAAAGAATTTACGTAGCTATTTGCCGTAAGACATTCAGGATTGGACCATACACTATTGCCTCTGCTCCAGCATTAAAATTGTTTATTAACTTTGTGACCTTAGTTTGCTGCCATCTTTCTCGGTGTACGGCCACTCCCCAAATTGGAGTCAGTTTTGAACACATTTCAAAATTCTTAAATACATTTTGGAGGATAGGGACGGCTGTAAGGGGTGAAAGGGAGGCCGTTTTTAACCTACGTCTATGAGACAGTAAAGGTTAAAAGTTTAATCATATTCTTACAATTTCTCTTTCTCGGTGTACGGCCACTCCCCAAATTGGAGTCAGTTTTGAACACATTTCAAAATTCTTAAATACATTTTGGAGGACAGGGACGGCTGTAAGGGGTGAAAGGGAGGCCGTTTTTAACCTACGTCTATGAGAGAGTAAAGGTTAAAAGTTGAATCATTTTCTTACAATTTCTCATCCCTGACCTACAGAGAATCGAAAAAAGAATTTACGTAGCTATTTGCCGTAAGACATTCAGGATTGGACCATACACTATTGCCTCTGCTCCAGCATTAAAATTGTTTAATAACTTTGTGACCTTAGTTTGCTGCCATCTTTCTCGGTGTACGGCCACTCCCCAAATTGGAGTCAGTTTTGAACACATTTCAAAATTCTTAAATACATTTTGGAGGACAGGGACGGCTGTAAGGGGTGAAAGGGAGGCCGTTTTTAACCTACGTCTATGAGACAGTAAAGGTTAAAAGTTGAATCATTTTCTTACAATTTCTCATCCCTGACCTACAGAGAATCGAAAAAAGAATTTACGTAGCTATTTGCCGTAAGACATTCAGGATTGGACCATACACTATTGCCTCTGCTCCAGCATTAAAATTGTTTAATAACTTTGTGACCTTAGTTTGCTGCCATCTTTCTCGGTGTACGGCCACTCCCCAAATTGGAGTCAGTTTTGAACACATTTCAAAATTCTTAAATACATTTTGGAGGACAGGGACGGCTGTAAGGGGTGAAAGGGAGGCCGTTTTTAACCTACGTCTATGAGACAGTAAAGGTTATAAGTTGAATCATTTCATTACAATTTCTCATCCCTGACCTACAGAGAATCAAAAAAAGAATTTACGTAGCTATTTGCCATAAGACATTCAGGATTGGAACATACACTATTGCCTCTGCGCCAGCATTAAAATTGTTTATTAACTTTGTGACCTTAGTTTGCTGCCATCTTTCTCGGTGTACGGCCACTCCCCAAATTGGAGTCAGTTTTGAACACATTTCAAAATTCTTAAATACATTTTGGAGGATAGGGACGGCTGTAAGGGGTGAAAGGGAGGCCGTTTTTAACCTACGTCTATGAGACAGTAAAGGTTAAAAGTTTAATCATATTCTTACAATTTCTCTTTCTCGGTGTACGGCCACTCCCCAAATTGGAGTCAGTTTTGAACACATTTCAAAATTCTTAAATACATTTTGGAGGACAGGGACGGCTGTAAGGGGTGAAAGGGAGGCCGTTTTTAACCTACGTCTATGAGACAGTAAAGGTTAAAAGTTGAATCATTTTCTTACAATTTCTCATCCCTGACCTACAGAGAATCGAAAAAAGAATTTACGTGGCTATTTGCCGTAAGACATTCAGGATTGGACCATACACTATTGCCTCTGCTCCAGCATTACAATTGTTTAATAACTTTGTGACCTTAGTTTGCTGCCATCTTTCTCGGTGTACGGCCACTCCCCAAATTGGAGTCAGTTTTGAACACATTTCAAAATTCTTAAATACATTTTGGAGGACAGGGACGGCTGTAAGGGGTGAAAGGGAGGCCGTTTTTAACCTACGTCTATGAGACAGTAAAGGTTAAAAGTTGAATCATTTTCTTACAATTTCTCATCCCTGACCTACAGAGAATCGAAAAAAGAATTTACGTAGCTATTTGCCGTAAGACATTCAGGATTGGACCATACACTATTGCCTCTGCTCCAGCATTAAAATTGTTTATTAACTTTGTGACCTTAGTTTGCTGCCATCTTTCTCGGTGTACGGCCACTCCCCAAATTGGAGTCAGTTTTGAACACATTTCAAAATTCTTAAATACATTTTGGAGGATAGGGACGGCTGTAAGGGGTGAAAGGGAGGCCGTTTTTAACCTACGTCTATGAGACAGTAAAGGTTAAAAGTTTAATCATATTCTTACAATTTCTCTTTCTCGGTGTACGGCCACTCCCCAAATTGGAGTCAGTTTTGAACACATTTCAAAATTCTTAAATACATTTTGGAGGACAGGGACGGCTGTAAGGGGTGAAAGGGAGGCCGTTTTTAACCTACGTCTATGAGACAGTAAAGGTTAAAAGTTGAATCATTTTATGACAATTTCTCATCCCTGACCTACAGAGAATCGAAAAAAGAATTTACGTAGCTATTTGCCATGAGACATTCAGGATTGGACCATACACTATTGCCTCTGCGCCAGCATTAAAATTGTTTATTAACTTTGTGACCTTAGTTTGCTGCCATCTTTCTCGGTGTACGGCCACTCCCCAAATTGGAGTCAGTTTTGAACACATTTCAAAATTCTTAAATACATTTTGGAGGACAGGGACGGCTGTAAGGGGTGAAAGGGAGGCCGTTTTTAACCTACGTCTATGAGACAGTAAAGGTTAAAAGTTGAATCATTTTCTTACAATTTCTCATCCCTGACCTACAGAGAATCGAAAAAAGAATTTACGTAGCTATTTGCCGTAAGACATTCAGGATTGGACCATACACTATTGCCTCTGCTCCAGCATTAAAATTGTTTATTAACTTTGTGACCTTAGTTTGCTGCCATCTTTCTCGGTGTACGGCCACTCCCCAAATTGGAGTCAGTTTTGAACACATTTCAAAATTCTTAAATACATTTTGGAGGATAGGGACGGCTGTAAGGGGTGAAAGGGAGGCCGTTTTTAACCTACGTCTATGAGACAGTAAAGGTTAAAAGTTTAATCATATTCTTACAATTTCTCTTTCTCGGTGTACGGCCACTCCCCAAATTGGAGTCAGTTTTGAACACATTTCAAAATTCTTAAATACATTTTGGAGGACAGGGACGGCTGTAAGGGGTGAAAGGGAGGCCGTTTTTAACCTACGTCTATGAGACAGTAAAGGTTAAAAGTTGAATCATTTTCTTACAATTTCTCATCCCTGACCTACAGAGAATCGAAAAAAGAATTTACGTAGCTATTTGCCGTAAGACATTCAGGATTGGACCATACACTATTGCCTCTGCTCCAGCATTAAAATTGTTTAATAACTTTGTGACCTTAGTTTGCTGCCATCTTTCTCGGTGTACGGCCACTCCCCAAATTGGAGTCAGTTTTGAACACATTTCAAAATTCTTAAATACATTTTGGAGGACAGGGACGGCTGTAAGGGGTGAAAGGGAGGCCGTTTTTAACCTACGTCTATGAGACAGTAAAGGTTAAAAGTTGAATCATTTTCTTACAATTTCTCATCCCTGACCTACAGAGAATCGAAAAAAGAATTTACGTAGCTATTTGCCGTAAGACATTCAGGATTGGACCATACACTATTGCCTCTGCTCCAGCATTAAAATTGTTTATTAACTTTGTGACCTTAGTTTGCTGCCATCTTTCTCGGTGTACGGCCACTCCCCAAATTGGAGTCAGTTTTGAACACATTTCAAAATTCTTAAATACATTTTGGAGGATAGGGACGGCTGTAAGGGATGAAAGGGAGGCCGTTTTTAACCTACGTCTATGAGACAGTAAAGGTTAAAAGTTTAATCATATTCTTACAATTTCTCTTTCTCGGTGTACGGCCACTCCCCAAATTGGAGTCAGTTTTGAACACATTTCAAAATTCTTAAATACATTTTGGAGGACAGGGACGGCTGTAAGGGGTGAAAGGGAGGCCGTTTTTAACCTACGTCTATGAGACAGTAAAGGTTAAAAGTTGAATCATTTTCTTACAATTTCTCATCCCTGACCTACAGAGAATCGAAAAAAGAATTTACGTAGCTATTTGCCGTAAGACATTCAGGATTGGACCATACACTATTGCCTCTGCTCCAGCATTAAAATTGTTTAATAACTTTGTGACCTTAGTTTGCTGCCATCTTTCTCGGTGTACGGCCACTCCCCAAATTGGAGTCAGTTTTGAACACATTTCAAAATTCTTAAATACATTTTGGAGGACAGGGACGGCTGTAAGGGGTGAAAGGGAGGCCGTTTTTAACCTACGTCTATGAGACAGTAAAGGTTAAAAGTTGAATCATTTTATTACAATTTCTCATCCCTGACCTACAGAGAATCGAAAAAAGAATTTACGTAGCTATTTGCCATAAGACATTCAGGATTGGAACATACACTATTGCCTCTGCGCCAGCATTAAAACTGTTTATTAACTTTGTGACCTTAGTTTGCTGCCATCTTTCTCGGTGTACGGCCACTCCCCAAATTGGAGTCAGTTTTGAACACATTTCAAAATTCTTAAATACATTTTGGAGGACAGGGACGGCTGTAAGGGGTGAAAGGGAGGCCGTTTTTAACCTACGTCTATGAGACAGTAAAGGTTAAAAGTTTAATCATATTCTTACAATTTCTCTTTCTCGGTGTACGGCCACTCCCCAAATTGGAGTCAGTTTTGAACACATTTCAAAATTCTTAAATACATTTTGGAGGACAGGGACGGCTGTAAGGGGTGAACGGGAGGCCGTTTTTAACCTACGTCTATGAGACAGTAAAGGTTAAAAGTTGAATCATTTTCTTACAATTTCTCATCCCTGACCTACAGAGAATCGAAAAAAGAATTTACGTAGCTATTTGCCGTAAGAGAGTCAGGATTGGACCATACACTATTGCCTCTGCTCCAGCATTAAAATTGTTTATTAACTTTGTGACCTTAGTTTGCTGCCATCTTTCTCGGTGTATGGCCACTCCCCAAATTGGAGTCAGTTTTGAACACATTTCAAAATTCTTAAATACATTTTGGAGGACAGGGACGGCTGTAAGGGGTGAAAGGGAGGCCGTTTTTAACCTACGTCTATGAGACAGTAAAGGTTAAAAGTTGAATCATTTTCTTACAATTTCTCTTTCTCGGTGTACTGCCACTCCCCAAATTGGAGTCAGTTTTGAACACATTTCAAACTTCTTAAATACATTTTGGAGGACAGGGACGGCTGTAAGGGGTGAAAGGGAGGCCGTTTTTAACCTACGTCTATGAAACAGTAAAGGTTAAAAGTTGAATCATTTTCTTACAATTTCTCTTTCTCGGTGTACGGCCACTCCCCAAATTGGAGTCAGTTTTGAACACATTTCAAAATTCTTAAATACATTTTGGAGGACAGGGACGGCTGTAAGGGGTGAAAGGGAGGCCGTTTTTAACCTACGTCTATGAGACAGTAAAGGTTAAAAGTTGAATCATTTTCTTACAATTTCTCATCCCTGACCTACAGAGAATCGAAAAAAGAATTTACGTAGCTATTTGCCGTAAGACATTCAGGATTGGACCATACACTATTGCCTCTGCTCCAGCATTAAAATTGTTTAATAACTTTGTGACCTTAGTTTGCTGCCATCTTTCTCGGTGTACGGCCACTCCCCAAATTGGAGTCAGTTTTGAACACATTTCAAAATTCTTAAATACATTTTGGAGGACAGGGACGGCTGTAAGGGGTGAAAGGGAGGCCGTTTTTAACCTACGTCTATGAGACAGTAAAGGTTAAAAGTTGAATCATTTTCTTACAATTTCTCATCCCTGACCTACAGAGAATCGAAAAAAGAATTTACGTAGCTATTTGCCGTAAGACATTCAGGATTGGACCATACACTATTGCCTCTGCTCCAGCATTAAAATTGTTTATTAACTTTGTGACCTTAGTTTGCTGCCATCTTTCTCGGTGTACGGCCACTCCCCAAATTGGAGTCAGTTTTGAACACATTTCAAAATTCTTAAATACATTTTGGAGGATAGGGACGGCTGTAAGGGGTGAAAGGGAGGCCGTTTTTAACCTACGTCTATGAGACAGTAAAGGTTAAAAGTTTAATCATATTCTTACAATTTCTCTTTCTCGGTGTACGGCCACTCCCCAAATTGGAGTCAGTTTTGAACACATTTCAAAATTCTTAAATACATTTTGGAGGACAGGGACGGCTGTAAGGGGTGAAAGGGAGGCCGTTTTTAACCTACGTCTATGAGACAGTAAAGGTTAAAAGTTGAATCATTTTATTACAATTTCTCATCCCTGACCTACAGAGAATCGAAAAAAGAATTTACGTAGCTATTTGCCATAAGACATTCAGGATTGGAACATACACTATTGCCTCTGCCCCAGCATTAAAATTGTTTATTAACTTTGTGACCTTAGTTTGCTGCCATCTTTCTCGGTGTATGGCCACTCCCCAAATTGGAGTCAGTTTTGAACACATTTCAAAATTCTTAAATACATTTTGGAGGATAGGGACGGCTGTAAGGGGTGAAAGGGACGCCGTTTTTAACCTACGTCTATGAGACAGTAAAGGTTAAAAGTTTAATCATATTCTTACAATTTCTCTTTCTCGGTGTACGGCCACTCCCCAAATTGGAGTCAGTTTTGAACACTTTTCAAAATTCTTAAATACATTTTGGAGGACAGGGACGGCTGTAAGGGGTGAAAGGGAGGCCGTTTTTAACCTACGTCTATGAGACAGTAAAGGTTAAAAGTTGAATCATTTTATGACAATTTCTCATCCCTGACCTACAGAGAATCGAAAAAAGAATTTACGTAGCTATTTGCCGTAAGACATTCAGGATTGGACCATACACTATTGCCTCTGCTCCAGCATTAAAATTGTTTATTAACTTTGTGACCTTAGTTTGCTGCCATCTTTCTCGGTGTACGGCCACTCCCCAAATTGGAGTCAGTTTTGAACACATTTCAAAATTCTTAAATACATTTTGGAGGATAGGGACGGCTGTAAGGGGTGAAAGGGAGGCCGTTTTTAACCTACGTCTATGAGACAGTAAAGGTTAAAAGTTTAATCATATTCTTACAATTTCTCTTTCTCGGTGTACGGCCACTCCCCAAATTGGAGTCAGTTTTGAACACATTTCAAAATTCTTAAATACATTTTGGAGGACAGGGACGGCTGTAAGGGGTGAAAGGGAGGCCGTTTTTAACCTACGTCTATGAGACAGTAAAGGTTAAAAGTTGAATCATTTTCTTACAATTTCTCATCCCTGACCTACAGAGAATCAAAAAAAAAGAATTTACGTAGCTATTTGCCGTAAGACATTCAGGATTGGACCATACACTATTGCCTCTGCTCCAGCATTAAAATTGTTTAATAACTTTGTGACCTTAGTTTGCTGCCATCTTTCTCGGTGTACGGCCACTCCCCAAATTGGAGTCAGTTTTGAACACATTTCAAAATTCTTAAATACATTTTGGAGGACAGGGACGGCTGTAAGGGGTGAAAGGGAGGCCGTTTTTAACCTACGTCTATGAGACAGTAAAGGTTAAAAGTTGAATCATTTTCTTACAATTTCTCATCCCTGACCTACAGAGAATCGAAAAAAGAATTTACGTAGCTATTTGCCGTAAGACATTCAGGATTGGACCATACACTATTGCCTCTGCTCCAGCATTAAAATTGTTTAATAACTTTGTGACCTTAGTTTGCTGCCATCTTTCTCAGTGTACGGCCACTCCCCAAATTGGAGTCAGTTTTGAACACATTTCAAAATTCTTAAATACATTTTGGAGGACAGGGACGGCTGTAAGGGGTGAAAGGGAGGCCGTTTTTAACCTACGTCTATGAGACAGTAAAGGTTAAAAGTTGAATCATTTTATTACAATTTCTCATCCCTGACCTACAGAGAATCAAAAAAAGAATTTACGTAGCTATTTGCCATAAGACATTCAGGATTGGAACATACACTATTGCCTCTGCGCCAGCATTAAAATTGTTTATTAACTTTGTGACCTTAGTTTGCTGCCATCTTTCTCGGTGTACGGCCACTCCCCAAATTGGAGTCAGTTTTGAACACATTTCAAAATTCTTAAATACATTTTGGAGGATAGGGACGGCTGTAAGGGGTGAAAGGGAGGCCGTTTTTAACCTACGTCTATGAGACAGTAAAGGTTAAAAGTTTAATCATATTCTTACAATTTCTCTTTCTCGGTGTACGGCCACTCCCCAAATTGGAGTCAGTTTTGAACACATTTTAAAATTCTTAAATACATTTTGGAGGACAGGGACGGCTGTAAGGGGTGAAAGGGAGGCCGTTTTTAACCTACGTCTATGAGACAGTAAAGGTTAAAAGTTGAATCATTTTCTTACAATTTCTCATCCCTGACCTACAGAGAATCGAAAAAAGAATTTACGTAGCTATTTGCCGTAAGACATTCAGGATTGGACCATACACTATTGCCTCTGCTCCAGCATTACAATTGTTTAATAACTTTGTGACCTTAGTTTGCTGCCATCTTTCTCGGTGTACGGCCACTCCCCAAATTGGAGTCAGTTTTGAACACATTTCAAAATTCTTAAATACATTTTGGAGGACAGGGACGGCTGTAAGGGGTGAAAGGGAGGCCGTTTTTAACCTACGTCTATGAGACAGTAAAGGTTAAAAGTTGAATCATTTTCTTACAATTTCTCATCCCTGACCTACAGAGAATCGAAAAAAGAATTTACGTAGCTATTTGCCGTAAGACATTCAGGATTGGACCATACACTATTGCCTCTGCTCCAGCATTAAAATTGTTTATTAACTTTGTGACCTTAGTTTGCTGCCATCTTTCTCGGTGTACGGCCACTCCCCAAATTGGAGTCAGTTTTGAACACATTTCAAAATTCTTAAATACATTTTGGAGGATAGGGACGGCTGTAAGGGGTGAAAGGGAGGCCGTTTTTAACCTACGTCTATGAGACAGTAAAGGTTAAAAGTTTAATCATATTCTTACAATTTCTCTTTCTCGGTGTACGGCCACTCCCCAAATTGGAGTCAGTTTTGAACACATTTCAAAATTCTTAAATACATTTTGGAGGACAGGGACGGCTGTAAGGGGTGAAAGGGAGGCCGTTTTTAACCTACGTCTATGAGACAGTAAAGGTTAAAAGTTGAATCATTTTATGACAATTTCTCATCCCTGACCTACAGAGAATCGAAAAAAGAATTTACGTAGCTATTTGCCATGAGACATTCAGGATTGGACCATACACTATTGCCTCTGCGCCAGCATTAAAATTGTTTATTAACTTTGTGACCTTAGTTTGCTGCCATCTTTCTCGGTGTACGGCCACTCCCCAAATTGGAGTCAGTTTTGAACACATTTCAAAATTCTTAAATACATTTTGGAGGACAGGGACGGCTGTAAGGGGTGAAAGGGAGGCCGTTTTTAACCTACGTCTATGAGACAGTAAAGGTTAAAAGTTGAATCATTTTCTTACAATTTCTCATCCCTGACCTACAGAGAATCGAAAAAAGAATTTACGTAGCTATTTGCCGTAAGACATTCAGGATTGGACCATACACTATTGCCTCTGCTCCAGCATTAAAATTGTTTATTAACTTTGTGACCTTAGTTTGCTGCCATCTTTCTCGGTGTACGGCCACTCCCCAAATTGGAGTCAGTTTTGAACACATTTCAAAATTCTTAAATACATTTTGGAGGATAGGGACGGCTGTAAGGGGTGAAAGGGAGGCCGTTTTTAACCTACGTCTATGAGACAGTAAAGGTTAAAAGTTTAATCATATTCTTACAATTTCTCTTTCTCGGTGTACGGCCACTCCCCAAATTGGAGTCAGTTTTGAACACATTTCAAAATTCTTAAATACATTTTGGAGGACAGGGACGGCTGTAAGGGGTGAAAGGGAGGCCGTTTTTAACCTACGTCTATGAGACAGTAAAGGTTAAAAGTTGAATAATTTTCTTACAATTTCTCATCCCTGACCTACAGAGAATCGAAAAAAGAATTTACGTAGCTATTTGCCGTAAGACATTCAGGATTGGACCATACACTATTGCCTCTGCTCCAGCATTAAAATTGTTTAATAACTTTGTGACCTTAGTTTGCTGCCATCTTTCTCGGTGTACGGCCACTCCCCAAATTGGAGTCAGTTTTGAACACATTTCAAAATTCTTAAATACATTTTGGAGGACAGGGACGGCTGTAAGGGGTGAAAGGGAGGCCGTTTTTAACCTACGTCTATGAGACAGTAAAGGTTAAAAGTTGAATCATTTTCTTACAATTTCTCTTTCTCGGTGTACTGCCACTCCCCAAATTGGAGTCAGTTTTGAACACATTTCAAACTTCTTAAATACATTTTGGAGGACAGGGACGGCTGTAAGGGGTGAAAGGGAGGCCGTTTTTAACCTACGTCTATGAAACAGTAAAGGTTAAAAGTTGAATCATTTTCTTACAATTTCTCTTTCTCGGTGTACGGCCACTCCCCAAATTGGAGTCAGTTTTGAACACATTTCAAAATTCTTAAATACATTTTGGAGGACAGGGACGGCTGTAAGGGGTGAAAGGGAGGCCGTTTTTAACCTACGTCTATGAGACAGTAAAGGTTAAAAGTTGAATCATTTTCTTACAATTTCTCATCCCTGACCTACAGAGAATCGAAAAAAGAATTTACGTAGCTATTTGCCGTAAGAGATTCAGAATTGGACCATACACTATTGCCTCTGCTCCAGCATTAAAATTGTTTATTAACTTTGTGATCTTAGTTTGCTGCCATCTTTCTCGGTGTACGGCCACTCCCCAAATTGGAGTCAGTTTTGAACACATTTCAAAATTCTTAAATACATTTTGGAGGACAGGGACGGCTGTAAGGGGTGAAAGGGAGGCCGTTTTTAACCTACGTCTATGAGACAGTAAAGGTTAAAAGTTGAATCATTTTCTTACAATTTCTCATCCCTGACCTACAGAGAATCGAAAACAGAATTTACGTAGCTATTTGCCGTAAGACATTCAGGATTGGACCATACACTATTTCCTCTGCTCCAGCATTAAAATTGTTTAATAACTTTGTGACCTTAGTTTGCTGCCATCTTTCTCGGTGTACGGCCACTCCCCAAATTGGAGTCAGTTTTGAACACATTTCAAAATTCTTAAATACATTTTGGAGGACAGGGACGGCTGTAAGGGGTGAAAGGGAGGCCGTTTTTAACCTACGTCTATGAGACAGTAAAGGTTAAAAGTTGAATCATTTTCTTACAATTTCTCATCCCTGACCTACAGAGAATCGAAAAAAGAATTTACGTAGCTATTTGCCGTAAGACATTCAGGATTGGACCATACACTATTGCCTCTGCTCCAGCATTAAAATTGTTTATTAACTTTGTGACCTTAGTTTGCTGCCATCTTTCTCGGTGTACGGCCACTCCCCAAATTGGAGTCAGTTTTGAACACATTTCAAAATTCTTAAATACATTTTGGAGGATAGGGACGGCTGTAAGGGGTGAAAGGGAGGCCGTTTTTAACCTACGTCTATGAGACAGTAAAGGTTAAAAGTTTAATCATATTCTTACAATTTCTCTTTCTCGGTGTACGGCCACTCCCCAAATTGGAGTCAGTTTTGAACACATTTCAAAATTCTTAAATACATTTTGGAGGACAGGGACGGCTGTAAGGGGTGAAAGGGAGGCCGTTTTTAACCTACGTCTATGAGACAGTAAAGGTTAAAAGTTGAATCATTTTATTACAATTTCTCATCCCTGACCTACAGAGAATCGAAAAAAGAATTTACGTAGCTATTTGCCATAAGACATTCAGGATTGGAACATACACTATTGCCTCTGCCCCAGCATTAAAATTGTTTATTAACTTTGTGACCTTAGTTTGCTGCCATCTTTCTCAGTGTATGGCCACTCCCCAAATTGGAGTCAGTTTTGAACACATTTCAAAATTCTTAAATACATTTTGGAGGATAGGGACGGCTGTAAGGGGTGAAAGGGACGCCGTTTTTAACCTACGTCTATGAGACAGTAAAGGTTAAAAGTTTAATCATATTCTTACAATTTCTCTTTCTCGGTGTACGGCCACTCCCCAAATTGGAGTCAGTTTTGAACACTTTTCAAAATTCTTAAATACATTTTGGAGGACAGGGACGGCTGTAAGGGGTGAAAGGGAGGCCGTTTTTAACCTACGTCTATGAGACAGTAAAGGTTAAAAGTTGAATCATTTTATGACAATTTCTCATCCCTGACCTACAGAGAATCGAAAAAAGAATTTACGTAGCTATTTGCCGTAAGACATTCAGGATTGGACCATACACTATTGCCTCTGCTCCAGCATTAAAATTGTTTATTAACTTTGTGACCTTAGTTTGCTGCCATCTTTCTCGGTGTACGGCCACTCCCCAAATTGGAGTCAGTTTTGAACACATTTCAAAATTCTTAAATACATTTTGGAGGATAGGGACGGCTGTAAGGGGTGAAAGGGAGGCCGTTTTTAACCTACGTCTATGAGACAGTAAAGGTTAAAAGTTTAATCATATTCTTACAATTTCTCTTTCTCGGTGTACGGCCACTCCCCAAATTGGAGTCAGTTTTGAACACATTTCAAAATTCTTAAATACATTTTGGAGGACAGGGACGGCTGTAAGGGGTGAAAGGGAGGCCGTTTTTAACCTACGTCTATGAGACAGTAAAGGTTAAAAGTTGAATCATTTTCTTACAATTTCTCATCCCTGACCTACAGAGAATCGAAAAAAGAATTTACGTAGCTATTTGCCGTAAGACATTCAGGATTGGACCATACACTATTGCCTCTGCTCCAGCATTAAAATTGTTTAATAACTTTGTGACCTTAGTTTGCTGCCATCTTTCTCGGTGTACGGCCACTCCCCAAATTGGAGTCAGTTTTGAACACATTTCAAAATTCTTAAATACATTTTGGAGGACAGGGACGGCTGTAAGGGGTGAAAGGGAGGCCGTTTTTAACCTACGTCTATGAGACAGTAAAGGTTAAAAGTTGAATCATTTTCTTACAATTTCTCATCCCTGACCTACAGAGAATCGAAAAAAGAATTTACGTAGCTATTTGCCGTAAGACATTCAGGATTGGACCATACACTATTGCCTCTGCTCCAGCATTAAAATTGTTTAATAACTTTGTGACCTTAGTTTGCTGCCATCTTTCTCGGTGTACGGCCACTCCCCAAATTGGAGTCAGTTTTGAACACATTTCAAAATTCTTAAATACATTTTGGAGGACAGGGACGGCTGTAAGGGGTGAAAGGGAGGCCGTTTTTAACCTACGTCTATGAGACAGTAAAGGTTAAAAGTTGAATCATTTTATTACAATTTCTCATCCCTGACCTACAGAGAATCAAAAAAAGAATTTACGTAGCTATTTGCCATAAGACATTCAGGATTGGAACATACACTATTGCCTCTGCGCCAGCATTAAAATTGTTTATTAACTTTGTGACCTTAGTTTGCTGCCATCTTTCTCGGTGTACGGCCACTCCCCAAATTGGAGTCAGTTTTGAACACATTTCAAAATTCTTAAATACATTTTGGAGGATAGGGACGGCTGTAAGGGGTGAAAGGGAGGCCGTTTTTAACCTACGTCTATGAGACAGTAAAGGTTAAAAGTTTAATCATATTCTTACAATTTCTCTTTCTCGGTGTACGGCCACTCCCCAAATTGGAGTCAGTTTTGAACACATTTCAAAATTCTTAAATACATTTTGGAGGACAGGGACGGCTGTAAGGGGTGAAAGGGAGGCCGTTTTTAACCTACGTCTATGAGACAGTAAAGGTTAAAAGTTGAATCATTTTCTTACAATTTCTCATCCCTGACCTACAGAGAATCGAAAAAAGAATTTACGTAGCTATTTGCCGTAAGACATTCAGGATTGGACCATACACTATTGCCTCTGCTCCAGCATTACAATTGTTTAATAACTTTGTGACCTTAGTTTGCTGCCATCTTTCTCGGTGTACGGCCACTCCCCAAATTGGAGTCAGTTTTGAATACATTTCAAAATTCTTAAATACATTTTGGAGGACAGGGACGGCTGTAAGGGGTGAAAGGGAGGCCGTTTTTAACCTACGTCTATGAGACAGTAAAGGTTAAAAGTTGAATCATTTTCTTACAATTTCTCATCCCTGACCTACAGAGAATCGAAAAAAGAATTTACGTAGCTATTTGCCGTAAGACATTCAGGATTGGACCATACACTATTGCCTCTGCTCCAGCATTAAAATTGTTTATTAACTTTGTGACCTTAGTTTGCTGCCATCTTTCTCGGTGTACGGCCACTCCCCAAATTGGAGTCAGTTTTGAACACATTTCAAAATTCTTAAATACATTTTGGAGGATAGGGACGGCTGTAAGGGGTGAAAGGGAGGCCGTTTTTAACCTACGTCTATGAGACAGTAAAGGTTAAAAGTTTAATCATATTCTTACAATTTCTCTTTCTCGGTGTACGGCCACTCCCCAAATTGGGGTCAGTTTTGAACACATTTCAAAATTCTTAAATACATTTTGGAGGACAGGCACGGCTGTAAGGGGTGAAAGGGAGGCCGTTTTTAACCTACGTCTATGAGACAGTAAAGGTTAAAAGTTGAATCATTGTATTACAATTTCTCATCCCTGACCTACAGAGAATCGAAAAAAGAATTTACGTAGCTATTTGCCATAAGACATTCAGGATTGGCACATACACTATTGCCTCTGCGCCAGCATTAAAATTGTTTATTAACTTTGTGACCTTAGTTTGCTGCTATCTTTCTCGGTGTATGGCCACTCCCCAAATTGGAGTCAGTTTTGAACACATTTCAAAATTCTTAAATACATTTTGGAGGATAGGGACGGCTGTAAGGGGTGAAAGGGAGGCCGTTTTTAACCTACGTCTATGAGACAGTAAAGGTTAAAAGTTTAATCATATTCTTACAATTTCTCTTTCTCGGTGTACGGCCACTCCCCAAATTGGAGTCAGTTTTGAACACATTTCAAAATTCTTAAATACATTTTGGAGGACAGGGACGGCTGTAAGGGGTGAAAGGGAGGCCGTTTTTAACCTACGTCTATGAGACAGTAAAGGTTAAAAGTTGAATCATTTTATGACAATTTCTCATCCCTGACCTACAGAGAATCGAAAAAAGAATTTACGTAGCTATTTGCCATGAGACATTCAGGATTGGACCATACACTATTGCCTCTGCGCCAGCATTAAAATTGTTTATTAACTTTGTGACCTTAGTTTGCTGCCATCTTTCTCGGTGTACGGCCACTCCCCAAATTGGAGTCAGTTTTGAACACATTTCAAAATTCTTAAATACATTTTGGAGGACAGGGACGGCTGTAAGGGGTGAAAGGGAGGCCGTTTTTAACCTACGTCTATGAGACAGTAAAGGTTAAAAGTTGAATCATTTTCTTACAATTTCTCATCCCTGACCTACAGAGAATCAAAAAAAGAATTTACGTAGCTATTTGCCGTAAGACATTCAGGATTGGACCATACACTTTTGCCTCTGCTCCAGCATTAAAATTGTTTATTAACTTTGTGACCTTAGTTTGCTGCCATCTTTCTCGGTGTACGGCCACTCCCCAAATTGGAGTCAGTTTTGAACACATTTCAAAATTCTTAAATACATTTTGGAGGATAGGGACGGCTGTAAGGGGTGAAAGGGAGGCCGTTTTTAACCTACGTCTATGAGACAGTAAAGGTTAAAAGTTTAATCATATTCTTACAATTTCTCTTTCTCGGTGTACGGCCACTCCCCAAATTGGAGTCAGTTTTGAACACATTTCAAAATTCTTAAATACATTTTGGAGGACAGGGACGGCTGTAAGGGGTGAAAGGGAGGCCGTTTTTAACCTACGTCTATGAGACAGTAAAGGTTAAAAGTTGAATCATTTTCTTACAATTTCTCATCCCTGACCTACAGAGAATCGAAAAAAGAATTTACGTAGCTATTTGCCGTAAGACATTCAGGATTGGACCATACACTATTGCCTCTGCTCCAGCATTAAAATTGTTTAATAACTTTGTGACCTTAGTTTGCTGCCATCTTTCTCGGTGTACGGCCACTCCCCAAATTGGAGTCAGTTTTGAACACATTTCAAAATTCTTAAATAAATTTTGGAGGACAGGGACGGCTGTAAGGGGTGAAAGGGAGGCCGTTTTTAACCTACGTCTATGAGACAGTAAAGGTTAAAAGTTGAATCATTTTCTTACAATTTCTCATCCCTGACCTACTGAGAATCGAAAAAAGAATTTACGTAGCTATTTGCCGTAAGACATTCAGGATTGGACCATACACTATTGCCTCTGCTCCAGCATTAAAATTGTTTATTAACTTTGTGACCTTAGTTTGCTGCCATCTTTCTCGGTGTACGGCCACTCCCCAAATTGGAGTCAGTTTTGAACACATTTCAAAATTCTTAAATACATTTTGGAGGATAGGGACGGCTGTAAGGGATGAAAGGGAGGCCGTTTTTAACCTACGTCTATGAGACAGTAAAGGTTAAAAGTTTAATCATATTCTTACAATTTCTCTTTCTCGGTCAACGGCCACTCCCCAAATTGGAGTCAGTTTTGAACACATTTCAAAATTCTTAAATACATTTTGGAGGACAGGGACGGCTGTAAGGGGTGAAAGGGAGGCCGTTTTTAACCTACGTCTATGAGACAGTAAAGGTTAAAAGTTGAATCATTTTCTTACAATTTCTCATCCCTGACCTACAGAGAATCGAAAAAAGAATTTACGTAGCTATTTGCCGTAAGACATTCAGGATTGGACCATACACTATTGCCTCTGCTCCAGCATTAAAATTGTTTAATAACTTTGTGACCTTAGTTTGCTGCCATCTTTCTCGGTGTACGGCCACTCCCCAAATTGGAGTCAGTTTTGAACACATTTCAAAATTCTTAAATACATTTTGGAGGACAGGGACGGCTGTAAGGGGTGAAAGGGAGGCCGTTTTTAACCTACGTCTATGAGACAGTAAAGGTTAAAAGTTGAATCATTTTATTACAATTTCTCATCCCTGACCTACAGAGAATCGAAAAAAGAATTTACGTAGCTATTTGCCATAAGACATTCAGGATTGGAACATACACTATTGCCTCTGCTCCAGCATTAAAATTGTTTATTAACTTTGTGACCTTAGTTTGCTGCCATCTTTCTCGGTGTACGGCCACTCCCCAAATTGGAGTCAGTTTTGAACACATTTCAAAATTCTTAAATACATTTTGGAGGATAGGGACGGCTGTAAGGGGTGAAAGGGAGACCGTTTTTAACCTACGTCTATGAGACAGTAAAGGTTAAAAGTTTAATCATATTCTTACAATTTCTCTTTCTCGGTGTACGGCCACTCCCCAAATTGGAGTCAGTTTTGAACACATTTCAAAATTCTTAAATACATTTTGGAGGACAGGGACGGCTGTAAGGGGTGAAAGGGAGGCCGTTTTTAACCTACGTCTATGAGACAGTAAAGGTTAAAAGTTGAATCATTTTCTTACAATTTCTCATCCCTGACCTACAGAGAATCGAAAAAAGAATTTACGTAGCTATTTGCCGTAAGACATTCAGGATTGGACCATACACTATTGCCTCTGCTCCAGCATTAAAATTGTTTAATAACTTTGTGACCTTAGTTTGCTGCCATCTTTCTCGGTGTACGGCCACTCCCCAAATTGGAGTCAGTTTTGAACACATTTCAAAATTCTTAAATACATTTTGGAGGACAGGGACGGCTGTAAGGGGTGAAAGGGAGGCCGTTTTTAACCTACGTCTATGAGACAGTAAAGGTTAAAAGTTGAATCATTTTCTTACAATTTCTCATCCCTGACCTACAGAGAATCGAAAAAAGAATTTACGTAGCTATTTGCCGTAAGACATTCAGGATTGGACCATACACTATTGCCTCTGCTCCAGCATTAAAATTGTTTATTAACTTTGTGACCTTAGTTTGCTGCCATCTTTCTCGGTGTACGGCCACTCCCCAAATTGGAGTCAGTTTTGAACACATTTCAAAATTCTTAAATACATTTTGGAGGATAGGGACGGCTGTAAGGGATGAAAGGGAGGCCGTTTTTAACCTACGTCTATGAGACAGTAAAGGTTAAAAGTTTAATCATATTCTTACAATTTCTCTTTCTCGGTCAACGGCCACTCCCCAAATTGGAGTCAGTTTTGAACACATTTCAAAATTCTTAAATACATTTTGGAGGACAGGGACGGCTGTAAGGGGTGAAAGGGAGGCCGTTTTTAACCTACGTCTATGAGACAGTAAAGGTTAAAAGTTGAATCATTTTCTTACAATTTCTCATCCCTGACCTACAGAGAATCGAAAAAAGAATTTACGTAGCTATTTGCCGTAAGACATTCAGGATTGGACCATACACTATTGCCTCTGCTCCAGCATTAAAATTGTTTAATAACTTTGTGACCTTAGTTTGCTGCCATCTTTCTCGGTGTACGGCCACTCCCCAAATTGGAGTCAGTTTTGAACACATTTCAAAATTCTTAAATACATTTTGGAGGACAGGGACGGCTGTAAGGGGTGAAAGGGAGGCCGTTTTTAACCTACGTCTATGAGACAGTAAAGGTTAAAAGTTGAATCATTTTATTACAATTTCTCATCCCTGACCTACAGAGAATCGAAAAAAGAATTTACGTAGCTATTTGCCATAAGACATTCAGGATTGGAACATACACTATTGCCTCTGCGCCAGCATTAAAACTGTTTATTAACTTTGTGACCTTAGTTTGCTGCCATCTTTCTCGGTGTATGGCCACTCCCCAAATTGGAGTCAGTTTTGAACACATTTCAAAATTCTTAAATACATTTTGGAGGATAGGGACGGCTGTAAGGGGTGAAAGGGAGGCCGTTTTTAACCTACGTCTATGAGACAGTAAAGGTTAAAAGTTTAATCATATTCTTACAATTTCTCTTTCTCGGTGTACGGCCACTCCCCAAATTGGAGTCAGTTTTGAACACATTTCAAAATTCTTAAATACATTTTGTAGGACAGGGACGGCTGTAAGGGGTGAAAGGGAGGCCGTTTTTAACCTACGTCTATGAGACAGTAAAGGTTAAAAGTTTAATCATATTCTTACAATTTCTCTTTCTCGGTGTACGGCCACTCCCCAAATTGGAGTCAGTTTTGAACACATTTCAAAATTCTTAAATACATTTTGGAGGACAGGGACGGCTGTAAGGGGTGAAAGGGAGGCCGTTTTTAACCTACGTCTATGAGACAGTAAAGGTTAAAAGTTGAATCATTTTCGTACAATTTCTCATCCCTGACCTACAGAGAATCGAAAAAAGAATTTACGTAGCTATTTGCCGTAAGACATTCAGGATTGGACCATACACTATTGCCTCTGCTCCAGCATTAAAATTGTTTAATAACTTTGTGACCTTAGTTTGCTGCCATCTTTCTCGGTGTACGGCCACTCCCCAAATTGGAGTCAGTTTTGAACACATTTCAAAATTCTTAAATACATTTTGGAGGACAGGGACGGCTGTAAGGGGTGAAAGGGAGGCCGTTTTTAACCTACGTCTATGAGACAGTAAAGGTTAAAAGTTGAATCATTTTATTACAATTTCTCATCCCTGACCTACAGAGAATCGAAAAAAGAATTTACGTAGCTATTTGCCATAAGACATTCAGGATTGGAACATACACTATTGCCTCTGCGCCAGCATTAAAATTGTTTATTAACTTTGTGACCTTAGTTTGCTGCCATCTTTCTCGGTGTACGGCCACTCCCCAAATTGGAGTCAGTTTTGAACACATTTCAAAATTCTTAAATACATTTTGGAGGATAGGGACGGCTGTAAGGGGTGAAAGGGAGGCCGTTTTTAACCTACGTCTATGAGACAGTAAAGGTTAAAAGTTTAATCATATTCTTACAATTTCTCTTTCTCGGTGTACGGCCACTCCCCAAATTGGAGTCAGTTTTGAACACATTTCAAAATTCTTAAATACATTTTGGAGGACAGGGACGGCTGTAAGGGGTGAAAGGGAGGCCGTTTTTAACCTACGTCTATGAGACAGTAAAGGTTAAAAGTTGAATCATTTTCTTACAATTTCTCATCCCTGACCTACAGAGAATCGAAAAAAGAATTTACGTAGCTATTTGCCGTAAGACATTCAGGATTGGACCATACACTATTGCCTCTGCTCCAGCATTAAAATTGTTTAATAACTTTGTGACCTTAGTTTGCTGCCATCTTTCTCGGTGTACGGCCACTCCCCAAATTGGAGTCAGTTTTGAACACATTTCAAAATTCTTAAATACATTTTGGAGGACAGGGACGGCTGTAAGGGGTGAAAGGGAGGCCGTTTTTAACCTACGTCTATGAGACAGTAAAGGTTAAAAGTTGAATCATTTTCTTACAATTTCTCATCCCTGACCTACAGAGAATCGAAAAAAGAATTTACGTAGCTATTTGCCGTAAGACCTTCAGGATTGGACCATACACTATTGCCTCTGCTCCAGCATTAAAATTGTTTATTAACTTTGTGACCTTAGTTTGCTGCCATCTTTCTCGGTGTACGGCCACTCCCCAAATTGGAGTCAGTTTTGAACACATTTCAAAATTCTTAAATACATTTTGGAGGATAGGGACGGCTGTAAGGGGTGAAAGGGAGGCCGTTTTTAACCTACGTCTATGAGACAGTAAAGGTTAAAAGTTTAATCATATTCTTACAATTTCTCTTTCTCGGTGTACGGCCACTCCCCAAATTGGGGTCAGTTTTGAACACATTTCAAAATTCTTAAATACATTTTGGAGGACAGGCACGGCTGTAAGGGGTGAAAGGGAGGCCGTTTTTAACCTACGTCTATGAGACAGTAAAGGTTAAAAGTTGAATCATTTTATTACAATTTCTCATCCCTGACCTACAGAGAATCGAAAAAAGAATTTACGTAGCTATTTGCTATAAGACATTCAGGATTGGAACATACACTATTGCCTCTGCGCCAGCATTAAAATTGTTTATTAACTTTGTGACCTTAGTTTGCTGCCATCTTTCTCGGTGTATGGCCACTCCTCAAATTGGAGTCAGTTTTGAACACATTTCAAAATTCTTAAATACATTTTGGAGGATAGGGACGGCTGTAAGGGGTGAAAGGGAGGCCGTTTTTAACCTACGTCTATGAGACAGTAAAGGTTAAAAGTTTAATCATATTCTTACAATTTCTCTTTCTCGGTGTACGGCCACTCCCCAAATTGGAGTCAGTTTTGAACACATTTCAAAATTCTTAAATACATTTTGGAGGACAGGGACGGCTGTAAGGGGTGAAAGGGAGGCCGTTTTTAACCTACGTCTATGAGACAGTAAAGGTTAAAAGTTGAATCATTTTATGACAATTTCTCATCCCTGACCTACAGAGAATCGAAAAAAGAATTTACGTAGCTATTTGCCATAAGACATTCAGGATTGGACCATACACTATTGCCTCTGCGCCAGCATTAAAATTGTTTATTAACTTTGTGACCTTAGTTTGCTGCCATCTTTCTCGGTGTACGGCCACTCCCCAAATTGGAGTCAGTTTTGAACACATTTCAAAATTCTTAAATACATTTTGGAGGACAGGGACGGCTGTAAGGGGTGAAAGGGAGGCCGTTTTTAACCTACGTCTATGAGACAGTAAAGGTTAAAAGTTGAATCATTTTCTTACAATTTCTCATCCCTGACCTACAGAGAATCGAAAAAAGAATTTACGTAGCTATTTGCCGTAAGACATTCAGGATTGGACCATACACTATTGCCTCTGCTCCAGCATTAAA
Organism: Lissotriton helveticus; assembly: GCF_964261635.1. Taxonomy (NCBI): domain Eukaryota; kingdom Metazoa; phylum Chordata; class Amphibia; order Caudata; family Salamandridae; genus Lissotriton; species Lissotriton helveticus. The sequence goes on from NC_136073.1 coordinate 883,892,287, forward strand.
ATTGTTTATTAACTTTGTGACCTTAGTTTGCTGCCATCTTTCTCGGTGTACGGCCACTCCCCAAATTGGAGTCAGTTTTGAACACATTTCAAAATTCTTAAATACATTTTGGAGGATAGGGACGGCTGTAAGGGGTGAAAGGGAGGCCGTTTTTAACCTACGTCTATGAGACAGTAAAGGTTAAAAGTTTAATCATATTCTTACAATTTCTCTTTCTCGGTCAACGGCCACTCCCCAAATTGGAGTCAGTTTTGAACACATTTCAAAATTCTTAAATACATTTTGGAGGACAGGGACGGCTGTAAGGGGTGAAAGGGAGGCCGTTTTTAACCTACGTCTATGAGACAGTAAAGGTTAAAAGTTGAATCATTTTATTACAATTTCTCATCCCTGACCTACAGAGAATCAAAAAAAGAATTTACGTAGCTATTTGCCATAAGACATTCAGGATTGGAACATACACTATTGCCTCTGCGCCAGCATTAAAATTGTTTATTAACTTTGTGACCTTAGTTTGCTGCCATCTTTCTCGGTGTACGGCCACTCCCCAAATTGGAGTCAGTTTTGAACACATTTCAAAATTCTTAAATACATTTTGGAGGATAGGGACGGCTGTAAGGGGTGAAAGGGAGGCCGTTTTTAACCTACGTCTATGAGACAGTAAAGGTTAAAAGTTTAATCATATTCTTACAATTTCTCTTTCTCGGTGTACGGCCACTCCCCAAATTGGAGTCAGTTTTGAACACATTTCAAAATTCTTAAATACATTTTGGAGGACAGGGACGGCTGTAAGGGGTGAAAGGGAGGCCGTTTTTAACCTACGTCTATGAGACAGTAAAGGTTAAAAGTTGAATCATTTTCTTACAATTTCTCATCCCTGACCTACAGAGAATCGAAAAAAGAATTTACGTAGCTATTTGCCGTAAGACATTCAGGATTGGACCATACACTATTGCCTCTGCTCCAGCATTACAATTGTTTAATAACTTTGTGACCTTAGTTTGCTGCCATCTTTCTCGGTGTACGGCCACTCCCCAAATTGGAGTCAGTTTTGAATACATTTCAAAATTCTTAAATACATTTTGGAGGACAGGGACGGCTGTAAGGGGTGAAAGGGAGGCCGTTTTTAACCTACGTCTATGAGACAGTAAAGGTTAAAAGTTGAATCATTTTCTTACAATTTCTCATCCCTGACCTACAGAGAATCGAAAAAAGAATTTACGTAGCTATTTGCCGTAAGACATTCAGGATTGGACCATACACTATTGCCTCTGCTCCAGCATTAAAATTGTTTATTAACTTTGTGACCTTAGTTTGCTGCCATCTTTCTCGGTGTACGGCCACTCCCCAAATTGGAGTCAGTTTTGAACACATTTCAAAATTCTTAAATACATTTTGGAGGATAGGGACGGCTGTAAGGGGTGAAAGGGAGGCCGATTTTAACCTACGTCTATGAGACAGTAAAGGTTAAAAGTTTAATCATATTCTTACAATTTCTCTTTCTCGGTGTACGGCCACTCCCCAAATTGGGGTCAGTTTTGAACACATTTCAAAATTCTTAAATACATTTTGGAGGACAGGCACGGCTGTAAGGGGTGAAAGGGAGGCCGTTTTTAACCTACGTCTATGAGACAGTAAAGGTTAAAAGTTGAATCATTTTATTACAATTTCTCATCCCTGACCTACAGAGAATCGAAAAAAGAATTTACGTAGCTATTTGCCGTAAGACATTCAGGATTGGACCATACACTATTGCCTCTGCTCCAGCATTACAATTGTTTAATAACTTTGTGACCTTAGTTTGCTGCCATCTTTCTCGGTGTACGGCCACTCCCCAAATTGGAGTCAGTTTTGAATACATTTCAAAATTCTTAAATACATTTTGGAGGACAGGGACGGCTGTAAGGGGTGAAAGGGAGGCCGTTTTTAACCTACGTCTATGAGACAGTAAAGGTTAAAAGTTGAATCATTTTCTTACAATTTCTCATCCCTGACCTACAGAGAATCGAAAAAAGAATTTACGTAGCTATTTGCCGTAAGACATTCAGGATTGGACCATACACTATTGCCTCTGCTCCAGCATTAAAATTGTTTATTAACTTTGTGACCTTAGTTTGCTGCCATCTTTCTCGGTGTACGGCCACTCCCCAAATTGGAGTCAGTTTTGAACACATTTCAAAATTCTTAAATACATTTTGGAGGATAGGGACGGCTGTAAGGGGTGAAAGGGAGGCCGTTTTTAACCTACGTCTATGAGACAGTAAAGGTTAAAAGTTTAATCATATTCTTACAATTTCTCTTTCTCGGTGTACGGCCACTCCCCAAATTGGGGTCAGTTTTGAACACATTTCAAAATTCTTAAATACATTTTGGAGGACAGGCACGGCTGTAAGGGGTGAAAGGGAGGCCGTTTTTAACCTACGTCTATGAGACAGTAAAGGTTAAAAGTTGAATCATTTTATTACAATTTCTCATCCCTGACCTACAGAGAATCGAAAAAAGAATTTACGTAGCTATTTGCCATAAGACATTCAGGATTGGCACATACACTATTGCCTCTGCGCCAGCATTAAAATTGTTTATTAACTTTGTGACCTTAGTTTGCTGCTATCTTTCTCGGTGTATGGCCACTCCCCAAATTGGAGTCAGTTTTGAACACATTTCAAAATTCTTAAATACATTTTGGAGGATAGGGACGGCTGTAAGGGGTGAAAGGGAGGCCGTTTTTAACCTACGTCTATGAGACAGTAAAGGTTAAAAGTTTAATCATATTCTTACAATTTCTCTTTCTCGGTGTACGGCCACTCCCCAAATTGGAGTCAGTTTTGAACACATTTCAAAATTCTTAAATACATTTTGGAGGACAGGGACGGCTGTAAGGGGAGAAAGGGAGGCCGTTTTTAACCTACGTCTATGAGACAGTAAAGGTTAAAAGTTGAATCATTTTATGACAATTTCTCATCCCTGACCTACAGAGAATCGAAAAAAGAATTTACGTAGCTATTTGCCATGAGACATTCAGGATTGGACCATACACTATTGCCTCTGCGCCAGCATTAAAATTGTTTATTAACTTTGTGACCTTAGTTTGCTGCCATCTTTCTCGGTGTACGGCCACTCCCCAAATTGGAGTCAGTTTTGAACACATTTCAAAATTCTTAAATACATTTTGGAGGACAGGGACGGCTGTAAGGGGTGAAAGGGAGGCCGTTTTTAACCTACGTCTATGAGACAGTAAAGGTTAAAAGTTGAATCATTTTCTTACAATTTCTCATCCCTGACCTACAGAGAATCGAAAAAAGAATTTACGTAGCTATTTGCCGTAAGACATTCAGGATTGGACCATACACTATTGCCTCTGCTCCAGCATTAAAATTGTTTATTAACTTTGTGACCTTAGTTTGCTGCCATCTTTCTCGGTGTACGGCCACTCCCCAAATTGGAGTCAGTTTTGAACACATTTCAAAATTCTTAAATACATTTTGGAGGATAGGGACGGCTGTAAGGGGTGAAAGGGAGGCCGTTTTTAACCTACGTCTATGAGACAGTAAAGGTTAAAAGTTTAATCATATTCTTACAATTTCTCTTTCTCGGTGTACGGCCACTCCCCAAATTGGAGTCAGTTTTGAACACATTTCAAAATTCTTAAATACATTTTGGAGGACAGGGACGGCTGTAAGGGGTGAAAGGGAGGCCGTTTTTAACCTACGTCTATGAGACAGTAAAGGTTAAAAGTTGAATCATTTTCTTACAATTTCTCATCCCTGACCTACAGAGAATCGAAAAAAGAATTTACGTAGCTATTTGCCGTAAGACATTCAGGATTGGACCATACACTATTGCCTCTGCTCCAGCATTAAAATTGTTTATTAACTTTGTGACCTTAGTTTGCTGCCATCTTTCTCGGTGTACGGCCACTCCCCAAATTGGAGTCAGTTTTGAACACATTTCAAAATTCTTAAATACATTTTGGAGGATAGGGACGGCTGTAAGGGATGAAAGGGAGGCCGTTTTTAACCTACGTCTATGAGACAGTAAAGGTTAAAAGTTTAATCATATTCTTACAATTTCTCTTTCTCGGTCAACGGCCACTCCCCAAATTGGAGTCAGTTTTGAACACATTTCAAAATTCTTAAATACATTTTGGAGGACAGGGACGGCTGTAAGGGGTGAAAGGGAGGCCGTTTTTAACCTACGTCTATGAGACAGTAAAGGTTAAAAGTTTAATCATATTCTTACAATTTCTCTTTCTCGGTGTACGGCCACTCCCCAAATTGGAGTCAGTTTTGAACACATTTCAAAATTCTTAAATACATTTTGGAGGACAGGGACGGCTGTAAGGGGTGAAAGGGAGGCCGTTTTTAACCTACGTCTATGAGACAGTAAAGGTTAAAAGTTTAATCATATTCTTACAATTTCTCTTTCTCGGTGTACGGCCACTCCCCAAATTGGAGTCAGTTTTGAACACATTTCAAAATTCTTAAATACATTTTGGAGGACAGGGACGGCTGTAAGGGGTGAAAGGGAGGCCGTTTTTAACCTACGTCTATGAGACAGTAAAGGTTAAAAGTTGAATCATTTTCTTACAATTTCTCATCCCTGACCTACAGAGAATCGAAAAAAGAATTTACGTAGCTATTTGCCGTAAGACATTCAGGATTGGACCATACACTATTGCCTCTGCTCCAGCATTAAAATTGTTTAATAACTTTGTGACCTTAGTTTGCTGCCATCTTTCTCGGTGTACGGCCACTCCCCAAATTGGAGTCAGTTTTGAACACATTTCAAAATTCTTAAATACATTTTGGAGGACAGGGACGGCTGTAAGGGATGAAAGGGAGGCCGTTTTTAACCTACGTCTATGAGACAGTAAAGGTTAAAAGTTTAATCATATTCTTACAATTTCTCTTTCTCGGTCAACGGCCACTCCCCAAATTGGAGTCAGTTTTGAACACATTTCAAAATTCTTAAATACATTTTGGAGGACAGGGACGGCTGTAAGGGGTGAAAGGGAGGCCGTTTTTAACCTACGTCTATGAGACAGTAAAGGTTAAAAGTTGAATCATTTTCTTACAATTTCTCATCCCTGACCTACAGAGAATCGAAAAAAGAATTTACGTAGCTATTTGCCGTAAGACATTCAGGATTGGACCATACACTATTGCCTCTGCTCCAGCATTAAAATTGTTTAATAACTTTGTGACCTTAGTTTGCTGCCATCTTTCTCGGTGTACGGCCACTCCCCAAATTGGAGTCAGTTTTGAACACATTTCAAAATTCTTAAATACATTTTGGAGGACAGGGACGGCTGTAAGGGGTGAAAGGGAGGCCGTTTTTAACCTACGTCTATGAGACAGTAAAGGTTAAAAGTTGAATCATTTTATTACAATTTCTCATCCCTGACCTACAGAGAATCGAAAAAAGAATTTACGTAGCTATTTGCCATAAGACATTCAGGATTGGAACATACACTATTGCCTCTGCTCCAGCATTAAAATTGTTTATTAACTTTGTGACCTTAGTTTGCTGCCATCTTTCTCGGTGTACGGCCACTCCCCAAATTGGAGTCAGTTTTGAACACATTTCAAAATTCTTAAATACATTTTGGAGGATAGGGACGGCTGTAAGGGGTGAAAGGGAGGCCGTTTTTAACCTACGTCTATGAGACAGTAAAGGTTAAAAGTTTAATCATATTCTTACAATTTCTCTTTCTCGGTGTACGGCCACTCCCCAAATTGGAGTCAGTTTTGAACACATTTCAAAATTCTTAAATACATTTTGGAGGACAGGGACGGCTGTAAGGGGTGAAAGGGAGGCCGTTTTTAACCTACGTCTATGAGACAGTAAAGGTTAAAAGTTGAATCATTTTCTTACAATTTCTCATCCCTGACCTACAGAGAATCGAAAAAAGAATTTACGTAGCTATTTACCGTAAGACATTCAGGATTGGACCATACACTATTGCCTCTGCTCCAGCATTAAAATTGTTTAATAACTTTGTGACCTTAGTTTGCTGCCATCTTTCTCGGTGTACGGCCACTCCCCAAATTGGAGTCAGTTTTGAACACATTTCAAAATTCTTAAATACATTTTGGAGGACAGGGACGGCTGTAAGGGGTGAAAGGGAGGCCGTTTTTAACCTACGTCTATGAGACAGTAAAGGTTAAAAGTTGAATCATTTTCTTACAATTTCTCATCCCTGACCTACAGAGAATCGAAAAAAGAATTTACGTAGCTATTTGCCGTAAGACATTCAGGATTGGACCATACACTATTGCCTCTGCTCCAGCATTAAAATTGTTTATTAACTTTGTGACCTTAGTTTGCTGCCATCTTTCTCGGTGTACGGCCACTCCCCAAATTGGAGTCAGTTTTGAACACATTTCAAAATTCTTAAATACATTTTGGAGGATAGGGACGGCTGTAAGGGATGAAAGGGAGGCCGTTTTTAACCTACGTCTATGAGACAGTAAAGGTTAAAAGTTTAATCATATTCTTACAATTTCTCTTTCTCGGTCAACGGCCACTCCCCAAATTGGAGTCAGTTTTGAACACATTTCAAAATTCTTAAATACATTTTGGAGGACAGGGACGGCTGTAAGGGGTGAAAGGGAGGCCGTTTTTAACCTACGTCTATGAGACAGTAAAGGTTAAAAGTTGAATCATTTTCTTACAATTTCTCATCCCTGACCTACAGAGAATCGAAAAAAGAATTTACGTAGCTATTTGCCGTAAGACATTCAGGATTGGACCATACACTATTGCCTCTGCTCCAGCATTAAAATTGTTTAATAACTTTGTGACCTTAGTTTGCTGCCATCTTTCTCGGTGTACGGCCACTCCCCAAATTGGAGTCAGTTTTGAACACATTTCAAAATTCTTAAATACATTTTGGAGGACAGGGACGGCTGTAAGGGGTGAAAGGGAGGCCGTTTTTAACCTACGTCTATGAGACAGTAAAGGTTAAAAGTTGAATCATTTTATTACAATTTCTCATCCCTGACCTACAGAGAATCGAAAAAAGAATTTACGTAGCTATTTGCCATAAGACATTCAGGATTGGAACATACACTATTGCCTCTGCGCCAGCATTAAAACTGTTTATTAACTTTGTGACCTTAGTTTGCTGCCATCTTTCTCGGTGTATGGCCACTCCCCAAATTGGAGTCAGTTTTGAACACATTTCAAAATTCTTAAATACATTTTGGAGGATAGGGACGGCTGTAAGGGGTGAAAGGGAGGCCGTTTTTAACCTACGTCTATGAGACAGTAAAGGTTAAAAGTTTAATCATATTCTTACAATTTCTCTTTCTCGGTCTACGGCCACTCCCCAAATTGGAGTCAGTTTTGAACACATTTCAAAATTCTTAAATACATTTTGGAGGACAGGGACGGCTGTAAGGGGTGAAAGGGAGGCCGTTTTTAACCTACGTCTATGAGACAGTAAAGGTTAAAAGTTGAATCATTTTCTTACAATTTCTCATCCCTGACCTACAGAGAATCGAAAAAAGAATTTACGTAGCTATTTGCCGTAAGACATTCAGGATTGGACCATACACTATTGCCTCTGCTCCAGCATTAAAATTGTTTAATAACTTTGTGACCTTAGTTTGCTGCCATCTTTCTCGGTGTACGGCCACTCCCCAAATTGGAGTCAGTTTTGAACACATTTCAAAATTCTTAAATACATTTTGGAGGACAGGGACGGCTGTAAGGGGTGAAAGGGAGGCCGTTTTTAACCTACGTCTATGAGACAGTAAAGGTTAAAAGTTGAATCATTTTATTACAATTTCTCATCCCTGACCTACAGAGAATCGAAAAAAGAATTTACGTAGCTATTTGCCATAAGACATTCAGGATTGGAACATACACTATTGCCTCTGCGCCAGCATTAAAATTGTTTATTAACTTTGTGACCTTAGTTTGCTGCCATCTTTCTCGGTGTACGGCCACTCCCCAAATTGGAGTCAGTTTTGAACACATTTCAAAATTCTTAAATACATTTTGGAGGATAGGGACGGCTGTAAGGGGTGAAAGGGAGGCCGTTTTTAACCTACGTCTATGAGACAGTAAAGGTTAAAAGTTTAATCATATTCTTACAATTTCTCTTTCTCGGTGTACGGCCACTCCCCAAATTGGAGTCAGTTTTGAACACATTTCAAAATTCTTAAATACATTTTGGAGGACAGGGACGGCTGTAAGGGGTGAAAGGGAGGCCGTTTTTAACCTACGTCTATGAGACAGTAAAGGTTAAAAGTTGAATCATTTTCTTACAATTTCTCATCCCTGACCTACAGAGAATCGAAAAAAGAATTTACGTAGCTATTTGCCGTAAGACATTCAGGATTGGACCATACACTATTGCCTCTGCTCCAGCATTAAAATTGTTTAATAACTTTGTGACCTTAGTTTGCTGCCATCTTTCTCGGTGTACGGCCACTCCCCAAATTGGAGTCAGTTTTGAACACATTTCAAAATTCTTAAATACATTTTGGAGGACAGGGACGGCTGTAAGGGGTGAAAGGGAGGCCGTTTTTAACCTACGTCTATGAGACAGTAAAGGTTAAAAGTTGAATCATTTTCTTACAATTTCTCATCCCTGACCTACAGAGAATCGAAAAAAGAATTTACGTAGCTATTTGCCGTAAGACATTCAGGATTGGACCATACACTATTGCCTCTGCTCCAGCATTAAAATTGTTTATTAACTTTGTGACCTTAGTTTGCTGCCATCTTTCTCGGTGTACGGCCACTCCCCAAATTGGAGTCAGTTTTGAACACATTTCAAAATTCTTAAATACATTTTGGAGGATAGGGACGGCTGTAAGGGGTGAAAGGGAGGCCGTTTTTAACCTACGTCTATGAGACAGTAAAGGTTAAAAGTTTAATCATATTCTTACAATTTCTCTTTCTCGGTGTACGGCCACTCCCCAAATTGGGGTCAGTTTTGAACACATTTCAAAATTCTTAAATACATTTTGGAGGACAGGCACGGCTGTAAGGGGTGAAAGGGAGGCCGTTTTTAACCTACGTCTATGAGACAGTAAAGGTTAAAAGTTGAATCATTTTATTACAATTTCTCATCCCTGACCTACAGAGAATCGAAAAAAGAATTTACGTAGCTATTTGCTATAAGACATTCAGGATTGGAACATACACTATTGCCTCTGCGCCAGCATTAAAATTGTTTATTAACTTTGTGACCTTAGTTTGCTGCCATCTTTCTCGGTGTATGGCCACTCCTCAAATTGGAGTCAGTTTTGAACACATTTCAAAATTCTTAAATACATTTTGGAGGATAGGGACGGCTGTAAGGGGTGAAAGGGAGGCCGTTTTTAACCTACGTCTATGAGACAGTAAAGGTTAAAAGTTTAATCATATTCTTACAATTTCTCTTTCTCGGTGTACGGCCACTCCCCAAATTGGAGTCAGTTTTGAACACATTTCAAAATTCTTAAATACATTTTGGAGGACAGGGACGGCTGTAAGGGGTGAAAGGGAGGCCGTTTTTAACCTACGTCTATGAGACAGTAAAGGTTAAAAGTTGAATCATTTTATGACAATTTCTCATCCCTGACCTACAGAGAATCGAAAAAAGAATTTACGTAGCTATTTGCCATAAGACATTCAGGATTGGACCATACACTATTGCCTCTGCGCCAGCATTAAAATTGTTTATTAACTTTGTGACCTTAGTTTGCTGCCATCTTTCTCGGTGTACGGCCACTCCCCAAATTGGAGTCAGTTTTGAACACATTTCAAAATTCTTAAATACATTTTGGAGGACAGGGACGGCTGTAAGGGGTGAAAGGGAGGCCGTTTTTAACCTACGTCTATGAGACAGTAAAGGTTAAAAGTTGAATCATTTTCTTACAATTTCTCATCCCTGACCTACAGAGAATCGAAAAAAGAATTTACGTAGCTATTTGCCGTAAGACATTCAGGATTGGACCATACACTATTGCCTCTGCTCCAGCATTAAAATTGTTTATTAACTTTGTGACCTTAGTTTGCTGCCATCTTTCTCGGTGTACGGCCACTCCACAAATTGGAGTCAGTTTTGAACACATTTCAAAATTCTTAAATACATTTTGGAGGATAGGGACGGCTGTAAGGGGTGAAAGGGAGGCCGTTTTTAACCTACGTCTATGAGACAGTAAAGGTTAAAAGTTTAATCATATTCTTACAATTTCTCTTTCTCGGTGTACGGCCACTCCCCAAATTGGAGTCAGTTTTGAACACATTTCAAAATTCTTAAATACATTTTGGAGGACAGGGACGGCTGTAAGGGGTGAAAGGGAGGCCGTTTTTAACCTACGTCTATGAGACAGTAAAGGTTAAAAGTTGAATCATTTTCTTACAATTTCTCATCCCTGACCTACAGAGAATCGAAAAAAGAATTTACGTAGCTATTTGCCGTAAGACATTCAGGATTGGACCATACACTATTGCCTCTGCTCCAGCATTAAAATTGTTTAATAAATTTGTGACCTTAGTTTGCTGCCATCTTTCTCGGTGTACGGCCACTCCCCAAATTGGAGTCAGTTTTGAACACATTTCAAAATTCTTAAATACATTTTGGAGGACAGGGACGGCTGTAAGGGGTGAAAGGGAGGCCGTTTTTAACCTACGTCTATGAGACAGTAAAGGTTAAAAGTTGAATCATTTTATTACAATTTCTCATCCCTGACCTACAGAGAATCGAAAAAAGAATTTACGTAGCTATTTGCCATAAGACATTCAGGATTGGAACATACACTATTGCCTCTGCGCCAGCATTAAAACTGTTTATTAACTTTGTGACCTTAGTTTGCTGCCATCTTTCTCGGTGTATGGCCACTCCCCAAATTGGAGTCAGTTTTGAACACATTTCAAAATTCTTAAATACATTTTGGAGGATAGGGACGGCTGTAAGGGGTGAAAGGGAGGCCGTTTTTAACCTACGTCTATGAGACAGTAAAGGTTAAAAGTTTAATCATATTCTTACAATTTCTCTTTCTCGGTGTACGGCCACTCCCCAAATTGGAGTCAGTTTTGAACACATTTCAAAATTCTTAAATACATTTTGGAGGACAGGGACGGCTGTAAGGGGTAAAAGGGAGGCCGTTTTTAACCTACGTCTATGAGACAGTAAAGGTTAAAAGTTGAATCATTTTCTTACAATTTCTCATCCCTGACCTACAGAGAATCGAAAAAAGAATTTACGTAGCTATTTGCCGTAAGACATTCAGGATTGGACCATACACTATTGCCTCTGCTCCAGCATTAAAATTGTTTATTAACTTTGTGACCTTAGTTTGCTGCCATCTTTCTCGGTGTACGGCCACTCCCCAAATTGGAGTCAGTTTTGAACACATTTCAAAATTCTTAAATACATTTTGGAGGATAGGGACGGCTGTAAGGGGTGAAAGGGAGGCCGTTTTTAACCTACGTCTATGAGACAGTAAAGGTTAAAAGTTTAATCATATTCTTACAATTTCTCTTTCTCGGTGTACGGCCACTCCCCAAATTGGAGTCAGTTTTGAACACATTTCAAAATTCTTAAATACATTTTGGAGGACAGGGACGGCTGTAAGGGGTGAAAGGGAGGCCGTTTTTAACCTACGTCTATGAGACAGTAAAGGTTAAAAGTTGAATCATTTTACAATTTCTCATCCCTGACCTACAGAGAATCGAAAAAAGAATTTACGTAGCTATTTGCCGTAAGAGATTCAGGATTGGACCATACACTATTGCCTCTGCTCCAGCATTAAAATTGTTTATTAACTTTGTGACCTTAGTTTGCTGCCATCTTTCTCGGTGTATGGCCACTCCCCAAATTGGAGTCAGTTTTGAACACATTTCAAAATTCTTAAATATATTTTGGAGGACAGGGACGGCTGTAAGGGGTGAAAGGGAGGCCGTTTTTAACCTACATCTATGAGACAGTAAAGGTTAAAAGTTGAATCATTTTCTTACAATTTCTCTTTCTCGGTGTACTGCCACTCCCCAAATTGGAGTCAGTTTTGAACACATTTCAAACTTCTTAAATACATTTTGGAGGACAGGGACGGCTGTAAGGGGTGAAAGGGAGGCCGTTTTTAACCTACGTCTATGAAACAGTAAAGGTTAAAAGTTGAATCATTTTCTTACAATTTCTCTTTCTCGGTGTACGGCCACTCCCCAAATTGGAGTCAGTTTTGAACACATTTCAAAATTCTTAAATACATTTTGGAGGACAGGGACGGCTGTAAGGGGTGAAAGGGAGGCCGTTTTTAACCTACGTCTATGAGACAGTAAAGGTTAAAAGTTGAATCATTTTCTTACAATTTCTCATCCCTGACCTACAGAGAATCGAAAAAAGAATTTACGTAGCTATTTGCCGTAAGACATTCAGGATTGGACCATACACTATTGCCTCTGCGCCAGCATTAAAATTGTTTATTAACTTTGTGACCTTTGTTTGCTGCCATCTTTCTCGGTGTACGGCCACTCCCCAAATTGGAGTCAGTTTTGAACACATTTCAAAATTCTTAAATACATTTTGGAGGATAGGGACGGCTGTAAGGGGTGAAAGGGAGGCCGTTTTTAACCTACGTCTATGAGACAGTAAAGGTTAAAAGTTGAATCATTTTCTTACAATTTCTCTTTCTCGGTGTACGGCCACTCCCCAAATTGGAGTCAGTTTTGAACACATTTCAAAATTCTTAAATACATTTTGGAGGACAGGGACGGCTGTAAGGGGTGAAAGGGAGGCCGTTTTTAACCTACGTCTATGAGACAGTAAAGGTTAAAAGTTGAATCATTTTCTTACAATTTCTCATCCCTGACCTACAGAGAATCGAAAAAAGAATTTACGTAGCTATTTGCCGTAAGAGATTCAGAATTGGACCATACACTATTGCCTCTGCTCCAGCATTAAAATTGTTTATTAACTTTGTGATCTTAGTTTGCTGCCATCTTTCTCGGTGTACGGCCACTCCCCAAATTGGAGTCAGTTTTGAACACATTTCAAAATTCTTAAATACATTTTGGAGGACAGGGACGGCTGTAAGGGGTGAAAGGGAGGCCGTTTTTAACCTACGTCTATGAGACAGTAAAGGTTAAAAGTTGAATCATTTTCTTACAATTTCTCTTTCTCGGTGTACGGCCACTCCCCAAATTGGAGTCAGTTTTGAACACATTTCAAAATTCTTAAATACATTTTGGAGGACAGGGACGGCTGTAAGGGGTGAAAGGGAGGCCGTTTTTAACCTACGTCTATGAGACAGTAAAGGTTAAAAGTTGAATCATTTTCTTACAATTTCTCATCCCGGACCTACAGAGAATCGAAAAAAGAATTTACGTAGCTATTTGCCGTAAGACATTCAGGATTGGACCATACACTATTGCCTCTGCGCCAGCATTAAAATTGTTTATTAACTTTGTGACCTTTGTTTGCTGCCATCTTTCTCGGTGTACGGCCACTCCCCAAATTGGAGTCAGTTTTGAACACATTTCAAAATTCTTAAATACATTTTGGAGGACAGGGACGGCTGTAAGGGGTGAAAGGGAGGCCGTTTTTAACCTACGTCTATGAGACAGTAAAGGTTAAAAGTTGAATCATTTTCTTACAATTTCTCTTTCTCGGTGTACGGCCACTCCCCAAATTGGAGTCAGTTTTGAACACATTTCAAAATTCTTAAATACATTTTGGAGGACAGGGACGGCTGTAAGGGGTGAAAGGGAGGCCGTTTTTAACCTACGTCTATGAGACAGTAATGGTTAAAAGTTTAATCATTTTCTTACAATTTCTCATCCCTGACCTACAGAGAATCGAAAAAAGAATTTACGTAGCTATTTGCCGTAAGACATTCAGGATTGGACCATACACTATTGCCTCTGCTCCAGCATTAAAATTGTTTATTAACTTTGTGACCTTAGTTTGCTGCCATCTTTCTCGGTGTACGGCCACTCCCCAAATTGGAGTCAGTTTTGAACACATTTCAAAATTCTTAAATACATTTTGGAGGACAGGGACGGCTGTAAGGGGTGAAAGGGAGGCCGTTTTTAACCTACGTCTATGAGACCGTAAAGGTTAAAAGTTGAATCATTTTCTTACAATTTCTCATCCCTGACCTACAGAGAATCGAAAAAAGAATTTACGTAGCTATTTGCCCTAAGACATTCAGGATTGGACCATACACTATTGCCTCTGCTCCAGCATTAAAATTGTTTATTAACTTTGTGACCTTAGTTTGCTGCCATCTTTCTCGGTGTACGGCCACTCCCCAAATTGGAGTCAGTTTTGAACACATTTCAAAATTCTTAAATACATTTTGGAGGACAGGGACGGCTGTAAGGGGTGAAAGGGAGGCCGTTTTTAACCTACGTCTATGAGACAGTAAAGGTTAAAAGTTTAATCATATTCTTACAATTTCTCTTTCTCGGTGTACGGCCACTCCCCAAATTGGAGGCAGTTTTGAACACATTTCAAAATTCTTAAATACATTTTGGAGGACAGGGACGGCTGTAAGGGGTGAACGGGAGGCCGTTTTTAACCTACGTCTATGAGACAGTAAAGGTTAAAAGTTGAATCATTTTCTTACAATTTCTCATCCCTGACCTACAGAGAATCGAAAAAAGAATTTACGTAGCTATTTGCCATAAGAGATTCAGAATTGGACCATACACTATTGCCTCTGCTCCAGCATTAAAATTGTTTAATAACTTTGTGATCTTAGTTTGCTGCCATCTTTCTCGGTGTACGGCCACTCCCCAAATTGGAGTCAGTTTTGAACACATTTCAAAATTCTTAAATACATTTTGGAGGACAGGGACGGCTGTAAGGGGTGAAAGGGAGGCCGTTTTTAACCTACGTCTATGAGACAGTAAAGGTTAAAAGTTGAATCATTTTCTTACAATTTCTCATCCCTGACCTACAGAGAATCGAAAAAAGAATTTACGTAGCTATTTGCCGTAAGACATTCAGGATTGGACCATACACTATTGCCTCTGCTCCAGCATTAAAATTGTTTAATAACTTTGTGACCTTAGTTTGCTGCCATCTTTCTCGGTGTACGGCCACTCCCCAAATTGGAGTCAGTTTTGAACACATTTCAAAATTCTTAAATACATTTTGGAGGACAGGGACGGCTGTAAGGGGTGAAAGGGAGGCCGTTTTTAACCTACGTCTATGAGACAGTAAAGGTTAAAAGTTGAATCATTTTCTTACAATTTCTCATCCCTGACCTACAGAGAATCGAAAAAAGAATTTACGTAGCTATTTGCCGTAAGACATTCAGGATTGGACCATACACTATTGCCTCTGCTCCAGCATTAAAATTGTTTATTAACTTTGTGACCTTAGTTTGCTGCCATCTTTCTCGGTGTACGTCCACTCCCCAAATTGGAGTCAGTTTTGAACACATTTCAAAATTCTTAAATACATTTTGGAGGATAGGGACGGCTGTAAGGGGTGAAAGGGAGGCCGTTTTTAACCTACGTCTATGAGACAGTAAAGGTTAAAAGTTTAATCATATTCTTACAATTTCTCTTTCTCGGTGTACGGCCACTCCCCAAATTGGAGTCAGTTTTGAACACATTTCAAAATTCTTAAATACATTTTGGAGGACAGGGACGGCTGTAAGGGGTGAAAGGGAGGCCGTTTTTAACCTACGTCTATGAGACAGTAAAGGTTAAAAGTTGAATCATTTTATTACAATTTCTCATCCCTGACCTACAGAGAATCGAAAAAAGAATTTACGTAGCTATTTGCCATAAGACATTCAGGATTGGAACATACACTATTGCCTCTGCCCCAGCATTAAAATTGTTTATTAACTTTGTGACCTTAGTTTGCTGCCATCTTTCTCGGTGTATGGCCACTCCCCAAATTGGAGTCAGTTTTGAACACATTTCAAAATTCTTAAATACATTTTGGAGGATAGGGACGGCTGTAAGGGGTGAAAGGGACGCCGTTTTTAACCTACGTCTATGAGACAGTAAAGGTTAAAAGTTTAATCATATTCTTACAATTTCTCTTTCTCGGTGTACGGCCACTCCCCAAATTGGAGTCAGTTTTGAACACTTTTCAAAATTCTTAAATACATTTTGGAGGACAGGGACGGCTGTAAGGGGTAAAAGGGAGGCCGTTTTTAACCTACGTCTATGAGACAGTAAAGGTTAAAAGTTGAATCATTTTATGACAATTTCTCATCCCTGACCTACAGAGAATCGAAAAAAGAATTTACGTAGCTATTTGCCGTAAGACATTCAGGATTGGACCATACACTATTGCCTCTGCTCCAGCATTAAAATTGTTTATTAACTTTGTGACCTTAGTTTGCTGCCATCTTTCTCGGTGTACGGCCACTCCCCAAATTGGAGTCAGTTTTGAACACATTTCAAAATTCTTAAATACATTTTGGAGGATAGGGACGGCTGTAAGGGGTGAAAGGGAGGCCGTTTTTAACCTACGTCTATGAGACAGTAAAGGTTAAAAGTTTAATCATATTCTTACAATTTCTCTTTCTCGGTGTACGGCCACTCCCCAAATTGGAGTCAGTTTTGAACACATTTCAAAATTCTTAAATACATTTTGGAGGACAGGGACGGCTGTAAGGGGTGAAAGGGAGGCCGTTTTTAACCTACGTCTATGAGACAGTAAAGGTTAAAAGTTGAATCATTTTCTTACAATTTCTCATCCCTGACCTACAGAGAATCGAAAAAAGAATTTACGTAGCTATTTGCCGTAAGACATTCAGGATTGGACCATACACTATTGCCTCTGCTCCAGCATTAAAATTGTTTAATAACTTTGTGACCTTAGTTTGCTGCCATCTTTCTCGGTGTACGGCCACTCCCCAAATTGGAGTCAGTTTTGAACACATTTCAAAATTCTTAAATACATTTTGGAGGACAGGGACGGCTGTAAGGGGTGAAAGGGAGGCCGTTTTTAACCTACGTCTATGAGACAGTAAAGGTTAAAAGTTGAATCATTTTCTTACAATTTCTCTTTCTCGGTGTACTGCCACTCCCCAAATTGGAGTCAGTTTTGAACACATTTCAAAATTCTTAAATACATTTTGGAGGACAGGGACGGCTGTAAGGGGTGAAAGGGAGGCCGTTTTTAACCTACGTCTATGAGACAGTAAAGATTAAATGTTGAATCATTTTCTTACAATTTCTCTTTCTCGGTGTACGGCCACTCCCCAAATTGGAGTCAGTTTTGAACACATTTCAAAATTCTTAAATACATTTTGGAGGACAGGGACGGCTGTAAGGGGTGAAAGGGAGGCCGTTTTTAACCTACGTCTATGAGACAGTAAAGGTTAAGAGTTGAATCATTTTCTTACAATTTCTCTTTCTCGGTGTACTGCCACTCCCCAAATTGGAGTCAGTTTTGAACACATTTCAAAATTCTTAAATACATTTTGGAGGATAGGGACGGCTGTAAGGGGTGAAAGGGAGGCCGTTTTTAACCTACGTCTATGAGACAGTAAAGGTTAAAAGTTTAATCATATTCTTACAATTTCTCTTTCTCGGTGTACGGCCACTCCCCAAATTGGAGTCAGTTTTGAACACATTTCAAAATTCTTAAATACATTTTGGAGGACAGGGACAGCTGTAAGGGGTGAAAGGGAGGCCGTTTTTAACCTACGTCTATGAGACAGTAAAGGTTAAAAGTTGAATCATTTTATTACAATTTCTCATCCCTGACCTACAGAGAATCGAAAAAAGAATTTACGTAGCTATTTGCCATAAGACATTCAGGATTGGAACATACACTATTGCCTCTGCGCCAGCATTAAAATTGTTTATTAACTTTGTGACCTTAGTTTGCTGCCATCTTTCTCGGTGTATGGCCACTCCCCAAATTAGAGTCAGTTTTGAACACATTTCAAAATTCTTAAATACATTTTGGA
Source organism: Lissotriton helveticus (assembly GCF_964261635.1). NCBI lineage: Eukaryota > Metazoa > Chordata > Amphibia > Caudata > Salamandridae > Lissotriton > Lissotriton helveticus. Next base: position 883,910,172 of record NC_136073.1, read on the forward strand.
GGATAGGGACGGCTGTAAGGGGTGAAAGGGAGGCCGTTTTTAACCTACGTCTATGAGACAGTAAAGGTTAAAAGTTTAATCATATTCTTACAATTTCTCTTTCTCGGTGTACGGCCACTCCCCAAATTGGAGTCAGTTTTGAACACATTTCAAAATTCTTAAATACATTTTGGAGGACAGGGACGGCTGTAAGGGGTGAAAGGGAGGCCGTTTTTAACCTACGTCTATGAGACAGTAAAGGTTAAAAGTTGAATCATTTTATGACAATTTCTCATCCCTGACCTACAGAGAATCGAAAAAAGAATTTACGTAGCTATTTGCCATAAGACATTCAGGATTGGACCATACACTATTGCCTCTGCGCCAGCATTAAAATTGTTTATTAACTTTGTGACCTTAGTTTGCTGCCATCTTTCTCGGTGTACGGCCACTCCCCAAATTGGAGTCAGTTTTGAACACATTTCAAAATTCTTAAATACATTTTGGAGGACAGGGACGGCTGTAAGGGGTGAAAGGGAGGCCGTTTTTAACCTACGTCTATGAGACAGTAAAGGTTAAAAGTTGAATCATTTTCTTACAATTTCTCTTTCTCGGTGTACTGCCACTCCCCAAATTGGAGTCAGTTTTGAACACATTTCAAAATTCTTAAATACATTTTGGAGGACAGGGACGGCTGTAAGGGGTAAAAGGGAGGCCGTTTTTAACCTACGTCTATGAGACAGTAAAGGTTAAAAGTTGAATCATTTTATTACAATTTCTCATCCCTGACCTACAGAGAATCGAAAAAAGAATTTACGTAGCTATTTGCCATAAGACATTCAGGATTGGACCATACACTATTGCCTCTGCGCCAGCATTAAAATTGTTTATTAACTTTGTGACCTTAGTTTGCTGCCATCTTTCTCGGTGTATGGCCACTCCCCAAATTGGAGTCAGTTTTGAACACATTTCAAAATTCTTAAATACATTTTGGAGGACAGGGACGGCTGTAAGGGGTGAAAGGGAGGCCGTTTTTAACCTACGTCTATGAGACAGTAAAGGTTAAGAGTTGAATCATTTTCTTACAATTTCTCTTTCTCGGTGTACTGCCACTCCCCAAATTGGAGTCAGTTTTGAACACATTTCAAAATTCTTAAATACATTTTGGAGGACAGGGACGGCTGTAAGGGGTGAAAGGGAGGCCGTTTTTAACCTACGTCTATGAGACAGTAAAGGTTAAATGTTGAATCATTTTCTTACAATTTCTCTTTCTCGGTGTACGGCCACTCCCCAAATTGGAGTCAGTTTTGAACACATTTCAAAATTCTTAAATACATTTTGGAGGACAGGGACGGCTGTAAGGGGTGAAAGGGAGGCCGTTTTTAACCTACGTCTATGAGACAGTAAAGGTTAAAAGTTGAATAATTTTCTTACAATTTCTCTTTCTCGGTGTACTGCCACTCCCCAAATTGGAGTCAGTTTTGAACACATTTCAAAATTCTTAAATACATTTTGGAGGACAGGGACGGCTGTAAGGGGTGAAAGAGAGGCCGTTTTTAACCTACGTCTATGAGACAGTAAAGGTTAAATGTTGAATCATTTTCTTACAATTTCTTTCTCGGTGTACGGCCACTCCCCAAATTGGAGTCAGTTTTGAACACATTTCAAAATTCTTAAATACATTTTGGAGGACAGGGACGGCTGTAAGGGGTGAAAGGGAGGCCGTTTTTAACCTACGTCTATGAGACAGTAAAGGTTAAAAGTTGAATAATTTTCTTACAATTTCTCTTTCTCGGTGTACTGCCACTCCCCAAATTGGAGTCAGTTTTGAACACATTTCAAAATTCTTAAATACATTTTGGAGGACAGGGACGGCTGTAAGGGGTGAAAGGGAGGCCGTTTTTAACCTACGTCTATGAGACAGTAAAGGTTAAAAGTTGAATCATTTTCTTACAATTTCTCATCCCTGACCTACAGAGAATCGAAAAAAGAATTTACGTAGCTATTTGCCGTAAGACATTCAGGATTGGACCATACACTATTGCCTCTGCTCCAGCATTAAAATTGTTTAATTACTTTGTGACCTTAGTTTGCTGCCATCTTTCTCGGTGTACGGCCACTCCCCAAATTGGAGTCAGTTTTGAACACATTTCAAAATTCTTAAATACATTTTGGAGGACAGGGACGGCTGTAAGGGGTGAAAGGGAGGCCGTTTTTAACCTACGTCTATGAGACAGTAAAGTTTAAAGGTGAATCATTTTATGACAATTTCCCATCCCTGACCTACAGAGAATCGAAAAAAGAATTTACGTAGCTATTTGCCATAAGACATTCAGGATTGGACCATACACTATTGCCTCTGCGCCAGCATTAAAATTGTTTATTAACTTTGTGACCTTAGTTTGCTGCCATCTTTCTCGGTGTACGGCCACTCCCCAAATTGGAGTCAGTTTTGAACACATTTCAAAATTCTTAAATACATTTTGGAGGACAGGGACGGCTGTAAGGGGTGAAAGGGAGGCCGTTTTTAACCTACGTCTATGAGACAGTAAAGGTTAAAAGTTGAATCATTTTCTTACAATTTCTCATCCCTGACCTACAGAGAATCGAAAAAATAATTTACGTAGCTATTTGCCGTAAGACATTCAGGATTGGACCATACACTATTGCCTCTGCTCCTTAGTTTGCTGCCATCTTTCTCGGTGTACGGCCACTCCCCAAATTGGAGTCAGTTTTGAACACATTTCAAAATTCTTAAATACATTTTGGAGGATAGGGACGGCTGTAAGGGGTGAAAGGGAGGCCGTTTTTAACCTACGTCTATGAGACAGTAAAGGTTAAAAGTTTAATCATATTCTTACAATTTCTCTTTCTCGGTGTACGGCCACTCCCCAAATTGGAGTCAGTTTTGAACACATTTCAAAATTCTTAAATACATTTTGGAGGACAGGGACGGCTGTAAGGGGTGAAAGGGAGGCCGTTTTTAACCTACGTCTATGAGACAGTAAAGGTTAAAAGTTGAATCATTTTCTTACAATTTCTCATCCCTGACCTACAGAGAATCGAAAAAAGAATTTACGTAGCTATTTGCCGTAAGACATTCAGGATTGGACCATACACTATTGCCTCTGCTCCAGCATTAAAATTGTTTAATAACTTTGTGACCTTAGTTTGCTGCCATCTTTCTCGGTGTACGGCCACTCCCCAAATTGGAGTCAGTTTTGAACACATTTCAAAATTCTTAAATACATTTTGGAGGACAGGGACGGCTGTAAGGGGTGAAAGGGAGGCCGTTTTTAACCTACGTCTATGAGACAGTAAAGGTTAAAAGTTGAATCATTTTCTTACAATTTCTCATCCCTGACCTACAGAGAATCGAAAAAAGAATTTACGTAGCTATTTGCCGTAAGACATTCAGGATTGGACCATACACTATTGCCTCTGCTCCAGCATTAAAATTGTTTATTAACTTTGTGACCTTAGTTTGCTGCCATCTTTCTCGGTGTACGGCCACTCCCCAAATTGGAGTCAGTTTTGAACACATTTCAAAATTCTTAAATACATTTTGGAGGATAGGGACGGCTGTAAGGGGTGAAAGGGAGGCCGTTTTTAACCTACGTCTATGAGACAGTAAAGGTTAAAAGTTTAATCATATTCTTACAATTTCTCATCCCTGACCTACAGAGAATCGAAAAAAGAATTTACGTAGCTATTTGCCGTAAGACATTCAGGATTGGACCATACACTATTGCCTCTGCTCCAGCATTAAAATTGTTTATTAACTCTGTGACCTTAGTTTGCTGCCATCTTTCTCGGTGTACGGCCACTCCCCAAATTGGAGTCAGTTTTGAACACATTTCAAAATTCTTAAATACATTTTGGAGGATAGGGACGGCTGTAAGGGGTGAAAGGGAGGCCGTTTTTAACCTACGTCTATGAGACAGTAAAGGTTAAAAGTTTAATCATATTCTTACAATTTCTCTTTCTCGGTGTACGGCCACTCCCCAAATTGGAGTCAGTTTTGAACACATTTCAAAATTCTTAAATACATTTTGGAGGACAGGGACGGCTGTAAGGGGTGAAAGGGAGGCCGTTTTTAACCTACGTCTATGAGACAGTAAAGGTTAAAAGTTGAATCCTTTTCTTACAATTTCTCATCCCTGACCTACAGAGAATCGAAAAAAGAATTTACGTAGCTATTTGCCGTAAGACATTCAGGATTGGACCATACACTATTGCCTCTGCTCCAGCATTAAAATTGTTAAATAACTTTGTGACCTTAGTTTGCTGCCATCTTTCTCGGTGTACGGCCACTCCCCAAATTGGAGTCAGTTTTGAACACATTTCAAAATTCTTAAATACATTTTGGAGGACAGGGACGGCTGTAAGGGGTGAAAGGGAGGCCGTTTTTAACCTACGTCTATGAGACAGTAAAGGTTAAAAGTTGAATCATTTTCTTACAATTTCTCATCCCTGACCTACAGAGAATCGAAAAAAGAATTTACGTAGCTATTTGCCGTAAGACATTCAGGATTGGACCATACACTATTGCCTCTGCTCCAGCATTAAAATTGTTTATTAACTTTGTGACCTTAGTTTGCTGCCATCTTTCTCGCTGTACGGCCACTCCCCAAATTGGAGTCAGTTTTGAACACATTTCAAAATTCTTAAATACATTTTGGAGGATAGGGACGGCTGTAAGGGGTGAAAGGGAGGCCTTTTTTAACCTACGTCTATGAGACAGTAAAGGTTAAAAGTTTAATCATATTCTTACAATTTCCCTTTCTCGGTGTACGGCCACTCCCCAAATTGGAGTCAGTTTTGAACACATTTCAAAATTCTTAAATACATTTTGGAGGACAGGGACGGCTGTAAGGGGTGAAAGGGAGGCCGTTTTTAACCTACGTCTATGAGACAGTAAAGGTTAAAAGTTGAATCATTTTATTACAATTTCTCATCCCTGACCTACAGAGAATCGAAAAAAGAATTTACGTAGCTATTTGCCGTAAGACATTCAGGATTGGACCATACACTATTGCCTCTGCTCCAGCATTAAAATTGTTTAATTACTTTGTGACCTTAGTTTGCTGCCATCTTTCTCGGTGTACGGCCACTCCCCAAATTGGAGTCAGTTTTGAACACATTTCAAAATTCTTAAATACATTTTGGAGGACAGGGACGGCTGTAAGGGGTGAAAGGGAGGCCGTTTTTAACCTACGTCTATGAGACAGTAAAGGTTAAAAGTTTAATCATATTCTTACAATTTCTCTTTCTCGGTGTACGGCCACTCCCCAAATTGGAGTCAGTTTTGAACACATTTCAAAATTCTTAAATACATTTTGGAGGACAGGGACGGCTGTAAGGGGTGAAAGGGAGGCCGTTTTTAACCTACGTCTATGAGACAGTAAAGGTTAAAAGTTGAATCATTTTATGACAATTTCTCATCCCTGACCTACAGAGAATCGAAAAAAGAATTTACGTAGCTATTTGCCATAAGACATTCAGGATTGGACCATACACTATTGCCTCTGCGCCAGCATTAAAATTGTTTATTAACTTTGTGACCTTAGTTTGCTGCCATCTTTCTCGGTGTACGGCCACTCCCCAAATTGGAGTCAGTTTTGAACACATTTCAAAATTCTTAAATACATTTTGGAGGATAGGGACGGCTGTAAGGGGTGAAAGGGAGGCCGTTTTTAACCTACGTCTATGAGACAGTAAAGGTTAAAAGTTTAATCATATTCTTACAATTTCTCTTTCTCAGTGTACGGCCACTCCCCAAATTGGAGTCAGTTTTGAACACATTTCAAAATTCTTAAATACATTTTGGAGGACAGGGACGGCTGTAAGGGGTGAAAGGGAGGCCGTTTTTAACCTACGTCTATGAGACAGTAAAGGTTAAAAGTTGAATCATTTTCTTACAATTTCTCATCCCTGACCTACAGAGAATCGAAAAAAGAATTTACGTAGCTATTTGCCGTAAGACATTCAGGATTGGACCATACACTATTGCCTCTGCTCCAGCATTAAAATTGTTTATTAACTTTGTGACCTTAGTTTGCTGCCATCTTTCTCGGTGTACGGCCACTCCCCAAATTGGAGTCAGTTTTGAACACATTTCAAAATTCTTAAATACATTTTGGAGGATAGGGACGGCTGTAAGGGGTGAAAGGGAGGCCGTTTTTAACCTACGTCTATGAGACAGTAAAGGTTAAAAGTTTAATCATATTCTTACAATTTCTCTTTCTCGGTGTACGGCCACTCCTCAAATTGGAGTCAGTTTTGAACACATTTCAAAATTCTTAAATACATTTTGGAGGACAGGGACGGCTGTAAGGGGTGAAAGGGAGGCCGTTTTTAACCTACGTCTATGAGACAGTAAAGGTTAAAAGTTGAATCATTTTATTACAATTTCTCATCCCTGACCTACAGAGAATCGAAAAAAGAATTTACGTAGCTATTTGCCATAAGACATTCAGGATTGGAACATACACTATTGCCTCTGCGCCAGCATTAAAATTGTTTATTAACTTTGTGACCTTAGTTTGCTGCCATCTTTCTCGGTGTATGGCCACTCCCCAAATTGGAGTCAGTTTTGAACACATTTCAAAATTCTTAAATACATTTTGGAGGATAGGGACGGCTGTAAGGGGTGAAAGGGAGGCCGTTTTTAACCTACGTCTATGAGACAGTAAAGGTTAAAAGTTTAATCATATTCTTACAATTTCTCTTTCTCGGTGTACGGCCACTCCCCAAATTGGAGTCAGTTTTGAACACATTTCAAAATTCTTAAATACATTTTGGAGGACAGGGACGGCTGTAAGGGGTGAAAGGGAGGCCGTTTTTAACCTACGTCTATGAGACAGTAAAGGTTAAAAGTTGAATCATTTTATGACAATTTCTCATCCCTGACCTACAGAGAATCGAAAAAAGAATTTACGTAGCTATTTGCCATAAGACATTCAGGATTGGACCATACACTATTGCCTCTGCGCCAGCATTAAAATTGTTTATTAACTTTGTGACCTTAGTTTGCTGCCATCTTTCTCGGTGTACGGCCACTCCCCAAATTGGAGTCAGTTTTGAACACATTTCAAAATTCTTAAATACATTTTGGAGGACAGGGACGGCTGTAAGGGGTGAAAGGGAGGCCGTTTTTAACCTACGTCTATGAGACAGTAAAGGTTAAAAGTTGAATCATTTTCTTACAATTTCTCATCCCTGACCTACAGAGAATCGAAAAAAGAATTTACGTAGCTATTTGCCGTAAGACATTCAGGATTGGACCATACACTATTGCCTCTGCTCCAGCATTAAAATTGTTTATTAACTTTGTGACCTTAGTTTGCTGCCATCTTTCTCGGTGTACGGCCACTCCCCAAATTGGAGTCAGTTTTGAACACATTTCAAAATTCTTAAATACATTTTGGAGGATAGGGACGGCTGTAAGGGGTGAAAGGGAGGCCGTTTTTAACCTACGTCTATGAGACAGTAAAGGTTAAAAGTTTAATCATATTCTTACAATTTCTCTTTCTCGGTGTACGGCCACTCCCCAAATTGGAGTCAGTTTTGAACACATTTCAAAATTCTTAAATACATTTTGGAGGACAGGGACAGCTGTAAGGGGTGAAAGGGAGGCCGTTTTTAACCTACGTCTATGAGACAGTAAAGGTTAAAAGTTGAATCATTTTCTTACAATTTCTCATCCCTGACCTACAGAGAATCGAAAAAAGAATTTACGTAGCTATTTGCCGTAAGACATTCAGGATTGGACCATACACTATTGCCTCTGCTCCAGCATTAAAATTGTTTAATAACTTTGTGACCTTAGTTTGCTGCCATCTTTCTCGGTGTACGGCCACTCCCCAAATTGGAGTCAGTTTTTAACACATTTCAAAATTCTTAAATACATTTTGGAGGACAGGGACGGCTGTAAGGGGTGAAAGGGAGGCCGTTTTTAACCTACGTCTATGAGACAGTAAAGGTTAAAAGTTGAATCATTTTCTTACAATTTCTCATCCCTGACCTACAGAGAATCGAAAAAAGAATTTACGTAGCTATTTGCCGTAAGACATTCAGGATTGGACCATACACTATTGCCTCTGCTCCAGCATTAAAATTGTTTATTAACTTTGTGACCTTAGTTTGCTGCCATCTTTCTCGGTGTACGGCCACTCCCCAAATTGGAGTCAGTTTTGAACACATTTCAAAATTCTTAAATACATTTTGGAGGATAGGGACGGCTGTAAGGGGTGAAAGGGAGGCCGTTTTTAACCTACGTCTATGAGACAGTAAAGGTTAAAAGTTTAATCATATTCTTACAATTTCTCTTTCTCGGTGTACGGCCACTCCCCAAATTGGAGTCAGTTTTGAACACATTTCAAAATTCTTAAATACATTTTGGAGGACAGGGACGGCTGTAAGGGGTGAAAGGGAGGCCGTTTTTAACCTACGTCTATGAGACAGTAAAGGTTAAAAGTTGAATCATTTTCTTACAATTTCTCATCCCTGACCTACAGAGAATCGAAAAAAGAATTTACGTAGCTATTTGCCGTAAGACATTCAGGATTGGACCATACACCATTGCCTCTGCTCCAGCATTAAAATTGTTTAATAACTTTGTGACCTTAGTTTGCTGCCATCTTTCTCGGTGTACGGCCACTCCCCAAATTGGAGTCAGTTTTGAACACATTTCAAAATTCTTAAATACATTTTGGAGGACAGGGACGGCTGTAAGGGGTGAAAGGGAGGCCGTTTTTAACCTACGTCTATGAGACAGTAAAGGTTAAAAGTTGAATCATTTTATTACAATTTCTCATCCCTGACCTACAGAGAATCGAAAAAAGAATTTACGTAGCTATTTGCCATAAGACATTCAGGATTGGACCATACACTATTGCTTCTGCTCCAGCATTAAAATTGTTTATTAACTTTGTGACCTTAGTTTGCTGCCATCTTTCTCGGTGTATGGCCACTCCCAAAATTGGAGTCAGTTTTGAACACATTTCAAAATTCTTAAATACATTTTGGAGGACAGGGACGGCTGTAAGGGGTGAAAGGGAGGCCGTTTTTAACCTACGTCTATGAGACAGTAAAGGTTAAAAGTTGAATCATTTTCTTACAATTTCTCTTTCTCGGTGTACTGCCACTCCCCAAATTGGAGTCAGTTTTGAACACATTTCAAAATTCTTAAATACATTTTGGAGGACAGGGACGGCTGTAAGGGGTGAAAGGGAGGCCGTTTTTAACCTACGTCTATGAGACAGTAAAGGTTAAGGGTTGAATCATTTTCTTACAATTTCTCTTTCTCGGTGTACTGCCACTCCCCAAATTGGAGTCAGTTTTGAACACATTTCAAAATTCTTAAATACATTTTGGAGGACAGGGACGGCTGTAAGGTGTGAAAGGGAGGCCGTTTTTAACCTACGTTTTTGAGACAGTAAAGGTTAAATGTTGAATCATTTTCTTACAATTTCTCTTTCTCGGTGTACGGCCACTCCCCAAATTGAAGTCAGTTTTGAACACATTTCAAAATTCTTAAATACATTTTGGAGGACAGGGACGGCTGTAAGGGGTGAAAGGGAGGCCATTTTTAACCTACGTCTATGAGACAGTAAACGTTAAAAGTTGAATAATTTTCTTACAATTTCTCTTTCTCGGTGTACTGCCACTCCCCAAATTGGAGTCAGTTTTGAACACATTTCAAAATTCTTAAATACATTTTGGAGGACAGGGACGGCTGTAAGGGGTGAAAGGGAGGCCGTTTTTAACCTACGTCTATGAGACAGTAAAGGTTAAAAGTTGAATCCTTTTCTTACAATTTCTCATCCCTGACCTACAGAGAATCGAAAAAAGAATTTACGTAGCTATTTGCCGTAAGACATTCAGGATTGGACCATACACTATTGCCTCTGCTCCAGCATTAAAATTGTTAAATAACTTTGTGACCTTAGTTTGCTGCCATCTTTCTCGGTGTACGGCCACTCCCCAAATTGGAGTCAGTTTTGAACACATTTCAAAATTCTTAAATACATTTTGGAGGACAGGGACGGCTGTAAGGGGTGAAAGGGAGGCCGTTTTTAACCTACGTCTATGAGACAGTAAAGGTTAAAAGTTGAATCATTTTCTTACAATTTCTCATCCCTGACCTACAGAGAATCGAAAAAAGAATTTACGTAGCTATTTGCCGTAAGACATTCAGGATTGGACCATACACTATTGCCTCTGCTCCAGCATTAAAATTGTTTATTAACTTTGTGACCTTAGTTTGCTGCCATCTTTCTCGCTGTACGGCCACTCCCCAAATTGGAGTCAGTTTTGAACACATTTCAAAATTCTTAAATACATTTTGGAGGATAGGGACGGCTGTAAGGGGTGAAAGGGAGGCCTTTTTTAACCTACGTCTATGAGACAGTAAAGGTTAAAAGTTTAATCATATTCTTACAATTTCTCTTTCTCGGTGTACGGCCACTCCCCAAATTGGAGTCAGTTTTGAACACATTTCAAAATTCTTAAATACATTTTGGAGGACAGGGACGGCTGTAAGGGGTGAAAGGGAGGCCGTTTTTAACCTACGTCTATGAGACAGTAAAGGTTAAAAGTTGAATCATTTTATTACAATTTCTCATCCCTGACCTACAGAGAATCGAAAAAAGAATTTACGTAGCTATTTGCCGTAAGACATTCAGGATTGGACCATACACTATTGCCTCTGCTCCAGCATTAAAATTGTTTAATTACTTTGTGACCTTAGTTTGCTGCCATCTTTCTCGGTGTACGGCCACTCCCCAAATTGGAGTCAGTTTTGAACACATTTCAAAATTCTTAAATACATTTTGGAGGACAGGGACGGCTGTAAGGGGTGAAAGGGAGGCCGTTTTTAACCTACGTCTATGAGACAGTAAAGGTTAAAAGTTTAATCATATTCTTACAATTTCTCTTTCTCGGTGTACGGCCACTCCCCAAATTGGAGTCAGTTTTGAACACATTTCAAAATTCTTAAATACATTTTGGAGGACAGGGACGGCTGTAAGGGGTGAAAGGGAGGCCGTTTTTAACCTACGTCTATGAGACAGTAAAGGTTAAAAGTTGAATCATTTTATGACAATTTCTCATCCCTGACCTACAGAGAATCGAAAAAAGAATTTACGTAGCTATTTGCCATAAGACATTCAGGATTGGACCATACACTATTGCCTCTGCGCCAGCATTAAAATTGTTTATTAACTTTGTGACCTTAGTTTGCTGCCATCTTTCTCGGTGTACGGCCACTCCCCAAATTGGAGTCAGTTTTGAACACATTTCAAAATTCTTAAATACATTTTGGAGGATAGGGACGGCTGTAAGGGGTGAAAGGGAGGCCGTTTTTAACCTACGTCTATGAGACAGTAAAGGTTAAAAGTTTAATCATATTCTTACAATTTCTCTTTCTCGGTGTACGGCCACTCCCCAAATTGGAGTCAGTTTTGAACACATTTCAAAATTCTTAAATACATTTTGGAGGACAGGGACGGCTGTAAGGGGTGAAAGGGAGGCCGTTTTTAACCTACGTCTATGAGACAGTAAAGGTTAAAAGTTGAATCATTTTCTTACAATTTCTCATCCCTGACCTACAGAGAATCGAAAAAAGAATTTACGTAGCTATTTGCCGTAAGACATTCAGGATTGGACCATACACTATTGCCTCTGCTCCAGCATTAAAATTGTTTATTAACTTTGTGACCTTAGTTTGCTGCCATCTTTCTCGGTGTACGGCCACTCCCCAAATTGGAGTCAGTTTTGAACACATTTCAAAATTCTTAAATACATTTTGGAGGATAGGGACGGCTGTAAGGGGTGAAAGGGAGGCCGTTTTTAACCTACGTCTATGAGACAGTAAAGGTTAAAAGTTTAATCATATTCTTACAATTTCTCTTTCTCGGTGTACGGCCACTCCCCAAATTGGAGTCAGTTTTGAACACATTTCAAAATTCTTAAATACATTTTGGAGGACAGGGACGGCTGTAAGGGGTGAAAGGGAGGCCGTTTTTAACCTACGTCTATGAGACAGTAAAGGTTAAAAGTTGAATCATTTTATTACAATTTCTCATCCCTGACCTACAGAGAATCGAAAAAAGAATTTACGTAGCTATTTGCCATAAGACATTCAGGATTGGAACATACACTATTGCCTCTGCGCCAGCATTAAAATTGTTTATTAACTTTGTGACCTTAGTTTGCTGCCATCTTTCTCGGTGTATGGCCACTCCCCAAATTGGAGTCAGTTTTGAACACATTTCAAAATTCTTAAATACATTTTGGAGGATAGGGACGGCTGTAAGGGGTGAAAGGGAGGCCGTTTTTAACCTACGTCTATGAGACAGTAAAGGTTAAAAGTTTAATCATATTCTTACAATTTCTCTTTCTCGGTGTACGGCCACTCCCCAAATTGGAGTCAGTTTTGAACACATTTCAAAATTCTTAAATACATTTTGGAGGACAGGGACGGCTGTAAGGGGTGAAAGGGAGGCCGTTTTTAACCTACGTCTATGAGACAGTAAAGGTTAAAAGTTGAATCATTTTATGACAATTTCTCATCCCTGACCTACAGAGAATCGAAAAAAGAATTTACGTAGCTATTTGCCATAAGACATTCAGGATTGGACCATACACTATTGCCTCTGCGCCAGCATTAAAATTGTTTATTAACTTTGTGACCTTAGTTTGCTGCCATCTTTCTCGGTGTACGGCCACTCCCCAAATTGGAGTCAGTTTTGAACACATTTCAAAATTCTTAAATACATTTTGGAGGACAGGGACGGCTGTAAGGGGTGAAAGGGAGGCCGTTTTTAACCTACGTCTATGAGACAGTAAAGGTTAAAAGTTGAATCATTTTCTTACAATTTCTCATCCCTGACCTACAGAGAATCGAAAAAAGAATTTACGTAGCTATTTGCCGTAAGACATTCAGGATTGGACCATACACTATTGCCTCTGCTCCAGCATTAAAATTGTTTATTAACTTTGTGACCTTAGTTTGCTGCCATCTTTCTCGGTGTACGGCCACTCCCCAAATTGGAGTCAGTTTTGAACACATTTCAAAATTCTTAAATACATTTTGGAGGATAGGGACGGCTGTAAGGGGTGAAAGGGAGGCCGTTTTTAACCTACGTCTATGAGACAGTAAAGGTTAAAAGTTTAATCATATTCTTACAATTTCTCTTTCTCGGTGTACGGCCACTCCCCAAATTGGAGTCAGTTTTGAACACATTTCAAAATTCTTAAATACATTTTGGAGGACAGGGACAGCTGTAAGGGGTGAAAGGGAGGCCGTTTTTAACCTACGTCTATGAGACAGTAAAGGTTAAAAGTTGAATCATTTTCTTACAATTTCTCATCCCTGACCTACAGAGAATCGAAAAAAGAATTTACGTAGCTATTTGCCGTAAGACATTCAGGATTGGACCATACACTATTGCCTCTGCTCCAGCATTAAAATTGTTTAATAACTTTGTGACCTTAGTTTGCTGCCATCTTTCTCGGTGTACGGCCACTCCCCAAATTGGAGTCAGTTTTTAACACATTTCAAAATTCTTAAATACATTTTGGAGGACAGGGACGGCTGTAAGGGGTGAAAGGGAGGCCGTTTTTAACCTACGTCTATGAGACAGTAAAGGTTAAAAGTTGAATCATTTTCTTACAATTTCTCATCCCTGACCTACAGAGAATCGAAAAAAGAATTTACGTAGCTATTTGCCGTAAGACATTCAGGATTGGACCATACACTATTGCCTCTGCTCCAGCATTAAAATTGTTTATTAACTTTGTGACCTTAGTTTGCTGCCATCTTTCTCGGTGTACGGCCACTCCCCAAATTGGAGTCAGTTTTGAACACATTTCAAAATTCTTAAATACATTTTGGAGGATAGGGACGGCTGTAAGGGGTGAAAGGGAGGCCGTTTTTAACCTACGTCTATGAGACAGTAAAGGTTAAAAGTTTAATCATATTCTTACAATTTCTCTTTCTCGGTGTACGGCCACTCCCCAAATTGGAGTCAGTTTTGAACACATTTCAAAATTCTTAAATACATTTTGGAGGACAGGGACGGCTGTAAGGGGTGAAAGGGAGGCCGTTTTTAACCTACGTCTATGAGACAGTAAAGGTTAAAAGTTGAATCATTTTCTTACAATTTCTCATCCCTGACCTACAGAGAATCGAAAAAAGAATTTACGTAGCTATTTGCCGTAAGACATTCAGGATTGGACCATACACCATTGCCTCTGCTCCAGCATTAAAATTGTTTAATAACTTTGTGACCTTAGTTTGCTGCCATCTTTCTCGGTGTACGGCCACTCCCCAAATTGGAGTCAGTTTTGAACACATTTCAAAATTCTTAAATACATTTTGGAGGACAGGGACGGCTGTAAGGGGTGAAAGGGAGGCCGTTTTTAACCTACGTCTATGAGACAGTAAAGGTTAAAAGTTGAATCATTTTATTACAATTTCTCATCCCTGACCTACAGAGAATCGAAAAAAGAATTTACGTAGCTATTTGCCATAAGACATTCAGGATTGGACCATACACTATTGCTTCTGCTCCAGCATTAAAATTGTTTATTAACTTTGTGACCTTAGTTTGCTGCCATCTTTCTCGGTGTATGGCCACTCCCAAAATTGGAGTCAGTTTTGAACACATTTCAAAATTCTTAAATACATTTTGGAGGACAGGGACGGCTGTAAGGGGTGAAAGGGAGGCCGTTTTTAACCTACGTCTATGAGACAGTAAAGGTTAAAAGTTGAATCATTTTCTTACAATTTCTCTTTCTCGGTGTACTGCCACTCCCCAAATTGGAGTCAGTTTTGAACACATTTCAAAATTCTTAAATACATTTTGGAGGACAGGGACGGCTGTAAGGGGTGAAAGGGAGGCCGTTTTTAACCTACGTCTATGAGACAGTAAAGGTTAAGGGTTGAATCATTTTCTTACAATTTCTCTTTCTCGGTGTACTGCCACTCCCCAAATTGGAGTCAGTTTTGAACACATTTCAAAATTCTTAAATACATTTTGGAGGACAGGGACGGCTGTAAGGGGTGAAAGGGAGGCCGTTTTTAACCTACGTTTTTGAGACAGTAAAGGTTAAATGTTGAATCATTTTCTTACAATTTCTCTTTCTCGGTGTACGGCCACTCCCCAAATTGAAGTCAGTTTTGAACACATTTCAAAATTCTTAAATACATTTTGGAGGACAGGGACGGCTGTAAGGGGTGAAAGGGAGGCCATTTTTAACCTACGTCTATGAGACAGTAAACGTTAAAAGTTGAATAATTTTCTTACAATTTCTCTTTCTCGGTGTACTGCCACTCCCCAAATTGGAGTCAGTTTTGAACACATTTCAAAATTCTTAAATACATTTTGGAGGACAGGGACGGCTGTAAGGGGTGAAAGGGAGGCCGTTTTTAACCTACGTCTATGAGACAGTAAAGGTTAAAAGTTGAATCATTTTCTTACAATTTCTCATCCCTGACCTACAGAGAATCGAAAAAAGAATTTACGTAGCTATTTGCCGTAAGACATTCAGGATTGGACCATACACTATTGCCTCTGCTCCAGCATTAAAATTGTTTAATTACTTTGTGACCTTAGTTTGCTGCCATCTTTCTCGGTGTACGGCCACTCCCCAAATTGGAGTCAGTTTTGAACACATTTCAAAATTCTTAAATACATTTTGGAGGACAGGGACGGCTGTAAGGGGTGAAAGGGAGGCCGTTTTTAACCTACGTCTATGAGACAGTAAAGGTTAAAAGTTGAATCATTTTATTACAATTTCTCATCCCTGACCTACAGAGAATCGAAAAAAGAATTTACGTAGCTATTTGCCATAAGACATTCAGGATTGGACCATACACTATTGCCTCTGCACCAGCATTAAAATTGTTTATTAACTTTGTGACCTTAGTTTGCTGCCATCTTTCTCGGTGTATGGCCACTCCCCAAATTGGAGTCAGTTTTGAACACATTTCAAAATTCTTAAATACATTTTGGAGGATAGGGACGGCTGTAAGGGGTGAAAGGGAGGCCGTTTTTAACCTACGTCTATGAGACAGTAAAGGTTAAAAGTTTAATCATATTCTTACAATTTCTCTTTCTCGGTGTACGGCCACTCCCCAAATTGGAGTCAGTTTTGAACACATTTCAAAATTCTTAAATACATTTTGGAGGACAGGGACGGCTGTAAGGGGTGAAAGGGAGGCCGTTTTTAACCTACGTGTATGAGACAGTAAAGGTTAAAAGTTGAATCATTTTCTTACAATTTCTCATCCCTGACCTACAGAGAATCGAAAAAAGAATTTACGTAGCTATTTGCCGTAAGACATTCAGGATTGGACCATACACTATTGCCTCTGCTCCAGCATTAAAATTGTTTAATAACTTTGTGACCTTAGTTTGCTGCCATCTTTCTCGGTGTACGGCCACTCCCCAAATTGGAGTCAGTTTTGAACACATTTCAAAATTCTTAAATACATTTTGGAGGACAGGGACGGCTGTAAGGGGTGAAAGGGAGGCCGTTTTTAACCTACGTCTATGAGACAGTAAAGGTTAAAAGTTGAATCATTTTCTTACAATTTCTCATCCCTGACCTACAGAGAATCGAAAAAAGAATTTACGTAGCTATTTGCCGTAAGACATTCAGGATTGGACCATACACTATTGCCTCTGCTCCAGCATTAAAATTGTTTATTAACTTTGTGACCTTAGTTTGCTGCCATCTTTCTCGGTGTACGGCCACTCCCCAAATTGGAGTCAGTTTTGAACACATTTCAAAATTCTTAAATACATTTTGGAGGATAGGGACGGCTGTAAGGGGTGAAAGGGAGGCCGTTTTTAACCTACGTCTATGAGACAGTAAAGGTTAAAAGTTTAATCATATTCTTACAATTTCTCTTTCTCGGTGTACGGCCACTCCCCAAATTGGAGTCAGTTTTGAACACATTTCAAAATTCTTAAATACATTTTGGAGGACAGGGACGGCTGTAAGGGGTGAAAGGGAGGCCGTTTTTAACCTACGTCTATGAGACAGTAAAGGTTAAAAGTTGAATCATTTTATTACAATTTCTCATCCCTGACCTACAGAGAATCGAAAAAAGAATTTACGTAGCTATTTGCCATAAGACATTCAGGATTGGAACATACACTATTGCCTCTGCGCCAGCATTAAAATTGTTTATTAACTTTGTGACCTTAGTTTGCTGCCATCTTTCTCGGTGTATGGCCACTCCCCAAATTGGAGTCAGTTTTGAACACATTTCAAAATTCTTAAATACATTTTGGAGGATAGGGACGGCTGTAAGGGGTGAAAGGGAGGCCGTTTTTAACCTACGTCTATGAGACAGTAAAGGTTAAAAGTTTAATCATATTCTTACAATTTCTCTTTCTCGGTGTACGGCCACTCCCCAAATTGGAGTCAGTTTTGAACACATTTCAAAATTCTTAAATACATTTTGGAGGACAGGGACGGCTGTAAGGGGTGAAAGGGAGGCCGTTTTTAACCTACGTCTATGAGACAGTAAAGGTTAAAAGTTGAATCATTTTATGACAATTTCTCATCCCTGACCTACAGAGAATCGAAAAAAGAATTTACGTAGCTATTTGCCATAAGACATTCAGGATTGGACTATACACTATTGCCTCTGCGCCAGCATTAAAATTGTTTATTAACTTTGTGACCTTAGTTTGCTGCCATCTTTCTCGGTGTATGGCCACTCCCCAAATTGGAGTCAGTTTTGAACACATTTCAAAATTCTTAAATACATTTTGGAGGACAGGGACGGCTGTAAGGGGTGAAAGGGAGGCCGTTTTTAACCTACGTCTATGAGACAGTAAAGGTTAAAAGTTGAATCATTTTCTTACAATTTCTCATCCCTGACCTACAGAGAATCGAAAAAAGAATTTACGTAGCTATTTGCCGTAAGACATTCAGGATTGGACCATACACTATTGCCTCTGCTCCAGCATTAAAATTGTTTATTACCTTTGTGACCTTAGTTTGCTGCCATCTTTCTCGGTGTACGGCCACTCCCCAAATTGGAGTCAGTTTTGAACACATTTCAAAATTCTTAAATACATTTTGGAGGATAGGGACGGCTGTAAGGGGTGAAAGGGAGGCCGTTTTTAACCTACGTCTATGAGACAGTAAAGGTTAAAAGTTTAATCATATTCTTACAATTTTTCTTTCTCGGTGTACGGCCACTCCCCAAATTGGAGTCAGTTTTGAACACATTTCAAAATTCTTAAATACATTTTGGAGGACAGGGACGGCTGTAAGGGGTGAAAGGGAGGCCGTTTTTAACCTACGTCTATGAGACAGTAAAGGTTAAAAGTTGAATCATTTTCTTACAATTTCTCATCCCTGACCTACAGAGAATCGAAAAAAGAATTTACGTAGCTATTTGCCGTAAGACATTCAGGATTGGACCATACACTATTGCCTCTGCTCCAGCATTAAAATTGTTTAATAACTTTGTGACCTTAGTTTGCTGCCATCTTTCTCGGTGTACGGCCACTCCCCAAATTGGAGTCAGTTTTGAACACATTTCAAAATTCTTAAATACATTTTGGAGGACAGGGACGGCTGTAAGGGGTGAAAGGGAGGCCGTTTTTAACCTACGTCTATGAGACAGTAAAGGTTAAAAGTTGAATCATTTTCTTACAATTTCTCATCCCTGACCTACAGAGAATCGAAAAAAGAATTTACGTAGCTATTTGCCGTAAGACATTCAGGATTGGACCATACACTATTGCCTCTGCTCCAGCATTAAAATTGTTTATTAACTTTGTGACCTTAGTTTGCTGCCATCTTTCTCGGTGTACGGCCACTCCCCAAATTGGAGTCAGTTTTGAACACATTTCAAAATTCTTAAATACATTTTGGAGGATAGGGACGGCTGTAAGGGGTGAAAGGGAGGCCGTTTTTAACCTACGTCTATGAGACAGTAAAGGTTAAAAGTTTAATCATATTCTTACAATTTCTCTTTCTCGGTGTACGGCCACTCCCCAAATTGGAGTCAGTTTTGAACACATTTCAAAATTCTTAAATACATTTTGGAGGACAGGGACGGCTGTAAGGGGTGAAAGGGAGGCCGTTTTTAACCTACGTCTATGAGACAGTAAAGGTTAAAAGTTGAATCATTTTCTTACAATTTCTCATCCCTGACCTACAGAGAATCGAAAAAAGAATTTACGTAGCTATTTGCCGTAAGACATTCAGGATTGGACCATACACCATTGCCTCTGCTCCAGCATTAAAATTGTTTAATAACTTTGTGACCTTAGTTTGCTGCCATCTTTCTCGGTGTACGGCCACTCCCCAAATTGCAGTCAGTTTTGAACACATTTCAAAATTCTTAAATACATTTTGGAGGACAGGGACGGCTGTAAGGGGTGAAAGGGAGGCCGTTTTTAACCTACGTCTATGAGACAGTAAAGGTTAAAAGTTGAATCATTTTATTACAATTTCTCATCCCTGACCTACAGAGAATCGAAAAAAGAATTTACGTAGCTATTTGCCATAAGACATTCAGGATTGGACCATACACTATTGCTTCTGCTCCAGCATTAAAATTGTTTATTAACTTTGTGACCTTAGTTTGCTGCCATCTTTCTCGGTGTATGGCCACTCCCCAAATTGGAGTCAGTTTTGAACACATTTCAAAATTCTTAAATACATTTTGGAGGACAGGGACGGCTGTAAGGGGTGAAAGGGAGGCCGTTTTTAACCTACGTCTATGAGACAGTAAAGGTTAAAAGTTGAATCATTTTCTTACAATTTCTCTTTCTCGGTGTACTGCCACTCCCCAAATTGGAGTCAGTTTTGAACACATTTCAAAATTCTTAAATACATTTTGGAGGACAGGGACGGCTGTAAGGGGTGAAAGGGAGGCCGTTTTTAACCTACGTCTATGAGACAGTAAAGGTTAAGAGTTGAATCATTTTCTTACAATTTCTCTTTCTCGGTGTACTGCCACTCCCCAAATTGGAGTCAGTTTTGAACACATTTCAAAATTCTTAAATACATTTTGGAGGACAGGGACGGCTGTAAGGGGTGAAAGGGAGGCCGTTTTTAACCTACGTCTATGAGACAGTAAAGGTTAAATGTTGAATCATTTTCTTACAATTTCTCTTTCTCGGTGTACGGCCACTCCCCAAATTGAAGTCAGTTTTGAACACATTTCAAAATTCTTAAATACATTTTGGAGGACAGGGACGGCTGTAAGGGGTGAAAGGGAGGCCATTTTTAACCTACGTCTATGAGACAGTAAAGGTTAAAAGTTGAATAATTTTCTTACAATTTCTCTTTCTCGGTGTACTGCCACTCCCCAAATTGGAGTCAGTTTTGAACACATTTCAAAATTCTTAAATACATTTTGGAGGACAGGGACGGCTGTAAGGGGTGAAAGGGAGGCCGTTTTTAACCTACGTCTATGAGACAGTAAAGGTTAAAAGTTGAATCATTTTCTTACAATTTCTCATCCCTGACCTACAGAGAATCGAAAAAAGAATTTACGTAGCTATTTGCCGTAAGACATTCAGGATTGGACCATACACTATTGCCTCTGCTCCAGCATTAAAATTGTTTAATTACTTTGTGACCTTAGTTTGCTGCCATCTTTCTCGGTGTACGGCCACTCCCCAAATTGGAGTCAGTTTTGAACACATTTCAAAATTCTTAAATACATTTTGGAGGACAGGGACGGCTGTAAGGGGTGAAAGGGAGGCCGTTTTTAACCTACGTCTATGAGACAGTAAAGGTTAAAAGTTGAATCATTTTATTACAATTTCTCATCCCTGACCTACAGAGAATCGAAAAAAGAATTTACGTAGCTATTTGCCATAAGACATTCAGGATTGGACCATACACTATTGCCTCTGCACCAGCATTAAAATTGTTTATTAACTTTGTGACCTTAGTTTGCTGCCATCTTTCTCGGTGTATGGCCACTCCCCAAATTGGAGTCAGTTTTGAACACATTTCAAAATTCTTAAATACATTTTGGAGGATAGGGATGGCTGTAAGGGGTGAAAGGGAGGCCGTTTTTAACCTACGTCTATGAGACAGTAAAGGTTAAAAGTTTAATCATATTCTTACAATTTCTCTTTCTCGGTGTACGGCCACTCCCCAAATTGGAGTCAGTTTTGAACACATTTCAAAATTCTTAAATACATTTTGGAGGACAGGGACGGCTGTAAGGGGTGAAAGGGAGGCCGTTTTTAACCTACGTCTATGAGACAGTAAAGGTTAAAAGTTGAATCATTTTCTTACAATTTCTCATCCCTGACCTACAGAGAATCGAAAAAAGAATTTACGTAGCTATTTGCCGTAAGACATTCAGGATTGGACCATACACTATTGCCTCTGCTCCAGCATTAAAATTGTTTATTAACTTTGTGACCTTAGTTTGCTGCCATCTTTCTCGGTGTACGGCCACTCCCCAAATTGGAGTCAGTTTTGAACACATTTCAAAATTCTTAAATACATTTTGGAGGATAGGGACGGCTGTAAGGGGTGAAAGGGAGGCCGTTTTTAACCTACGTCTATGAGACAGTAAAGGTTAAAAGTTTAATCATATTCTTACAATTTCTCTTTCTCGGTGTACGGCCACTCCCCAAATTGGAGTCAGTTTTGAACACATTTCAAAATTCCTAAATACATTTTGGAGGACAGGGACGGCTGTAAGGGGTGAAAGGGAGGCTGTTTTTAACCTACGTCTATGAGACAGTAAAGGTTAAAAGTTGAATCATTTTCTTACAATTTCTCATCCCTGACCTACAGAGAATCGAAAAAAGAATTTACGTAGCTATTTGCCGTAAGACATTCAGGATTGGACCATACACTATTGCCTCTGCTCCAGCATTAAAATTGTTTAATAACTTTGTGACCTTAGTTTGCTGCCATCTTTCTCGGTGTACGGCCACTCCCCAAATTGGAGTCAGTTTTGAACACATTTCAAAATTCTTAAATACATTTTGGAGGACAGGGACGGCTGTAAGGGGTGAAAGGGAGGCCGTTTTTAACCTACGTCTATGAGACAGTAAAGGTTAAAAGTTGAATCATTTTCTTACAATTTCTCATCCCTGACCTACAGAGAATCGAAAAAAGAATTTACGTAGCTATTTGCCGTAAGACATTCAGGATTGGACCATACACTATTGCTTCTGCTCCAGCATTAAAATTGTTTATTAACTTTGTGACCTTAGTTTGCTGCCATCTTTCTCGGTGTATGGCCACTCCCCAAATTGGAGTCAGTTTTGAACACATTTCAAAATTCTTAAATACATTTTGGAGGACAGGGACGGCTGTAAGGGGTGAAAGGGAGGCCGTTTTTAACCTACGTCTATGAGACAGTAAAGGTTAAAAGTTGAATCATTTTCTTACAATTTCTCTTTCTCGGTGTACTGCCACTCCCCAAATTGGAGTCAGTTTTGAACACATTTCAAAATTCTTAAATACATTTTGGAGGACAGGGACGGCTGTAAGGGGTGAAAGGGAGGCCGTTTTTAACCTACGTCTATGAGACAGTAAAGGTTAAGAGTTGAATCATTTTCTTACAATTTCTCTTTCTCGGTGTACTGCCACTCCCCAAATTGGAGTCAGTTTTGAACACATTTCAAAATTCTTAAATACATTTTGGAGGACAGGGACGGCTGTAAGGGGTGAAAGGGAGGCCGTTTTTAACCTACGTCTATGAGACAGTAAAGGTTAAATGTTGAATCATTTTCTTACAATTTCTCTTTCTCGGTGTACGGCCACTCCCCAAATTGAAGTCAGTTTTGAACACATTTCAAAATTCTTAAATACATTTTGGAGGACAGGGACGGCTGTAAGGGGTGAAAGGGAGGCCATTTTTAACCTACGTCTATGAGACAGTAAAGGTTAAAAGTTGAATAATTTTCTTACAATTTCTCTTTCTCGGTGTACTGCCACTCCCCAAATTGGAGTCAGTTTTGAACACATTTCAAAATTCTTAAATACATTTTGGAGGACAGGGACGGCTGTAAGGGGTGAAAGGGAGGCCGTTTTTAACCTACGTCTATGAGACAGTAAAGGTTAAAAGTTGAATCATTTTCTTACAATTTCTCATCCCTGACCTACAGAGAATCGAAAAAAGAATTTACGTAGCTATTTGCCGTAAGACATTCAGGATTGGACCATACACTATTGCCTCTGCTCCAGCATTAAAATTGTTTAATTACTTTGTGACCTTAGTTTGCTGCCATCTTTCTCGGTGTACGGCCACTCCCCAAATTGGAGTCAGTTTTGAACACATTTCAAAATTCTTAAATACATTTTGGAGGACAGGGACGGCTGTAAGGGGTGAAAGGGAGGCCGTTTTTAACCTACGTCTATGAGACAGTAAAGGTTAAAAGTTGAATCATTTTATTACAATTTCTCATCCCTGACCTACAGAGAATCGAAAAAAGAATTTACGTAGCTATTTGCCATAAGACATTCAGGATTGGACCATACACTATTGCCTCTGCACCAGCATTAAAATTGTTTATTAACTTTGTGACCTTAGTTTGCTGCCATCTTTCTCGGTGTATGGCCACTCCCCAAATTGGAGTCAGTTTTGAACACATTTCAAAATTCTTAAATACATTTTGGAGGATAGGGATGGCTGTAAGGGGTGAAAGGGAGGCCGTTTTTAACCTACGTCTATGAGACAGTAAAGGTTAAAAGTTTAATCATATTCTTACAATTTCTCTTTCTCGGTGTACGGCCACTCCCCAAATTGGAGTCAGTTTTGAACACATTTCAAAATTCTTAAATACATTTTGGAGGACAGGGACGGCTGTAAGGGGTGAAAGGGAGGCCGTTTTTAACCTACGTCTATGAGACAGTAAAGGTTAAAAGTTGAATCATTTTCTTACAATTTCTCATCCCTGACCTACAGAGAATCGAAAAAAGAATTTACGTAGCTATTTGCCGTAAGACATTCAGGATTGGACCATACACTATTGCCTCTGCTCCAGCATTAAAATTGTTTATTAACTTTGTGACCTTAGTTTGCTGCCATCTTTCTCGGTGTACGGCCACTCCCCAAATTGGAGTCAGTTTTGAACACATTTCAAAATTCTTAAATACATTTTGGAGGATAGGGACGGCTGTAAGGGGTGAAAGGGAGGCCGTTTTTAACCTACGTCTATGAGACAGTAAAGGTTAAAAGTTTAATCATATTCTTACAATTTCTCTTTCTCGGTGTACGGCCACTCCCCAAATTGGAGTCAGTTTTGAACACATTTCAAAATTCTTAAATACATTTTGGAGGACAGGGACGGCTGTAAGGGGTGAAAGGGAGGCTGTTTTTAACCTACGTCTATGAGACAGTAAAGGTTAAAAGTTGAATCATTTTCTTACAATTTCTCATCCCTGACCTACAGAGAATCGAAAAAAGAATTTACGTAGCTATTTGCCGTAAGACATTCAGGATTGGACCATACACTATTGCCTCTGCTCCAGCATTAAAATTGTTTAATAACTTTGTGACCTTAGTTTGCTGCCATCTTTCTCGGTGTACGGCCACTCCCCAAATTGGAGTCAGTTTTGAACACATTTCAAAATTCTTAAATACATTTTGGAGGACAGGGACGGCTGTAAGGGGTGAAAGGGAGGCCGTTTTTAACCTACGTCTATGAGACAGTAAAGGTTAAAAGTTGAATCATTTTCTTACAATTTCTCATCCCTGACCTACAGAGAATCGAAAAAAGAATTTACGTAGCTATTTACCGTAAGACATTCAGGATTGGACCATACACTATTGCCTCTGCTCCAGCATTAAAATTGTTTATTAACTTTGTGACCTTAGTTTGCTGCCATCTTTCTCGGTGTACGGCCACTCCCCAAATTGGAGTCAGTTTTGAACACATTTCAAAATTCTTAAATACATTTTGGAGGATAGGGACGGCTGTAAGGGGTGAAAGGGAGGCCGTTTTTAACCTACGTCTATGAGACAGTAAAGGTTAAAAGTTTAATCATATTCTTACAATTTCTCTTTCTCGGTGTACGGCCACTCCCCAAATTGGAGTCAGTTTTGAACACATTTCAAAATTCTTAAATACATTTTGGAGGACAGGGACGGCTGTAAGGGGTGAAAGGGAGGCCGTTTTTAACCTACGTCTATGAGACAGTAAAGGTTAAAAGTTGAATCATTTTATTACAATTTCTCATCCCTGACCTACAGAGAATCGAAAAAAGAATTTACGTAGCTATTTGCCATAAGACATTCAGGATTGGAACATACACTATTGCCTCTGCGCCAGCATTAAAATTGTTTATTAACTTTGTGACCTTAGTTTGCTGCCATCTTTCTCGGTGTATGGCCACTCCCCAAATTGGAGTCAGTTTTGAACACATTTCAAAATTCTTAAATACATTTTGGAGGATAGGGACGGCTGTAAGGGGTGAAAGGGAGGCCGTTTTTAACCTACGTCTATGAGACAGTAAAGGTTAAAAGTTTAATCATATTCGTACAATTTCTCTTTCTCGGTGTACGGCCACTCCCCAAATTGGAGTCAGTTTTGAACACATTTCAAAATTCTTAAATACATTTTGGAGGACAGGGACGGCTGTAAGGGGTGAAAGGGAGGCCGTTTTTAACCTACGTCTATGAGACAGTAAAGGTTAAAAGTTGAATCATTTTATGACAATTTCTCATCCCTGACCTACAGAGAATCGAAAAAAGAATTTACGTAGCTATTTGCCATAAGACATTCAGGATTGGACCATACACTATTGCCTCTGCGCCAGCATTAAAATTGTTTATTAACTTTGTGACCTTAGTTTGCTGCCATCTTTCTCGGTGTACGGCCACTCCCCAAATTGGAGTCAGTTTTGAACACATTTCAAAATTCTTAAATACATTTTGGAGGACAGGGACGGCTGTAAGGGGTGAAAGGGAGGCCGTTTTTAACCTACGTCTATGAGACAGTAAAGGTTAAAAGTTGAATCATTTTCTTACAATTTCTCATCCCTGACCTACAGAGAATCGAAAAAAGAATTTACGTAGCTATTTGCCGTAAGACATTCAGGATTGGACCATACACTATTGCCTCTGCTCCAGCATTAAAATTGTTTATTAACTTTGTGACCTTAGTTTGCTGCCATCTTTCTCGGTGTACGGCCACTCCCCAAATTGGAGTCAGTTTTGAACACATTTCAAAATTCTTAAATACATTTTGGAGGATAGGGACGGCTGTAAGGGGTGAAAGGGAGGCCGTTTTTAACCTACGTCTATGAGACAGTAAAGGTTAAAAGTTTAATCATATTCTTACAATTTCTCTTTCTCGGTGTACGGCCACTCCCCAAATTGGAGTCAGTTTTGAACACATTTCAAAATTCTTAAATACATTTTGGAGGACAGGGACGGCTGTAAGGGGTGAAAGGGAGGCCGTTTTTAACCTACGTCTATGAGACAGTAAAGGTTAAAAGTTGAATCATTTTCTTACAATTTCTCATCCCTGACCTACAGAGAATCGAAAAAAGAATTTACGTAGCTATTTGCCGTAAGACATTCAGGATTGGACCATACACTATTGCCTCTGCTCCAGCATTAAAATTGTTTAATAACTTTGTGACCTTAGTTTGCTGCCATCTTTCTCGGTGTACGGCCACTCCCCAAATTGCAGTCAGTTTTGAACACATTTCAAAATTCTTAAATACATTTTGGAGGACAGGGACGGCTGTAAGGGGTGAAAGGGAGGCCGTTTTTAACCTACGTCTATGAGACAGTAAAGGTTAAAAGTTGAATCATTTTATTACAATTTCTCATCCCTGACCTACAGAGAATCGAAAAAAGAATTTACGTAGCTATTTGCCATAAGACATTCAGGATTGGACCATACACTATTGCTTCTGCTCCAGCATTAAAATTGTTTATTAACTTTGTGACCTTAGTTTGCTGCCATCTTTCTCGGTGTATGGCCACTCCCCAAATTGGAGTCAGTTTTGAACACATTTCAAAATTCTTAAATACATTTTGGAGGACAGGGACGGCTGTAAGGGGTGAAAGGGAGGTTGTTTTTAACCTACGTCTATGAGACAGTAAAGGTTAAAAGTTGAATCATTTTCTTACAATTTCTCTTTCTCGGTGTACTGCCACTCCCCAAATTGGAGTCAGTTTTGAACACATTTCAAAATTCTTAAATACATTTTGGAGGACAGGGACGGCTGTAAGGGGTGAAAGGGAGGCCGTTTTTAACCTACGTCTATGAGACAGTAAAGGTTAAGAGTTGAATCATTTTCTTACAATTTCTCTTTCTCGGTGTACTGCCACTCCCCAAATTGGAGTCAGTTTTGAACACATTTCAAAATTCTTAAATACATTTTGGAGGACAGGGACGGCTGTAAGGGGTGAAAGGGAGGCCGTTTTTAACCTACGTCTATGAGACAGTAAAGGTTAAATGTTGAATCATTTTCTTACAATTTCTCTTTCTCGGTGTACGGCCACTCCCCAAATTGAAGTCAGTTTTGAACACATTTCAAAATTCTTAAATACATTTTGGAGGACAGGGACGGCTGTAAGGGGTGAAAGGGAGGCCATTTTTAACCTACGTCTATGAGACAGTAAAGGTTAAAAGTTGAATAATTTTCTTACAATTTCTCTTTCTCGGTGTACTGCCACTCCCCAAATTGGAGTCAGTTTTGAACACATTTCAAAATTCTTAAATACATTTTGGAGGACAGGGACGGCTGTAAGGGGTGAAAGGGAGGCCGTTTTTAACCTACGTCTATGAGACAGTAAAGGTTAAAAGTTGAATCATTTTCTTACAATTTCTCATCCCTGACCTACAGAGAATCGAAAAAAGAATTTACGTAGCTATTTGCCGTAAGACATTCAGGATTGGACCATACACTATTGCCTCTGCTCCAGCATTAAAATTGTTTAATTACTTTGTGACCTTAGTTTGCTGCCATCTTTCTCGGTGTACGGCCACTCCCCAAATTGGAGTCAGTTTTGAACACATTTCAAAATTCTTAAATACATTTTGGAGGACAGGGACGGCTGTAAGGGGTGAAAGGGAGGCCGTTTTTAACCTACGTCTATGAGACAGTAAAGGTTAAAAGTTGAATCATTTTATTACAATTTCTCATCCCTGACCTACAGAGAATCGAAAAAAGAATTTACGTAGCTATTTGCCATAAGACATTCAGGATTGGACCATACACTATTGCCTCTGCACCAGCATTAAAATTGTTTATTAACTTTGTGACCTTAGTTTGCTGCCATCTTTCTCGGTGTATGGCCACTCCCCAAATTGGAGTCAGTTTTGAACACATTTCAAAATTCTTAAATACATTTTGGAGGATAGGGATGGCTGTAAGGGGTGAAAGGGAGGCCGTTTTTAACCTACGTCTATGAGACAGTAAAGGTTAAAAGTTTAATCATATTCTTACAATTTCTCTTTCTCGGTGTACGGCCACTCCCCAAATTGGAGTCAGTTTTGAACACATTTCAAAATTCTTAAATACATTTTGGAGGACAGGGACGGCTGTAAGGGGTGAAAGGGAGGCCGTTTTTAACCTACGTCTATGAGACAGTAAAGGTTAAAAGTTGAATCATTTTCTTACAATTTCTCATCCCTGACCTACAGAGAATCGAAAAAAGAATTTACGTAGCTATTTGCCGTAAGACATTCAGGATTGGACCATACACTATTGCCTCTGCTCCAGCATTAAAATTGTTTATTAACTTTGTGACCTTAGTTTGCTGCCATCTTTCTCGGTGTACGGCCACTCCCCAAATTGGAGTCAGTTTTGAACACATTTCAAAATTCTTAAATAAATTTTGGAGGATAGGGACGGCTGTAAGGGGTGAAAGGGAGGCCGTTTTTAACCTACGTCTATGAGACAGTAAAGGTTAAAAGTTTAATCATATTCTTACAATTTCTCTTTCTCGGTGTACGGCCACTCCCCAAATTGGAGTCAGTTTTGAACACATTTCAAAATTCTTAAATACATTTTGGAGGACAGGGACGGCTGTAAGGGGTGAAAGGGAGGCTGTTTTTAACCTACGTCTATGAGACAGTAAAGGTTAAAAGTTGAATCATTTTCTTACAATTTCTCATCCCTGACCTACAGAGAATCGAAAAAAGAATTTACGTAGCTATTTGCCGTAAGACATTCAGGATTGGACCATACACTATTGCCTCTGCTCCAGCATTAAAATTGTTTAATAACTTTGTGACCTTAGTTTGCTGCCATCTTTCTCGGTGTACGGCCACTCCCCAAATTGGAGTCAGTTTTGAACACATTTCAAAATTCTTAAATACATTTTGGAGGACAGGGACGGCTGTAAGGGGTGAAAGGGAGGCCGTTTTTAACCTACGTCTATGAGACAGTAAAGGTTAAAAGTTGAATCATTTTCTTACAATTTCTCATCCCTGACCTACAGAGAATCGAAAAAAGAATTTACGTAGCTATTTGCCGTAAGACATTCAGGATTGGACCATACACTATTGCCTCTGCTCCAGCATTAAAATTGTTTATTAACTTTGTGACCTTAGTTTGCTGCCATCTTTCTCGGTGTACGGCCACTCCCCAAATTGGAGTCAGTTTTGAACACATTTCAAAATTCTTAAATACATTTTGGAGGATAGGGACGGCTGTAAGGGGTGAAAGGGAGGCCGTTTTTAACCTACGTCTATGAGACAGTAAAGGTTAAAAGTTTAATCATATTCTTACAATTTCTCTTTCTCGGTGTACGGCCACTCCCCAAATTGGAGTCAGTTTTGAACACATTTCAAAATTCTTAAATACATTTTGGAGGACAGGGACGGCTGTAAGGGGTGAAAGGGAGGCCGTTTTTAACCTACGTCTATGAGACAGTAAAGGTTAAAAGTTGAATCATTTTATTACAATTTCTCATCCCTGACCTACAGAGAATCGAAAAAAGAATTTACGTAGCTATTTGCCATAAGACATTCAGGATTGGAACATACACTATTGCCTCTGCGCCAGCATTAAAATTGTTTATTAACTTTGTGACCTTAGTTTGCTGCCATCTTTCTCGGTGTATGGCCACTCCCCAAATTGGAGTCAGTTTTGAACACATTTCAAAATTCTTAAATACATTTTGGAGGATAGGGACGGCTGTAAGGGGTGAAAGGGAGGCCGTTTTTAACCTACGTATATGAGACAGTAAAGGTTAAAAGTTTAATCATATTCTTACAATTTCTCTTTCTCGGTGTACGGCCACTCCCCAAATTGGAGTCAGTTTTGAACACATTTCAAAATTCTTAAATACATTTTGGAGGACAGGGACGGCTGTAAGGGGTGAAAGGGAGGCCGTTTTTAACCTACGTCTATGAGACAGTAAAGGTTAAAAGTTGAATCATTTTATGACAATTTCTCATCCCTGACCTACAGAGAATCGAAAAAAGAATTTACGTAGCTATTTGCCATAAGACATTCAGGATTGGACCATACACTATTGCCTCTGCGCCAGCATTAAAATTGTTTATTAACTTTGTGACCTTAGTTTGCTGCCATCTTTCTCGGTGTACGGCCACTCCCCAAATTGGAGTCAGTTTTGAACACATTTCAAAATTCTTAAATACATTTTGGAGGACAGGGACGGCTGTAAGGGGTGAAAGGGAGGCCGTTTTTAACCTACGTCTATGAGACAGTAAAGGTTAAAAGTTGAATCATTTTCTTACAATTTCTCATCCCTGACCTACAGAGAATCGAAAAAAGAATTTACGTAGCTATTTGCCGTAAGACATTCAGGATTGGACCATACACTATTGCCTCTGCTCCAGCATTAAAATTGTTTATTAACTTTGTGACCTTAGTTTGCTGCCATCTTTCTCGGTGTACGGCCACTCCCCAAATTGGAGTCAGTTTTGAACACATTTCAAAATTCTTAAATACATTTTGGAGGATAGGGACGGCTGTAAGGGGTGAAAGGGAGGCCGTTTTTAACCTACGTCTATGAGACAGTAAAGGTTAAAAGTTTAATCATATTCTTACAATTTCTCTTTCTCGGTGTACGGCCACTCCCCAAATTGGAGTCAGTTTTGAACACATTTCAAAATTCTTAAATACATTTTGGAGGACAGGGACGGCTGTAAGGGGTGAAAGGGAGGCCGTTTTTAACCTACGTCTATGAGACAGTGAAGGTTAAAAGTTGAATCATTTTCTTACAATTTCTCATCCCTGACCTACAGAGAATCGAAAAAAGAATTTACGTAGCTATTTGCCGTAAGACATTCAGGATTGGACCATACACTATTGCCTCTGCTCCAGCATTAAAATTGTTTAATAACTTTGTGACCTTAGTTTGCTGCCATCTTTCTCGGTGTACGGCCACTCCCCAAATTGGAGTCAGTTTTGAACACATTTCAAAATTCTTAAATACATTTTGGAGGACAGGGACGGCTGTAAGGGGTGAAAGGGAGGCCGTTTTTAACCTACGTCTATGAGACAGTAAAGGTTAAAAGTTGAATCATTTTCTTACAATTTCTCATCCTTGACCTACAGAGAATCGAAAAAAGAATTTACGTAGCTATTTGCCGTAAGACATTCAGGATTGGACCATACACTATTGCCTCTGCTCCAGCATTAAAATTGTTTATTAACTTTGTGACCTTAGTTTGCTGCCATCTTTCTCGGTGTACGGCCACTCCCCAAATTGGAGTCAGTTTTGAACACATTTCAAAATTCTTAAATACATTTTGGAGGATAGGGACGGCTGTAAGGGGTGAAAGGGAGGCCGTTTTTAACCTACGTCTATGAGACAGTAAAGGTTAAAAGTTTAATCATATTCTTACAATTTCTCTTTCTCGGTGTACGGCCACTCCCCAAATTGGAGTCAGTTTTGAACACATTTCAAAATTCTTAAATACATTTTGGAGGACAGGGACGGCTGTAAGGGGTGAAAGGGAGGCCGTTTTTAACCTACGTCTATGAGACAGTAAAGGTTAAAAGTTGAATCATTTTCTTACAATTTCTCATCCCTGACCTACAGAGAATCGAAAAAAGAATTTACGTAGCTATTTGCCGTAAGACATTCAGGATTGGACCATACACTATTGCCTCTGCTCCAGCATTAAAATTGTTTAATAACTTTGTGACCTTAGTTTGCTGCCATCTTTCTCGGTGTACGGCCACTCCCCAAATTGGAGTCAGTTTTGAACACATTTCAAAATTCTTAAATACATTTTGGAGGACAGGGACGGCTGTAAGGGGTGAAAGGGAGGCCGTTTTTAACCTACGTCTATGAGACAGTAAAGGTTAAAAGTTGAATCATTTTATTACAATTTCTCATCCCTGACCTACAGAGAATCGAAAAAAGAATTTACGTAGCTATTTGCCATAAGACATTCAGGATTGGAACATACACTATTGCCTCTGCGCCAGCATTAAAATTGTTTATTAACTTTGTGACCGTAGTTTGCTGCCATCTTTCTCGGTGTACGGCCACTCCCCAAATTGGAGTCAGTTTTGAACACATTTCAAAATTCTTAAATACATTTTGGAGGACAGGGACGGCTGTAAGGGGTGAAAGGGAGGCCGTTTTTAACCTACGTCTATGAGACAGTAAAGGTTAAAAGTTGAATCATTTTCTTACAATTTCTCATCCCTGACCTACAGAGAATCGAAAAAAGAATTTACGTAGCTATTTGCCGTAAGACATTCAGGATTGGACCATACACTATTGCCTCTGCTCCAGCATTAAAATTGTTTATTAACTTTGTGACCTTAGTTTGCTGCCATCTTTCTCGGTGTACGGCCACTCCCCAAATTGGAGTCAGTTTTGAACACATTTCAAAATTCTTAAATACATTTTGGAGGATAGGGACGGCTGTAAGGGGTGAAAGGGAGGCCGTTTTTAACCTACGTCTATGAGACAGTAAAGGTTAAAAGTTTAATCATATTCTTACAATTTCTCTTTCTCGGTGTACGGCCACTCCCCAAATTGGAGTCAGTTTTGAACACATTTCAAAATTCTTAAATACATTTTGGAGGACAGGGACGGCTGTAAGGGGTGAAAGGGAGGCCGTTTTTAACCTACGTCTATGAGACAGTAAAGGTTAAAAGTTGAATCATTTTCTTACAATTTCTCATCCCTGACCTACAGAGAATCGAAAAAAGAATTTACGTAGCTATTTGCCGTAAGACATTCAGGATTGGACCATACACTATTGCCTCTGCTCCAGCATTAAAATTGTTTAATAACTTTGTGACCTTAGTTTGCTGCCATCTTTCTCGGTGTACGGCCACTCCCCAAATTGGAGTCAGTTTTGAACACATTTCAAAATTCTTAAATACATTTTGGAGGACAGGGACGGCTGTAAGGGGTGAAAGGGAGGCCGTTTTTAACCTACGTCTATGAGACAGTAAAGGTTAAAAGTTGAATCATTTTATTACAATTTCTCATCCCTGACCTACAGAGAATCGAAAAAAGAATTTACGTAGCTATTTGCCATAAGACATTCAGGATTGGAACATACACTATTGCCTCTGCGCCAGCATTAAAATTGTTTATTAACTTTGTGACCTTAGTTTGCTGCCATCTTTCTCGGTGTACGGCCACTCCCCAAATTGGAGTCAGTTTTGAACACATTTCAAAATTCTTAAATACATTTTGGAGGATAGGGACGGCTGTAAGGGGTGAAAGGGAGGCCGTTTTTAACCTACGTCTATGAGACAGTAAAGGTTAAAAGTTTAATCATATTCTTACAATTTCTCTTTCTCGGTGTACGGCCACTCCCCAAATTGGAGTCAGTTTTGAACACATTTCAAAATTCTTAAATACATTTTGGAGGACAGGGACGGCTGTAAGGGGTGAAAGGGAGGCCGTTTTTAACCTACGTCTATGAGACAGTAAAGGTTAAAAGTTGAATCATTTTCTTACAATTTCTCATCCCTGACCTACAGAGAATCGAAAAAAGAATTTACGTAGCTATTTGCCGTAAGACATTCAGGATTGGACCATACACTATTGCCTCTGCTCCAGCATTAAAATTGTTTATTAACTTTGTGACCTTAGTTTGCTGCCATCTTTCTCGGTGTACGGCCACTCCCCAAATTGGAGTCAGTTTTGAACACATTTCAAAATTCTTAAATACATTTTGGAGGATAGGGACGGCTGTAAGGGGTGAAAGGGAGGCCGTTTTTAACCTACGTCTATGAGACAGTAAAGGTTAAAAGTTTAATCATATTCTTACAATTTCTCTTTCTCGGTGTACGGCCACTCCCCAAATTGGAGTCAGTTTTGAACACATTTCAAAATTCTTAAATACATTTTGGAGGACAGGGACGGCTGTAAGGGGTGAAAGGGAGGCCGTTTTTAACCTACGTCTATGAGACAGTAAAGGTTAAAAGTTGAATCATTTTCTTACAATTTCTCATCCCTGACCTACAGAGAATCGAAAAAAGAATTTACGTAGCTATTTGCCGTAAGACATTCAGGATTGGACCATACACTATTGCCTCTGCTCCAGCATTAAAATTGTTTAATAACTTTGTGACCTTAGTTTGCTGCCATCTTTCTCGGTGTACGGCCACTCCCCAAATTGGAGTCAGTTTTGAACACATTTCAAAATTCTTAAATACATTTTGGAGGACAGGGACGGCTGTAAGGGGTGAAAGGGAGGCCGTTTTTAACCTACGTCTATGAGACAGTAAAGGTTAATAGTTGAATCATTTTCTTACAATTTCTCATCCCTGACCTACAGAGAATCGAAAAAAGAATTTACGTAGCTATTTGCCGTAAGACATTCAGGATTGGACCATACACTATTGCCTCTGCTCCAGCATTAAAATTGTTTATTAACTTTGTGACCTTAGTTTGCTGCCATCTTTCTCGGTGTACGGCCACTCCCCAAATTGGAGTCAGTTTTGAACACATTTCAAAATTCTTAAATACATTTTGGAGGATAGGGACGGCTGTAAGGGGTGAAAGGGAGGCCGTTTTTAACCTACGTCTATGAGACAGTAAAGGTTAAAAGTTTAATCATATTCTTACAATTTCTCTTTCTCGGTGTACGGCCACTCCCCAAATTGGAGTCAGTTTTGAACACATTTCAAAATTCTTAAATACATTTTGGAGGACAGGGACGGCTGTAAGGGGTGAAAGGGAGGCCGTTTTTAACCTACGTCTATGAGACAGTAAAGGTTAAAAGTTGAATCATTTTATTACAATTTCTCATCCCTGACCTACAGAGAATCGAAAAAAGAATTTACGTAGCTATTTGCCATAAGACATTCAGGATTGGAACATACACTATTGCCTCTGCTCCAGCATTAAAATTGTTTAATAACTTTGTGACCTTAGTTTGCTGCCATCTTTCTCGGTGTACGGCCACTCCCCAAATTGGAGTCAGTTTTGAACACATTTCAAAATTCTTAAATACATTTTGGAGGACAGGGACGGCTGTAAGGGGTGAAAGGGAGGCCGTTTTTAACCTACGTCTATGAGACAGTAAAGGTTAAAAGTTGAATCATTTTCTTACAATTTCTCATCCCTGACCTACAGAGAATCGAAAAAAGAATTTACGTAGCTATTTGCCGTAAGACATTCAGGATTGGACCATACACTATTGCCTCTGCTCCAGCATTAAAATTATTGATTAACTTTGTGACCTTAGTTTGCTGCCATCTTTCTCGGTGTACGGCCACTCCCCAAATTGGAGTCAGTTTTGAACACATTTCAAAATTCTTAAATACATTTTGGAGGATAGGGACGGCTGTAAGGGGTGAAAGGGAGGCCGTTTTTAACCTACGTCTATGAGACAGTAAAGGTTAAAAGTTTAATCATATTCTTACAATTTCTCTTTCTCGGTGTACGGCCACTCCCCAAATTGGAGTCAGTTTTGAACACATTTCAAAATTCTTAAATACATTTTGGAGGACAGGGACGGCTGTAAGGGGTGAAAGGGAGGCCGTTTTTAACCTACGTCTATGAGACAGTAAAGGTTAAAAGTTGAATCATTTTATTACAATTTCTCATCCCTGACCTACAGAGAATCGAAAAAAGAATTTACGTAGCTATTTGCCATAAGACATTCAGGATTGGAACATACACTATTGCCTCTGCGCCAGCATTAAAATTGTTTATTAACTTTGTGACCTTAGTTTGCTGCCATCTTTCTCGGTGTATGGCCACTCCCCAAATTGGAGTCAGTTTTGAACACATTTCAAAATTCTTAAATACATTTTGGAGGATAGGGACGGCTGTAAGGGGTGAAAGGGAGGCCGTTTTTAACCTACGTCTATGAGACAGTAAAGGCTAAAAGTTTAATCATATTCTTACAATTTCTCTTTCTCGGTGTACGGCCACTCCCCAAATTGGAGTCAGTTTTGAACACATTTCAAAATTCTTAAATACATTTTGGAGGACAGGGACGGCTGTAAGGGGTGAAAGGGAGGCCGTTTTTAACCTACGTCTATGAGACAGTAAAGGTTAAAAGTTGAATCATTTTATGACAATTTTTCATCCCTGACCTACAGAGAATCGAAAAAAGAATTTACGTAGCTATTTGCCATAAGACATTCAGGATTGGACCATACACTATTGCCTCTGCGCCAGCATTAAAATTGTTTATTAACTTTGTGACCTTAGTTTGCTGCCATCTTTCTCGGTGTACGGCCACTCCCCAAATTGGAGTCAGTTTTGAACACATTTCAAAATTCTTAAATACATTTTGGAGGACAGGGACGGCTGTAAGGGGTGAAAGGGAGGCCGTTTTTAACCTACGTCTATGAGACAGTAAAGGTTAAAAGTTGAATCATTTTCTTACAATTTCTCATCCCTGACCTACAGAGAATCGAAAAAAGAATTTACGTAGCTATTTGCCGTAAGACATTCAGGATTGGGCCATACACTATTGCCTCTGCTCCAGCATTAAAATTGTTTATTAACTTTGTGACCTTAGTTTGCTGCCATCTTTCTCGGTGTACGGCCACTCCCCAAATTGGAGTCAGTTTTGAACACATTTCAAAATTCTTAAATACATTTTGGAGGATAGGGACGGCTGTAAGGGGTGAAAGGGAGGCCGTTTTTAACCTACGTCTATGAGACAGTAAAGGTTAAAAGTTTAATCATATTCTTACAATTTCTCTTTCTCGGTGTACGGCCACTCCCCAAATTGGAGTCAGTTTTGAACACATTTCAAAATTCTTAAATACATTTTGGAGGACAGGGACGGCTGTAAGGGGTGAAAGGGAGGCCGTTTTTAACCTACGGTCTATGAGACAGTAAAGGTTAAAAGTTGAATCATTTTCTTACAATTTCTCATCCCTGACCCACAGAGAATCGAAAAAAGAATTTACGTAGCTATTTGCCGTAAGACATTCAGGATTGGACCATACACTATTGCCTCTGCTCCAGCATTAAAATTGTTTAATAACTTTGTGACCTTAGTTTGCTGCCATCTTTCTCGGTGTACGGCCACTCCCCAAATTGGAGTCAGTTTTGAACACATTTCAAAATTCTTAAATACATTTTGGAGGACAGGGACGGCTGTAAGGGGTGAAAGGGAGGCCGTTTTTAACCTACGTCTATGAGACAGTAAAGGTTAAAAGTTTAATCATTTTCTTACAATTTCTCTTTCTCGGTGTACGGCCACTCCCCAAATTGGAGTCAGTTTTGAACACATTTCAAAATTCTTAAATACATTTTGGAGGACAGGGACGGCTGTAAGGGGTGAAAGGGAGGCCGTTTTTAACCTACGTCTATGAGACGGTAAAGGTTAAAAGTTTAATCATATTCTTACAATTTCTCTTTCTCGGTGTACGGCCACTCCCCAAATTGGAGTCAGTTTTGAACACATTTCAAAATTCTTAAATACATTTTGGAGGACAGGGACGGCTGTAAGGGGTGAAAGGGAGGCCGTTTTTAACCTACGTCTATGAGACAGTAAAGGTTAAAAGTTGAATCATTTTCTTACAATTTCTCATCCCTGACCTACAGAGAATCGAAAAAAGAATTTACGTAGCTATTTGCCGTAAGACATTCAGGATTGGACCATACACTATTGCCTCTGCTCCAGCATTAAAATTGTTTAATAACTTTGTGACCTTAGTTTGCTGCCATGTTTCTCGGTGTACGGCCACTCCCCAAATTGGAGTTAGTTTTGAACACATTTCAAAATTCTTAAATACATTTTGGAGGACAGGGACGGCTGTAAGGGGTGAAAGGGAGGCCGTTTTTAACCTACGTCTATGAGACAGTAAAGGTTAAAAGTTGAATCATTTTATTACAATTTCTCATCCCTGACCTACGTAGAATCGAAAAAAGAATTTACGTAGCTATTTGCCATAAGACATTCAGGATTGGAACATACACTATTGCCTCTGCGCCAGCATTAAAATTGTTTATTAACTTTGTGACCTTAGTTTGCTGCCATCTTTCTCGGTGTACGGCCACTCCCCAAATTGGAGTCAGTTTTGAACACATTTCAAAATTCTTAAATACATTTTGGAGGACAGGGACGGCTGTAAGGGGTGAAAGGGAGGCCGTTTTTAACCTACGTCTATGAGACAGTAAAGGTTAAAAGTTGAATCATTTTCTTACAATTTCTCATCCCTGACCTACAGAGAATCGAAAAAAGAATTTACGTAGCTATTTGCCGTAAGACATTCAGGATTGGACCATACACTATTGCCTCTGCTCCAGCATTAAAATTGTTTATTAACTTTGTGACCTTAGTTTGCTGCCATCTTTCTCGGTGTACGGCCACTCCCCAAATTGGAGTCAGTTTTGAACACATTTCAAAATTCTTAAATACATTTTGGAGGATAGGGACGGCTGTAAGGGGTGAAAGGGAGGCCGTTTTTAACCTACGTCTATGAGACAGAAAGGTTAAAAGTTTAATCATATTCTTACAATTTCTCTTTCTCGGTGTACGGCCACTCCCCAAATTGGAGTCAGTTTTGAACACATTTCAAAATTCTTAAATACATTTTGGAGGACAGTGACGGCTGTAAGGGGTGAAAGGGAGGCCGTTTTTAACCTACGTCTATGAGACAGTAAAGGTTAAAAGTTGAATCATTTTCTTACAATTTCTCATCCCTGACCTACAGAGAATCGAAAAAAGAATTTACGTAGCTATTTGCCGTAAGACATTCAGGATTGGACCATACACTATTGCCTCTGCTCCAGCATTAAAATTGTTTAATAACTTTGTGACCTTAGTTTGCTGCCATCTTTCTCGGTGTACCGCCACTCCCCAAATTGGAGTCAGTTTTGAACACATTTCAAAATTCTTAAATACATTTTGGAGGACAGGGACGGCTGTAAGGGGTGAAAGGGAGGCCGTTTTTAACCTACGTCTATGAGACAGTAAAGGTTAAAAGTTGAATCATTTTATTACAATTTCTCATCCCTGACCTACAGAGAATCGAAAAAAGAATTTAAGTAGCTATTTGCCATAAGACATTCAGGATTGGAACATACACTATTGCCTCTGCGCCAGCATTAAAATTGTTTATTAACTTTGTGACCTTAGTTTGCTGCCATCTTTCTCGGTGTACGGCCACTCCCCAAATTGGAGTCAGTTTTGAACACATTTCAAAATTCTTAAATACATTTTGGAGGATAGGGACGGCTGTAAGGGGTGAAAGGGAGGCCGTTTTTAACCTACGTCTATGAGACAGTAAAGGTTAAAAGTTTAATCATATTCTTACAATTTCTCTTTCTCGGTGTACGGCCACTCCCCAAATTGGAGTCAGTTTTGAACACATTTCAAAATTCCTAAATACATTTTGGAGGACAGGGACGGCTGTAAGGGGTGAAAGGGAGGCCGTTTTTAACCTACGTCTATGAGACAGTAAAGGTTAAAAGTTGAATCATTTTCTTACAATTTCTCATCCCTGACCTACAGAGAATCGGAAAAAGAATTTACGTAGCTATTTGCCGTAAGACATTCAGGATTGGACCATACACTATTGCCTCTGCTCCAGCATTAAAATTGTTTATTAACTTTGTGACCTTAGTTTGCTGCCATCTTTCTCGGTGTACGGCCACTCCCCAAATTGGAGTCAGTTTTGAACACATTTCAAAATTCTTAAATACATTTTGGAGGATAGGGACGGCTGTAAGGGGTGAAAGGGAGGCCGTTTTTAACCTACGTCTATGAGACAGTAAAGGTTAAAAGTTTAATCATATTCTTACAATTTCTCTTTCTCGGTGTACGGCCACTCCCCAAATTGGAGTCAGTTTTGAACACATTTCAAAATTCTTAAATACATTTTGGAGGACAGGGACGGCTGTAAGGGGTGAAAGGGAGGCCGTTTTTAACCTACGTCTATGAGACAGTAAAGGTTAAAAGTTGAATCATTTTCTTACAATTTCTCATCCCTGACCTACAGAGAATCGAAAAAAGAATTTACGTAGCGTTTGCCGTAAGACATTCAGGATTGGACCATACACTATTGCCTCTGCTCCAGCATTAAAATTGTTTAATAACTTTGTGACCTTAGTTTGCTGCCATCTTTCTCGGTGTACGGCCACTCCCCAAATTGGAGTCAGTTTTGAACACATTTCAAAATTCTTAAATAAATTTTGGAGGACAGGGACGGCTGTAAGGGGTGAAAGGGAGGCCGTTTTATACCTACGTCTATGAGACAGTAAAGGTTAAAAGTTGAATCATTTTATGACAATTTCTCATCCCTGACCTACAGAGAATCGAAAAAAGAATTTACGTAGCTATTTGCCATAAGACATTCAGGATTGGACCATACACTATTGCCTCTGCGCCAGCATTAAAATTGTTTATTAACTTTGTGACCTTAGTTTGCTGCCATCTTTCTCGGTGTACGGCCACTCCCCAAATTGGAGTCAGTTTTGAACACATTTCAAAATTCTTAAATACATTTTGGAGGACAGGGACGGCTGTAAGGGGTGAAAGGGAGGCCGTTTTTAACCTACGTCTATGAGACAGTAAAGGTTAAAAGTTGAATCATTTTCTTACAATTTCTCATCCCTGACCTACAGAGAATCGAAAAAAGAATTTACGTAGCTATTTGCCGTAAGACATTCAGGATTGGACCATACACTATTGCCTCTGCTCCAGCATTAAAATTGTTTAATAACTTTGTGACCTTAGTTTGCTGCCATCTTGCTCGGTGTACGGCCACTCCCCAAATTGGAGTCAGTTTTGAACACATTTCAAAATTCTTAAATACATTTTGGAGGACAGGGACGGCTGTAAGGGGTGAAAGGGAGGCCGTTTTTAACCTACGTCTATGAGACAGTAAAGGTTAAAAGTTGAATCATTTTATTACAATTTCTCATCCCTGACCTACAGAGAATCGAAAAAAGAATTTAAGTAGCTATTTGCCATAAGACATTCAGGATTGGAACATACACTATTGCCTCTGCGCCAGCATTAAAATTGTTTATTAACTTTGTGACCTTAGTTTGCTGCCATCTTTCTCGGTGTACGGCCACTCCCCAAATTGGAGTCAGTTTTGAACACATTTCAAAATTCTTAAATACATTTTGGAGGATAGGGACGGCTGTAAGGGGTGAAAGGGAGGCCGTTTTTAACCTACGTCTATGAGACAGTAAAGGTTAAAAGTTTAATCATATTCTTACAATTTCTCTTTCTCGGTGTACGGCCACTCCCCAAATTGGAGTCAGTTTTGAACACATTTCAAAATTCCTAAATACATTTTGGAGGACAGGGACGGCTGTAAGGGGTGAAAGGGAGGCCGTTTTTAACCTACGTCTATGAGACAGTAAAGGTTAAAAGTTGAATCATTTTCTTACAATTTCTCATC
Organism: Lissotriton helveticus; assembly: GCF_964261635.1. Taxonomy (NCBI): domain Eukaryota; kingdom Metazoa; phylum Chordata; class Amphibia; order Caudata; family Salamandridae; genus Lissotriton; species Lissotriton helveticus. The sequence continues at coordinate 883,951,911 of NC_136073.1, forward strand.
CCTGACCTACAGAGAATCGGAAAAAGAATTTACGTAGCTATTTGCCGTAAGACATTCAGGATTGGACCATACACTATTGCCTCTGCTCCAGCATTAAAATTGTTTATTAACTTTGTGACCTTAGTTTGCTGCCATCTTTCTCGGTGTACGGCCACTCCCCAAATTGGAGTCAGTTTTGAACACATTTCAAAATTCTTAAATACATTTTGGAGGATAGGGACGGCTGTAAGGGGTGAAAGGGAGGCCGTTTTTAACCTACGTCTATGAGACAGTAAAGGTTAAAAGTTTAATCATATTCTTACAATTTCTCTTTCTCGGTGTACGGCCACTCCCCAAATTGGAGTCAGTTTTGAACACATTTCAAAATTCTTAAATACATTTTGGAGGACAGGGACGGCTGTAAGGGGTGAAAGGGAGGCCGTTTTTAACCTACGTCTATGAGACAGTAAAGGTTAAAAGTTGAATCATTTTCTTACAATTTCTCATCCCTGACCTACAGAGAATCGAAAAAAGAATTTACGTAGCGTTTGCCGTAAGACATTCAGGATTGGACCATACACTATTGCCTCTGCTCCAGCATTAAAATTGTTTAATAACTTTGTGACCTTAGTTTGCTGCCATCTTTCTCGGTGTACGGCCACTCCCCAAATTGGAGTCAGTTTTGAACACATTTCAAAATTCTTAAATACATTTTGGAGGACAGGGACGGCTGTAAGGGGTGAAAGGGAGGCCGTTTTATACCTACGTCTATGAGACAGTAAAGGTTAAAAGTTGAATCATTTTATTACAATTTCTCATCCCTGACCTACAGAGAATCGAAAAAAGAATTTACGTAGCTATTTGCCATAAGACATTCAGGATTGGAACATACACTATTGCCTCTGCGCCAGCATTAAAATTGTTTATTAACTTTGTGACCTTAGTTTGCTGCCATCTTTCTCGGTGTATGGCCACTCCCCAAATTGGAGTCAGTTTTGAACACATTTCAAAATTCTTAAATACATTTTGGAGGATAGGGACGGCTGTAAGGGGTGAAAGGGAGGCCGTTTTTAACCTACGTCTATGAGACAGTAAAGGTTAAAAGTTTAATCATATTCTTACAATTTCTCTTTCTCGGTGTACGGCCACTCCCCAAATTGGAGTCAGTTTTGAACACATTTCAAAATTCTTAAATACATTTTGGAGGACAGGGACGGCTGTAAGGGGTGAAAGGGAGGCCGTTTTTAACCTACGTCTATGAGACAGTAAAGGTTAAAAGTTGAATCATTTTATGACAATTTCTCATCCCTGACCTACAGAGAATCGAAAAAAGAATTTACGTAGCTATTTGCCATAAGACATTCAGGATTGGACCATACACTATTGCCTCTGCGCCAGCATTAAAATTGTTTATTAACTTTGTGACCTTAGTTTGCTGCCATCTTTCTCGGTGTACGGCCACTCCCCAAATTGGAGTCAGTTTTGAACACATTTCAAAATTCTTAAATACATTATGGAGGACAGGGACGGCTGTAAGGGGTGAAAGGGAGGCCGTTTTTAACCTACGTCTATGAGACAGTAAAGGTTAAAAGTTGAATCATTTTCTTACAATTTCTCATCCCTGACTTACAGAGAATCGAAAAAAGAATTTACGTAGCTATTTGCCGTAAGACATTCAGGATTGGACCATACACTATTGCCTCTGCTCCAGCATTAAAATTGTTTATTAACTTTGTGACCTTAGTTTGCTGCCATCTTTCTCGGTGTACGGCCACTCCCCAAATTGGAGTCAGTTTTGAACACATTTCAAAATTCTTAAATACATTTTGGAGGATAGGGACGGCTGTAAGGGGTGAAAGGGAGGCCGTTTTTAACCTACGTCTATGAGACAGTAAAGGTTAAAAGTTGAATCATTTTCTTACAATTTCTCATCCCTGACCTACAGAGAATCGAAAAAAGAATTTACGTAGCTATTTGCCGTAAGACATTCAGGATTGGACCATACACTATTGCCTCTGCTCCAGCATTAAAATTGTTTATTAACTTTGTGACCTTAGTTTGCTGCCATCTTTCTCGGTGTACGGCCACTCCCCAAATTGGAGTCAGTTTTGAACACATTTCAAAATTCTTAAATACATTTTGGAGGATAGGGACGGCTGTAAGGGGTGAAAGGGAGGCCGTTTTTAACCTACGTCTATGAGACAGTAAAGGTTAAAAGTTTAATCATATTCTTACAATTTCACTTTCTCGGTGTACGGCCACTCCCCAAATTGGAGTCAGTTTTGAACACATTTCAAAATTCTTAAATACATTTTGGAGGACAGGGACGGCTGTAAGGGGTGAAAGGGAGGCCGTTTTTAACCTACGTCTATGAGACAGTAAAGGTTAAAAGTTGAATCATTTTCTTACAATTTCTCATCCCTGACCTACAGAGAATCGAAAAAAGAATTTACGTAGCTATTTGCCGTAAGACATTCAGGATTGGACCATACACTATTGCCTCTGCTCCAGCATTAAAATTGTTTAATAACTTTGTGACCTTAGTTTGCTGCCATCTTTCTCGGTGTACGGCCACTCCCCAAATTGGAGTCAGTTTTGAACACATTTCAAAATTCTTAAATACATTTTGGAGGACAGGGACGGCTGTAAGGGGTGAAAGGGAGGCCGTTTTTAACCTACGCCTATGAGACAGTAAAGGTTAAAAGTTGAATCATTTTATTACAATTTCTCATCCCTGACCTACAGAGAATCGAAAAAAGAATTTACGTAGCTATTTGCCATAAGACATTCAGGATTGGAACATACACTATTGCCTCTGCGCCAGCATTAAAATTGTTTATTAACTTTGTGACCTTAGTTTGCTGCCATCTTTCTCGGTGTACGGCCACTCCCCAAATTGGAGTCAGTTTTGAACACATTTCAAAATTCTTAAATACATTTTGGAGGATAGGGACGGCTGTAAGGGGTGAAAGGGAGGCCGTTTTTAACCTACGTCTATGAGACAGTAAAGGTTAAAAGTTTAATCATATTCTTACAATTTCTCTTTCTCGGTGTACGGCCACTCCCCAAATTGGAGTCAGTTTTGAACACATTTCAAAATTCTTAAATACATTTTGGAGGACAGGGACGGCTGTAAGGGGTGAAAGGGAGGCCGTTTTTAACCTACGTCTATGAGACAGTAAAGGTTAAAAGTTGAATCATTTTATTACAATTTCTCATCCCTGACCTAAAGAGAATCGAAAAAAGAATTTACGTAGCTATTTGCCATAAGACATTCAGGATTGGAACATACACTATTGCCTCTGCGCCAGCATTAAAATTGTTTATTAACTTTGTGACCTTAGTTTGCTGCCATCTTTCTCGGTGTATGGCCACTCCCCAAATTGGAGTCAGTTTTGAACACATTTCAAAATTCTTAAATACATTTTGGAGGATAGGGACGGCTGTAAGGGGTGAAAGGGAGGCCGTTTTTAACCTACGTCTATGAGACAGTAAAGGTTAAAAGTTTAATCATATTCTTACAATTTCTCTTTCTCGGTGTACGGCCACTCCCCAAATTGGAGTCAGTTTTGAACACATTTCAAAATTCTTAAATACATTTTGGAGGACAGGGACGGCTGTAAGGGGTGAAAGGGAGGCCGTTTTTAACCTACATCTATGAGACAGTAAAGGTTAAAAGTTGAATCATTTTATTACAATTTCTCATCCCTGACCTACAGAGAATCGAAAAAAGAATTTACGTAGCTATTTGCCATAAGACATTCAGGATTGGAACATACACTATTGCCTCTGCGCCAGCATTAAAATTGTTTATTAACTTTGTGACCTTAGTTTGCTGCCATCTTTCTCGGTGTACGGCCACTCCCCAAATTGGAGTCAGTTTTGAACACATTTCAAAATTCTTAAATACATTTTGGAGGACAGGGACGGCTGTAAGGGGTGAAAGGGAGGCCGTTTTTAACCTACGTCTATGAGACAGTAAAGGTTAAAAGTTGAATCATTTTCTTACAATTTCTCATCCCTGACCTACAGAGAATCGAAAAAAGAATTTACGTAGCTATTTGCCGTAAGACATTCAGGATTGGACCATACACTATTGCCTCTGCTCCAGCATTAAAATTGTTTATTAACTTTGTGACCTTAGTTTGCTGCCATCTTTCTCGGTGTACGGCCACTCCCCAAATTGGAGTCAGTTTTGAACACATTTCAAAATTCTTAAATACATTTTGGAGGATAGGGACGGCTGTAAGGGGTGAAAGGGAGGCCGTTTTTAACCTACGTCTATGAGACAGTAAAGGTTAAAAGTGTAATCATATTCTTACAATTTCTCTTTCTCGGTGTACGGCCACTCCCCAAATTGGAGTCAGTTTTGAACACATTTCAAAATTCTTAAATACATTTTGGAGGACAGGGACGGCTGTAAGGGGTGAAAGGGAGGCCGTTTTTAACCTACGTCTATGAGACAGTAAAGGTTAAAAGTTGAATCATTTTCTTACAATTTCTCATCCCTGACCTACAGAGAATCGAAAAAAGAATTTACGTAGCTATTTGCCGTAAGACATTCAGGATTGGACCATACACTATTGCCTCTGCTCCAGCATTAAAATTGTTTAATAACTTTGTGACCTTAGTTTGCTGCCATCTTTCTCGGTGTACGGCCACTCCCCAAATTGGAGTCAGTTTTGAACACATTTCAAAATTCTTAAATACATTTTGGAGGACAGGGACGGCTGTAAGGGGTGAAAGGGAGGCCGTTTTTAACCTACGTCTATGAGACAGTAAAGGTTAAAAGTTGAATCATTTTATTACAATTTCTCATCCCTGACCTACAGAGAATCGAAAAAAGAATTTAAGTAGCTATTTGCCATAAGACATTCAGGATTGGAACATACACTATTGCCTCTGCGCCAGCATTAAAATTGTTTATTAACTTTGTGACCTTAGTTTGCTGCCATCTTTCTCGGTGTACGGCCACTCCCCAAATTGGAGTCAGTTTTGAACACATTTCAAAATTCTTAAATACATTTTGGAGGATAGGGACGGCTGTAAGGGGTGAAAGGGAGGCCGTTTTTAACCTACGTCTATGAGACAGTAAAGGTTAAAAGTTTAATCATATTCTTACAATTTCTCTTTCTCGGTGTACGGCCACTCCCCAAATTGGAGTCAGTTTTGAACACATTTCAAAATTCCTAAATACATTTTGGAGGACAGGGACGGCTGTAAGGGGTGAAAGGGAGGCCGTTTTTAACCTACGTCTATGAGACAGTAAAGGTTAAAAGTTGAATCATTTTCTTACAATTTCTCATCCCTGACCTACAGAGAATCGAAAAAAGAATTTACGTAGCTATTTGCCGTAAGACATTCAGGATTGGACCATACACTATTGCCTCTGCTCCAGCATTAAAATTGTTTATTAACTTTGTGACCTTAGTTTGCTGCCATCTTTCTCGGTGTACGGCCACTCCCCAAATTGGAGTCAGTTTTGAACACATTTCAAAATTCTTAAATACATTTTGGAGGATAGGGACGGCTGTAAGGGGTGAAAGGGAGGCCGTTTTTAACCTACGTCTATGAGACAGTAAAGGTTAAAAGTTTAATCATATTCTTACAATTTCTCTTTCTCGGTGTACGGCCACTCCCCAAATTGGAGTCAGTTTTGAACACATTTCAAAATTCTTAAATACATTTTGGAGGACAGGGACGGCTGTAAGGGGTGAAAGGGAGGCCGTTTTTAACCTACGTCTATGAGACAGTAAAGGTTAAAAGTTGAATCATTTTCTTACAATTTCTCATCCCTGACCTACAGAGAATCGAAAAAAGAATTTATGTAGCGTTTGCCGTAAGACATTCAGGATTGGACCATACACTATTGCCTCTGCTCCAGCATTAAAATTGTTTAATAACTTTGTGACCTTAGTTTGCTGCCATCTTTCTCGGTGTACGGCCACTCCCCAAATTGGAGTCAGTTTTGAACACATTTCAAAATTCTTAAATACATTTTGGAGGACAGGGACGGCTGTAAGGGGTGAAAGGGAGGCCGTTTTTAACCTACGTCTATGAGACAGTAAAGGTTAAAAGTTGAATCATTTTATTACAATTTCTCATCCCTGACCTACAGAGAATCGAAAAAAGAATTTAAGTAGCTATTTGCCATAAGACATTCAGGATTGGAACATACACTATTGCCTCTGCGCCAGCATTAAAATTGTTTATTAACTTTGTGACCTTAGTTTGCTGCCATCTTTCTCGGTGTACGGCCACTCCCCAAATTGGAGTCAGTTTTGAACACATTTCAAAATTCTTAAATACATTTTGGAGGACAGGGACGGCTGTAAGGGGTGAAAGGGAGGCCGTTTTTAACCTACGTCTATGAGACAGTAAAGGTTAAAAGTTTAATCATAGTCTTACAATTTCTCTTTCTCGGTGTACGGCCACTCCCCAAATTGGAGTCAGTTTTGAACACATTTCAAAATTCTTAAATACATTTTGGAGGACAGGGACGGCTGTAAGGGGTGAAAGGGAGGCCGTTTTTAACCTACGTCTATGAGACAGTAAAGGTTAAAAGTTGAATCATTTTCTTACAATTTCTCATCCCTGACCTACAGAGAATCGAAAAAAGAATTTACGTAGCGTTTGCCGTAAGACATTCAGGATTGGACCATACACTATTGCCTCTGCTCCAGCATTAAAATTGTTTAATAACTTTGTGACCTTAGTTTGCTGCCATCTTTCTCGGTGTACGGCCACTCCCCAAATTGGAGTCAGTTTTGAACACATTTCAAAATTCTTAAATACATTTTGGAGGACAGGGACGGCTGTAAGGGGTGAAAGGGAGGCCGTTTTTAACCTACGTCTATGAGACAGTAAAGGTTAAAAGTTGAATCATTTTATTACAATTTCTCATCCCTGACCTACAGAGAATCGAAAAAAGAATTTACGTAGCTATTTGCCATAAGACATTCAGGATTGGAACATACACTATTGCCTCTGCGCCAGCATTAAAATTGTTTATTAACTTTGTGACCTTAGTTTGCTGCCATCTTTCTCGGTGTATGGCCACTCCCCAAATTGGAGTCAGTTTTGAACACATTTCAAAATTCTTAAATACATTTTGGAGGATAGGGACGGCTGTAAGGGGTGAAAGGGAGGCCGTTTTTAACCTACGTCTATGAGACAGTAAAGGTTAAAAGTTTAATCATATTCTTACAATTTCTCTTTCTCGGTGTACGGCCACTCCCCAAATTGGAGTCAGTTTTGAACACATTTCAAAATTCTTAAATACATTTTGGAGGACAGGGACGGCTGTAAGGGGTGAAAGGGAGGCCGTTTTTAACCTACGTCTATGAGACAGTAAAGGTTAAAAGTTGAATCATTTTATGACAATTTCTCATCCCTGACCTACAGAGAATCGAAAAAAGAATTTACGTAGCTATTTGCCATAAGACATTCAGGATTGGACCATACACTATTGCCTCTGCGCCAGCATTAAAATTGTTTATTAACTTTGTGACCTTAGTTTGCTGCCATCTTTCTCGGTGTACGGCCACTCCCCAAATTGGAGTCAGTTTTGAACACATTTCAAAATTCTTAAATACATTTTGGAGGACAGGGACGGCTGTAAGGGGTGAAAGGGAGGCCGTTTTTAACCTACGTCTATGAGACAGTAAAGGTTAAAAGTTGAATCATTTTCTTACAATTTCTCATCCCTGACTTACAGAGAATCGAAAAAAGAATTTACGTAGCTATTTGCCGTAAGACATTCAGGATTGGACCATACACTATTGCCTCTGCTCCAGCATTAAAATTGTTTATTAACTTTGTGACCTTAGTTTGCTGCCATCTTTCTCGGTGTACGGCCACTCCCCAAATTGGAGTCAGTTTTGAACACATTTCAAAATTCTTAAATACATTTTGGAGGATAGGGACGGCTGTAAGGGGTGAAAGGGAGGCCGTTTTTAACCTACGTCTATGAGACAGTAAAGGTTAAAAGTTTAATCATATTCTTACAATTTCTCTTTCTCGGTGTACGGCCACTCCCCAAATTGGAGTCAGTTTTGAACACATTTCAAAATTCTTAAATACATTTTGGAGGACAGGGACGGCTGTAAGGGGTGAAAGGGAGGCCGTTTTTAACCTACGTCTATGAGACAGTAAAGGTTAAAAGTTGAATCATTTTCTTACAATTTCTCATCCCTGACCTACAGAGAATCGAAAAAAGAATTTACGTAGCTATTTGCCGTAAGACATTCAGGATTGGACCATACACTATTGCCTCTGCTCCAGCATTAAAATTGTTTAATAACTTTGTGACCTTAGTTTGCTGCCATCTTTCTCGGTGTACGGCCACTCCCCAAATTGGAGTCAGTTTTGAACACATTTCAAAATTCTTAAATACATTTTGGAGGACAGGGACGGCTGTAAGGGGTGAAAGGGAGGCCGTTTTTAACCTACGTCTATGAGACAGTAAAGGTTAAAAGTTGAATCATTTTCTTACAATTTCTCATCCCTGACCTACAGAGAATCGAAAAAAGAATTTACGTAGCTATTTGCCGTAAGACATTCAGGATTGGACCATACACTATTGCCTCTGCTCCAGCATTTAAATTGTTTATTAACTTTGTGACCTTAGTTTGCTGCCATCTTTCTCGGTGTACGGCCACTCCCCAAATTGGAGTCAGTTTTGAACACATTTCAAAATTCTTAAATACATTTTGGAGGATAGGGACGGCTGTAAGGGGTGAAAGGGAGGCCGTTTTTAACCTACGTCTATGAGACAGTAAAGGTTAAAAGTTTAATCATATTCTTACAATTTCACTTTCTCGGTGTACGGCCACTCCCCAAATTGGAGTCAGTTTTGAACACATTTCAAAATTCTTAAATACATTTTGGAGGACAGGGACGGCTGTAAGGGGTGAAAGGGAGGCCGTTTTTAACCTTCGTCTATGAGACAGTAAAGGTTAAAAGTTGAATCATTTTCTTACAATTTCTCATCCCTGACCTACAGAGAATCGAAAAAAGAATTTACGTAGCTATTTGCCGTAAGACATTCAGGATTGGACCATACACTATTGCCTCTGCTCCAGCATTAAAATTGTTTAATAACTTTGTGACCTTAGTTTGCTGCCATCTTTCTCGGTGTACGGCCACTCCCCAAATTGGAGTCAGTTTTGAACACATTTCAAAATTCTTAAATACATTTTGGAGGACAGGGACGGCTGTAAGGGGTGAAAGGGAGGCCGTTTTTAACCTACGTCTATGAGACAGTAAAGGTTAAAAGTTGAATCATTTTATTACAATTTCTCATCCCTGACCTACAGAGAATCGAAAAAAGAATTTACGTAGCTATTTGCCATAAGACATTCAGGATTGGAACATACACTATTGCCTCTGCGCCAGCATTAAAATTGTTTATTAACTTTGTGACCTTAGTTGGCTGCCATCTTTCTCGGTGTACGGCCACTCCCCAAATTGGAGTCAGTTTTGAACACATTTCAAAATTCTTAAATACATTTTGGAGGATAGGGACGGCTGTAAGGGGTGAAAGGGAGGCCGTTTTTAACCTACGTCTATGAGACAGTAAAGGTTAAAAGTTTAATCATATTCTTACAATTTCTCTTTCTCGGTGTACGGCCACTCCCCAAATTGGAGTCAGTTTTGAACACATTTCAAAATTCTTAAATACATTTTGGAGGACAGGGACGGCTGTAAGGGGTGAAAGGGAGGCCGTTTTTAACCTACGTCTATGAGACAGTAAAGGTTAAAAGTTGAATCATTTTCTTACAATTTCTCATCCCTGACCTACAGAGAATCGAAAAAAGAATTTACGTAGCTATTTGCCGTAAGACATTCAGGATTGGACCATACACTATTGCCTCTGCTCCAGCATTAAAATTGTTTATTAACTTTGTGACCTTAGTTTGCTGCCATCTTTCCCGGTGTACGGCCACTCCCCAAATTGGAGTCAGTTTTGAACACATTTCAAAATTCTTAAATACATTTTGGAGGATAGGGACGGCTGTAAGGGGTGAAAGGGAGGCCGTTTTTAACCTACGTCTATGAGACAGTAAAGGTTAGAAGTTTAATCATATTCTTACAATTTCTCTTTCTCGGTGTACGGCCACTCCCCAAATTGGAGTCAGTTTTGAACACATTTCAAAATTCTTAAATACATTTTGGAGGACAGGGACGGCTGTAAGGGGTGAAAGGGAGGCCGTTTTTAACCTACGTCTATGAGACAGTAAAGGTTAAAAGTTGAATCATTTTCTTACAATTTCTCATCCCTGACCTACAGAGAATCGAAAAAAGAATTTACGTAGCTATTTGCCGTAAGACATTCAGGATTGGATCATACACTATTGCCTCTGTTCCAGCATTAAAATTGTTTATTAACTTTGTGACCTTAGTTTGCTGCCATCTTTCTCGGTGTACGGCCACTCCCCAAATTGGAGTCAGTTTTGAACACATTTCAAAATTCTTAAATACATTTTGGAGGATAGGGACGGCTGTAAGGGGTGAAAGGGAGGCCGTTTTTAACCTACGTCTATGAGACAGTAAAGGTTAAAAGTTTAATCATATTCTTACAATTTCTCTTTCTTGGTGTACGGCCACTCCCCAAATTGGAGTCAGTTTTGAACACATTTCAAAATTCTTAAATACATTTTGGAGGACAGGGACGGCTGTAAGGGGTGAAAGGGAGGCCGTTTTTAACCTACGTCTATGAGACAGTAAAGGTTAAAAGTTGAATCATTTTATTACAATTTCTCATCCCTGACCTACAGAGAATCGAAAAAAGAATTTACGTAGCTATTTGCCATAAGACATTCAGGATTGGAACATACACTATTGCCTCTGCGCCAGCATTAAAATTGTTTATTAACTTTGTGACCTTAGTTTGCTGCCATCTTTCTCGGTGTATGGCAACTCCCCAAATTGGAGTCAGTTTTGAACACATTTCAAAATTCTTAAATACATTTTGGAGGATAGGGACGGCTGTAAGGGGTGAAAGGGAGGCCGTTTTTAACCTACGTCTATGAGACAGTAAAGGTTAAAAGTTTAATCATATTCTTACAATTTCTCTTTCTCGGTGTACGGCCACTCCCCAAATTGGAGTCAGTTTTGAACACATTTCAAAATTCTTAAATACATTTTGGAGGACAGGGACGGCTGTAAGGGGTGAAAGGGAGGCCGTTTTTAACCTACGTCTATGAGACAGTAAAGGTTAAAAGTTGAATCATTTTATGACAATTTCTCATCCCTGACCTACAGAGAATCGAAAAAAGAATTTACGTAGCTATTTGCCGTAAGACATTCAGGATTGGACCATACACTATTGCCTCTGCTCCAGCATTAAAATTGTTTATTAACTTTGTGACCTTAGTTTGCTGCCATCTTTCTCGGTGTACGGCCACTCCCCAAATTGGAGTCAGTTTTGAACACATTTCAAAATTCTTAAATACATTTTGGAGGATAGGGACGGCTGTAAGGGGTGAAAGGGAGGCCGTTTTTAACCTACGTCTATGAGACAGTAAAGGTTAAAAGTTTAATCATATTCTTACAATTTCTCTTTCTCGGTGTACGGCCACTCCCCAAATTGGAGTCAGTTTTGAACACATTTCAAAATTCTTAAATACATTTTGGAGGACAGGGACGGCTGTAAGGGGTGAAAGGGAGGCCGTTTTTAACCTACGTCTATGAGACAGTAAAGGTTAAAAGTTGAATCATTTTCTTACAATTTCTCATCCCTGACCTACAGAGAATCGAAAAAAGAATTTACGTAGCTATTTGCCGTAAGACATTCAGGATTGGACCATACACTATTGCCTCTGCTCCAGCATTAAAATTGTTTAATAACTTTGTGACCTTAGTTTGCTGCCATCTTTCTCGGTGTACGGCCACTCCCCAAATTGGAGTCAGTTTTGAACACATTTCAAAATTCTTAAATACATTTTGGAGGATAGGGACGGCTGTAAGGGGTGAAAGGGAGGCCGTTTTTAACCTACGTCTATGAGACAGTAAAGGTTAAAAGTTGAATCATTTTCTTACAATTTCTCATCCCTGACCTACAGAGAATCGAAAAAAGAATTTAAGTAGCTATTTGCCATAAGACATTCAGGATTGGAACATACACTATTGCCTCTGCGCCAGCATTAAAATTGTTTATTAACTTTGTGACCTTAGTTTGCTGCCATCTTTCTCGGTGTACGGCCACTCCCCAAATTGGAGTCAGTTTTGAACACATTTCAAAATTCTTAAATACATTTTGGAGGACAGGGACGGCTGTAAGGGGTGAAAGGGAGGCCGTTTTTAACCTACGTCTATGAGACAGTAAAGGTTAAAAGTTGAATCATTTTCTTACAATTTCTCATCCCTCACCTACAAAGAATCGAAAAAAGAATTTACGTAGCTATTTGCCGTAAGACATTCAGGATTGGACCATACACTATTGCCTCTGCGCCAGCATTAAAATTGTTTATTAACTTTGTGACCTTAGTTTGCTGCCATCTTTCTCGGTGTACAGCCACTCCCCAAATTGGAGTCAGTTTTGAACACATTTCAAAATTCTTAAATACATTTTGGAGGACAGGGACGGCTGTAAGGGGTGAAAGGGAGGCCGTTTTTAACCTACGTCTATGAGACAGTAAAGGTTAAAAGTTGAATCATTTTCTTACAATTTCTCATCCCTGACCTACAGAGAATCAAAAAAAGAATTTACGTAGCTATTTGCCGTCAGACATTCAGGATTGGACCATACACTATTGCCTCTGCGCCAGCATTAAAATTGTTTATTAACTTTGTGACCTTAGTTTGCTGCCATCTTTCTCGGTGTACGGCCACTCCCCAAATTGGAGTCAGTTTTGAACACATTTCAAAATTCTTAAATACATTTTGGAGGACAGGGACGGCTGTAAGGGGTGAAAGGGAGGCCGTTTTTAACCTACGTCTATGAGACAGTAAAGGTTAAAAGTTGAATCATTTTCTTACAATTTCTCATCCCTGACCTACAGAGAATCAAAAAAAGAATTTACGTAGCTATTTGCCGTCAGACATTCAGGATTGGACCATGCACTATTGCCTCTGCGCCAGCATTAAAATTGTTTATTAACTTTGTGACCTTAGTTTGCTGCCATCTTTCTCGGTGTACGGCCACTCCCCAAATTGGAGTCAGTTTTGAACACATTTTAAAATTCTTAAATACATTTTGGAGGACAGGGACGGCTGTAAGGGGTGAAAGGGAGGCCGTTTTTACCCAACGTCTATGAGACAGTAAAGGTTAAAAGTTGAATCATTTTCTTACAATTTCTCTTTCTCGGTGTACGGCCACTCCCCAAATTGGAGTCAGTTTTGAACACATTTCAAAATTCTTAAATACATTTTGGAGGACAGGGACGGCTGTAAGGGGTGAAAGGGAGGCCGTTTTTAACCTACGTCTATGAGACAGTAAAGGTTAAAAGTTGAATCATTTTCTTACAATTTCTCATCCCTCACCTACAAAGAATCGAAAAAAGAATTTACGTAGCTATTTGCCGTAAGACATTCAGGATTGGACCATACACTATTGCCTCTGCGCCAGCATTAAAATTGTTTATTAACTTTGTGATCTTAGTTTGCTGCCATCTTTCTCGGTGTACAGCCACTCCCCAAATTGGAGTCAGTTTTGAACACATTTCAAAATTCTTAAATACATTTTGGAGGACAGGGACGGCTGTAAGGGGTGAAAGGGAGGCCGTTTTTAACCTACGTCTATGAGACAGTAAAGGTTAAAAGTTGAATCATTTTCTTACAATTTCTCATCCCTGACCTACAGAGAATCAAAAAAAGAATTTACGTAGCTATTTGCCGTCAGACATTCAGGATTGGACCATACACTATTGCCTCTGCGCCAGCATTAAAATTGTTTATTAACTTTGTGACCTTAGTTTGCTGCCATCTTTCTCGGTGTACGGCCACTCCCCAAATTGGAGTCAGTTTTGAACACATTTCAAAATTCTTAAATACATTTTGGAGGACAGGGACGGCTGTAAGGGGTGAAAGGGAGGCCGTTTTTAACCTACGTCTATGAGACAGTAAAGGTTAAAAGTTGAATCATTTTCTTACAATTTCTCATCCCTGATCTACAGAGAATCGAAAAAAGAATTTACGTAGCTATTTGCTGTAAGACATTCAGGATTGGACCATACACTATTGCCTCTGCGCCAGCGTTAAAATTGTTTATTAAGTTTGTGACCTTAGTTTGCTGCCATCTTTCTCAGTGTACGGCCACTCCCCAAATTGGAGTCAGTTTTGAACACATTTCAAAATTCTTAAATACATTTTGGAGGACAGGGACGGCTGTAAGGGGTGAAAGGGAGGCCGTTTTTAACCTACGTCTATGAGACAGTAAAGGTTAAAAGTTGAATCATTTTCTTACAATTTCTCATCCCTGACCTACAGAGAATCGAAAAAAGAATTTACGTAGCTATTTGCCGTAAGACATTCAGGATTGGACCATATACTATTGCCTCTGCTCCAGCATTAAAATTGTTTATTAACTTTGTGAACTTAGTTTGCTGCCATCTTTCTCGGTGTACGGCCACTCCCCAAATTGGAGTCAGTTTCGAACACATTTCAAAATTGTTAAATACATTTTGGAGGACAGGGACGGCTGTAAGGGGTGAAAGGGAGGCCGTTTTTAACCTACGTCTATGAGACAGTAAAGGTTAAAAGTTGAATCATTTTCTTACAATTTCTCTTTCTCGGTGTACGGCCACTCCCCAAATTGGAGTCAGTTTTGAACACATTTCAAAATTCTTAAATACATTTTGGAGGACAGGGACGGCTGTAAGGGGTGAAAGGGAGGCCGTTTTTAACCTACGTCTATGAGACAGTAAAGGTTAAAAGTTGAATCATTTTCTTACAATTTCTCATCCCTGACCTACAGAGAATCAAAAAAAGAATTTACGTAGCTATTTGCCGTCAGACATTCAGGATTGGACCATACACTATTGCCTCTGCGCCAGCATTAAAATTGTTTATTAACTTTGTGACCTTAGTTTGCTGCCATCTTTCTCGGTGTACGGCCACTCCCCAAATTGGAGTCAGTTTTGAACACATTTCAAAATTCTTAAATACATTTTGGAGGACAGGGACGGCTGTAAGGGGTGAAAGGGAGGCCGTTTTTAACCTACGTCTGTGAGACAGTAAAGGATAAAAGTTGAATCATTTTCTTACAATTTCTCATCCCTGACCTACAGAGAATCGAAAAAAGAATTTACGTAGCTATTTGCCGTAAGACATTCAGGATTGGACCATACACTATTGCCTCTGCGCCAGCATTAAAATTGTTTATTAACTTTGTGACCTTAGTTTGCTGCCATCTTTCTCGGTGTACAGCCACTCCCCAAATTGGTGTCAGTTTTGAACACATTTCAAAATTCTTAAATACATTTTGGAGGACAGGGACGGCTGTAAGGGGTGAAAGGGAGGCTGTTTTTAACCTACGTCTATGAGACAGTAAAGGTTAAAAGTTGAATCATTTTCTTACAATTTCTCTTTCTCGGTGTACGGCCACTCCCCAAATTGGAGTCATTTTTGAACACATTTCAAAATTCTTAAATACATTTTGGAGGACAGGGACGGCTGTAAGGGGTGAAAGGGAGGCTGTTTTTAACCTACGTCTATGAGACAGTAAAGGTTAAAAGTTGAATAATTTTCTTACAATTTCTCATCCCTGACCTACAGAGAATCGAAAAAAGAATTTACGTAGCTCTTTGCCGTAAGACATTCAGGATTGGACCATATACTATTGCCTCTGCTCCAGCATTAAAATTGTTTATTAACTTTGGGAATTTAGTTTGCTGCCATCTTTCTCGGTGTACGGCCACTCCCCAAATTGGAGTTAGTTTTGAACACATTTCAAAATTCTTAAATACATTTTGGAGGACAGGGACGGCTGTAAGGGGTGAAAGGGAGGCCGTTTTTAACCTACGTCTATGAGACAGTAAAGGTTAAAAGTTGAATCATTTTCTTACAATTTCTCTTTCTCGGTGTACGGCCACTCCCCAAATTGGAGTCCGTTTTGAACACATTTCAAAATTCTTAAATACATTTTGGAGGACAGGGACGGCTGTAAGGGGTGAAAGGGAGGCCGTTTTTAACCTACGTCTATGAGACAGTAAAGGTTAAAAGTTGAATCATTTTCTTACAATTTCTCATCCCTCACCTACAAAGAATCGAAAAAAGAATTTACGTAGCTATTTGCCGTAAGACTTTCAGGATTGGACCATACACTATTGCCTCTGCGCCAGCATTAAAATTGTTTATTAACTTTGTGACCTTAGTTTGCTGCCATCTTTCTCGGTGTACAGCCACTCCCCAAATTGGAGTCAGTTTTGAACACATTTCAAAATTCTTAAATACATTTTGGAGGACAGGGACGGCTGTAAGGGGTGAAAGGGAGGCAGTTTTTAACCTACATCTATGAGACAGTAAAGGTTAAAAGTTGAATCATTTTCTTACAATTTCTCATCCCTGACCTACAGAGAATCGAAAAAAGAATTTACGTAGCTATTTGCCGTAAGACATTCAGGATTGGACCATATACTATTGCCTCTGCTCCAGCATTAAAATTGTTTATTAACTTTGTGAACTTAGTTTGCTGCCATCTTTCTCGGTGTACGGCCACTCCCCAAATTGGAGTCAGTTTCGAACACATTTCAAAATTCTTAAATACATTTTGGAGGACAGGGACGGCTGTAAGGGGTGAAAGGGAGGCCGTTTTTAACCTACGTCTATGAGACAGTAAAGGTTAAAAGTTGAATCATTTTCTTACAATTTCTCTTTCTCGGTGTACGGCCACTCCCCAAATTGGAGTCACTTTTGAACACATTTCAAAATTCTTAAATACATTTTGGAGGACAGGGACGGCTGTAAGGGGTGAAAGGGAGGCCGTTTTTAACCTACGTCTATGAGACAGTAAATGTTAAAAGTTGAATCATTTTCTTACAATTTCTCATCCCTCACCTACAAAGAATCGAAAAAAGAATTTACGTAGCTATTTGCCGTAAGACATTCAGGATTGGACCATACACTATTGCCTCTGCGCCAGCATTAAAATTGTTTATTAACTTTGTGACCTTAGTTTGCTGCCATCTTTCTCGGTGTACAGCCACTCCCCAAATTGGAGACAGTTTTGAACACATTTCAAAATTCTTAAATACATTTTGGAGGACAGGGACGGCTGTAAGGGGTGAAAGGGAGGCCGTTTTTAACCTACGTCTATGAGACAGTAAAGGTTAAAAGTTGAATCATTTTCTTACAATTTCTCATCCCTGACCTACAGAGAATCGAAAAAAGAATTTACGTAGCTATTTGCCGTAAGACATTCAGGATTGGACCATACACTATTGCCTCTGCTCCAGCATTAAAATTGTTTATTAACTTTGTGACCTTAGTTTGCTGCCATCTTTCTCGGTGTACGGCCACTCCCCAAATTGGAGTCAGTTTTGAACATATTTCAAAATTCTTAAATACATTTTGGAGGACAGGGACGGCTGTAAGGGGTGAAAGGGAGGCTGTTTTTAACCTACGTCTATGAGACAGTAAAGGTTAAAAGTTGAATAATTTTCTTACAATTTCTCATCCCTGACCTACAGAGAATCGAAAAAAGAATTTACGTAGCTCTTTGCCGTAAGACATTCAGGATTGGACCATATACTATTGCCTCTGCTCCAGCATTAAAATTGTTTATTAACTTTGGGAATTTAGTTTGCTGCCATCTTTCTCGGTGTACGGCCACTCCCCAAATTGGAGTTAGTTTTGAACACATTTCAAAATTCTTAAATACATTTTGGAGGACAGGGACGGCTGTAAGGGGTGAAAGGGAGGCCGTTTTTAACCTACGTCTATGAGACAGTAAAGGTTAAAAGTTGAATCATTTTCTTACAATTTCTCTTTCTCGGTGTACGGCCACTCCCCAAATTGGAGTCCGTTTTGAACACATTTCAAAATTCTTAAATACATTTTGGAGGACAGGGACGGCTGTAAGGGGTGAAAGGGAGGCCGTTTTTAACCTACGTCTATGAGACAGTAAAGGTTAAAAGTTGAATCATTTTCTTACAATTTCTCATCCCTCACCTACAAAGAATCGAAAAAAGAATTTACGTAGCTATTTGCCGTAAGACTTTCAGGATTGGACCATACACTATTGCCTCTGCGCCAGCATTAAAATTGTTTATTAACTTTGTGACCTTAGTTTGCTGCCATCTTTCTCGGTGTACAGCCACTCCCCAAATTGGAGTCAGTTTTGAACACATTTCAAAATTCTTAAATACATTTTGGAGGACAGGGACGGCTGTAAGGGGTGAAAGGGAGGCCGTTTTTAACCTACGTCTATGAGACAGTAAAGGTTAAAAGTTGAATCATTTTCTTACAATTTCTCATCCCTGACCTACAGAGAATCAAAAAAAGAATTTACGTAGCTATTTGCCGTCAGACATTCAGGATTGGACCATACACTATTGCCTCTGCGCCAGCATTAAAATTGTTTATTAACTTTGTGACCTTAGTTTGCTGCCATCTTTCTCGGTGTACGGCCACTCCCCAAATTGGAGTCAGTTTTGAACACATTTCAAAATTCTTAAATACATTTTGGAGGACAGGGACGGCTGTAAGGGGTGAAAGGGAGGCCGTTTTTAACCTACGTCTGTGAGAGAGTAAAGGTTAAAAGTTGAATCATTTTCTTACAATTTCTCATCCCTGATCTACAGAGAATCGAAAAAAGAATTTATGTAGCTATTTGCTGTAAGACATTCAGGATTGGACCATACACTATTGCCTCTGCGCCAGCATTAAAATTGTTTATTAACTTTGTGACCTTAGTTTGCTGCCATCTTTCTCAGTGTACGGCCACTCCCCAAATTGGAGTCAGTTTTGAACACATTTCAAAATTCTTAAATACATTTTGGAGGACAGGGACGGCTGTAAGGGGTGAAAGGGAGGCCGTTTTTAACCTACGTCTATGAGACAGTAAAGGTTAAAAGTTGAATCATTTTCTTACAATTTCTCATCCCTGACCTACAGAGAATCGAAAAAAGAATTTACGTAGCTATTTGCCGTAAGACATTCAGGATTGGACCATATACTATTGCCTCTGCTCCAGCATTAAAATTGTTTATTAACTTTGTGAACTTAGTTTGCTGCCATCTTTCTCGGTGTACGGCCACTCCCCAAATTGGAGTCAGTTTCGAACACATTTCAAAATTCTTAAATACATTTTGGAGGACAGGGACGGCTGTAAGGGGTGAAAGGGAGGCCGTTTTTAACCTACGTCTATGAGACAGTAAAGGTTAAAAGTTGAATCATTTTCTTACACTTTCTCATCCCTCACCTACAAAGAATCGAAAAAAGAATTTACGTAGCTATTTGCCGTAAGACATTCAGGATTGGACCATACACTATTGCCTCTGCGCCAGCATTAAAATTGTTTATTAACTTTGTGACCTTAGTTTGCTGCCATCTTTCTCGGTGTACAGCCACTCCCCAAATTGGAGTCAGTTTTGAACACATTTCAAAATTCTTAAATACATTTTGGAGGACAGGGACGGCTGTAAGGGGTGAAAGGGAGGCCGTTTTTAACCTACGTCTATGAGACAGTAAAGGTTAAAAGTTGAATAATTTTCTTACAATTTCTCATCCCTGACCTACAGAGAATCGAAAAAAGAATTTACGTAGCTCTTTGCCGTAAGACATTCAGGATTGGACCATATACTATTGCCTCTGCTCCAGCATTAAAATTGTTTATTAACTTTGGGAATTTAGTTTGCTGCCATCTTTCTCGGTGTACGGCCACTCCCCAAATTGGAGTTTGTTTTGAACACATTTCAAAATTCTTAAATACATTTTGGAGGACAGGGACGGCTGTAAGCGGTGAAAGGGAGGCCGTTTTTAACCTACGTCTATGAGACAGTAAAGGTTAAAAGTTGAATCATTTTCTTACAATTTCTCTTTCTCGGTGTACGGCCACTCCCCAAATTGGAGTCAGTTTTGAACACATTTCAAAATTCTTAAATACATTTTGGAGGACAGGGACGGCTGTAAGGGGTGAAAGGGAGGCCGTTTTTAACCTACGACTATGAGACAGTAAAGGTTAAAAGTTGAATCATTTTCTTACAATTTCTCATCCCTCACCTACAAAGAATCGAAAAAAGAATTTACGTAGCTATTTGCCGTAAGACATTCAGGATTGGACCATACACTATTGCCTCTGCACCAGCATTAAAATTGTTTATTAACTTTGTGACCTTAGTTTGCTGCCATCTTTCTCGGTGTACAGCCACTCCCCAAATTGGAGTCAGTTTTGAACACATTTCAAAATTCTTAAATACATTTTGGAGGACAGGGACGGCTGTAAGGGGTGAAAGGGAGGCCGTTTTTAACCTACGTCTATGAGACAGTAAAGGTTAAAAGTTGAATCATTTTCTTACAATTTCTCATCCCTGACCTACAGAGAATCAAAAAAAGAATTTACGTAGCTATTTGCCGTCAGACATTCAGGATTGGAGCATACACTATTGCCTCTGCGCCATTATTAAAATTGTTTATTAACTTTGTGACCTTAGTTTGCTGCCATCTTTCTCGGTGTACGGCCACTCCCCAAATTGGAGTCAGTTTTGAACACATTTCAAAATTCTTAAATACATTTTGGAGGACAGGGACGGCTGTAAGGGGTGAAAGGGAGGCCGTTTTTAACCTACGTCTGTGAGACAGTAAAGGTTAAAAGTTGAATCATTTTCTTACAATTTCTCATCCCTGATCTACAGAGAATCGAAAAAAGAATTTACGTAGCTATTTGCTGTAAGACATTCAGGATTGGACCATACACTATTGCCTCTGCGCCAGCATTAAAATTGTTTATTAACTTTGTGACCTTAGTTTGCTCCCTTCTTTCTCAGTGTACGGCCACTCCCCAAATTGGAGTCAGTTTTGAACACATTTCAAAATTCTTAAATACATTTTGGAGGACAGGGACGGCTGTAAGGGGTGAAAGGGAGGCCGTTTTTAACCTACGTCTATGAGACAGTAAAGGTTAAAAGTTGAATCATTTTCTTACAATTTCTCATCCCTGACCTACAGAGAATCGAAAAAAGAATTTACGTAGCTATTTGCCGTAAGACATTCAGGATTGGACCATATACTATTGCCTCTGCTCCAGCATTAAAATTGTTTATTAACTTTGTGAACTTAGTTTGCTGCCATCTTTCTCGGTGTACGGCCACTCCCCAAATTGGAGTCAGTTTCGAACACATTTCAAAATTCTTAAATACATTTTGGAGGACAGGGACGGCTGTAAGGGGTGAAAGGGAGGCCGTTTTTAACCTACGTCTATGAGACAGTAAAGGTTAAAAGTTGAATCATTTTCTTACAATTTCTCATCCCTCACCTACAAAGAATCGAAAAAAGAATTTACGTAGCTATTTGCCGTAAGACATTCAGGATTGGACCATACACTATTGCCTCTGCGCCAGCATTAAAATTGTTTATTAATATTTGTGACCTTAGTTTGCTGCCATCTTTCTCGGTGTACAGCCACTCCCCAAATTGGAGTCAGTTTTGAACACATTTCAAAATTCTTAAATACATTTTGGAGGACAGGGACGGCTGTAAGGGGTGAAAGGGAGGCCGTTTTTAACCTACGTCTATGAGACAGTAAAGGTTAAAAGTTGAATAATTTTCTTACAATTTCTCATCCCTGACCTACAGAGAATCGAAAAAAGAATTTACGTAGCTCTTTGCCGTAAGACATTCAGGATTGGACCATATACTATTGCCTCTGCTCCAGCATTAAAATTGTTTATTAACTTTGGGAATTTAGTTTGCTGCCATCTTTCTCGGTGTACGGCCACTCCCCAAATTGGAGTTAGTTTTGAACACATTTCAAAATTCTTAAATACATTTTGGAGGACAGGGACGGCTGTAAGCGGTGAAAGGGAGGCCGTTTTTAACCTACGTCTATGAGACAGTAAAGGTTAAAAGTTGAATCATTTTCTTACAATTTCTCTTTCTCTGTGTACGGCCACTCCCCAAATTGGAGTCCGTTTTGAACACATTTCAAAATTCTTAAATACATTTTGGAGGACAGGGACGGCTGTAAGGGGTGAAAGGGAGGCCGTTTTTAACCTACGACTATGAGACAGTAAAGGTTAAAAGTTGAATCATTTTCTTACAATTTCTCATCCCTCACCTACAAAGAATCGAAAAAAGAATTTACGTAGCTATTTGCCGTAAGACATTCAGGATTGGACCATACACTATTGCCTCTGCGCCAGCATTAAAATTGTTTATTAACTTTGTGACCTTAGTTTGCTGCCATCTTTCTCGGTGTACAGCCACTCCCCAAATTGGAGTCAGTTTTGAACACATTTCAAAATTCTTAAATACATTTTGGAGGACAGGGACGGCTGTAAGGGGTGAAAGGGAGGCCGTTTTTAACCTACGTCTATGAGACAGTAAAGGTTAAAAGTTGAATCATTTTCTTACAATTTCTCATCCCTGACCTACAGAGAATCAAAAAAAGAATTTACGTAGCTATTTGCCGTCAGACATTCGGGATTGGACCATACACTATTGCCTCTGCGCCATTATTAAAATTGTTTATTAACTTTGTGACCTTAGTTTGCTGCCATCTTTCTCGGTGTACGGCCACTCCCCAAATTGGAGTCAGTTTTGAACACATTTCAAAATTCTTAAATACATTTTGGAGGACAGGGACGGCTGTAAGGGGTGAAAGGGAGGCCGTTTTTAACCTACGTCTGTGAGACAGTAAAGGTTAAAAGTTGAATCATTTTCTTACAATTTCTCATCCCTGATCTACAGAGAATCGAAAAAAGAATTTACGTAGCTATTTGCTGTAAGACATTCAGGATTGGACCATACACTATTGCCTCTGCGCCAGCATTAAAATTGTTTATTAACTTTGTGACCTTAGTTTGCTGCCATCTTTCTCAGTGTACGGCCACTCCCCAAATTGGAGTCAGTTTTGAACACATTTCAAAATTCTTAAATACATTTTGGAGGACAGGGACGGCTGTAAGGGGTGAAAGGGAGGCAGTTTTTAACCTACATCTATGAGACAGTAAAGGTTAAAAGTTGAATCATTTTCTTACAATTTCTCATCCCTGACCTACAGAGAATCGAAAAAAGAATTTACGTAGCTATTTGCCGTAAGACATTCAGGATTGGACCATATACTATTGCCTCTGCTCCAGCATTAAAATTGTTTATTAACTTTGTGAACTTAGTTTGCTGCCATCTTTCTCGGTGTACGGCCACTCCCCAAATTGGAGTCAGTTTCGAACACATTTCAAAATTCTTAAATACATTTTGGAGGACAGGGACGGCTGTAAGGGGTGAAAGGGAGGCCGTTTTTAACCTACGTCTATGAGACAGTAAAGGTTAAAAGTTGAATCATTTTCTTACAATTTCTCTTTCTCGGTGTACGGCCACTCCCCAAATTGGAGTCACTTTTGAACACATTTCAAAATTCTTAAATACATTTTGGAGGACAGGGACGGCTGTAAGGGGTGAAAGGGAGGCCGTTTTTAACCTACGTCTATGAGACAGTAAATGTTAAAAGTTGAATCATTTTCTTACAATTTCTCATCCCTCACCTACAAAGAATCGAAAAAAGAATTTACGTAGCTATTTGCCGTAAGACATTCAGGATTGGACCATACACTATTGCCTCTGCGCCAGCATTAAAATTGTTTATTAAC
Source organism: Lissotriton helveticus (assembly GCF_964261635.1). Taxonomy (NCBI): domain Eukaryota; kingdom Metazoa; phylum Chordata; class Amphibia; order Caudata; family Salamandridae; genus Lissotriton; species Lissotriton helveticus. The sequence continues at coordinate 883,975,637 of NC_136073.1, forward strand.
TTTGTGACCTTAGTTTGCTGCCATCTTTCTCGGTGTACAGCCACTCCCCAAATTGGAGACAGTTTTGAACACATTTCAAAATTCTTAAATACATTTTGGAGGACAGGGACGGCTGTAAGGGGTGAAAGGGAGGCCGTTTTTAACCTACGTCTATGAGACAGTAAAGGTTAAAAGTTGAATCATTTTCTTACAATTTCTCATCCCTGACCTACAGAGAATCGAAAAAAGAATTTACGTAGCTATTTGCCGTAAGACATTCAGGATTGGACCATACACTATTGCCTCTGCTCCAGCATTAAAATTGTTTATTAACTTTGTGACCTTAGTTTGCTGCCATCTTTCTCGGTGTACGGCCACTTCCCAAATTGGAGTCAGTTTTGAACACATTTCAAAATTCTTAAATACATTTTGGAGGATAGGGACGGCTGTAAGGGGTGAAAGGGAGGCCGTTTTTAACCTACGTCTATGAGACAGTAAAGGTTAAAAGTTGAATAATTTTCTTACAATTTCTCATCCCTGACCTACAGAGAATCGAAAAAAGAATTTACGTAGCTCTTTGCCGTAAGACATTCAGGATTGGACCATATACTATTGCCTCTGCTCCAGCATTAAAATTGTTTATTAACTTTGGGAATTTAGTTTGCTGCCATCTTTCTCGGTGTACGGCCACTCCCCAAATTGGAGTTAGTTTTGAACACATTTCAAAATTCTTAAATACATTTTGGAGGACAGGGACGGCTGTAAGCGGTGAAAGGGAGGCCGTTTTTAACCTACGTCTATGAGACAGTAAAGGTTAAAAGTTGAATCATTTTCTTACAATTTCTCTTTCTCTGTGTACGGCCACTCCCCAAATTGGAGTCCGTTTTGAACACATTTCAAAATTCTTAAATACATTTTGGAGGACAGGGACGGCTGTAAGGGGTGAAAGGGAGGCCGTTTTTAACCTACGACTATGAGACAGTAAAGGTTAAAAGTTGAATCATTTTCTTACAATTTCTCATCCCTCACCTACAAAGAATCGAAAAAAGAATTTACGTAGCTATTTGCCGTAAGACATTCAGGATTGGACCATACACTATTGCCTCTGCGCCAGCATTAAAATTGTTTATTAACTTTGTGACCTTAGTTTGCTGCCATCTTTCTCGGTGTACAGCCACTCCCCAAATTGGAGTCAGTTTTGAACACATTTCAAAATTCTTAAATACATTTTGGAGGACAGGGACGGCTGTAAGGGGTGAAAGGGAGGCCGTTTTTAACCTACGTCTATGAGACAGTAAAGGTTAAAAGTTGAATCATTTTCTTACAATTTCTCATCCCTGACCTACAGAGAATCAAAAAAAGAATTTACGTAGCTATTTGCCGTCAGACATTCGGGATTGGACCATACACTATTGCCTCTGCGCCATTATTAAAATTGTTTATTAACTTTGTGACCTTAGTTTGCTGCCATCTTTCTCGGTGTACGGCCACTCCCCAAATTGGAGTCAGTTTTGAACACATTTCAAAATTCTTAAATACATTTTGGAGGACAGGGACGGCTGTAAGGGGTGAAAGGGAGGCCGTTTTTAACCTACGTCTGTGAGACAGTAAAGGTTAAAAGTTGAATCATTTTCTTACAATTTCTCATCCCTGATCTACAGAGAATCGAAAAAAGAATTTACGTAGCTATTTGCTGTAAGACATTCAGGATTGGACCATACACTATTGCCTCTGCGCCAGCATTAAAATTGTTTATTAACTTTGTGACCTTAGTTTGCTGCCATCTTTCTCAGTGTACGGCCACTCCCCAAATTGGAGTCAGTTTTGAACACATTTCAAAATTCTTAAATACATTTTGGAGGACAGGGACGGCTGTAAGGGGTGAAAGGGAGGCAGTTTTTAACCTACATCTATGAGACAGTAAAGGTTAAAAGTTGAATCATTTTCTTACAATTTCTCATCCCTGACCTACAGAGAATCGAAAAAAGAATTTACGTAGCTATTTGCCGTAAGACATTCAGGATTGGACCATATACTATTGCCTCTGCTCCAGCATTAAAATTGTTTATTAACTTTGTGAACTTAGTTTGCTGCCATCTTTCTCGGTGTACGGCCACTCCCCAAATTGGAGTCAGTTTCGAACACATTTCAAAATTCTTAAATACATTTTGGAGGACAGGGACGGCTGTAAGGGGTGAAAGGGAGGCCGTTTTTAACCTACGTCTATGAGACAGTAAAGGTTAAAAGTTGAATCATTTTCTTACAATTTCTCTTTCTCGGTGTACGGCCACTCCCCAAATTGGAGTCACTTTTGAACACATTTCAAAATTCTTAAATACATTTTGGAGGACAGGGACGGCTGTAAGGGGTGAAAGGGAGGCCGTTTTTAACCTACGTCTATGAGACAGTAAATGTTAAAAGTTGAATCATTTTCTTACAATTTCTCATCCCTCACCTACAAAGAATCGAAAAAAGAATTTACGTAGCTATTTGCCGTAAGACATTCAGGATTGGACCATACACTATTGCCTCTGCGCCAGCATTAAAATTGTTTATTAACTTTGTGACCTTAGTTTGCTGCCATCTTTCTCGGTGTACAGCCACTCCCCAAATTGGAGACAGTTTTGAACACATTTCAAAATTCTTAAATACATTTTGGAGGACAGGGACGGCTGTAAGGGGTGAAAGGGAGGCCGTTTTTAACCTACGTCTATGAGACAGTAAAGGTTAAAAGTTGAATCATTTTCTTACAATTTCTCATCCCTGACCTACAGAGAATCGAAAAAAGAATTTACGTAGCTATTTGCCGTAAGACATTCAGGATTGGACCATACACTATTGCCTCTGCTCCAGCATTAAAATTGTTTATTAACTTTGTGACCTTAGTTTGCTGCCATCTTTCTCGGTGTACGGCCACTTCCCAAATTGGAGTCAGTTTTGAACACATTTCAAAATTCTTAAATACATTTTGGAGGACAGGGACGGCTGTAAGGGGTGAAAGGGAGGCCGTTTTTAACCTACGTCTATGAGACAGTAAAGGTTAAAAGTTGAATCATTTTCTTACAATTTCTCATCCCTGACCTACAGAGAATCAAAAAAAGAATTTACGTAGCTATTTGCCGTCAGACATTCAGGATTGGACCATACACTATTGCCTCTGCGCCAGCATTAAAATTGTTTATTAACTTTGTGACCTTAGTTTGCTGCCATCTTTCTCGGTGTACGGCCACTCCCCAAATTGGAGTCAGTTTTGAACACATTTCAAAATTCTTAAATACATTTTGGAGGATAGGGACGGCTGTAAGGGGTGAAAGGGAGGCCGTTTTTAACCTACGTCTATGAGACAGTAAAGGTTAAAAGTTGAATCATTTTCTTACAATTTCTCTTTCTCGGTGTACGGCCACTCCCCAAATTGGAGTCAGTTTTGAACACATTTCAAAATTCTTAAATACATTTTGGAGGACAGGGACGGCTGTAAGGGGTGAAAGGGAGGCCGTTTTTAACCAACGTCTATGAGACAGTAAAGGTTAAAAGTTGAATAATTTTCTTACAATTTCTCATCCCTGACCTACAGAGAATCGAAAAAAGAATTTACGTAGCTATTTGCCGTAAGACATTCAGGATTGGACCATATACTATTGTCTCTGCTCCAGAATTAAAATTGTCTATTAACTTTGTGAACTTAGTTTGCTGCCATCTTTCTCGGTGTACGGCCACTCCCCAAATTGGAGTCAGTTTTGAACACATTTCAAAATTCTTAAATACATTTTGAAGGACAGGGAAGGCTGTAAGGGGTGAAAGGGAGGCCGTTTTTAACCTACGTCTATGAGACAGTAAAGGTTAAAAGTTGAATCATTTTCTTACAATTTCTCTTTCTCGGTGTACGGCCACTCCCCAAATTGGAGTCAGTTTTGAACACATTTCAAAATTCTTAAATACATTTTGGAGGACAGGGACGGCTGTAAGGGGTGAAAGGGAGGCCGTTTTTAACCTACGTCTATGAGACAGTAAAGGTCAAAAGTTGAATCATTTTCTTACAATTTCTCTTTCTCGGTGTACGGCCACTCCCCAAATTGGAGTCAGTTTTGAACACATTTCAAAATTCTTAAATACATTTTGGAGGACAGGGACAGCTGTAAGGGGTGAAAGGGAGGCCGTTTTTAACCTACGTCTATGAGACAGTAAAGGTTAAAAGTTGAATCATTTTCTTACAATTTCTCATCCCTGACCTACAGAGAATCGAAAAAAGAATTTACGTAGCTATTTGCCGTAAGACATTCAGGATTGGACCATACACTATTGCCTCTGCTCCAGCATTAAAATTGTTTATTAACTTTGTGACCTTAGTTTGCTGCCATCTTTCTCGGTGTACGGCCACTCCCCAAATTGGAGTCAGTTTTGAACACATTTCAAAATTCTTAAATACATTTTGGAGGACAGGGACGGCTGTAAGGGGTGAAAGGGAGGCCGTTTTTAACCTACGTCTATGAGACAGTAAAGGTTAAAAGTTGAATCATTTTCTTACAATTTCTCATCCCTCACCTACAAAGAATCGAAAAAAGAATTTACGTAGCTATTTGCCGTAAGACATTCAGGATTGGACCATACACTATTGCCTCTGCGCCAGCATTAAAATTGTTTATTAACTTTGTGACCTTAGTTTGCTGCCATCTTTCTCGGTGTACGGCCACTCCCCAAATTGGAGTCAGTTTTGAACACATTTCAAAATTCTTAAATACATTTTGGAGGATAGGGACGGCTGTAAGGGGTGAAAGGGAGGCCGTTTTTAACCTACGTCTATGAGACAGTAAAGGTTAGAAGTTGAATCATTTTCTTACAATTTCTCTTTCTCGGTGTACGGCCACTCCCCAAATTGGAGTCAGTTTTGAACACATTTCAAAATTCTTAAATACATTTTGGAGGACAGGGACGGCTGTAAGGGGTGAAAGGGAGGCCGTTTTTAACCTACGTCTATGAGACAGTAAAGGTTAAAAGTTGAATCATTTTCTTACAATTTCTCATCCCTCACCTACAAAGAATCGAAAAAAGAATTTACGTAGCTATTTGCCGTAAGACATTCAGGATTGGACCATACACTATTGCCTCTGCGCCAGCATTAAAATTGTTTATTAACTTTGTGACCTTAGTTTGCTGCCATCTTTCTCGGTGTACAGCCACTCCCCAAATTGGAGTCAGTTTTGAACACATTTCAAAATTCTTAAATACATTTTGGAGGACAGGGACGGCTGTAAGGGGTGAAAGGGAGGCCATTTTTAACCTACGTCTATGAGACAGTAAAGGTTAAAAGTTGAATCATTTTCTTACAATTTCTCATCCCTGACCTACAGAGAATCAAAAAAAGACTTTACGTAGCTATTTGCCGTCAGACATTCAGGATTGGACCATGCACTATTGCCTCTGCGCCAGCATTAAAATTGTTTATTAACTTTGTGACCTTAGTTTGCTGCCATCTTTCTCGGTGTACGGCCACTCCCCAAATTGGAGTCAGTTTTGAACACATTTTAAAATTCTTAAATACATTTTGGAGGACAGGGACGGCTGTAAGGGGTGAAAGGGAGGCCGTTTTTAACCTACGTCTATGAGACAGTAAAGGTTAGAAGTTGAATCATTTTCTTACAATTTCTCTTTCTCGGTGTACGGCCACTCCCGAAATTTGAGTCAGTTTTGAACACATTTCAAAATTCTTAAATACATTTTGGAGGACAGGGACGGCTGTAAGGGGTGAAAGGGAGGCCGTTTTTAACCAACGTCTATGAGACAGTAAAGGTTAAAAGTTGAATAATTTTCTTACAATTTCTCATCCCTGACCTACAGAGAATCGAAAAAAGAATTTACGTAGCTATTTGCCGTAAGACATTCAGGATTGGACCATATACTATTGTCTCTGCTCCAGCATTAAAATTGTCTATTAACTTTGTGAACTTAGTTTGCTGCCATCTTTCTCGGTGTACGGCCACTCCCCAAATTGGAGTCAGTTTTGAACACATTTCAAAATTCTTAAATACATTTTGAAGGACAGGGACGGCTGTAAGGGGTGAAAGGGAGGCCGTATTTAACCTACGTCTATGAGACAGTAAAGGTTAAAAGTTGAATCATTTTCTTACAATTTCTCTTTCTCGGTGTACGGCCACTCCCCAAATTTGAGTCAGTTTTGAACACATTTCAAAATTCTTAAATACATTTTGGAGGACAGGGACGGCTGTAAGGGGTGAAAGGGAGGCCGATTTTAACCTACGTCTATGAGACAGTAAAGGTTAAAAGTTGAATCATTTTCTTACAATTTCTCATCCCTGACCTACAGAGAATCGAAAAAAGAATTTACGTAGCTATTTGCCGTAAGACATTCAGGATTGGACCATACACTATTGCCTCTGCTCCAGCATTAAAATTGTTTATTAACTTTGTGACCTTAGTTTGCTGCCATCTTTCTCGGTGTACGGCCACTCCCCAAATTGGAGTCAGTTTTGAACACATTTCAAAATTCTTAAATACATTTTGGAGGACAGGGACGGCTGTAAGGGGTGAAAGGGAGGCCGTTTTTAACCTACGTCTATGAGACAGTAAAGGTTAAAAGTTGAATCATTTTCTTACAATTTCTCATCCCTGACCTACAGAGAATCAAAAAAAGAATTTACGTAACTATTTGCCGTCAGACATTCAGGATTGGACCATACACTATTGCCTCTGCGCCAGCATTAAAATTGTTTATTAACTTTGTGACCTTAGTTTGCTGCCATCTTTCTCGGTGTACGGCCACTCCCCAAATTGGAGTCAGTTTTGAACACATTTCAAAATTCTTAAATACATTTTGAAGGACAGGGACGGCTGTAAGGGGTGAAAGGGAGGCCGTATTTAACCTACGTCTATGAGACAGTAAAGGTTAAAAGTTGAATCATTTTCTTACAATTTCTCTTTCTCGGTGTACGGCCACTCCCCAAATTTGAGTCAGTTTTGAACACATTTCAAAATTCTTAAATACATTTTGGAGGACAGGGACGGCTGTAAGGGGTGAAAGGGAGGCCGATTTTAACCTACGTCTATGAGACAGTAAAGGTTAAAAGTTGAATCATTTTCTTACAATTTCTCATCCCTGACCTACAGAGAATCGAAAAAAGAATTTACGTAGCTATTTGCCGTAAGACATTCAGGATTGGACCATACACTATTGCCTCTGCTCCAGCATTAAAATTGTTTATTAACTTTGTGACCTTAGTTTGCTGCCATCTTTCTCGGTGTACGGCCACTCCCCAAATTGGAGTCAGTTTTGAACACATTTCAAAATTCTTAAATACATTTTGGAGGACAGGGACGGCTGTAAGGGGTGAAAGGGAGGCCGTTTTTAACCTACGTCTATGAGACAGTAAAGGTTAAAAGTTGAATCATTTTCTTACAATTTCTCATCCCTGACCTACAGAGAATCAAAAAAAGAATTTACGTAACTATTTGCCGTCAGACATTCAGGATTGGACCATACACTATTGCCTCTGCGCCAGCATTAAAATTGTTTATTAACTTTGTGACCTTAGTTTGCTGCCATCTTTCTCGGTGTACGGCCACTCCCCAAATTGGAGTCAGTTTTGAACACATTTCAAAATTCTTAAATACATTTTAGAGGATAGGGACGGCTGTAAGGGGTGAAAGGGAGGCCGTTTTTAACCTACGTCTATGAGACAGTAAAGGTTAAAAGTTGAATCATTTTCTTACAATTTCTCTTTCTCGGTGGACGGCCACTCCCCAAATTGGAGTCAGTTTTGAACACATTTCAAAATTCTTAAATACATTTTGGAGGACAGGGACGGCTGTAAGGGGTGAAAGGGAGGCCGTTTTTAACCAACGTCTATGAGACAGTAAAGGTTAAAAGTTGAATAATTTTCTTACAATTTCTCATCCCTGACCTACAGAGAATCGAAAAAAGAATTTACGTAGCTATTTGCCGTAAGACATTCAGGATTGGACCATATACTATTGTCTCTGCTCCAGCATTAAAATTGTCTATTAACTTTGTGAACTTAGTTTGCTGCCATCTTTCTCGGTGTACGGCCACTCCCCAAATTGGAGTCAGTTTTGAATACATTTCAAAATTCTTAAATACATTTTGAAGGACAGGGAAGGCTGTAAGGGGTGAAAGGGAGGCCGTTTTTAACCTAAGTCTATGAGACAGTAAAGGTTAAAAGTTGAATCATTTTCTTACAATTTCTCTTTCTCGGTGTACGGCCACTCCCCAAATTGGAGTCAGTTTTGAACACATTTCAAAATTCTTAAATACATTTTGGAGGACAGGGACGGCTGTAAGGGGTGAAAGGGAGGCCGTTTTTAACCTACGTCTATGAGACAGTAAAGGTTAAAAGTTGAATCATTTTCTTACAATTTCTCTTTCTCGGTGTACGTCCACTCCCCAAATTGGAGTCAGTTTTGAACACATTTCAAAATTCTTAAATACATTTTGGAGGACAGGGACAGCTGTAAGGGGTGAAAGGGAGGCCGTTTTTAACCTACGTCTATGAGACAGTAAAGGTTAAAAGTTGAATCATTTTCTTACAATTTCTCATCCCTCACCTACAAAGAATCGAAAAAAGAATTTACGTAGCTATTTGCCGTAAGACATTCAGGATTGGACCATACACTATTGCCTCTGCGCCAGCATTAAAATTGTTTATTAACTTTGTGACCTTAGTTTGCTGCCATCTTTCTCGGTGTACGGCCACTCCCCAAATTGGAGTCAGTTTTGAACACATTTCAAAATTCTTAAATACATTTTGGAGGATAGGGACGGCTGTAAGGGGTGAAAGGGAGGCCGTTTTTAACCTATGTCTATGAGACAGTAAAGGTTAGAAGTTGAATCATTTTCTTACAATTTCTCTTTCTCGGTGTACGGCCACTCCCCAAATTGGAGTCAGTTTTGAACACATTTCAAAATTCTTAAATACATTTTGGAGGACAGGGACGGCTGTAAGGGGTGAAAGGGAGGCCGTTTTTAACCTACGTCTATGAGACAGTAAAGGTTAAAAGTTGAATCATTTTCTTACAATTTCTCATCCCTCACCTACAAAGAATCGAAAAAAGAATTTACGTAGCTATTTGCCGTAAGACATTCAGGATTGGACAATACACTATTGCCTCTGCGCCAGCATTAAAATTGTTTATTAACTTTGTGACCTTAGTTTGCTGCCATCTTTCTCGGTGTACAGCCACTCCCCAAATTGGAGTCAGTTTTGAACACATTTCAAAATTCTTAAATACATTTTGGAGGACAGGGACGGCTGTAAGGGGTGAAAGGGAGGCCGTTTTTAACCTACGTCTATGAGACAGTAAAGGTTAAAAGTTGAATCATTTTCTTACAATTTCTCATCCCTGACCTACAGAGAATCAAAAAAAGAATTTACGTAGCTATTTGCCGTCAGACATTCAGGATTGGACCATGCACTATTGCCTCTGCGCCAGCATTAAAATTGTTTATTAACTTTGTGACCTTAGTTTGCTGCCATCTTTCTCGGTGTACGGTCACTCCCCAAATTGGAGTCAGTTTTTAACACATTTTAAAATTCTTAAATACATTTTGGAGGACAGGGACGGCTGTAAGGGGTGAAAGGGAGGCCGTTTTTACCCAACGTCTATGAGACAGTAAAGGTTAAAAGTTGAATCATTTTCTTACAATTTCTCTTTCTCGGTGTACGGCCACTCCCCAAATTGGAGTCAGTTTTGAACACATTTCAAAATTCTTAAATACATTTTGGAGGACAGGGACGGCTGTAAGGGGTGAAAGGGAGGCCGTTTTTAACCTACGTCTATGAGACAGTAAAGGTTAAAAGTTGAATCATTTTCTTACAATTTCTCATCCCTCACCTACAAAGAATCGAAAAAAGAATTTACGTAGCTATTTGCCGTAAGACATTCAGGATTGGACCATACACTATTGCCTCTGCGCCAGCATTAAAATTGTTTATTAACTTTGTGACCTTAGTTTGCTGCCATCTTTCTCGGTGTACAGCCACTCCCCAAATTGGAGTCAGTTTTGAACACATTTCAAAATTCTTAAATACATTTTGGAGGACAGGGACGGCTGTAAGGGGTGAAAGGGAGGCCGTTTTTAACCTACGTCTATGAGACAGTAAAGGTTAAAAGTTGAATCATTTTCTTACAATTTCTCATCCCTGACCTACAGAGAATCAAAAAAAGAATTTACGTAGCTATTTGCCGTCAGACATTCAGGATTGGACCATACACTATTGCCTCTGCGCCAGCATTAAAATTGTTTATTAACTTTGTGACCTTAGTTTGCTGCCATCTTTCTCGGTGTACGGCCACTCCCCAAATTGGAGTCAGTTTTGAACACATTTCAAAATTCTTAAATACATTTTGGAGGACAGGGACGGCTGTAAGGGGTGAAAGGGAGGCCGTTTTTAACCTACGTCTATGAGACAGTAAAGGTTAAAAGTTGAATCATTTTCTTACAATTTCTCATCCCTGACCTACAGAGAATCAAAAAAAGAATTTACGTAGCTATTTGCCGTCAGACATTCAGGATTGGACCATGCACTATTGCCTCTGCGCCAGCATTAAAATTGTTTATTAACTTTGTGACCTTAGTTTGCTGCCATCTTTCTCGGTGTACGGCCACTCCCCAAATTGGAGTCAGTTTTGAACACATTTTAAAATTCTTAAATACATTTTGGAGGACAGGGACGGCTGTAAGGGGTGAAAGGGAGGCCGTTTTTAACCTACGTCTATGAGACAGTAAAGGTTAAAAGTTGAATCATTTTCTTACAATTTCTCATCCCTGACCTACAGAGAATCGAAAAAAGAATTTACGTAGCTATTTGCCGTAAGACATTCAGGATTGGACCATATACTATTGCCTCTGCTCCAGCATTAAAATTGTTTATTAACTTTGTGAACTTAGTTTGCTGCCATCTTTCTCGGTGTACGGCCACTCCCCAAATTGGAGTCAGTTTCGAACACATTTCAAAATTGTTAAATACATTTTGGAGGACAGGGACGGCTGTAAGGGGTGAAAGGGAGGCCGTTTTTAACCTACGTCTATGAGACAGTAAAGGTTAAAAGTTGAATCATTTTCTTACAATTTCTCTTTCTCGGTGTACGGCCACTCCCCAAATTGGAGTCAGTTTTGAACACATTTCAAAATTCTTAAATACATTTTGGAGGACAGGGACGGCTGTAAGGGGTGAAAGGGAGGCCGTTTTTAACCTACGTCTATGAGACAGTAAAGGTTAAAAGTTGAATCATTTTCTTACAATTTCTCATCCCTGACCTACAGAGAATCAAAAAAAGAATTTACGTAGCTATTTGCCGTCAGACATTCAGGATTGGACCATACACTATTGCCTCTGCGCCAGCATTAAAATTGTTTATTAACTTTGTGACCTTAGTTTGCTGCCATCTTTCTCGGTGTACGGCCACTCCCCAAATTGGAGTCAGTTTTGAACACATTTCAAAATTCTTAAATACATTTTGGAGGACAGGGACGGCTGTAAGGGGTGAAAGGGAGGCCGTTTTTAACCTACGTCTGTGAGACAGTAAAGGTTAAAAGTTGAATCATTTTCTTACAATTTCTCATCCCTGACCTACAGAGAATCGAAAAAAGAATTTACGTAGCTATTTGCCGTAAGACATTCAGGATTGGACCATACACTATTGCCTCTGCGCCAGCATTAAAATTGTTTATTAACTTTGTGACCTTAGTTTGCTGCCATCTTTCTCGGTGTACAGCCACTCCCCAAATTGGTGTCAGTTTTGAACACATTTCAAAATTCTTAAATACATTTTGGAGGATAGGGACGGCTGTAAGGGGTGAAAGGGAGGCCGTTTTTAACCTACGTCTATGAGACAGTAAAGGTTAAAAGTTGAATCATTTTCTTACAATTTCTCTTTCTCGGTGTACAGCCACTCCCCAAATTGGAGTCATTTTTGAACACATTTCAAAATTCTTAAATACATTTTGGAGGACAGGGACGGCTGTAAGGGGTGAAAGGGAGGCTGTTTTTAACCTACGTCTATGAGACAGTAAAGGTTAAAAGTTGAATAATTTTCTTACAATTTCTCATCCCTGACCTACAGAGAATCGAAAAAAGAATTTACGTAGCTCTTTGCCGTAAGACATTCAGGATTGGACCATATACTATTGCCTCTGCTCCAGCATTAAAATTGTTTATTAACTTTGGGAATTTAGTTTGCTGCCATCTTTCTCGGTGTACGGCCACTCCCCAAATTGGAGTTAGTTTTGAACACATTTCAAAATTCTTAAATACATTTTGGAGGACAGGGACGGCTGTAAGGGGTGAAAGGGAGGCCGTTTTTAACCTACGTCTATGAGACAGTAAAGGTTAAAAGTTGAATCATTTTCTTACAATTTCTCTTTCTCGGTGTACGGCCACTCCCCAAATTGGAGTCCGTTTTGAACACATTTCAAAATTCTTAAATACATTTTGGAGGACAGGGACGGCTGTAAGGGGTGAAAGGGAGGCCGTTTTTAACCTACGTCTATGAGACAGTAAAGGTTAAAAGTTGAATCATTTTCTTACAATTTCTCATCCCTCACCTACAAAGAATCGAAAAAAGAATTTACGTAGCTATTTGCCGTAAGACTTTCAGGATTGGACCATACACTATTGCCTCTGCGCCAGCATTAAAATTGTTTATTAACTTTGTGACCTTAGTTTGCTGCCATCTTTCTCGGTGTACAGCCACTCCCCAAATTGGAGTCAGTTTTGAACACATTTCAAAATTCTTAAATACATTTTGGAGGACAGGGACGGCTGTAAGGGGTGAAAGGGAGGCCGTTTTTAACCTACGTCTATGAGACAGTAAAGGTTAAAAGTTGAATCATTTTCTTACAATTTCTCATCCCTGACCTACAGAGAATCAAAAAAAGAATTTACGTAGCTATTTGCCGTAAGACATTCAGGATTGGACCATATACTATTGTCTCTGCTCCAGCATTAAAATTGTCTATTAACTTTGTGAACTTAGTTTGCTGCCATCTTTCTCGGTGTACGGCCACTCCCCAAATTGGAGTCAGTTTTGAATACATTTCAAAATTCTTAAATACATTTTGAAGGACAGGGAAGGCTGTAAGGGGTGAAAGGGAGGCCGTTTTTAACCTAAGTCTATGAGACAGTAAAGGTTAAAAGTTGAATCATTTTCTTACAATTTCTCTTTCTCGGTGTACGGCCACTCCCCAAATTGGAGTCAGTTTTGAACACATTTCAAAATTCTTAAATACATTTTGGAGGACAGGGACGGCTGTAAGGGGTGAAAGGGAGGCCGTTTTTAACCTACGTCTATGAGACAGTAAAGGTTAAAAGTTGAATCATTTTCTTACAATTTCTCTTTCTCGGTGTACGTCCACTCCCCAAATTGGAGTCAGTTTTGAACACATTTCAAAATTCTTAAATACATTTTGGAGGACAGGGACAGCTGTAAGGGGTGAAAGGGAGGCCGTTTTTAACCTACGTCTATGAGACAGTAAAGGTTAAAAGTTGAATCATTTTCTTACAATTTCTCATCCCTCACCTACAAAGAATCGAAAAAAGAATTTACGTAGCTATTTGCCGTAAGACATTCAGGATTGGACCATACACTATTGCCTCTGCGCCAGCATTAAAATTGTTTATTAACTTTGTGACCTTAGTTTGCTGCCATCTTTCTCGGTGTACGGCCACTCCCCAAATTGGAGTCAGTTTTGAACACATTTCAAAATTCTTAAATACATTTTGGAGGATAGGGACGGCTGTAAGGGGTGAAAGGGAGGCCGTTTTTAACCTATGTCTATGAGACAGTAAAGGTTAAAAGTTGAATCATTTTCTTACAATTTCTCTTTCTCGGTGTACGGCCACTCCCCAAATTGGAGTCAGTTTTGAACACATTTCAAAATTCTTAAATACATTTTGGAGGACAGGGACGGCTGTAAGGGGTGAAAGGGAGGCCGTTTTTAACCTACGTCTATGAGACAGTAAAGGTTAAAAGTTGAATCATTTTCTTACAATTTCTCATCCCTCACCTACAAAGAATCGAAAAAAGAATTTACGTAGCTATTTGCCGTAAGACATTCAGGATTGGACCATACACTATTGCCTCTGCGCCAGCATTAAAATTGTTTATTAACTTTGTGACCTTAGTTTGCTGCCATCTTTCTCGGTGTACAGCCACTCCCCAAATTGGAGTCAGTTTTGAACACATTTCAAAATTCTTAAATACATTTTGGAGGACAGGGACGGCTGTAAGGGGTGAAAGGGAGGCCGTTTTTAACCTACGTCTATGAGACAGTAAAGGTTAAAAGTTGAATCATTTTCTTACAATTTCTCATCCCTGACCTACAGAGAATCAAAAAAAGAATTTACGTAGCTATTTGCCGTCAGACATTCAGGATTGGACCATACACTATTGCCTCTGCGCCAGCATTAAAATTGTTTATTAACTTTGTGACCTTAGTTTGCTGCCATCTTTCTCGGTGTACGGCCACTCCCCAAATTGGAGTCAGTTTTGAACACATTTCAAAATTCTTAAATACATTTTGGAGGACAGGGACGGCTGTAAGGGGTGAAAGGGAGGCCGTTTTTAACCTACGTCTATGAGACAGTAAAGGTTAAAAGTTGAATCATTTTCTTACAATTTCTCATCCCTGACCTACAGAGAATCAAAAAAAGAATTTACGTAGCTATTTGCCGTCAGACATTCAGGATTGGACCATGCACTATTGCCTCTGCGCCAGCATTAAAATTGTTTATTAACTTTGTGACCTTAGTTTGCTGCCATCTTTCTCGGTGTACGGCCACTCCCCAAATTGGAGTCAGTTTTGAACACATTTTAAAATTCTTAAATACATTTTGGAGGACAGGGACGGCTGTAAGGGGTGAAAGGGAGGCCGTTTTTAACCTACGTCTATGAGACAGTAAAGGTTAAAAGTTGAATCATTTTCTTACAATTTCTCATCCCTGACCTACAGAGAATCGAAAAAAGAATTTACGTAGCTATTTGCCGTAAGACATTCAGGATTGGACCATATACTATTGCCTCTGCTCCAGCATTAAAATTGTTTATTAACTTTGTGAACTTAGTTTGCTGCCATCTTTCTCGGTGTACGGCCACTCCCCAAATTGGAGTCAGTTTCGAACACATTTCAAAATTGTTAAATACATTTTGGAGGACAGGGACGGCTGTAAGGGGTGAAAGGGAGGCCGTTTTTAACCTACGTCTATGAGACAGTAAAGGTTAAAAGTTGAATCATTTTCTTACAATTTCTCTTTCTCGGTGTACGGCCACTCCCCAAATTGGAGTCAGTTTTGAACACATTTCAAAATTCTTAAATACATTTTGGAGGACAGGGACGGCTGTAAGGGGTGAAAGGGAGGCCGTTTTTAACCTACGTCTATGAGACAGTAAAGGTTAAAAGTTGAATCATTTTCTTACAATTTCTCATCCCTGACCTACAGAGAATCAAAAAAAGAATTTACGTAGCTATTTGCCGTCAGACATTCAGGATTGGACCATACACTATTGCCTCTGCGCCAGCATTAAAATTGTTTATTAACTTTGTGACCTTAGTTTGCTGCCATCTTTCTCGGTGTACGGCCACTCCCCAAATTGGAGTCAGTTTTGAACACATTTCAAAATTCTTAAATACATTTTGGAGGACAGGGACGGCTGTAAGGGGTGAAAGGGAGGCCGTTTTTAACCTACGTCTGTGAGACAGTAAAGGTTAAAAGTTGAATCATTTTCTTACAATTTCTCATCCCTGACCTACAGAGAATCGAAAAAAGAATTTACGTAGCTATTTGCCGTAAGACATTCAGGATTGGACCATACACTATTGCCTCTGCGCCAGCATTAAAATTGTTTATTAACTTTGTGACCTTAGTTTGCTGCCATCTTTCTCGGTGTACAGCCACTCCCCAAATTGGTGTCAGTTTTGAACACATTTCAAAATTCTTAAATACATTTTGGAGGATAGGGACGGCTGTAAGGGGTGAAAGGGAGGCCGTTTTTAACCTACGTCTATGAGACAGTAAAGGTTAAAAGTTGAATCATTTTCTTACAATTTCTCTTTCTCGGTGTACGGCCACTCCCCAAATTGGAGTCATTTTTGAACACATTTCAAAATTCTTAAATACATTTTGGAGGACAGGGACGGCTGTAAGGGGTGAAAGGGAGGCTGTTTTTAACCTACGTCTATGAGACAGTAAAGGTTAAAAGTTGAATAATTTTCTTACAATTTCTCATCCCTGACCTACAGAGAATCGAAAAAAGAATTTACGTAGCTCTTTGCCGTAAGACATTCAGGATTGGACCATATACTATTGCCTCTGCTCCAGCATTAAAATTGTTTATTAACTTTGGGAATTTAGTTTGCTGCCATCTTTCTCGGTGTACGGCCACTCCCCAAATTGGAGTTAGTTTTGAACACATTTCAAAATTCTTAAATACATTTTGGAGGACAGGGACGGCTGTAAGGGGTGAAAGGGAGGCCGTTTTTAACCTACGTCTATGAGACAGTAAAGGTTAAAAGTTGAATCATTTTCTTACAATTTCTCTTTCTCGGTGTACGGCCACTCCCCAAATTGGAGTCCGTTTTGAACACATTTCAAAATTCTTAAATACATTTTGGAGGACAGGGACGGCTGTAAGGGGTGAAAGGGAGGCCGTTTTTAACCTACGTCTATGAGACAGTAAAGGTTAAAAGTTGAATCATTTTCTTACAATTTCTCATCCCTCACCTACAAAGAATCGAAAAAAGAATTTACGTAGCTATTTGCCGTAAGACTTTCAGGATTGGACCATACACTATTGCCTCTGCGCCAGCATTAAAATTGTTTATTAACTTTGTGACCTTAGTTTGCTGCCATCTTTCTCGGTGTACAGCCACTCCCCAAATTGGAGTCAGTTTTGAACACATTTCAAAATTCTTAAATACATTTTGGAGGACAGGGACGGCTGTAAGGGGTGAAAGGGAGGCCGTTTTTAACCTACGTCTATGAGACAGTAAAGGTTAAAAGTTGAATCATTTTCTTACAATTTCTCATCCCTGACCTACAGAGAATCAAAAAAAGAATTTACGTAGCTATTTGCCGTCAGACATTCAGGATTGGACCATACACTATTGCCTCTGCGCCAGCATTAAAATTGTTTATTAACTTTGTGACCTTAGTTTGCTGCCATCTTTCTCGGTGTACGGCCACTCCCCAAATTGGAGTCAGTTTTGAACACATTTCAAAATTCTTAAATACATATTGGAGGACAGGGACGGCTGTAAGGGGTGAAAGGGAGGCCGTTTTTAACCTACGTCTGTGAGAGAGTAAAGGTTAAAAGTTGAATCATTTTCTTACAATTTCTCATCCCTGATCTACAGAGAATCGAAAAAAGAATTTACGTAGCTATTTGCTGTAAGACATTCAGGATTGGACCATACACTATTGCCTCTGCGCCAGCATTAAAATTGTTTATTAACTTTGTGACCTTAGTTTGCTGCCATCTTTCTCAGTGTACGGCCACTCCCCAAATTGGAGTCAGTTTTGAACACATTTCAAAATTCTTAAATACATTTTGGAGGACAGGGACGGCTGTAAGGGGTGAAAGGGAGGCCGTTTTTAACCTACGTCTATGAGACAGTAAAGGTTAAAAGTTGAATCATTTTCTTACAATTTCTCATCCCTGACCTACAGAGAATCGAAAAAAGAATTTACGTAGCTATTTGCCGTAAGACATTCAGGATTGGACCATATACTATTGCCTCTGCTCCAGCATTAAAATTGTTTATTAACTTTGTGAACTTAGTTTGCTGCCATCTTTCTCGGTGTACGGCCACTCCCCAAATTGGAGTCAGTTTCGAACACATTTCAAAATTCTTAAATACATTTTGGAGGACAGGGACGGCTGTAAGGGGTGAAAGGGAGGCCGTTTTTAACCTACGTCTATGAGACAGTAAAGGTTAAAAGTTGAATCATTTTCTTACACTTTCTCATCCCTCACCTACAAAGAATCGAAAAAAGAATTTACGTAGCTATTTGCCGTAAGACATTCAGGATTGGACCATACACTATTGCCTCTGCGCCAGCATTAAAATTGTTTATTAACTTTGTGACCTTAGTTTGCTGCCATCTTTCTCGGTGTACAGCCACTCCCCAAATTGGAGTCAGTTTTGAACACATTTCAAAATTCTTAAATACATTTTGGAGGACAGGGACGGCTGTAAGGGGTGAAAGGGAGGCCGTTTTTAACCTACGTCTATGAGACAGTAAAGGTTAAAAGTTGAATAATTTTCTTACAATTTCTCATCCCTGACCTACAGAGAATCGAAAAAAGAATTTACGTAGCTCTTTGCCGTAAGACATTCAGGATTGGACCATATACTATTGCCTCTGCTCCAGCATTAAAATTGTTTATTAACTTTGGGAATTTAGTTTGCTGCCATCTTTCTCGGTGTACGGCCACTCCCCAAATTGGAGTTTGTTTTGAACACATTTCAAAATTCTTAAATACATTTTGGAGGACAGGGACGGCTGTAAGCGGTGAAAGGGAGGCCGTTTTTAACCTACGTCTATGAGACAGTAAAGGTTAAAAGTTGAATCATTTTCTTACAATTTCTCTTTCTCGGTGTACGGCCACTCCCCAAATTGGAGTCCGTTTTGAACACATTTCAAAATTCTTAAATACATTTTGGAGGACAGGGACGGCTGTAAGGGGTGAAAGGGAGGCCGTTTTTAACCTACGACTATGAGACAGTAAAGGTTAAAAGTTGAATCATTTTCTTACAATTTCTCATCCCTCACCTACAAAGAATCGAAAAAAGAATTTACGTAGCTATTTGCCGTAAGACATTCAGGATTGGACCATACACTATTGCCTCTGCACCAGCATTAAAATTGTTTATTAACTTTGTGACCTTAGTTTGCTGCCATCTTTCTCGGTGTACAGCCACTCCCCAAATTGGAGTCAGTTTTGAACACATTTCAAAATTCTTAAATACATTTTGGAGGACAGGGACGGCTGTAAGGGGTGAAAGGGAGGCCGTTTTTAACCTACGTCTATGAGACAGTAAAGGTTAAAAGTTGAATCATTTTCTTACAATTTCTCATCCCTGACCTACAGAGAATCGAAAAAAGAATTTACGTAGCTCTTTGCCGTAAGACATTCAGGATTGGACCATATACTATTGCCTCTGCTCCAGCATTAAAATTGTTTATTAACTTTGGGAATTTAGTTTGCTGCCATCTTTCTCGGTGTACGGCCACTCCCCAAATTGGAGTTTGTTTTGAACACATTTCAAAATTCTTAAATACATTTTGGAGGACAGGGACGGCTGTAAGCGGTGAAAGGGAGGCCGTTTTTAACCTACGTCTATGAGACAGTAAAGGTTAAAAGTTGAATCATTTTCTTACAATTTCTCTTTCTCGGTGTACGGCCACTCCCCAAATTGGAGTCCGTTTTGAACACATTTCAAAATTCTTAAATACATTTTGGAGGACAGGGACGGCTGTAAGGGGTGAAAGGGAGGCCGTTTTTAACCTACGACTATGAGACAGTAAAGGTTAAAAGTTGAATCATTTTCTTACAATTTCTCATCCCTCACCTACAAAGAATCGAAAAAAGAATTTACGTAGCTATTTGCCGTAAGACATTCAGGATTGGACCATACACTATTGCCTCTGCACCAGCATTAAAATTGTTTATTAACTTTGTGACCTTAGTTTGCTGCCATCTTTCTCGGTGTACAGCCACTCCCCAAATTGGAGTCAGTTTTGAACACATTTCAAAATTCTTAAATACATTTTGGAGGACAGGGACGGCTGTAAGGGGTGAAAGGGAGGCCGTTTTTAACCTACGTCTATGAGACAGTAAAGGTTAAAAGTTGAATCATTTTCTTACAATTTCTCATCCCTGACCTACAGAGAATCAAAAAAAGAATTTACGTAGCTATTTGCCGTCAGACATTCAGGATTGGAGCATACACTATTGCCTCTGCGCCATTATTAAAATTGTTTATTAACTTTGTGACCTTAGTTTGCTGCCATCTTTCTCGGTGTACGGCCACTCCCCAAATTGGAGTCAGTTTTGAACACATTTCAAAATTCTTAAATACATTTTGGAGGACAGGGACGGCTGTAAGGGGTGAAAGGGAGGCCGTTTTTAACCTACGTCTGTGAGACAGTAAAGGTTAAAAGTTGAATCATTTTCTTACAATTTCTCATCCCTGATCTACAGAGAATCGAAAAAAGAATTTACGTAGCTATTTGCTGTAAGACATTCAGGATTGGACCATACACTATTGCCTCTGCGCCAGCATTAAAATTGTTTATTAACTTTGTGACCTTAGTTTGCTGCCATCTTTCTCAGTGTACGGCCACTCCCCAAATTGGAGTCAGTTTTGAACACATTTCAAAATTCTTAAATACATTTTGGAGGACAGGGACGGCTGTAAGGGGTGAAAGGGAGGCCGTTTTTAACCTACGTCTATGAGACAGTAAAGGTTAAAAGTTGAATCATTTTCTTACAATTTCTCATCCCTGACCTACAGAGAATCGAAAAAAGAATTTACGTAGCTATTTGCCGTAAGACATTCAGGATTGGACCATATACTATTGCCTCTGCTCCAGCATTAAAATTGTTTATTAACTTTGTGAACTTAGTTTGCTGCCATCTTTCTCGGTGTACGGCCACTCCCCAAATTGGAGTCAGTTTCGAACACATTTCAAAATTCTTAAATACATTTTGGAGGACAGGGACGGCTGTAAGGGGTGAAAGGGAGGCCGTTTTTAACCTACGTCTATGAGACAGTAAAGGTTAAAAGTTGAATCATTTTCTTACAATTTCTCATCCCTCACCTACAAAGAATCGAAAAAAGAATTTACGTAGCTATTTGCCGTAAGACATTCAGGATTGGACCATACACTATTGCCTCTGCGCCAGCATTAAAATTGTTTATTAACTTTGTGACCTTAGTTTGCTGCCATCTTTCTCGGTGTACAGCCACTCCCCAAATTGGAGTCAGTTTTGAACACATTTCAAAATTCTTAAATACATTTTGGAGGACAGGGACGGCTGTAAGGGGTGAAAGGGAGGCCGTTTTTAACCTACGTCTATGAGACAGTAAAGGTTAAAAGTTGAATAATTTTCTTACAATTTCTCATCCCTGACCTACAGAGAATCGAAAAAAGAATTTACGTAGCTCTTTGCCGTAAGACATTCAGGATTGGACCATATACTATTGCCTCTGCTCCAGCATTAAAATTGTTTATTAACTTTGGGAATTTAGTTTGCTGCCATCTTTCTCGGTGTACGGCCACTCCCCAAATTGGAGTTAGTTTTGAACACATTTCAAAATTCTTAAATACATTTTGGAGGACAGGGACGGCTGTAAGGGGTGAAAGGGAGGCCGTTTTTAACCTACGTCTATGAGACAGTAAAGGTTAAAAGTTGAATCATTTTCTTACAATTTCTCTTTCTCGGTGGACGGCCACTCCCCAAATTGGAGTCAGTTTTGAACACATTTCAAAATTCTTAAATACATTTTGGAGGACAGGGACGGCTGTAAGGGGTGAAAGGGAGGCCGTTTTTAACCAACGTCTATGAGACAGTAAAGGTTAAAAGTTGAATAATTTTCTTACAATTTCTCATCCCTGACCTACAGAGAATCGAAAAAAGAATTTACGTAGCTATTTGCCGTAAGACATTCAGGATTGGACCATATACTATTGTCTCTGCTCCAGCATTAAAATTGTCTATTAACTTTGTGAACTTAGTTTGCTGCCATCTTTCTCGGTGTACGGCCACTCCCCAAATTGGAGTCAGTTTTGAATACATTTCAAAATTCTTAAATACATTTTGAAGGACAGGGAAGGCTGTAAGGGGTGAAAGGGAGGCCGTTTTTAACCTAAGTCTATGAGACAGTAAAGGTTAAAAGTTGAATCATTTTCTTACAATTTCTCTTTCTCGGTGTACGGCCACTCCCCAAATTGGAGTCAGTTTTGAACACATTTCAAAATTCTTAAATACATTTTGGAGGACAGGGACGGCTGTAAGGGGTGAAAGGGAGGCCGTTTTTAACCTACGTCTATGAGACAGTAAAGGTTAAAAGTTGAATCATTTTCTTACAATTTCTCTTTCTCGGTGTACGTCCACTCCCCAAATTGGAGTCAGTTTTGAACACATTTCAAAATTCTTAAATACATTTTGGAGGACAGGGACAGCTGTAAGGGGTGAAAGGGAGGCCGTTTTTAACCTACGTCTATGAGACAGTAAAGGTTAAAAGTTGAATCATTTTCTTACAATTTCTCATCCCTCACCTACAAAGAATCGAAAAAAGAATTTACGTAGCTATTTGCCGTAAGACATTCAGGATTGGACCATACACTATTGCCTCTGCGCCAGCATTAAAATTGTTTATTAACTTTGTGACCTTAGTTTGCTGCCATCTTTCTCGGTGTACGGCCACTCCCCAAATTGGAGTCAGTTTTGAACACATTTCAAAATTCTTAAATACATTTTGGAGGATAGGGACGGCTGTAAGGGGTGAAAGGGAGGCCGTTTTTAACCTATGTCTATGAGACAGTAAAGGTTAGAAGTTGAATCATTTTCTTACAATTTCTCTTTCTCGGTGTACGGCCACTCCCCAAATTGGAGTCAGTTTTGAACACATTTCAAAATTCTTAAATACATTTTGGAGGACAGGGACGGCTGTAAGGGGTGAAAGGGAGGCCGTTTTTAACCTACGTCTATGAGACAGTAAAGGTTAAAAGTTGAATCATTTTCTTACAATTTCTCATCCCTCACCTACAAAGAATCGAAAAAAGAATTTACGTAGCTATTTGCCGTAAGACATTCAGGATTGGACAATACACTATTGCCTCTGCGCCAGCATTAAAATTGTTTATTAACTTTGTGACCTTAGTTTGCTGCCATCTTTCTCGGTGTACAGCCACTCCCCAAATTGGAGTCAGTTTTGAACACATTTCAAAATTCTTAAATACATTTTGGAGGACAGGGACGGCTGTAAGGGGTGAAAGGGAGGCCGTTTTTAACCTACGTCTATGAGACAGTAAAGGTTAAAAGTTGAATCATTTTCTTACAATTTCTCATCCCTGACCTACAGAGAATCAAAAAAAGAATTTACGTAGCTATTTGCCGTCAGACATTCAGGATTGGACCATGCACTATTGCCTCTGCGCCAGCATTAAAATTGTTTATTAACTTTGTGACCTTAGTTTGCTGCCATCTTTCTCGGTGTACGGTCACTCCCCAAATTGGAGTCAGTTTTTAACACATTTTAAAATTCTTAAATACATTTTGGAGGACAGGGACGGCTGTAAGGGGTGAAAGGGAGGCCGTTTTTACCCAACGTCTATGAGACAGTAAAGGTTAAAAGTTGAATCATTTTCTTACAATTTCTCTTTCTCGGTGTACGGCCACTCCCCAAATTGGAGTCAGTTTTGAACACATTTCAAAATTCTTAAATACATTTTGGAGGACAGGGACGGCTGTAAGGGGTGAAAGGGAGGCCGTTTTTAACCTACGTCTATGAGACAGTAAAGGTTAAAAGTTGAATCATTTTCTTACAATTTCTCATCCCTCACCTACAAAGAATCGAAAAAAGAATTTACGTAGCTATTTGCCGTAAGACATTCAGGATTGGACCATACACTATTGCCTCTGCGCCAGCATTAAAATTGTTTATTAACTTTGTGACCTTAGTTTGCTGCCATCTTTCTCGGTGTACAGCCACTCCCCAAATTGGAGTCAGTTTTGAACACATTTCAAAATTCTTAAATACATTTTGGAGGACAGGGACGGCTGTAAGGGGTGAAAGGGAGGCCGTTTTTAACCTACGTCTATGAGACAGTAAAGGTTAAAAGTTGAATCATTTTCTTACAATTTCTCATCCCTGACCTACAGAGAATCAAAAAAAGAATTTACGTAGCTATTTGCCGTCAGACATTCAGGATTGGACCATACACTATTGCCTCTGCGCCAGCATTAAAATTGTTTATTAACTTTGTGACCTTAGTTTGCTGCCATCTTTCTCGGTGTACGGCCACTCCCCAAATTGGAGTCAGTTTTGAACACATTTCAAAATTCTTAAATACATTTTGGAGGACAGGGACGGCTGTAAGGGGTGAAAGGGAGGCCGTTTTTAACCTACGTCTATGAGACAGTAAAGGTTAAAAGTTGAATCATTTTCTTACAATTTCTCATCCCTGACCTACAGAGAATCAAAAAAAGAATTTACGTAGCTATTTGCCGTCAGACATTCAGGATTGGACCATGCACTATTGCCTCTGCGCCAGCATTAAAATTGTTTATTAACTTTGTGACCTTAGTTTGCTGCCATCTTTCTCGGTGTACGGCCACTCCCCAAATTGGAGTCAGTTTTGAACACATTTTAAAATTCTTAAATACATTTTGGAGGACAGGGACGGCTGTAAGGGGTGAAAGGGAGGCCGTTTTTAACCTACGTCTATGAGACAGTAAAGGTTAAAAGTTGAATCATTTTCTTACAATTTCTCATCCCTGACCTACAGAGAATCGAAAAAAGAATTTACGTAGCTATTTGCCGTAAGACATTCAGGATTGGACCATATACTATTGCCTCTGCTCCAGCATTAAAATTGTTTATTAACTTTGTGAACTTAGTTTGCTGCCATCTTTCTCGGTGTACGGCCACTCCCCAAATTGGAGTCAGTTTCGAACACATTTCAAAATTGTTAAATACATTTTGGAGGACAGGGACGGCTGTAAGGGGTGAAAGGGAGGCCGTTTTTAACCTACGTCTATGAGACAGTAAAGGTTAAAAGTTGAATCATTTTCTTACAATTTCTCTTTCTCGGTGTACGGCCACTCCCCAAATTGGAGTCAGTTTTGAACACATTTCAAAATTCTTAAATACATTTTGGAGGACAGGGACGGCTGTAAGGGGTGAAAGGGAGGCCGTTTTTAACCTACGTCTATGAGACAGTAAAGGTTAAAAGTTGAATCATTTTCTTACAATTTCTCATCCCTGACCTACAGAGAATCAAAAAAAGAATTTACGTAGCTATTTGCCGTCAGACATTCAGGATTGGACCATACACTATTGCCTCTGCGCCAGCATTAAAATTGTTTATTAACTTTGTGACCTTAGTTTGCTGCCATCTTTCTCGGTGTACGGCCACTCCCCAAATTGGAGTCAGTTTTGAACACATTTCAAAATTCTTAAATACATTTTGGAGGACAGGGACGGCTGTAAGGGGTGAAAGGGAGGCCGTTTTTAACCTACGTCTGTGAGACAGTAAAGGTTAAAAGTTGAATCATTTTCTTACAATTTCTCATCCCTGACCTACAGAGAATCGAAAAAAGAATTTACGTAGCTATTTGCCGTAAGACATTCAGGATTGGACCATACACTATTGCCTCTGCGCCAGCATTAAAATTGTTTATTAACTTTGTGACCTTAGTTTGCTGCCATCTTTCTCGGTGTACAGCCACTCCCCAAATTGGTGTCAGTTTTGAACACATTTCAAAATTCTTAAATACATTTTGGAGGATAGGGACGGCTGTAAGGGGTGAAAGGGAGGCCGTTTTTAACCTACGTCTATGAGACAGTAAAGGTTAAAAGTTGAATCATTTTCTTACAATTTCTCTTTCTCGGTGTACGGCCACTCCCCAAATTGGAGTCATTTTTGAACACATTTCAAAATTCTTAAATACATTTTGGAGGACAGGGACGGCTGTAAGGGGTGAAAGGGAGGCTGTTTTTAACCTACGTCTATGAGACAGTAAAGGTTAAAAGTTGAATAATTTTCTTACAATTTCTCATCCCTGACCTACAGAGAATCGAAAAAAGAATTTACGTAGCTCTTTGCCGTAAGACATTCAGGATTGGACCATATACTATTGCCTCTGCTCCAGCATTAAAATTGTTTATTAACTTTGGGAATTTAGTTTGCTGCCATCTTTCTCGGTGTACGGCCACTCCCCAAATTGGAGTTAGTTTTGAACACATTTCAAAATTCTTAAATACATTTTGGAGGACAGGGACGGCTGTAAGGGGTGAAAGGGAGGCCGTTTTTAACCTACGTCTATGAGACAGTAAAGGTTAAAAGTTGAATCATTTTCTTACAATTTCTCTTTCTCGGTGTACGGCCACTCCCCAAATTGGAGTCCGTTTTGAACACATTTCAAAATTCTTAAATACATTTTGGAGGACAGGGACGGCTGTAAGGGGTGAAAGGGAGGCCGTTTTTAACCTACGTCTATGAGACAGTAAAGGTTAAAAGTTGAATCATTTTCTTACAATTTCTCATCCCTCACCTACAAAGAATCGAAAAAAGAATTTACGTAGCTATTTGCCGTAAGACTTTCAGGATTGGACCATACACTATTGCCTCTGCGCCAGCATTAAAATTGTTTATTAACTTTGTGACCTTAGTTTGCTGCCATCTTTCTCGGTGTACAGCCACTCCCCAAATTGGAGTCAGTTTTGAACACATTTCAAAATTCTTAAATACATTTTGGAGGACAGGGACGGCTGTAAGGGGTGAAAGGGAGGCCGTTTTTAACCTACGTCTATGAGACAGTAAAGGTTAAAAGTTGAATCATTTTCTTACAATTTCTCATCCCTGACCTACAGAGAATCAAAAAAAGAATTTACGTAGCTATTTGCCGTCAGACATTCAGGATTGGACCATACACTATTGCCTCTGCGCCAGCATTAAAATTGTTTATTAACTTTGTGACCTTAGTTTGCTGCCATCTTTCTCGGTGTACGGCCACTCCCCAAATTGGAGTCAGTTTTGAACACATTTCAAAATTCTTAAATACATATTGGAGGACAGGGACGGCTGTAAGGGGTGAAAGGGAGGCCGTTTTTAACCTACGTCTGTGAGAGAGTAAAGGTTAAAAGTTGAATCATTTTCTTACAATTTCTCATTCCTGATCTACAGAGAATCGAAAAAAGAATTTACGTAGCTATTTGCTGTAAGACATTCAGGATTGGACCATACACTATTGCCTCTGCGCCAGCATTAAAATTGTTTATTAACTTTGTGACCTTAGTTTGCTGCCATCTTTCTCAGTGTACGGCCACTCCCCAAATTGGAGTCAGTTTTGAACACATTTCAAAATTCTTAAATACATTTTGGAGGACAGGGACGGCTGTAAGGGGTGAAAGGGAGGCCGTTTTTAACCTACGTCTATGAGACAGTAAAGGTTAAAAGTTGAATCATTTTCTTACAATTTCTCATCCCTGACCTACAGAGAATCGAAAAAAGAATTTACGTAGCTATTTGCCGTAAGACATTCAGGATTGGACCATATACTATTGCCTCTGCTCCAGCATTAAAATTGTTTATTAACTTTGTGAACTTAGTTTGCTGCCATCTTTCTCGGTGTACGGCCACTCCCCAAATTGGAGTCAGTTTCGAACACATTTCAAAATTCTTAAATACATTTTGGAGGACAGGGACGGCTGTAAGGGGTGAAAGGGAGGCCGTTTTTAACCTACGTCTATGAGACAGTAAAGGTTAAAAGTTGAATCATTTTCTTACACTTTCTCATCCCTCACCTACAAAGAATCGAAAAAAGAATTTACGTAGCTATTTGCCGTAAGACATTCAGGATTGGACCATACACTATTGCCTCTGCGCCAGCATTAAAATTGTTTATTAACTTTGTGACCTTAGTTTGCTGCCATCTTTCTCGGTGTACAGCCACTCCCCAAATTGGAGTCAGTTTTGAACACATTTCAAAATTCTTAAATACATTTTGGAGGACAGGGACGGCTGTAAGGGGTGAAAGGGAGGCCGTTTTTAACCTACGTCTATGAGACAGTAAAGGTTAAAAGTTGAATAATTTTCTTACAATTTCTCATCCCTGACCTACAGAGAATCGAAAAAAGAATTTACGTAGCTCTTTGCCGTAAGACATTCAGGATTAGACCATATACTATTGCCTCTGCTCCAGCATTAAAATTGTTTATTAACTTTGGGAATTTAGTTTGCTGCCATCTTTCTCGGTGTACGGCCACTCCCCAAATTGGAGTTTGTTTTGAACACATTTCAAAATTCTTAAATACATTTTGGAGGACAGGGACGGCTGTAAGCGGTGAAAGGGAGGCCGTTTTTAACCTACGTCTATGAGACAGTAAAGGTTAAAAGTTGAATCATTTTCTTACAATTTCTCTTTCTCGGTGTACGGCCACTCCCCAAATTGGAGTCCGTTTTGAACACATTTCAAAATTCTTAAATACATTTTGGAGGACAGGGACGGCTGTAAGGGGTGAAAGGGAGGCCGTTTTTAACCTACGACTATGAGACAGTAAAGGTTAAAAGTTGAATCATTTTCTTACAATTTCTCATCCCTCACCTACAAAGAATCGAAAAAAGAATTTACGTAGCTATTTGCCGTAAGACATTCAGGATTGGACCATACACTATTGCCTCTGCACCAGCATTAAAATTGTTTATTAACTTTGTGACCTTAGTTTGCTGCCATCTTTCTCGGTGTACAGCCACTCCCCAAATTGGAGTCAGTTTTGAACACATTTCAAAATTCTTAAATACATTTTGGAGGACAGGGACGGCTGTAAGGGGTGAAAGGGAGGCCGTTTTTAACCTACGTCTATGAGACAGTAAAGGTTAAAAGTTGAATCATTTTCTTACAATTTCTCATCCCTGACCTACAGAGAATCGAAAAAAGAATTTACGTAGCTCTTTGCCGTAAGACATTCAGGATTGGACCATATACTATTGCCTCTGCTCCAGCATTAAAATTGTTTATTAACTTTGGGAATTTAGTTTGCTGCCATCTTTCTCGGTGTACGGCCACTCCCCAAATTGGAGTTTGTTTTGAACACATTTCAAAATTCTTAAATACATTTTGGAGGACAGGGACGGCTGTAAGCGGTGAAAGGGAGGCCGTTTTTAACCTACGTCTATGAGACAGTAAAGGTTAAAAGTTGAATCATTTTCTTACAATTTCTCTTTCTCGGTGTACGGCCACTCCCCAAATTGGAGTCCGTTTTGAACACATTTCAAAATTCTTAAATACATTTTGGAGGACAGGGACGGCTGTAAGGGGTGAAAGGGAGGCCGTTTTTAACCTACGACTATGAGACAGTAAAGGTTAAAAGTTGAATCATTTTCTTACAATTTCTCATCCCTCACCTACAAAGAATCGAAAAAAGAATTTACGTAGCTATTTGCCGTAAGACATTCAGGATTGGACCATACACTATTGCCTCTGCACCAGCATTAAAATTGTTTATTAACTTTGTGACCTTAGTTTGCTGCCATCTTTCTCGGTGTACAGCCACTCCCCAAATTGGAGTCAGTTTTGAACACATTTCAAAATTCTTAAATACATTTTGGAGGACAGGGACGGCTGTAAGGGGTGAAAGGGAGGCCGTTTTTAACCTACGTCTATGAGACAGTAAAGGTTAAAAGTTGAATCATTTTCTTACAATTTCTCATCCCTGACCTACAGAGAATCAAAAAAAGAATTTACGTAGCTATTTGCCGTCAGACATTCAGGATTGGAGCATACACTATTGCCTCTGCGCCATTATTAAAATTGTTTATTAACTTTGTGACCTTAGTTTGCTGCCATCTTTCTCGGTGTACGGCCACTCCCCAAATTGGAGTCAGTTTTGAACACATTTCAAAATTCTTAAATACATTTTGGAGGACAGGGACGGCTGTAAGGGGTGAAAGGGAGGCCGTTTTTAACCTACGTCTGTGAGACAGTAAAGGTTAAAAGTTGAATCATTTTCTTACAATTTCTCATCCCTGATCTACAGAGAATCGAAAAAAGAATTTACGTAGCTATTTGCTGTAAGACATTCAGGATTGGACCATACACTATTGCCTCTGCGCCAGCATTAAAATTGTTTATTAACTTTGTGACCTTAGTTTGCTGCCATCTTTCTCAGTGTACGGCCACTCCCCAAATTGGAGTCAGTTTTGAACACATTTCAAAATTCTTAAATACATTTTGGAGGACAGGGACGGCTGTAAGGGGTGAAAGGGAGGCCGTTTTTAACCTACGTCTATGAGACAGTAAAGGTTAAAAGTTGAATCATTTTCTTACAATTTCTCATCCCTGACCTACAGAGAATCGAAAAAAGAATTTACGTAGCTATTTGCCGTAAGACATTCAGGATTGGACCATATACTATTGCCTCTGCTCCAGCATTAAAATTGTTTATTAACTTTGTGAACTTAGTTTGCTGCCATCTTTCTCGGTGTACGGCCACTCCCCAAATTGGAGTCAGTTTCGAACACATTTCAAAATTCTTAAATACATTTTGGAGGACAGGGACGGCTGTAAGGGGTGAAAGGGAGGCCGTTTTTAACCTACGTCTATGAGACAGTAAAGGTTAAAAGTTGAATCATTTTCTTACAATTTCTCATCCCTCACCTACAAAGAATCGAAAAAAGAATTTACGTAGCTATTTGCCGTAAGACATTCAGGATTGGACCATACACTATTGCCTCTGCGCCAGCATTAAAATTGTTTATTAACTTTGTGACCTTAGTTTGCTGCCATCTTTCTCGGTGTACAGCCACTCCCCAAATTGGAGTCAGTTTTGAACACATTTCAAAATTCTTAAATACATTTTGGAGGACAGGGACGGCTGTAAGGGGTGAAAGGGAGGCCGTTTTTAACCTACGTCTATGAGACAGTAAAGGTTAAAAGTTGAATAATTTTCTTACAATTTCTCATCCCTGACCTACAGAGAATCGAAAAAAGAATTTACGTAGCTCTTTGCCGTAAGACATTCAGGATTGGACCATATACTATTGCCTCTGCTCCAGCATTAAAATTGTTTATTAACTTTGGGAATTTAGTTTGCTGCCATCTTTCTCGGTGTACGGCCACTCCCCAAATTGGAGTTAGTTTTGAACACATTTCAAAATTCTTAAATACATTTTGGAGGACAGGGACGGCTGTAAGCGGTGAAAGGGAGGCCGTTTTTAACCTACGTCTATGAGACAGTAAAGGTTAAAAGTTGAATCATTTTCTTACAATTTCTCTTTCTCTGTGTACGGCCACTCCCCAAATTGGAGTCCGTTTTGAACACATTTCAAAATTCTTAAATACATTTTGGAGGACAGGGACGGCTGTAAGGGGTGAAAGGGAGGCCGTTTTTAACCTACGACTATGAGACAGTAAAGGTTAAAAGTTGAATCATTTTCTTACAATTTCTCATCCCTCACCTACAAAGAATCGAAAAAAGAATTTACGTAGCTATTTGCCGTAAGACATTCAGGATTGGACCATACACTATTGCCTCTGCGCCAGCATTAAAATTGTTTATTAACTTTGTGACCTTAGTTTGCTGCCATCTTTCTCGGTGTACAGCCACTCCCCAAATTGGAGTCAGTTTTGAACACATTTCAAAATTCTTAAATACATTTTGGAGGACAGGGACGGCTGTAAGGGGTGAAAGGGAGGCCGTTTTTAACCTACGTCTATGAGACAGTAAAGGTTAAAAGTTGAATCATTTTCTTACAATTTCTCATCCCTGACCTACAGAGAATCAAAAAAAGAATTTACGTAGCTATTTGCCGTCAGACATTCGGGATTGGACCATACACTATTGCCTCTGCGCCATTATTAAAATTGTTTATTAACTTTGTGACCTTAGTTTGCTGCCATCTTTCTCGGTGTACGGCCACTCCCCAAATTGGAGTCAGTTTTGAACACATTTCAAAATTCTTAAATACATTTTGGAGGACAGGGACGGCTGTAAGGGGTGAAAGGGAGGCCGTTTTTAACCTACGTCTGTGAGACAGTAAAGGTTAAAAGTTGAATCATTTTCTTACAATTTCTCATCCCTGATCTACAGAGAATCGAAAAAAGAATTTACGTAGCTATTTGCTGTAAGACATTCAGGATTGGACCATACACTATTGCCTCTGCGCCAGCATTAAAATTGTTTATTAACTTTGTGACCTTAGTTTGCTGCTATCTTTCTCAGTGTACGGCCACTCCCCAAATTGGAGTCAGTTTTGAACACATTTCAAAATTCTTAAATACATTTTGGAGGACAGGGACGGCTGTAAGGGGTGAAAGGGAGGCCGTTTTTAACCTACGTCTATGAGACAGTAAAGGTTAAAAGTTGAATCATTTTCTTACAATTTCTCATCCCTGACCTACAGAGAATCGAAAAAAGAATTTACGTAGCTATTTGCCGTAAGACATTCAGGATTGGACCATATACTATTGCCTCTGCTCCAGCATTAAAATTGTTTATTAACTTTGTGAACTTAGTTTGCTGCCATCTTTCTCGGTGTACGGCCACTCCCCAAATTGGAGTCAGTTTCGAACACATTTCAAAATTCTTAAATACATTTTGGAGGACAGGGACGGCTGTAAGGGGTGAAAGGGAGGCCGTTTTTAACCTACGTCTATGAGACAGTAAAGGTTAAAAGTTGAATCATTTTCTTACAATTTCTCTTTCTCGGTGTACGGCCACTCCCCAAATTGGAGTCACTATTGAACACATTTCAAAATTCTTAAATACATTTTGGAGGACAGGGACGGCTGTAAGGGGTGAAAGGGAGGCCGTTTTTAACCTACAACTATGAGACAGTAAATGTTAAAAGTTGAATCATTTTCTTACAATTTCTCATCCCTCACCTACAAAGAATCGAAAAAAGAATTTACGTAGCTATTTGCCGTAAGACATTCAGGATTGGACCATACACTATTGCCTCTGCGCCAGCATTAAAATTGTTTATTAACTTTGTGACCTTAGTTTGCTGCCATCTTTCTCGGTGTACAGCCACTCCCCAAATTGGAGACAGTTTTGAACACATTTCAAAATTCTTAAATACATTTTGGAGGACAGGGACGGCTGTAAGGGGTGAAAGGGAGGCCGTTTTTAACCTACGTCTATGAGACAGTAAAGGTTAAAAGTTGAATAATTTTCTTACAATTTCTCATCCCTGACCTACAGAGAATCAAAAAAAGAATTTACGTAGCTATTTGCCGTCAGACATTCAGGATTGGACCATACACTATTGCCTCTGCGCCAGCATTAAAATTGTTTATTAACTTTGTGACCTTAGTTTGCTGCCATCTTTCTCGGTGTACGGCCACTCCCCAAATTGGAGTCAGTTTTGAACACATTTCAAAATTCTTAAATACATTTTGGAGGACAGGGACGGCTGTAAGGGGTGAAAGGGAGGCCGTTTTTAACCTACGTCTATGAGACAGTAAAGGTTAAAAGTTGAATCATTTTCTTACAATTTCTCATCCCTGATCTACAGAGAATCGAAAAAAGAATTTACGTAGCTATTTGCTGTAAGACATTCAGGATTGGACCATACACTATTGCCTCTGCGCCAGCATTAAAATTGTTTATTAACTTTGTGACCTTAGTTTGCTGCCATCTTTCTCAGTGTACGGCCACTCCCCAAATTGGAGTCAGTTTTGAACACATTTCAAAATTCTTAAATACATTTTGGAGGACAGGGACGGCTGTAAGGGGTGAAAGGGAGGCCGTTTTTAACCTACGTCTATGAGACAGTAAAGGTTAAAAGTTGAATCATTTTCTTACAATTTCTCATCCCTGACCTACAGAGAATCGAAAAAAGAATTTACGTAGCTATTTGCCGTAAGACATTCAGGATTGGACCATATACTATTGCCTCTGCTCCAGCATTAAAATTGTTTATTAACTTTGTGAACTTAGTTTGCTGCCATCTTTCTCGGTGTACGGCCACTCCCCAAATTGGAGTCAGTTTCGAACACATTTCAAAATTCTTAAATACATTTTGGAGGACAGGGACGGCTGTAAGGGGTGAAAGGGAGGCCGTTTTTAACCTACGTCTATGAGACAGTAAAGGTTAAAAGTTGAATCATTTTCTTACAATTTCTCTTTCTCGGTGTATGGCCACTCCCCAAATTGGAGTCAGTTTTGAACACATTTCAAAATTCTTAAATACATTTTGGAGGACAGGGACGGCTGTAAGGGGTGAAAGGGAGGCCGTTTTTAACCTACGTCTATGAGACAGTAAAGGTTAAAAGTTGAATCATTTTCTTACAATTTCTCATCCCTCACCTACAAAGAATCGAAAAAAGAATTTACGTAGCTATTTGCCGTAAGACATTCAGGATTGGACCATACACTATTGCCTCTGCGCCAGAATTAAAATTGTTTATTAACTTTGTGACCTTAGTTTGCTGCCATCTTTCTCGGTGTACAGCCACTCCCCAAATTGGAGTCAGTTTTGAACACATTTCAAAATTCTTAAATACATTTTGGAGGACAGGGACGGCTGTAAGGGGTGAAAGGGAGGCCGTTTTTAACCTACGTCTATGAGACAGTAAAGGTTAAAAAGTTGAATCATTTTCTTACAATTTCTCATCCCTGACCTACAGAGAATCAAAAAAAGAATTTACGTAGCTATTTGCCGTCAGACATTCAGGATTGGCCCATACACTATTGCCTCTGCGCCAGCATTAAAATTGTTTATTAACTTTGTGACCTTAGTTTGCTGCCATCTTTCTCGGTGTACGGCCACTCCCCAAATTGGAGTCAGTTTTGAACACATTTCAAAATTCTTAAATACATTTTGGAGGACAGGGACGGCTGTAAGGGGTGAAAGCGAGGCCGTTTTTAACCTACGTCTGTGAGACAGTAAAGGTTAAAAGTTGAATCATTTTCTTACAATTTCTCATCCCTGACCTACAGAGAATCGAAAAAAGAATTTATGTAGCTATTTGCCGTAAGACATTCAGGATTGGACCATACACTATTGCCTCTGCGCCAGCATTAAAATTGTTTATTAACTTTGTGACCTTAGTTTGCTGCCATCTTTCTCGGTGTACAGCCACTCCCCAAATTGGAGTCAGTTTTGAACATATTTCAAAATTCTTAAATACATTTTGGAGGATAGGGACGGCTGTAAGGGGTGAAAGGGAGGCCGTTTTTAACCTACGTCTATGAGACAGTAAAGGTTAAAAGTTGAATCATTTTCTTACAATTTCTCTTTCTCGGTGTACGGCCACCCCCCAAATTGGAGTCATTTTTGAACACATTTCAAAATTCTTAAATACATTTTGGAGGACAGGGACGGCTGTAAGGGGTGAAAGGGAGGCTGTTTTTAACCTACGTCTATGAGACAGTAAAGGTTAAAAGTTAAATAATTTTCTTACAATTTCTCATCCCTGACCTACAGAGAATCGAAAAAAGAATTTACGTAGCTCGTTGCCGTAAGACATTCAGGATTGGACCATATTCTATTGCCTCTGCTCCAGCATTAAAATTGTTTATTAACTTTGGGAATTTAGTTTGCTGCCATCTTTCTCGGTGTACGGCCACTCCCCAAATTGGAGTTAGTTTTGAACACATTTCAAAATTCTTAAATACATTTTGGAGGACAGGGACGGCTGTAAGGGGTGAAAGGGAGGCCGTTTTTAACCTACGTCTATGAGACAGTAAAGGTTAAAAGTTGAATCATTTTCTTACAATTTCTCTTTCTCGGTGTACGGCCACTCCCCAAATTGGAGTCCGTTTTGAACACATTTCAAAATTCTTAAATACATTTTGGAGGACAGGGACGGCTGTAAGGGGTGAAAGGGAGGCCGTTTTTAACCTACGTCTATGAGACAGTAAAGGTTAAAAGTTGAATCATTTTCTTACAATTTCTCATCCCTCACCTACAAAGAATCGAAAAAAGAATTTACGTAGCTATTTGCCGTAAGACATTCAGGATTGGACCATACACTATTGCCTCTGCGCCAGCATTAAAATTGTTTATTAACTTTGTGACCTTAGTTTGCTGCCATCTTTCTCGGTGTACAGCCACTCCCCAAATTGGAGTCAGTTTTTAACACATTTCAAAATTCTTAAATACATTTTGGAGGACAGGGACGGCTGTAAGGGGTGAAAGGGAGGCCGTTTTTAACCTACGTCTATGAGACAGTAAAGGTTAAAAGTTGAATCATTTTCTTACAATTTCTCATCCCTGACCTACAGAGAATCAAAAAAAGAATTTACGTAGCTATTTGCCATCAGACATTCAGGATTGGACCATACACTATTGCCTCTGCGCCAGCATTAAAATTGTTTATTAACTTTGTGACCTTAGTTTGCTGCCATCTTTCTCGGTGTACGGCCACTCCCCAAATTGGAGTCAGTTTTGAACACATTTCAAAATTCTTAAATACATTTTGGAGGACAGGGACGGCTGTAAGGGGTGAAAGGGAGGCCGTTTTTAACCTACGTCTGTGAGACAGTAAAGGTTAAAAGTTGAATCATTTTCTTACAATTTCTCATCCCTGACCTACAGAGAATCGAAAAAAGAATTTACGTAGATATTTGCCGTAAGACATTCAGGATTGGACCATACACTATTGCCTCTGCGCCAGCATTAAAATTGTTTATTAACTTTGTGACCTTAGTTTGCTGCCATCTTTCTCGGTGTACAGCCACTCCCCAAATTGGAGTCAGTTTTGAACACATTTCAAAATTCTTAAATACATTTTGGAGGATAGGGACGGCTGTAAGGGGTGAAAGGGAGGCCGTTTTTAACCTACGTCTATGAGACAGTAAAGGTTAAAAGTTGAATCATTTTCTTACAATTTCTCATCCCTGACCTACAGAGAATCAAAAAAAGAATTTACGTAGCTATTTGCCATCAGACATTCAGGATTGGACCATACACTATTGCCTCTGCGCCAGCATTAAAATTGTTTATTAACTTTGTGACCTTAGTTTGCTGCCATCTTTCTCGGTGTACGGCCACTCCCCAAATTGGAGTCAGTTTTGAACACATTTCAAAATTCTTAAATACATTTTGGAGGACAGGGACGGCTGTAAGGGGTGAAAGGGAGGCCGTTTTTAACCTACGTCTGTGAGACAGTAAAGGTTAAAAGTTGAATAATTTTCTTACAATTTCTCATCCCTGACCTACAGAGAATCGAAAAAAGAATTTACGTAGCTCTTTGCCGTAAGACATTCAGGATTGGACCATATACTATTGCCTCTGCTCCAGCATTAAAATTGTTTATTAACTTTGGGAATTTAGTTTGCTGCCATCTTTCTCGGTGTACGGCCACTCCCCAAATTGGAGTTAGTTTTGAACACATTTCAAAATTCTTAAATACATTTTGGAGGACAGGGACGGCTGTAAGGGGTGAAAGGGAGGCCGTTTTTAACCTACGTCTATGAGACAGTAAAGGTTAAAAGTTGAATCATTTTCTTACAATTTCTCTTTCTCGGTGTACGGCCACTCCCCAAATTGGAGTCAGTTTTGAACACATTTCAAAATTCTTAAATACATTTTGGAGGACAGGGACGGCTGTAAGGTGTGAAAGGGAGACCGTTTTTAACCTACGTCTATGAGACAGTAAAGGTTAAAAGTTGAATCATTTTCTTACAATTTCTCATCCCTGACCTACAAGGAATCGAAAAAAGAATTTACGTAGCTATTTGCCGTAAGACATTCAGGATTGGACCATACACTATTGCCTCTGCGCCAGCATTAAAATTGTTTATTAACTTTGTGACCTTAGTTTGCTGCCATCTTTCTCGGTGTACGGCCAATCCCCAAATTGGAGTCAGTTTTGAACACATTTCAAAATTCTTAAATACATTTTGGAGGATAGGGACGGCTGTAAGGGGTGAAAGGGAGGCCGTTTTTAACCTACGTCTATGAGACAGTAAAGGTTAAAAGTTGAATCATTTTCTTACAATTTCTCATCCCTCACCTACAAAGAATCGAAAAAAGAATTTACGTAGCTATTTGCCGTAAGACATTCAGGATTGGACCATACACTATTGCCTCTGCGCCAGCATTAAAATTGTTTATTAACTTTGTGACCTTAGTTTGCTGCCATCTTTCTCGGTGTACAGCCACTCCCCAAATTGGAGTCAGTTTTGAACACATTTCAAAATTCTTAAATACATTTTGGAGGATAGGGACGGCTGTAAGGGGTGAAAGGGAGGCCGTTTTTAACCTACGTCTATGAGACAGTAAAGGTTAAAAGTTGAATCATTTTCTTACAATTTCTCATCCCTGACCTACAGAGAATCGAAAAAAGAATTTACGTAGCTATTTGCCGTAAGACATTCAGGATTGGACCATATACTATTGCCTCTGCTCCAGCATTAAAATTGTTTATTAACTTTGTGAACTTAGTTTGCTGCCATCTTTCTCGGTGTACGGCCACTCCCCAAATTGGAGTCAGTTTCGAACACATTTCAAAATTCTTAAATACATTTTGGAGGACAGGGACGGCTGTAAGGGGTGAAAGGGAGGCCGTTTTTAACCTACGTCTATGAGACAGTAAAGGTTAAAAGTTGAATCATTTTCTTACAATTTCTCTTTCTCGGTGTACGGCCACTCCCCAAATTAGAGTCACTTTTGAACACATTTCAAAATTCTTAAATACATTTTGGAGGACAGGGACGGCTGTAAGGGGTGAAAGGGAGGCCGTTTTTAACCTACGTCTATGAGACAGTAAATGTTAAAAGTTGAATCATTTTCTTACAATTTCTCATCCCTCACCTACAAAGAATCGAAAAAAGAATTTACGTAGCTATTTGCCGTAAGACATTCAGGATTGGACCATACACTATTGCCTCTGCGCCAGCATTAAAATTGTTTATTAACTTTGTGACCTTAGTTTGCTGCCATCTTTCTCGGTGTACAGCCACTCCCCAAATTGGAGACAGTTTTGAACACATTTCAAAATTCTTAAATACATTTTGGAGGACAGGGACGGCTGTAAGGGGTGAAAGGGAGGCCGTTTTTAACCTACGTCTATGAGACAGTAAAGGTTAAAAGTTGAATCATTTTCTTACAATTTCTCATCCCTGACCTACAGAGAATCAAAAAAAGAATTTACGTAGCTATTTGCCGTCAGACATTCAGGATTGGACCATACACTATTGCCTCTGCGCCAGCATTAAAATTGTTTATTAACTTTGTGACCTTAGTTTGCTGCCATCTTTCTCGGTGTACGGCCACTCCCCAAATTGGAGTCAGTTTTGAACACATTTCAAAATTCTTAAATACATTTTGGAGGACAGGGACGGCTGTAAGGGGTGAAAGGGAGGCCGTTTTTAACCTACGTCTATGAGACAGTAAAGGTTAAAAGTTGAATCATTTTCTTACAATTTCTCATCCCTGATCTACAGAGAATCGAAAAAAGAATTTACGTAGCTATTTGCTGTAAGACATTCAGGATTGGACCATACACTATTGCCTCTGCGCCAGCATTAAAATTGTTTATTAACTTTGTGACCTTAGTTTGCTGCCATCTTTCTCAGTGTACGACCACTCCCCAAATTGGAGTCAGTTTTGAACACATTTCAAAATTCTTAAATACATTTTGGAGGACAGGGACGGCTGTAAGGGGTGAAAGGGAGGCCGTTTTTAACCTACGTCTATGAGACAGTAAAGGTTAAAAGTTGAATCATTTTCTTACAATTTCTCATCCCTGACCTACAGAGAATCGAAAAAAGAATTTACGTAGCTATTTGCCGTAAGACATTCAGGATTGGACCATATACTATTGCCTCTGCTCCAGCATTAAAATTGTTTATTAACTTTGTGAACTTAGTTTGCTGCCATCTTTCTCGGTGTACGGCCACTCCCCAAATTGGAGTCAGTTTCGAACACATTTCAAAATTCTTAAATACATTTTGGAGGACAGGGACGGCTGTAAGGGGTGAAAGGGAGGCCGTTTTTAACCTACGTCTATGAGACAGTAAAGGTTAAAAGTTGAATCATTTTCTTACAATTTCTCTTTCTCGGTGTATGGCCACTCCCCAAATTGGAGTCAGTTTTGAACACATTTCAAAATTCTTAAATACATTTTGGAGGACAGGGACGGCTGTAAGGGGTGAAAGGGAGGCCGTTTTTAACCTACGTCTATGAGACAGTAAAGGTTAAAAGTTGAATCATTTTCTTACAATTTCTCAACCCCTTACCTACAAAGAATCGAAAAAAGAATTTATGTAGCTATTTGCCGTAAGACATTCAGGATTGGACCATACACTATTGCCTCTGCGCCAGCATTAAAATTGTTTATTAACTTTGTGACCTTAGTTTGCTGCCATCTTTCTCGGTGTACAGCCACTCCCCAAATTGGAGTCAGTTTTGAACACATTTCAAAATTCTTAAATACATTTTGGAGGACAGGGACGGCTGTAAGGGGTGAAAGGGAGGCCGTTTTTAACCTACGTCTATGAGACAGTAAAGGTTAAAAAGTTGAATCATTTTCTTACAATTTCTCATCCCTGACCTACAGAGAATCAAAAAAAGAATTTACGTAGCTATTTGCCGTCAGACATTCAGGATTGGACCATACACTATTGCCTCTGCGCCAGCATTAAAATTGTTTATTAACTTTGTGACCTTAGTTTGCTGCCATCTTTCTCGGTGTACGGCCACTCCCTAAATTGGAGTCAGTTTTGAACACATTTCAAAATTCTTAAATACATTTTGGAGGACAGGGACGGCTGTAAGGGGTGAAAGCGAGGCCGTTTTTAACCTACGTCTGTGAGACAGTAAAGGTTAAAAGTTGAATCATTTTCTTACAATTTCTCATCCCTGACCTACAGAGAATCGAAAAAAGAATTTATGTAGCTATTTGCCGTAAGACATTCAGGATTGGACCATACACTATTGCCTCTGCGCCAGCATTAAAATTGTTTATTAACTTTGTGACCTTAGTTTGCTGCCATCTTTCTCGGTGTACAGCCACTCCCCAAATTGGAGTCAGTTTTGAACATATTTCAAAATTCTTAAATACATTTTGGAGGATAGGGACGGCTGTAAGGGGTGAAAGGGAGGCCGTTTTTAACCTACGTCTATGAGACAGTAAAGGTTAAAAGTTGAATCATTTTCTTACAATTTCTCTTTCTCGGTGTACGGCCACCCCCCAAATTGGAGTCATTTTTGAACACATTTCAAAATTCTTAAATACATTTTGGAGGACAGGGACGGCTGTAAGGGGTGAAAGGGAGGCTGTTTTTAACCTACGTCTATGAGACAGTAAAGGTTAAAAGTTAAATAATTTTCTTACAATTTCTCATCCCTGACCTACAGAGAATCGAAAAAAGAATTTGCGTAGCTCTTTGCCGTAAGACATTCAGGATTGGACCATATTCTATTGCCTCTGCTCCAGCATTAAAATTGTTTATTAACTTTGGGAATTTAGTTTGCTGCCATCTTTCTCGGTGTACGGCCACTCCCCAAATTGGAGTTAGTTTTGAACACATTTCAAAATTCTTAAATACATTTTGGAGGACAGGGACGGCTGTAAGGGGTGAAAGGGAGGCCGTTTTTAACCTACGTCTATGAGACAGTAAAGGTTAAAAGTTGAATCATTTTCTTACAATTTCTCTTTCTCGGTGTACGGCCACTCCCCAAATTGGAGTCCGTTTTGAACACATTTCAAAATTCTTAAATACATTTTGGAGGACAGGGACGGCTGTAAGGGGTGAAAGGGAGGCCGTTTTTAACCTACGTCTATGAGACAGTAAAGGTTAAAAGTTGAATCATTTTCTTACAATTTCTCATCCCTCACCTACAAAGAATCGAAAAAAGAATTTACGTAGCTATTTGCCGTAAGACATTCAGGATTGGACCATACACTATTGCCTCTGCGCCAGCATTAAAATTGTTTATTAACTTTGTGACCTTAGTTTGCTGCCATCTTTCTCGGTGTACAGCCACTCCCCAAATTGGAGTCAGTTTTTAACACATTTCAAAATTCTTAAATACATTTTGGAGGACAGGGACGGCTGTAAGGGGTGAAAGGGAGGCCGTTTTAACCTACGTCTATGAGACAGTAAAGGTTAAAAGTTGAATCATTTTCTTACAATTTCTCATCCCTGACCTACAGAGAATCAAAAAAAGAATTTACGTAGCTATTTGCCATCAGACATTCAGGATTGGACCATACACTATTGCCTCTGCGCCAGCATTAAAATTGTTTATTAACTTTGTGACCTTAGTTTGCTGCCATCTTTCTCGGTGTACGGCCACTCCCCAAATTGGAGTCAGTTTTGAACACATTTCAAAATTCTTAAATACATTTTGGAGGACAGGGACGGCTGTAAGGGGTGAAAGGGAGGCCGTTTTTAACCTACGTCTGTGAGACAGTAAAGGTTAAAAGTTGAATCATTTTCTTACAATTTCTCATCCCTGACCTACAGAGAATCGAAAAAAGAATTTACGTAGATATTTGCCGTAAGACATTCAGGATTGGACCATACACTATTGCCTCTGCACCAGCATTAAAATTGTTTATTAACTTTGTGACCTTAGTTTGCTGCCATCTTTCTCGGTGTACAGCCACTCCCCAAATTGGAGTCAGTTTTGAACACATTTCAAAATTCTTAAATA
Organism: Lissotriton helveticus; assembly: GCF_964261635.1. Classification (NCBI taxonomy): domain Eukaryota; kingdom Metazoa; phylum Chordata; class Amphibia; order Caudata; family Salamandridae; genus Lissotriton; species Lissotriton helveticus. The sequence goes on from NC_136073.1 coordinate 884,017,990, forward strand.
CATTTTGGAGGATAGGGACGGCTGTAAGGGGTGAAAGGGAGGCCGTTTTTAACCTACGTCTATGAGACAGTAAAGGTTAAAAGTTGAATCATTTTCTTACAATTTCTCTTTCTCGGTGTACGGCCACTCCCCAAATTGGAGTCATTTTTGAACACATTTCAAAATTCTTAAATACATTTTGGAGGACAGGGACGGCTGTAAGGGGTGAAAGGGAGGCTGTTTTTAACCTACGTCTATGAGACAGTAAAGGTTAAAAGTTGAATAATTTTCTTACAATTTCTCATCCCTGACCTACAGAGAATCGAAAAAAGAATTTACGTAGCTCTTTGCCGTAAGACATTCAGGATTGGACCATATACTATTGCCTCTGCTCCAGCATTAAAATTGTTTATTAACTTTGGGAATTTAGTTTGCTGCCATCTTTCTCGGTGTACGGCCACTCCCCAAATTGGAGTTAGTTTTGAACACATTTCAAAATTCTTAAATACATTTTGGAGGACAGGGACGGCTGTAAGGGGTGAAAGGGAGGCCGTTTTTAACCTACGTCTATGAGACAGTAAAGGTTAAAAGTTGAATCATTTTCTTACAATTTCTCTTTCTCGGTGTACGGCCACTCCCCAAATTGGAGTCAGTTTTGAACACATTTCAAAATTCTTAAATACATTTTGGAGGACAGGGACGGCTGTAAGGTGTGAAAGGGAGACCGTTTTTAACCTACGTCTATGAGACAGTAAAGGTTAAAAGTTGAATCATTTTCTTACAATTTCTCATCCCTGACCTACAAGGAATCGAAAAAAGAATTTACGTAGCTATTTGCCGTAAGACATTCAGGATTGGACCATACACTATTGCCTCTGCGCCAGCATTAAAATTGTTTATTAACTTTGTGACCTTAGTTTGCTGCCATCTTTCTCGGTGTACGGCCACTCCCCAAATTGGAGTCAGTTTTGAACACATTTCAAAATTCTTAAATACATTTTGGAGGATAGGGACGGCTGTAAGGGGTGAAAGGGAGGCCGTTTTTAACCTACGTCTATGAGACAGTAAAGGTTAAAAGTTGAATCATTTTCTTACAATTTCTCATCCCTCACCTACAAAGAATCGAAAAAAGAATTTACGTAGCTATTTGCCGTAAGACATTCAGGATTGGACCATACACTATTGCCTCTGCGCCAGCATTAAAATTGTTTATTAACTTTGTGACCTTAGTTTGCTGCCATCTTTCTCGGTGTACAGCCACTCCCCAAATTGGAGTCAGTTTTGAACACATTTCAAAATTCTTAAATTCATTTTGGAGGATAGGGACGGCTGTAAGGGGTGAAAGGGAGGCCGTTTTTAACCTACGTCTATGAGACAGTAAAGGTTAGAAGTTGAATCATTTTCTTACAATTTCTCTTTCTCGGTGTACGGCCACTCCCCAAATTTGAGTCAGTTTTGAACACATTTCAAAATTCTTAAATACATTTTGGAGGACAGGGACGGCTGTAAGGGGTGAAAGGGAGGCCGATTTTAACCTACGTCTATGAGACAGTAAAGGTTAAAAGTTGAATCATTTTCTTACAATTTCTCATCCCTGACCTACAGAGAATCGAAAAAAGAATTTACGTAGCTATTTGCCGTAAGACATTCAGGATTGGACCATACACTATTGCCTCTGCTCCAGCATTAAAATTGTTTATTAACTTTGTGACCTTAGTTTGCTGCCATCTTTCTCGGTGTACGGCCACTCCCCAAATTGGAGTCAGTTTTGAACACATTTCAAAATTCTTAAATACATTTTGGAGGACAGGGACGGCTGTAAGGGGTGAAAGGGAGGCCGTTTTTAACCTACGTCTATGAGACAGTAAAGGTTAAAAGTTGAATCATTTTCTTACAATTTCTCATCCCTGACCTACAGAGAATCAAAAAAAGAATTTACGTAGCTATTTGCCGTCAGACATTCAGGATTGGACCATACACTATTGCCTCTGCGCCAGCATTAAAATTGTTTATTAACTTTGTGACCTTAGTTTGCTGCCATCTTTCTCGGTGTACGGCCACTCCCCAAATTGGAGTCAGTTTTGAACACATTTCAAAATTCTTAAATACATTTTGGAGGATAGGGACGGCTGTAAGGGGTGAAAGGGAGGCCGTTTTTAACCTACGTCTATGAGACAGTAAAGGTTAAAAGTTGAATCATTTTCTTACAATTTCTCTTTCTCGGTGTACGGCCACTCCCCAAATTGGAGTCAGTTTTGAACACATTTCAAAATTCTTAAATACATTTTGGAGGACAGGGACGGCTGTAAGGGGTGAAAGGGAGGCCGTTTTTAACCAACGTCTATGAGACAGTAAAGGTTAAAAGTTGAATAATTTTCTTACAATTTCTCATCCCTGACCTGCAGAGAATCGAAAAAAGAATTTACGTAGCTATTTGCCGTAAGACATTCAGGATTGGACCATATACTATTGTCTCTGCTCCAGCATTAAAATTGTCTATTAACTTTGTGAACTTAGTTTGCTGCCATCTTTCTCGGTGTACGGCCACTCCCCAAATTGGAGTCAGTTTTGAACACATTTCAAAATTCTTAAATACATTTTGAAGGACAGGGAAGGCTGTAAGGGGTGAAAGGGAGGCCGTTTTTAACCTACGTCTATGAGACAGTAAAGGTTAAAAGTTGAATCATTTTCTTACAATTTCTCTTTCTCGGTGTACGGCCACTCCCCAAATTGGAGTCAGTTTTGAACACATTTCAAAATTCTTAAATACATTTTGGAGGACAGGGACGGCTGTAAGGGGTGAAAGGGAGGCCGTTTTTAACCTACGTCTGTGAGACAGTAAAGGTTAAAAGTTGAATCATTTTCTTACAATTTCTCATCCCTGACCTACAGAGAATCGAAAAAAGAATTTACGTAGATATTTGCCGTAAGACATTCAGGATTGGACCATACACTATTGCCTCTGCGCCAGCATTAAAATTGTTTATTAACTTTGTGACCTTAGTTTGCTGCCATCTTTCTCGGTGTACAGCCACTCCCCAAATTGGAGTCAGTTTTGAACACATTTCAAAATTCTTAAATACATTTTGGAGGATAGGGACGGCTGTAAGGGGTGAAAGGGAGGCCGTTTTTAACCTACGTCTATGAGACAGTAAAGGTTAAAAGTTGAATCATTTTCTTACAATTTCTCTTTCTCGGTGTACGGCCACTCCCCAAATTGGAGTCATTTTTGAACACATTTCAAAATTCTTAAATACATTTTGGAGGACAGGGACGGCTGTAAGGGGTGAAAGGGAGGCTGTTTTTAACCTACGTCTATGAGACAGTAAAGGTTAAAAGTTGAATAATTTTCTTACAATTTCTCATCCCTGACCTACAGAGAATCGAAAAAAGAATTTACGTAGCTCTTTGCCGTAAGACATTCAGGATTGGACCATATACTATTGCCTCTGCTCCAGCATTAAAATTGTTTATTAACTTTGGGAATTTAGTTTGCTGCCATCTTTCTCGGTGTACGGCCACTCCCCAAATTGGAGTTAGTTTTGAACACATTTCAAAATTCTTAAATACATTTTGGAGGACAGGGACGGCTGTAAGGGGTGAAAGGGAGGCCATTTTTAACCTACGTCTATGAGACAGTAAAGGTTAAAAGTTGAATCATTTTCTTACAATTTCTCTTTCTCGGTGTACGGCCACTCCCCAAATTGGAGTCAGTTTTGAACACATTTCAAAATTCTTAAATACATTTTGGAGGACAGGGACGGCTGTAAGGTGTGAAAGGGAGACCGTTTTTAACCTACGTCTATGAGACAGTAAAGGTTAAAAGTTGAATCATTTTCTTACAATTTCTCATCCCTGACCTACAAGGAATCGAAAAAAGAATTTACGTAGCTATTTGCCGTAAGACATTCAGGATTGGACCATACACTATTGCCTCTGCGCCAGCATTAAAATTGTTTATTAACTTTGTGACCTTAGTTTGCTGCCATCTTTCTCGGTGTACGGCCACTCCCCAAATTGGAGTCAGTTTTGAACACATTTCAAAATTCTTAAATACATTTTGGAGGATAGGGACGGCTGTAAGGGGTGAAAGGGAGGCCGTTTTTAACCTACGTCTATGAGACAGTAAAGGTTGAAAGTTGAATCATTTTCTTACAATTTCTCATCCCTCACCTACAAAGAATCGAAAAAAGAATTTACGTAGCTATTTGCCGTAAGACATTCAGGATTGGACCATACACTATTGCCTCTGCGCCAGCATTAAAATTGTGTATTAACTTTGTGACCTTAGTTTGCTGCCATCTTTCTCGATGTACAGCCACTCCCCAAATTGGAGTCAGTTTTGAACACATTTCAAAATTCTTAAATACATATTGGAGGATAGGGACGGCTGTAAGGGGTGAAAGGGAGGCCGTTTTTAACCTACGTCTATGAGACAGTAAAGGTTAGAAGTTGAATCATTTTCTTACAATTTCTCTTTCTCGGTGTACGGCCACTCCCGAAATTGGAGTCAGTTTTGAACACATTTCAAAATTCTTAAATACATTTTGGAGGACAGGGACGGCTGTAAGGGGTGAAAGGGAGGCCGTTTTAACCAACGTCTATGAGACAGTAAAGGTTAAAAGTTGAATAATTTTCTTACAATTTCTCATCCCTGACCTACAGAGAATCGAAAAAAGAATTTACGTAGCTATTTGCCGTAAGACATTCAGGATTGGACCATATACTATTGTCTCTGCTCCAGCATTAAAATTGTCTATTAACTTTGTGAACTTAGTTTGCTGCCATCTTTCTCGGTGTACGGCCACTCCCCAAATTGGAGTCAGTTTTGAACACATTTCAAAATTCTTAAATACATTTTGAAGGACAGGGACGGCTGTAAGGGGTGAAAGGGAGGCCGTATTTAACCTACGTCTATGAGACAGTAAAGGTTAAAAGTTGAATCATTTTCTTACAATTTCTCTTTCTCGGTGTACGGCCACTCCCCAAATTTGAGTCAGTTTTGAACACATTTCAAAATTCTTAAATACATTTTGGAGGACAGGGACGGCTGTAAGGGGTGAAAGGGAGGCCGATTTTAACCTACGTCTATGAGACAGTAAAGGTTAAAAGTTGAATCATTTTCTTACAATTTCTCATCCCTGACCTACAGAGAATCGAAAAAAGAATTTACGTAGCTATTTGCCGTAAGACATTCAGGATTGGACCATACACTATTGCCTCTGCTCCAGCATTAAAATTGTTTATTAACTTTGTGACCTTAGTTTGCTGCCATCTTTCTCGGTGTACGGCCACTCCCCAAATTGGAGTCAGTTTTGAACACATTTCAAAATTCTTAAATACATTTTGGAGGACAGGGACGGCTGTAAGGGGTGAAAGGGAGGCCGTTTTTAACCTACGTCTATGAGACAGTAAAGGTTAAAAGTTGAATCATTTTCTTACAATTTCTCATCCCTGACCTACAGAGAATCAAAAAAAGAATTTACGTAGCTATTTGCCGTCAGACATTCAGGATTGGACCATACACTATTGCCTCTGCGCCAGCATTAAAATTGTTTATTAACTTTGTGACCTTAGTTTGCTGCCATCTTTCTCGGTGTACGGCCACTCCCCAAATTGGAGTCAGTTTTGAACACATTTCAAAATTCTTAAATACATTTTGGAGGATAGGGACGGCTGTAAGGGGTGAAAGGGAGGCCGTTTTTAACCTACGTCTATGAGACAGTAAAGGTTAAAAGTTGAATCATTTTCTTACAATTTCTCTTTCTCGGTGTACGGCCACTCCCCAAATTGGAGTCAGTTTTGAACACATTTCAAAATTCTTAAATACATTTTGGAGGACAGGGACGGCTGTAAGGGGTGAAAGGGAGGCCGTTTTTAACCAACGTCTATGAGACAGTAAAGGTTAAAAGTTGAATAATTTTCTTACAATTTCTCATCCCTGACCTACAGAGAATCGAAAAAAGAATTTACGTAGCTATTTGCCGTAAGACATTCAGGATTGGACCATATACTATTGTCTCTGCTCCAGCATTAAAATTGTCTATTAACTTTGTGAACTTAGTTTGCTGCCATCTTTCTCGGTGTACGGCCACTCCCCAAATTGGAGTCAGTTTTGAACACATTTCAAAATTCTTAAATACATTTTGAAGGACAGGGAAGGCTGTAAGGGGTGAAAGGGAGGCCGTTTTTAACCTACGTCTATGAGACAGTAAAGGTTAAAAGTTGAATCATTTTCTTACAATTTCTCTTTCTCGGTGTACGGCCACTCCCCAAATTGGAGTCAGTTTTGAACACATTTCAAAATTCTTAAATACATTTTGGAGGACAGGGACGGCTGTAAGGGGTGAAAGGGAGGCCGTTTTTAACCTACGTCTATGAGACAGTAAAGGTTAAAAGTTGAATCATTTTCTTACAATTTCTCTTTCTCGGTGTACGGCCACTCCCCAAATTGGAGTCAGTTTTGAACACATTTCAAAATTCTTAAATACATTTTGGAGGACAGGGACAGCTGTAAGGGGTGAAAGGGAGGCCGTTTTTAACCTACGTCTATGAGACAGTAAAGGTTAAAAGTTGAATCATTTTCTTACAATTTCTCATCCCTGACCTACAGAGAATCGAAAAAAGAATTTACGTAGCTATTTGCCGTAAGACATTCAGGATTGGACCATACACTATTGCCTCTGCTCCAGCATTAAAATTGTTTATTAACTTTGTGACCTTAGTTTGCTGCCATCTTTCTCGGTGTACGGCCACTCCCCAAATTGGAGTCAGTTTTGAACACATTTCAAAATTCTTAAATACATTTTGGAGGACAGGGACGGCTGTAAGGGGTGAAAGGGAGGCCGTTTTTAACCTACGTCTATGAGACAGTAAAGGTTAAAAGTTGAATCATTTTCTTACAATTTCTCATCCCTCACCTACAAAGAATCGAAAAAAGAATTTACGTAGCTATTTGCCGTAAGACATTCAGGATTGGACCATACACTATTGCCTCTGCGCCAGCATTAAAATTGTTTATTAACTTTGTGACCTTAGTTTGCTGCCATCTTTCTCGGTGTACGGCCACTCCCCAAATTGGAGTCAGTTTTGAACACATTTCAAAATTCTTAAATACATTTTGGAGGATAGGGACGGCTGTAAGGGGTGAAAGGGAGGCCGTTTTTAACCTACGTCTATGAGACAGTAAAGGTTAAAAGTTGAATCATTTTCTTACAATTTCTCTTTCTCGGTGTACGGCCACTCCCCAAATTGGAGTCAGTTTTGAACACATTTCAAAATTCTTAAATACATTTTGGAGGACAGGGACGGCTGTAAGGGGTGAAAGGGAGGCCGTTTTTAACCTACGTCTGTGAGACAGTAAAGGTTAAAAGTTGAATCATTTTCTTACAATTTCTCATCCCTGACCTACAGAGAATCGAAAAAAGAATTTACGTAGATATTTGCCGTAAGACATTCAGGATTGGACCATACACTATTGCCTCTGCGCCAGCATTAAAATTGTTTATTAACTTTGTGACCTTAGTTTGCTGCCATCTTTCTCGGTGTACAGCCACTCCCCAAATTGGAGTCAGTTTTGAACACATTTCAAAATTCTTAAATACATTTTGGAGGATAGGGACGGCTGTAAGGGGTGAAAGGGAGGCCGTTTTTAACCTACGTCTATGAGACAGTAAAGGTTAAAAGTTGAATCATTTTCTTACAATTTCTCTTTCTCGGTGTATGGCCACTCCCCAAATTGGAGTCATTTTTGAACACATTTCAAAATTCTTAAATACATTTTGGAGGACAGGGACGGCTGTAAGGGGTGAAAGGGAGGCTGTTTTTAACCTACGTCTATGAGACAGTAAAGGTTAAAAGTTGAATAATTTTCTTACAATTTCTCATCCCTGACCTACAGAGAATCGAAAAAAGAATTTACGTAGCTCTTTGCCGTAAGACATTCAGGATTGGACCATATACTATTGCCTCTGCTCCAGCATTAAAATTGTTTATTAACTTTGGGAATTTAGTTTGCTGCCATCTTTCTCGGTGTACGGCCACTCCCCAAATTGGAGTTAGTTTTGAACACATTTCAAAATTCTTAAATACATTTTGGAGGACAGGGACGGCTGTAAGGGGTGAAAGGGAGGCCGTTTTTAACCTACGTCTATGAGACAGTAAAGGTTAAAAGTTGAATCATTTTCTTACAATTTCTCTTTCTCGGTGTACGGCCACTCCCCAAATTGGAGTCAGTTTTGAACACATTTCAAAATTCTTAAATACATTTTGGAGGACAGGGACGGCTGTAAGGTGTGAAAGGGAGACCGTTTTTAACCTACGTCTATGAGACAGTAAAGGTTAAAAGTTGAATCATTTTCTTACAATTTCTCATCCCTGACCTACAAGGAATCGAAAAAAGAATTTACGTAGCTATTTGCCGTAAGACATTCAGGATTGGACCATACACTATTGCCTCTGCGCCAGCATTAAAATTGTTTATTAACTTTGTGACCTTAGTTTGCTGCCATCTTTCTCGGTGTACGGCCACTCCCCAAATTGGAGTCAGTTTTGAACACATTTCAAAATTCTTAAATACATTTTGGAGGATAGGGACGGCTGTAAGGGGTGAAAGGGAGGCCGTTTTTAACCTACGTCTATGAGACAGTAAAGGTTGAAAGTTGAATCATTTTCTTACAATTTCTCATCCCTCACCTACAAAGAATCGAAAAAATAATTTACGTAGCTATTTGCCGTAAGACATTCAGGATTGGACCATACACTATTGCCTCTGCGCCAGCATTAAAATTGTGTATTAACTTTGTGACCTTAGTTTGCTGCCATCTTTCTCGATGTACAGCCACTCCCCAAATTGGAGTCAGTTTTGAACACATTTCAAAATTCTTAAATACATATTGGAGGATAGGGACGGCTGTAAGGGGTGAAAGGGAGGCCGTTTTTAACCTACGTCTATGAGACAGTAAAGGTTAGAAGTTGAATCATTTTCTTACAATTTCTCTTTCTCGGTGTACGGCCACTCCCGAAATTGGAGTCAGTTTTGAACACATTTCAAAATTCTTAAATACATTTTGGAGGACAGGGACGGCTGTAAGGGGTGAAAGGGAGGCCGTTTTAACCAACGTCTATGAGACAGTAAAGGTTAAAAGTTGAATAATTTTCTTACAATTTCTCATCCCTGACCTACAGAGAATCGAAAAAAGAATTTACGTAGCTATTTGCCGTAAGACATTCAGGATTGGACCATATACTATTGTCTCTGCTCCAGCATTAAAATTGTCTATTAACTTTGTGAACTTAGTTTGCTGCCATCTTTCTCGGTGTACGGCCACTCCCCAAATTGGAGTCAGTTTTGAACACATTTCAAAATTCTTAAATACATTTTGAAGGACAGGGACGGCTGTAAGGGGTGAAAGGGAGGCCGTATTTAACCTACGTCTATGAGACAGTAAAGGTTAAAAGTTGAATCATTTTCTTACAATTTCTCTTTCTCGGTGTACGGCCACTCCCCAAATTTGAGTCAGTTTTGAACACATTTCAAAATTCTTAAATACATTTTGGAGGACAGGGACGGCTGTAAGGGGTGAAAGGGAGGCCGATTTTAACCTACGTCTATGAGACAGTAAAGGTTAAAAGTTGAATCATTTTCTTACAATTTCTCATCCCTGACCTACAGAGAATCGAAAAAAGAATTTACGTAGCTATTTGCCGTAAGACATTCAGGATTGGACCATACACTATTGCCTCTGCTCCAGCATTAAAATTGTTTATTAACTTTGTGACCTTAGTTTGCTGCCATCTTTCTCGGTGTACGGCCACTCCCCAAATTGGAGTCAGTTTTGAACACATTTCAAAATTCTTAAATACATTTTGGAGGACAGGGACGGCTGTAAGGGGTGAAAGGGAGGCCGTTTTTAACCTACGTCTATGAGACAGTAAAGGTTAAAAGTTGAATCATTTTCTTACAATTTCTCATCCCTCACCTACAAAGAATCGAAAAAAGAATTTACGTAGCTATTTGCCGTAAGACATTCAGGATTGGACCATACACTATTGCCTCTGCGCCAGCATTAAAATTGTTTATTAACTTTGTGACCTTAGTTTGCTGCCATCTTTCTCGGTGTACGGCCACTCCCCAAATTGGAGTCAGTTTTGAACACATTTCAAAATTCTTAAATACATTTTGGAGGATAGGGACGGCTGTAAGGGGTGAAAGGGAGGCCGTTTTTAACCTACGTCTATGAGACAGTAAAGGTTAAAAGTTGAATCATTTTCTTACAATTTCTCTTTCTCGGTGTACGGCCACTCCCCAAATTGGAGTCAGTTTTGAACACATTTCAAAATTCTTAAATACATTTTGGAGGACAGGGACGGCTGTAAGGGGTGAAAGGGAGGCCGTTTTTAACCTACGTCTGTGAGACAGTAAAGGTTAAAAGTTGAATCATTTTCTTACAATTTCTCATCCCTGACCTACAGAGAATCGAAAAAAGAATTTACGTAGATATTTGCCGTAAGACATTCAGGATTGGACCATACACTATTGCCTCTGCGCCAGCATTAAAATTGTTTATTAACTTTGTGACCTTAGTTTGCTGCCATCTTTCTCGGTGTACAGCCACTCCCCAAATTGGAGTCAGTTTTGAACACATTTCAAAATTCTTAAATACATTTTGGAGGATAGGGACGGCTGTAAGGGGTGAAAGGGAGGCCGTTTTTAACCTACGTCTATGAGACAGTAAAGGTTAAAAGTTGAATCATTTTCTTACAATTTCTCTTTCTCGGTGTACGGCCACTCCCCAAATTGGAGTCATTTTTGAACACATTTCAAAATTCTTAAATACATTTTGGAGGACAGGGACGGCTGTAAGGGGTGAAAGGGAGGCTGTTTTTAACCTACGTCTATGAGACAGTAAAGGTTAAAAGTTGAATAATTTTCTTACAATTTCTCATCCCTGACCTACAGAGAATCGAAAAAAGAATTTACGTAGCTCTTTGCCGTAAGACATTCAGGATTGGACCATATACTATTGCCTCTGCTCCAGCATTAAAATTGTTTATTAACTTTGGGAATTTAGTTTGCTGCCATCTTTCTCGGTGTACGGCCACTCCCCAAATTGGAGTTAGTTTTGAACACATTTCAAAATTCTTAAATACATTTTGGAGGACAGGGACGGCTGTAAGGGGTGAAAGGGAGGCCGTTTTTAACCTACGTCTATGAGACAGTAAAGGTTAAAAGTTGAATCATTTTCTTACAATTTCTCTTTCTCGGTGTACGGCCACTCCCCAAATTGGAGTCAGTTTTGAACACATTTCAAAATTCTTAAATACATTTTGGAGGACAGGGACGGCTGTAAGGTGTGAAAGGGAGACCGTTTTTAACCTACGTCTATGAGACAGTAAAGGTTAAAAGTTGAATCATTTTCTTACAATTTCTCATCCCTGACCTACAAGGAATCGAAAAAAGAATTTACGTAGCTATTTGCCGTAAGACATTCAGGATTGGACCATACACTATTGCCTCTGCGCCAGCATTAAAATTGTTTATTAACTTTGTGACCTTAGTTTGCTGCCATCTTTCTCGGTGTACGGCCACTCCCCAAATTGGAGTCAGTTTTGAACACATTTCAAAATTCTTAAATACATTTTGGAGGATAGGGACGGCTGTAAGGGGTGAAAGGGAGGCCGTTTTTAACCTACGTCTATGAGACAGTAAAGGTTGAAAGTTGAATCATTTTCTTACAATTTCTCATCCCTCACCTACAAAGAATCGAAAAAATAATTTACGTAGCTATTTGCCGTAAGACATTCAGGATTGGACCATACACTATTGCCTCTGCGCCAGCATTAAAATTGTGTATTAACTTTGTGACCTTAGTTTGCTGCCATCTTTCTCGATGTACAGCCACTCCCCAAATTGGAGTCAGTTTTGAACACATTTCAAAATTCTTAAATACATATTGGAGGATAGGGACGGCTGTAAGGGGTGAAAGGGAGGCCGTTTTTAACCTACGTCTATGAGACAGTAAAGGTTAGAAGTTGAATCATTTTCTTACAATTTCTCTTTCTCGGTGTACGGCCACTCCCGAAATTGGAGTCAGTTTTGAACACATTTCAAAATTCTTAAATACATTTTGGAGGACAGGGACGGCTGTAAGGGGTGAAAGGGAGGCCGTTTTAACCAACGTCTATGAGACAGTAAAGGTTAAAAGTTGAATAATTTTCTTACAATTTCTCATCCCTGACCTACAGAGAATCGAAAAAAGAATTTACGTAGCTATTTGCCGTAAGACATTCAGGATTGGACCATATACTATTGTCTCTGCTCCAGCATTAAAATTGTCTATTAACTTTGTGAACTTAGTTTGCTGCCATCTTTCTCGGTGTACGGCCACTCCCCAAATTGGAGTCAGTTTTGAACACATTTCAAAATTCTTAAATACATTTTGAAGGACAGGGACGGCTGTAAGGGGTGAAAGGGAGGCCGTATTTAACCTACGTCTATGAGACAGTAAAGGTTAAAAGTTGAATCATTTTCTTACAATTTCTCTTTCTCGGTGTACGGCCACTCCCCAAATTTGAGTCAGTTTTGAACACATTTCAAAATTCTTAAATACATTTTGGAGGACAGGGACGGCTGTAAGGGGTGAAAGGGAGGCCGATTTTAACCTACGTCTATGAGACAGTAAAGGTTAAAAGTTGAATCATTTTCTTACAATTTCTCATCCCTGACCTACAGAGAATCGAAAAAAGAATTTACGTAGCTATTTGCCGTAAGACATTCAGGATTGGACCATACACTATTGCCTCTGCTCCAGCATTAAAATTGTTTATTAACTTTGTGACCTTAGTTTGCTGCCATCTTTCTCGGTGTACGGCCACTCCCCAAATTGGAGTCAGTTTTGAACACATTTCAAAATTCTTAAATACATTTTGGAGGACAGGGACGGCTGTAAGGGGTGAAAGGGAGGCCGTTTTTAACCTACGTCTATGAGACAGTAAAGGTTAAAAGTTGAATCATTTTCTTACAATTTCTCATCCCTGACCTACAGAGAATCAAAAAAAGAATTTACGTAGCTATTTGCCGTCAGACATTCAGGATTGGACCATACACTATTGCCTCTGCGCCAGCATTAAAATTGTTTATTAACTTTGTGACCTTAGTTTGCTGCCATCTTTCTCGGTGTACGGCCACTCCCCAAATTGGAGTCAGTTTTGAACACATTTCAAAATTCTTAAATACATTTTGGAGGATAGGGACGGCTGTAAGGGGTGAAAGGGAGGCCGTTTTTAACCTACGTCTATGAGACAGTAAAGGTTAAAAGTTGAATCATTTTCTTACAATTTCTCTTTCTCGGTGTACGGCCACTCCCCAAATTGGAGTCAGTTTTGAACACATTTCAAAATTCTTAAATACATTTTGGAGGACAGGGACGGCTGTAAGGGGTGAAAGGGAGGCCGTTTTTAACCAACGTCTATGAGACAGTAAAGGTTAAAAGTTGAATAATTTTCTTACAATTTCTCATCCCTGACCTACAGAGAATCGAAAAAAGAATTTACGTAGCTATTTGCCGTAAGACATTCAGGATTGGACCATATACTATTGTCTCTGCTCCAGCATTAAAATTGTCTATTAACTTTGTGAACTTAGTTTGCTGCCATCTTTCTCGGTGTACGGCCACTCCCCAAATTGGAGTCAGTTTTGAACACATTTCAAAATTCTTAAATACATTTTGAAGGACAGGGAAGGCTGTAAGGGGTGAAAGGGAGGCCGTTTTTAACCTACGTCTATGAGACAGTAAAGGTTAAAAGTTGAATCATTTTCTTACAATTTCTCTTTCTCGGTGTACGGCCACTCCCCAAATTGGAGTCAGTTTTGAACACATTTCAAAATTCTTAAATACATTTTGGAGGACAGGGACGGCTGTAAGGGGTGAAAGGGAGGCCGTTTTTAACCTACGTCTATGAGACAGTAAAGGTTAAAAGTTGAATCATTTTCTTACAATTTCTCTTTCTCGGTGTACGGCCACTCCCCAAATTGGAGTCAGTTTTGAACACATTTCAAAATTCTTAAATACATTTTGGAGGACAGGGACAGCTGTAAGGGGTGAAAGGGAGGCCGTTTTTAACCTACGTCTATGAGACAGTAAAGGTTAAAAGTTGAATCATTTTCTTACAATTTCTCATCCCTGACCTACAGAGAATCGAAAAAAGAATTTACGTAGCTATTTGCCGTAAGACATTCAGGATTGGACCATACACTATTGCCTCTGCTCCAGCATTAAAATTGTTTATTAACTTTGTGACCTTAGTTTGCTGCCATCTTTCTCGGTGTACGGCCACTCCCCAAATTGGAGTCAGTTTTGAACACATTTCAAAATTCTTAAATACATTTTGGAGGACAGGGACGGCTGTAAGGGGTGAAAGGGAGGCCGTTTTTAACCTACGTCTATGAGACAGTAAAGGTTAAAAGTTGAATCATTTTCTTACAATTTCTCATCCCTCACCTACAAAGAATCGAAAAAAGAATTTACGTAGCTATTTGCCGTAAGACATTCAGGATTGGACCATACACTATTGCCTCTGCGCCAGCATTAAAATTGTTTATTAACTTTGTGACCTTAGTTTGCTGCCATCTTTCTCGGTGTACGGCCACTCCCCAAATTGGAGTCAGTTTTGAACACATTTCAAAATTCTTAAATACATTTTGGAGGATAGGGACGGCTGTAAGGGGTGAAAGGGAGGCCGTTTTTAACCTACGTCTATGAGACAGTAAAGGTTAGAAGTTGAATCATTTTCTTACAATTTCTCTTTCTCGGTGTACGGCCACTCCCGAAATTGGAGTCAGTTTTGAACACATTTCAAAATTCTTAAATACATTTTGGAGGACAGGGACGGCTGTAAGGGGTGAAAGGGAGGCCGTTTTTAACCAACGTCTATGAGACAGTAAAGGTTAAAAGTTGAATAATTTTCTTACAATTTCTCATCCCTGACCTACAGAGAATCGAAAAAAGAATTTACGTAGCTATTTGCCGTAAGACATTCAGGATTGGACCATATACTATTGTCTCTGCTCCAGCATTAAAATTGTCTATTAACTTTGTGAACTTAGTTTGCTGCCATCTTTCTCAGTGTACGGCCACTCCCCATATTGGAGTCAGTTTTGAACACATTTCAAAATTCTTAAATACATTTTGAAGGACAGGGACGGCTGTAAGAGGTGAAAGGGAGGCCGTTTTTAACCTACGTCTATGAGACAGTAAAGGTTAAAAGTTGAATCATTTTCTTACAATTTCTCTTTCTCGGTGTACGGCCACTCCCCAAATTGGAGTCAGTTTTGAACACATTTCAAAATTCTTAAATACATTTTGGAGGACAGGGACGGCTGTAAGGGGTGAAAGGAAGGCCGTTTTTAACCTACGTCTATGAGACAGTAAAGGTTAAAAGTTGAATCATTTTCTTACAATTTCTCATCCCTGACCTACAGAGAATCGAAAAAAGAATTTACGTAGCTATTTGCCGTAAGACATTCAGGATTGGACCATACACTATTGCCTCTGCTCCAGCATTAAAATTGTTTATTAACTTTGTGACCTTAGTTTGCTGCCATCTTTCTCGGTGTACGGCCACTCCCCAAATTGGAGTTAGTTTTGAACACATTTCAAAATTCTTAAATACATTTTGGAGGACAGGGACGGCTGTAAGGGGTGAAAGGGAGGCCGTTTTTAACCTACGTCTATGAGACAGTAAAGGTTAAAAGTTGAATCATTTTCTTACAATTTCTCTTTCTCGGTGTACGGCCACTCCCCAAATTGGAGTCAGTTTTGAACACATTTCAAAATTCTTAAATACATTTTGGAGGACAGGGATGGCTGTAAGGTGTGAAAGGGAGACCGTTTTTAACCTACGTCTATGAGACAGTAAAGGTTAAAAGTTGAATCATTTTCTTACAATTTCTCATCCCTGACCTACAAGGAATCGAAAAAAGAATTTACGTAGCTATTTGCCGTAAGACATTCAGGATTGGACCATACACTATTGCCTCTGCGCCAGCATTAAAATTGTTTATTAACTTTGTGACCTTAGTTTGCTGCCATCTTTCTCGGTGTACGGCCACTCCCCAAATTGGAGTCAGTTTTGAACACATTTCAAAATTCTTAAATACATTTTGGAGGATAGGGACGGCTGTAAGGGGTGAAAGGGAGGCCGTTTTTAACCTACGTCTATGAGACAGTAAAGGTTGAAAGTTGAATCATTTTCTTACAATTTCTCATCCCTCACCTACAAAGAATCGAAAAAAGAATTTACGTAGCTATTTGCCGTAAGACATACAGGATTGGACCATACACTATTGCCTCTGCGCCAGCATTAAAATTGTGTATTAACTTTGTGACCTTAGTTTGCTGCCATCTTTCTCGATGTACAGCCACTCCCCAAATTGGAGTCAGTTTTGAACACATTTCAAAATTCTTAAATACATTTTGGAGGATAGGGACGGCTGTAAGGGGTGAAAGGGAGGCCGTTTTTAACCTACGTCTATGAGACAGTAAAGGTTAGAAGTTGAATCATTTTCTTACAATTTCTCTTTCTCGGTGTACGGCCACTCCCGAAATTGGAGTCAGTTTTGAACACATTTCAAAATTCTTAAATACATTTTGGAGGACAGGGACGGCTGTAAGGGGTGAAAGGGAGGCCGTTTTAACCAACGTCTATGAGACAGTAAAGGTTAAAAGTTGAATAATTTTCTTACAATTTCTCATCCCTGACCTACAGAGAATCGAAAAAAGAATTTACGTAGCTATTTGCCGTAAGACATTCAGGATTGGACCATATACTATTGTCTCTGCTCCAGCATTAAAATTGTCTATTAACTTTGTGAACTTAGTTTGCTGCCATCTTTCTCGGTGTACGGCCACTCCCCAAATTGGAGTCAGTTTTGAACACATTTCAAAATTCTTAAATACATTTTGAAGGACAGGGACGGCTGTAAGGGGTGAAAGGGAGGCCGTATTTAACCTACGTCTATGAGACAGTAAAGGTTAAAAGTTGAATCATTTTCTTACAATTTCTCTTTCTCGGTGTACGGCCACTCCCCAAATTTGAGTCAGTTTTGAACACATTTCAAAATTCTTAAATACATTTTGGAGGACAGGGACGGCTGTAAGGGGTGAAAGGGAGGCCGATTTTAACCTACGTCTATGAGACAGTAAAGGTTAAAAGTTGAATCATTTTCTTACAATTTCTCATCCCTGACCTACAGAGAATCGAAAAAAGAATTTACGTAGCTATTTGCCGTAAGACATTCAGGATTGGACCATACACTATTGCCTCTGCTCCAGCATTAAAATTGTTTATTAACTTTGTGACCTTAGTTTGCTGCCATCTTTCTCGGTGTACGGCCACTCCCCAAATTGGAGTCAGTTTTGAACACATTTCAAAATTCTTAAATACATTTTGGAGGACAGGGACGGCTGTAAGGGGTGAAAGGGAGGCCGTTTTTAACCTACGTCTATGAGACAGTAAAGGTTAAAAGTTGAATCATTTTCTTACAATTTCTCATCCCTGACCTACAGAGAATCAAAAAAAGAATTTACGTAGCTATTTGCCGTCAGACATTCAGGATTGGACCATACACTATTGCCTCTGCGCCAGCATTAAAATTGTTTATTAACTTTGTGACCTTAGTTTGCTGCCATCTTTCTCGGTGTACGGCCACTCCCCAAATTGGAGTCAGTTTTGAAGACATTTCAAAATTCTTAAATACATTTTGGAGGATAGGGACGGCTGTAAGGGGTGAAAGGGAGGCCGTTTTTAACCTACGTCTATGAGACAGTAAAGGTTAAAAGTTGAATCATTTTCTTACAATTTCTCTTTCTCGGTGTACGGCCACTCCCCAAATTGGAGTCAGTTTTGAACACATTTCAAAATTCTTAAATACATTTTGGAGGACAGGGACGGCTGTAAGGGGTGAAAGGGAGGCCGTTTTTAACCAACGTCTATGAGACAGTAAAGGTTAAAAGTTGAATAATTTTCTTACAATTTCTCATCCCTGACCTACAGAGAATCGAAAAAAGAATTTACGTAGCTATTTGCCGTAAGACATTCAGGATTGGACCATATACTATTGTCTCTGCTCCAGCATTAAAATTGTCTATTAACTTTGTGAACTTAGTTTGCTGCCATCTTTCTCGGTGTACGGCCACTCCCCAAATTGGAGTCAGTTTTGAACACATTTCAAAATTCTTAAATACATTTTGAAGGACAGGGAAGGCTGTAAGGGGTGAAAGGGAGGCCGTTTTTAACCTACGTCTATGAGACAGTAAAGGTTAAAAGTTGAATCATTTTCTTACAATTTCTCTTTCTCGGTGTACGGCCACTCCCCAAATTGGAGTCAGTTTTGAACACATTTCAAAATTCTTAAATACATTTTGGAGGACAGGGACGGCTGTAAGGGGTGAAAGGGAGGCCGTTTTTAACCTACGTCTATGAGACAGTAAAGGTTAAAAGTTGAATCATTTTCTTACAATTTCTCTTTCTCGGTGTACGGCCACTCCCCAAATTGGAGTCAGTTTTGAACACATTTCAAAATTCTTAAATACATTTTGGAGGACAGGGACAGCTGTAAGGGGTGAAAGGGAGGCCGTTTTTAACCTACGTCTATGAGACAGTAAAGGTTAAAAGTTGAATCATTTTCTTACAATTTCTCATCCCTGACCTACAGAGAATCGAAAAAAGAATTTACGTAGCTATTTGCCGTAAGACATTCAGGATTGGACCATACACTATTGCCTCTGCTCCAGCATTAAAATTGTTTATTAACTTTGTGACCTTAGTTTGCTGCCATCTTTCTCGGTGTACGGCCACTCCCCAAATTGGAGTCAGTTTTGAACACATTTCAAAATTCTTAAATACATTTTGGAGGACAGGGACGGCTGTAAGGGGTGAAAGGGAGGCCGTTTTTAACCTACGTCTATGAGACAGTAAAGGTTAAAAGTTGAATCATTTTCTTACAATTTCTCATCCCTCACCTACAAAGAATCGAAAAAAGAATTTACGTAGCTATTTGCCGTAAGACATTCAGGATTGGACCATACACTATTGCCTCTGCGCCAGCATTAAAATTGTTTATTAACTTTGTGACCTTAGTTTGCTGCCATCTTTCTCGGTGTACGGCCACTCCCCAAATTGGAGTCAGTTTTGAACACATTTCAAAATTCTTAAATACATTTTGGAGGATAGGGACGGCTGTAAGGGGTGAAAGGGAGGCCGTTTTTAACCTACGTCTATGAGACAGTAAAGGTTAGAAGTTGAATCATTTTCTTACAATTTCTCTTTCTCGGTGTACGGCCACTCCCGAAATTGGAGTCAGTTTTGAACACACTTCAAAATTCTTAAATACATTTTGGAGGACAGGGACGGCTGTAACGGGTGAAAGGGAGGCCGTTTTTAACCAACGTCTATGAGACAGTAAAGGTTAAAAGTTGAATAATTTTCTTACAATTTCTCATCCCTGACCTACAGAGAATCGAAAAAAGAATTTACGTAGCTATTTGCCGTAAGACATTCAGGATTGGACCATATACTATTGTCTCTGCTCCAGCATTAAAATTGTCTATTAACTTTGTGAACTTAGTTTGCTGCCATCTTTCTCGGTGTACGGCCACTCCCCAAATTGGAGTCAGTTTTGAACACATTTCAAAATTCTTAAATACATTTTGACGGACAGGGACGGCTGTAAGAGGTGAAAGGGAGGCCGTTTTTAACCTACGTCTATGAGACAGTAAAGGTTAAAAGTTGAATCATTTTCTTACAATTTCTCTTTCTCGGTGTACGGCCACTCCCCAAATTGGAGTCAGTTTTGAACACATTTCAAAATTCTTAAATACATTTTGGAGGACAGGGACGGCTGTAAGGGGTGAAAGGAAGGCCGTTTTTAACCTACGTCTATGAGACAGTAAAGGTTAAAAGTTGAATCATTTTCTTACAATTTCTCATCCCTGACCTACAGAGAATCGAAAAAAGAATTTACGTAGCTATTTGCCGTAAGACATTCAGGATTGGACCATACACTATTGCCTCTGCTCCAGCATTAAAATTGTTTATTAACTTTGTGACCTTAGTTTGCTGCCATCTTTCTCGGTGTACGGCCACTCCCCAAATTGGAGTCAGTTTTGAACACATTTCAAAATTCTTAAATACATTTTGGAGGACAGGGAC
Source organism: Lissotriton helveticus (assembly GCF_964261635.1). Classification (NCBI taxonomy): domain Eukaryota; kingdom Metazoa; phylum Chordata; class Amphibia; order Caudata; family Salamandridae; genus Lissotriton; species Lissotriton helveticus. Next base: position 884,038,180 of record NC_136073.1, read on the forward strand.
GGCTGTAAGGGGTGAAAGGGAGGCCGTTTTTAACCTACGTCTATGAGACAGTAAAGGTTAAAAGTTGAATCATTTTCTTACAATTTCTCATCCCTGACCTACAGAGAATCGAAAAAAGAATTTACGTAGCTATTTGCCGTAAGACATTCAGGATTGGACCATACACTATTGCCTCTGCGCCAGCATTAAAATTGTTTATTAACTTTGTGACCTTAGTTTGCTGCCATCTTTCTCGGTGTACAGCCACTCCCCAAATTGGAGTCAGTTTTGAACACATTTCAAAATTCTTAAATACATTTTGGAGGATAGGGACGGCTGTAAGGGGTGAAAGGGAGGCCGTTTTTAACCTACGCCTATGAGACAGTAAAGGTTAAAAGTTGAATCATTTTCTTACAATTTCTCTTTCTCGGTGTACGGCCACTCCCCAAATTGGAGTCATTTTTGAACACATTTCAAAATTCTGAAATACATTTTGGAGGACAGGGACGGCTGTAAGGGGTGAAAGGGAGGCTGTTTTTAACCTACGTCTATGAGACAGTAAAGGTTAAAAGTTGAATAATTTTCTTACAATTTCTCATCCCTGACCTACAGAGAATCGAAAAAAGAATTTACATACCTATTTGCCGTAAGACATTCAGGATTGGACCATATACTATTGCCTCTGCTCCAGCATTAAAATTGTTTATTAACTTTGTGAACTTAGTTTGCTGCCATCTTTCTCGGTGTACGGCCACTCCCCAAATTGGAGTTAGTTATGAACACATTTTAAAATTCTTAAATACATTTTGGAGGACAGGGACGGCTGTAAGGGGTGAAAGGGAGGCCGTTTTTAACCTACATCTATGAGACAGTAAAGGTTAAAAGTTGAATCATTTTCTTACAATTTCTCTTTCTCGGTGTACGGCCACTCCCCAAATTGGAGTCAGTTTTGAACACATTTCAAAATTCTTAAATACATTTTGGAGGACAGGGACGGCTGTAAGGGGTGAAAGGGAGGCCGTTTTTAACCTACGTCTATGAGACAGTAAAGGTTAAAAGTTGAATCATTTTCTTACAATTTCTCATCCCTGACCTACAGAGAATCGAAAAAAGAATTTACGTAGCTATTTGCCGTAGGACATTCAGGATTGAACCATACACTATTGCCTCTGCTCCAGCATTAAAATTGTTTATTAACTTTGTGACCTTAGTTTGCTGCCATCTTTCTCGGTGTACGGCCACTCCCCAAATTGGAGTCAGTTTTGAACACATTTCAAAATTCTTAAATACATTTTGGAGGACAGGGACGGCTGTAAGGGGTGAAAGGGAGGCCGTTTTTAACCAACGTCTATGAGACAGTAAAGGTTAAAAGTTGAATCATTTTCTTACAATTTCTCATCCCTGACCTACAGAGAATCGAAAAAAGAATTTACGTAGCTATTTGCCGTAAGACATTCAGGATTGGACCATACACTATTGCCTCTGCTCCAGCATTAAAATTGTTTATTAACTTTGTGACCTTAGTTTGCTGCCATCTTTCTCGGTGTACGGCCACTCCCCAAATTGGAGTCAGTTTTGAACACATTTCAAAATTCTTAAATACATTTTGGAGGACAGGGACAGCTGTAAGGGGTGAAAGGGAGGCCATTTTTAACCTACGTCTATGAGACAGTAAAGGTTAAAAGTTGAATCATTTTCTTACAATTTCTCATCCCTGACCTACAGAGAATCGAAAAAAGAATTTACGTAGCTATTTGCCGTAAGACATTCAGGATTGGACCATACACTATTGCCTCTGCGCCAGCATTAAAATTGTTTATTAACTTTGTGACCTTAGTTTGCTGCCATCTTTCTCGGTGTACAGCCACTCCCCAAATTGGAGTCAGTTTTGAACACATTTCAAAATTCTAAAATACATTTTGGAGGATAGGGACGGCTGTAAGGGGTGAAAGGGAGGCCGTTATTAACCTACGTCTATGAGACAGTAAAGGTTAAAAGTTGAATCATTTTCTTACAATTTCTCTTTCTCGGTGTACGGCCACTCCCCAAATTGGAGTCATTTTTGAACACATTTCAAAATTCTTAAATACATTTTGGAGGACAGGGACGGCTGTAAGGGGTGAAAGGGAGGCTGTTTTTAACCTACGTCTATGAGACAGTAACGGTTAAAAGTTGAATAATTTTCTTACAATTTCTCATCCCTGACCTACAGAGAATCGAAAAAAGAATTTACGTAGCTATTTGCCGTAAGACATTCAGGATTGGACCATATACTATTGCCTCTGCTCCAGCATTAAAATTGTTTATTAACTTTGTGAACTTAGTTTGCTGCCATCTTTCTCGGTGTACGGCCACTCCCCAAATTGGAGTTAGTTATGAACACATTTCAAAATTCTTAAATACATTTTGGAGGACAGGGACGGCTGTAAGGGGTGAAAGGGAGGCCGTTTTTAACCTACGTCTATGAGACAGTAAAGGTTAAAAGTTGAATCATTTTCTTACAATTTCTCTTTCTCGGTGTACGGCCACTCCCCAAATTGGAGTCAGTTTTGAACACATTTCAAAATTCTTAAATACATTTTGGAGGACAGGGACGGCTGTAAGGGGTGAAAGGGAGGCCGTTTTTAACCTACGTCTATGAGACAGTAAAGGTTAAAAGTTGAATCATTTTCTTACAATTTCTCTTTCTCGGTGTACGGCCACTCCCCAAATTGGAGTCAGTTTTGAACACATTTCAAAATTCTTAAATACATTTTGGAGGACAGGGACAGCTGTAAGGGGTGAAAGGGAGGCCATTTTTAACCTACGTCTATGAGACAGTAAAGGTTAAAAGTTGAATCATTTTCTTACAATTTCTCATCCCTGACCTACAGAGAATCGAAAAAAGAATTTACGTAGCTATTTGCCGTAAGACATTCAGGATTGGACCATACACTATTGCCTCTGCTCCAGCATTAAAATTGTTTATTAACTTTGTGACCTTAGTTTGCTGCCATCTTTCTCGGTGTACGGCCACTCCCCAAATTGGAGTCAGTTTTGAACACATTTCAAAATTCTTAAATACATTTTGGAGGACAGGGACGGCTGTAAGGGGTGAAAGGGAGGCCGTTTTTAACCTACGTCTATGAGACAGTAAAGGTTAAAAGTTGAATCATTTTCTTACAATTTCTCATCCCTCACCTACAAAGAATCGAAAAAAGAATTTACGTAGCTATTTGCCGTAAGACATTCAGGATTGGACCATACACTATTGCCTCTGCGCCAGCATTAAAATTGTTTATTAACTTTGTGACCTTAGTTTGCTGCCATCTTTCTCGGTGTACGGCCACTCCCCTAATTGGAGTCAGTTTTGAACACATTTCAAAATTCTTAAATACATTTTGGAGGATAGGGACGGCTGTAAGGGGTGAAAGGGAGGCCGTTTTTAACCTACGTCTATGAGACAGTAAAGGTTAGAAGTTGAATCATTTTCTTACAATTTCTCTTTCTCGGTGTACGGCCACTCCCGAAATTGGAGTCAGTTTTGAACACATTTCAAAATTCTTTAATACATTTTGGAGGACAGGGACGGCTGTAAGGGGTGAAAGGGAGGCCGTTTTTAACCAACGTCTATGAGACAGTAAAGGTTAAAAGTTGAATAATTTTCTTACAATTTCTCATCCCTGACCTACAGAGAATCGAAAAAAGAATTTACGTAGCTATTTGCCGTAAGACATTCAGGATTGGACCATATACTATTGTCTCTGCTCCAGCATTAAAATTGTCTATTAACTTTGTGAACTTAGTTTGCTGCCATCTTTCTCGGTATACGGCCACTCCCCAAATTGGAGTCAGTTTTGAACACATTTCAAAATTCTTAAATACATTTTGAAGGACAGGGACGGCTGTAAGAGGTGAAAGGGAGGCCGTTTTTAACCTACGTCTATGAGACAGTAAAGGTTAAAAGTTGAATCATTTTCTTACAATTTCTCTTTCTCGGTGTACGGCCACTCCCCAAATTGGAGTCAGTTTTGAACACATTTCAAAATTCTTAAATACATTTTGGAGGACAGGGACGGCTGTAAGGGGTGAAAGGGAGGCCGTTTTTAACCTACGTCTATGAGACAGTAAAGGTTAAAAGTTGAATCATTTTCTTACAATTTCTCATCCCTGACCTACAGAGAATCGAAAAAAGAATTTACGTAGCTATTTGCCGTAAGACATTCAGGATTGGACCATACACTATTGCCTCTGCTCCAGCATTAAAATTGTTTATTAACTTTGTGACCTTAGTTTGCTGCCATCTTTCTCGGTGTACGGCCACTCCCCAAATTGGAGTCAGTTTTGAACACATTTCAAAATTCTTAAATACATTTTGGAGGACAGGGACGGCTGTAAGGGGTGAAAGGGAGGCCGTTTTTAACCTACGTCTATGAGACAGTAAAGGTTAAAAGTTGAATCATTTTCTTACAATTTCTCATCCCTGACCTACAGAGAATCGAAAAAAGAATTTACGTAGCTATTTGCCGTAAGACATTCAGGATTGGACCATACACTATTGCCTCTGCTCCAGCATTAAAATTGTTTATTAACTTTGTGACCTTAGTTTGCTGCCATCTTTCTCGGTGTACGGCCACTCCCCAAATTGGAGTCAGTTTTGAACACATTTCAAAATTCTTAAATACATTTTGGAGGACAGGGACGGCTGTAAGGGGTGAAAGGGAGGCCGTTTTTAACCTACGTCTATGAGACAGTAAAGGTTAAAAGTTGAATCATTTTCTTACAATTTCTCATCCCTCACCTACAAAGAATCGAAAAAAGAATTTACGTAGCTATTTGCCGTAAGACATTCAGGATTGGACCATACACTATTGCCTCTGCGCCAGCATTAAAATTGTTTATTAACTTTGTGACCTTAGTTTGCTGCCATCTTTCTCGGTGTACGGCCACTCCCCAAATTGGAGTCAGTTTTGAACACATTTCAAAATTCTTAAATACATTTTGGAGGATAGGGACGGCTGTAAGGGGTGAAAGGGAGGCCGTTTTTAACCTACGTCTATGAGACAGTAAAGGTTAGAAGTTGAATCATTTTCTTACAATTTCTCTTTCTCGGTGTACGGCCACTCCCGAAATTGGAGTCAGTTTTGAACACATTTCAAAATTCTTAAATACATTTTGGAGGACAGGGACGGCTGTAAGGGGTGAAAGGGAGGCCGTTTTTAACCAACGTCTATGAGACAGTAAAGGTTAAAAGTTGAATAATTTTCTTACAATTTCTCATCCCTGACCTACAGAGAATCGAAAAAAGAATTTACGTAGCTATTTGCCGTAAGACATTCAGGATTGGACCATATACTATTGTCTCTGCTCCAGCATTAAAATTGTCTATTAACTTTGTGAACTTAGTTTGCTGCCATCTTTCTCGGTGTACGGCCACTCCCCAAATTGGAGTCAGTTTTGAACACATTTCAAAATTCTTAAATACATTTTGAAGGACAGGGACGGCTGTAAGAGGTGAAAGGGAGGCCGTTTTTAACCTACGTCTATGAGACAGTAAAGGTTAAAAGTTGAATCATTTTCTTACAATTTCTCTTTCTCGGTGTACGGCCACTCCCCAAATTGGAGTCAGTTTTGAACACATTTCAAAATTCTTAAATACATTTTGGAGGACAGGGACGGCTGTAAGGGGTGAAAGGAAGGCCGTTTTTAACCTACGTCTATGAGACAGTAAAGGTTAAAAGTTGAATCATTTTCTTACAATTTCTCATCCCTGACCTACAGAGAATCGAAAAAAGAATTTACGTAGCTATTTGCCGTAAGACATTCAGGATTGGACCATACACTATTGCCTCTGCTCCAGCATTAAAATTGTTTATTAACTTTGTGACCTTAGTTTGCTGCCATCTTTCTCGGTGTACGGCCACTCCCCAAATTGGAGTCAGTTTTGAACACATTTCAAAATTCTTAAATACATTTTGGAGGACAGGGACGGCTGTAAGGGGTGAAAGGGAGGCCGTTTTTAACCTACGTCTATGAGACAGTAAAGGTTAAAAGTTGAATCATTTTCTTACAATTTCTCATCCCTGACCTACAGAGAATCGAAAAAAGAATTTACGTAGCTATTTGCCGTAAGACATTCAGGATTGGACCATACACTATTGCCTCTGCGCCAGCATTAAAATTGTTTATTAACTTTGTGACCTTAGTTTGCTGCCATCTTTCTCGGTGTACAGCCACTCCCCAAATTGGAGTCAGTTTTGAACACATTTCAAAATTCTTAAATACATTTTGGAGGATAGGGACGGCTGTAAGGGGTGAAAGGGAGGCCGTTTTTAACCTACGCCTATGAGACAGTAAAGGTTAAAAGTTGAATCATTTTCTTACAATTTCTCTTTCTCGGTGTACGGCCACTCCCCAAATTGGAGTCATTTTTGAACACATTTCAAAATTCTGAAATACATTTTGGAGGACAGGGACGGCTGTAAGGGGTGAAAGGGAGGCTGTTTTTAACCTACGTCTATGAGACAGTAAAGGTTAAAAGTTGAATAATTTTCTTACAATTTCTCATCCCTGACCTACGGAGAATCGAAAAAAGAATTTACATAGCTATTTGCCGTAAGACATTCAGGATTGGACCATATACTATTGCCTCTGCTCCAGCATTAAAATTGTTTATTAACTTTGTGAACTTAGTTTGCTGCCATCTTTCTCGGTGTACGGCCACTCCCCAAATTGGAGTTAGTTATGAACACATTTTAAAATTCTTAAATACATTTTGGAGGACAGGGACGGCTGTAAGGGGTGAAAGGGAGGCCGTTTTTAACCTACATCTATGAGACAGTAAAGGTTAAAAGTTGAATCATTTTCTTACAATTTCTCTTTCTCGGTGTACGGCCACTCCCCAAATTGGAGTCAGTTTTGAACACATTTCAAAATTCTTAAATACATTTTGGAGGACAGGGACGGCTGTAAGGGGTGAAAGGGAGGCCGTTTTTAACCTACGTCTATGAGACAGTAAAGGTTAAAAGTTGAATCATTTTCTTACAATTTCTCATCCCTGACCTACAGAGAATCGAAAAAAGAATTTACGTAGCTATTTGCCGTAGGACATTCAGGATTGAACCATACACTATTGCCTCTGCTCCAGCATTAAAATTGTTTATTAACTTTGTGACCTTAGTTTGCTGCCATCTTTCTCGGTGTACGGCCACTCCCCAAATTGGAGTCAGTTTTGAACACATTTCAAAATTCTTAAATACATTTTGGAGGACAGGGACGGCTGTAAGGGGTGAAAGGGAGGCCGTTTTTAACCAACGTCTATGAGACAGTAAAGGTTAAAAGTTGAATCATTTTCTTACAATTTCTCATCCCTGACCTACAGAGAATCGAAAAAAGAATTTACGTAGCTATTTGCCGTAAGACATTCAGGATTGGACCATACACTATTGCCTCCGCTCCAGCATTAAAATTGTTTATTAACTTTGTGACCTTAGTTTGCTGCCATCTTTCTCGGTGTACGGCCACTCCCCAAATTGGAGTCAGTTTTGAACACATTTCAAAATTCTTAAATACATTTTGGAGGACAGGGACAGCTGTAAGGGGTGAAAGGGAGGCCGTTTTTAACCTACGTCTATGAGACAGTAAAGGTTAAAAGTTGAATCATTTTCTTACAATTTCTCATCCCTGACCTACAGAGAATCGAAAAAAGAATTTACGTAGCTATTTGCCGTAAGACATTCAGGATTGGACCATACACTATTGCCTCTGCGCCAGCATTAAAATTGTTTATTAACTTTGTGACCTTAGTTTGCTGCCATCTTTCTCGGTGTACAGCCACTCCCCAAATTGGAGTCAGTTTTGAACACATTTCAAAATTCTTAAATACATTTTGGAGGATAGGGACGGCTGTAAGGGGTGAAAGGGAGGCCGTTATTAACCTACGTCTATGAGACAGTAAAGGTTAAAAGTTGAATCATTTTCTTACAATTTCTCTTCCTCGGTGTACGGCCACTCCCCAAATTGGAGTCATTTTTGAACACATTTCAAAATTCTTAAATACATTTTGGAGGACAGGGACGGCTGTAAGGGGTGAAAGGGAGGCTGTTTTTAACCTACGTCTATGAGACAGTAACGGTTAAAAGTTGAATAATTTTCTTACAATTTCTCATCCCTGACCTACAGAGAATCGAAAAAAGAATTTACGTAGCTATTTGCCGTAAGACATTCAGGATTGGACCATATACTATTGCCTCTGCTCCAGCATTAAAATTGTTTATTAACTTTGTGAACTTAGTTTGCTGCCATCTTTCTCGGTGTACGGCCACTCCCCAAATTGGAGTTAGTTATGAACACATTTCAAAATTCTTAAATACATTTTGGAGGACAGGGACGGCTGTAAGGGGTGAAAGGGAGGCCGTTTTTAACCTACGTCTATGAGACAGTAAAGGTTAAAAGTTGAATCATTTTCTTACAATTTCTCTTTCTCGGTGTACGGCCACTCCCCAAATTGGAGTCAGTTTTGAACACATTTCAAAATTCTTAAATACATTTTGGAGGACAGGGACGGCTGTAAGGGGTGAAAGGGAGGCCGTTTTTAACCTACGTCTATGAGACAGTAAAGGTTAAAAGTTGAATCATTTTCTTACAATTTCTCTTTCTCGGTGTACGGCCACTCCCCAAATTGGAGTCAGTTTTGAACACATTTCAAAATTCTTAAATACATTTTGGAGGACAGGGACAGCTGTAAGGGGTGAAAGGGAGGCCGTTTTTAACCTACGTCTATGAGACAGTAAAGGTTAAAAGTTGAATCATTTTCTTACAATTTCTCATCCCTGACCTACAGAGAATCGAAAAAAGAATTTACGTAGCTATTTGCCGTAAGACATTCAGGATTGGACCATACACTATTGCCTCTGCTCCAGCATTAAAATTGTTTATTAACTTTGTGACCTTAGTTTGCTGCCATCTTTCTCGGTGTACGGCCACTCCCCAAATTGGAGTCAGTTTTGAACACATTTCAAAATTCTTAAATACATTTTGGAGGACAGGGACGGCTGTAAGGGGTGAAAGGGAGGCCGTTTTTAACCTACGTCTATGAGACAGTAAAGGTTAAAAGTTGAATCATTTTCTTACAATTTCTCATCCCTCACCTACAAAGAATCGAAAAAAGAATTTACGTAGCTATTTGCCGTAAGACATTCAGGATTGGACCATACACTATTGCCTCTGCGCCAGCATTAAAATTGTTTATTAACTTTGTGACCTTAGTTTGCTGCCATCTTTCTCGGTGTACGGCCACTCCCCTAATTGGAGTCAGTTTTGAACACATTTCAAAATTCTTAAATACATTTTGGAGGATAGGGACGGCTGTAAGGGGTGAAAGGGAGGCCGTTTTTAACCTACGTCTATGAGACAGTAAAGGTTAGAAGTTGAATCATTTTCTTACAATTTCTCTTTCTCGGTGTACGGCCACTCCCGAAATTGGAGTCAGTTTTGAACACATTTCAAAATTCTTTAATACATTTTGGAGGACAGGGACGGCTGTAAGGGGTGAAAGGGAGGCCGTTTTTAACCAACGTCTATGAGACAGTAAAGGTTAAAAGTTGAATAATTTTCTTACAATTTCTCATCCCTGACCTACAGAGAATCGAAAAAAGAATTTACGTAGCTATTTGCCGTAAGACATTCAGGATTGGACCATATACTATTGTCTCTGCTCCAGCATTAAAATTGTCTATTAACTTTGTGAACTTAGTTTGCTGCCATCTTTCTCGGTGTACGGCCACTCCCCAAATTGGAGTCAGTTTTGAACACATTTCAAAATTCTTAAATACATTTTGAAGGACAGGGACGGCTGTAAGAGGTGAAAGGGAGGCCGTTTTTAACCTACGTCTATGAGACAGTAAAGGTTAAAAGTTGAATCATTTTCTTACAATTTCTCTTTCTCGGTGTACGGCCACTCCCCAAATTGGAGTCAGTTTTGAACACATTTCAAAATTCTTAAATACATTTTGGAGGACAGGGACGGCTGTAAGGGGTGAAAGGGAGGCCGTTTTTAACCTACGTCTATGAGACAGTAAAGGTTAAAAGTTGAATCATTTTCTTACAATTTCTCATCCCTGACCTACAGAGAATCGAAAAAAGAATTTACGTAGCTATTTGCCGTAAGACATTCAGGATTGGACCATACACTATTGCCTCTGCTCCAGCATTAAAATTGTTTATTAACTTTGTGACCTTAGTTTGCTGCCATCTTTCTCGGTGTACGGCCACTCCCCAAATTGGAGTCAGTTTTGAACACATTTCAAAATTCTTAAATACATTTTGGAGGACAGGGACGGCTGTAAGGGGTGAAAGGGAGGCCGTTTTTAACCTACGTCTATGAGACAGTAAAGGTTAAAAGTTGAATCATTTTCTTACAATTTCTCATCCCTGACCTACAGAGAATCGAAAAAAGAATTTACGTAGCTATTTGCCGTAAGACATTCAGGATTGGACCATACACTATTGCCTCTGCGCCAGCATTAAAATTGTTTATTAACTTTGTGACCTTAGTTTGCTGCCATCTTTCTCGGTGTACAGCCACTCCCCAAATTGGAGTCAGTTTTGAACACATTTCAAAATTCTTAAATACATTTTGGAGGATAGGGACGGCTGTAAGGGGTGAAAGGGAGGCCGTTTTTAACCTACGCCTATGAGACAGTAAAGGTTAAAAGTTGAATCATTTTCTTACAATTTCTCTTTCTCGGTGTACGGCCACTCCCCAAATTGGAGTCATTTTTGAACACATTTCAAAATTCTTAAATACATTTTGGAGGACAGGGACGGCTGTAAGGGGTGAAAGGGAGGCCGTTTTTAACCTACGTCTATGAGACAGTAAAGGTTAAAAGTTGAATCATTTTCTTACAATTTCTCTTTCTCGGTGTACGGCCACTCACCGAATTGGAGTCAGTTTTGAACACATTTCAAAATTCTTAAATACATTTTGGAGGACAGGGACGGCTGTAAGGGGTGAAAGGGAGGCCGTTTTTAACCTACGTCTATGAGACAGTAAAGGTTAAAAGTTGAATCATTTTCTTACAATTTCTCATCCCTGACCTACAGAGAATCGAAAAAAGAATTTACGTAGCTATTTGCCGTAGGACATTCAGGATTGAACCATACACTATTGCCTCTGCTCCAGCATTAAAATTGTTTATTAACTTTGTGACCTTAGTTTGCTGCGATCTTTCTCGGTGTACGGCCACTCCCCAAATTGGAGTCAGTTTTGAACACATTTCAAAATTCTTAAATACATTTTGGAGGACAGGGACGGCTGTAAGGGGTGAAAGGGAGGCCGTTTTTAACCTACATCTATGAGACAGTAAAGGTTAAAAGTTGAATCCTTTTCTTACAATTTCTCATCCCTGACCTACAGAGAATCGAAAAAAGAATTTACGTAGCTATTTGCCGTAAGACATTCAGGATTGGACCATACACTATTGCCTCGGCGCCAGCATTAAAATTGTTTATTAACTTTGTGACCTTAGTTTGCTGCCATCTTTCTCGGTGTACGGCCACTCCCCAAATTGGAGTCAGTTTTGAACACATTTCCAAATTCTTAAATACATTTTGGAGGATAGGGACGGCTGTAAGGGGTGAAAGGGAGGCCGTTTTTAACCTACGTCTATGAGACAGTAAAGGTTAGAAGTTGAATCATTTTCTTACAATTTCTCTTTCTCGGTGTACGGCCACTCCCCAAATTGGAGTCAGTTTTGAACACATTTCAAAATTCTTAAATACATTTTGGAGGACAGGGACGGCTGTAAGGGGTGAAAGGGAGGCCGTTTTTAACCAACGTCTATGAGACAGTAAAGGTTAAAAAAGTTGAATCATTTTCTTACAATTTCTCATCCCTGACCTACAGAGAATCGAAAAAAGAATTTACGTAGCTATTTGCCGTAAGACATTCAGGATTGGACCATACACTATTGCCTCTGCTCCAGCATTAAAATTGTTTATTAACTTTGTGACCTTAGTTTGCTGCCATCTTTCTCGGTGTACGGCCACTCCCCAAATTGGAGTCAGTTTTGAACACATTTCAAAATTCTTAAATACATTTTGGAGGACAGGGACGGCTGTAAGGGGTGAAAGGGAGGCCGTTTTTAACCTACGTCTATGAGACAGTAAAGGTTAAAAGTTGAATCATTTTCTTACAATTTCTCATCCCTGACCTACAGAGAATCGAAAAAAGAATTTACGTAGCTATTTGCCGTAAGACATTCAGGATTGGACCATACACTATTGCCTCTGCGCCAGCATTAAAATTGTTTATTAACTTTGTGACCTTAGTTTGCTGCCATCTTTCTCGGTGTACAGCCACTCCCCAAATTGGAGTCAGTTTTGAACACATTTCAAAATTCTTAAATACATTTTGGAGGATAGGGACGGCTGTAAGGGGTGAAAGGGAGGCCGTTATTAACCTACGTCTATGAGACAGTAAAGGTTAAAAGTTGAATCATTTTCTTACAATTTCTCTTTCTCGGTGTACGGCCACTCCCCAAATTGGAGTCATTTTTGAACACATTTCAAAATTCTTAAATACATTTTGGAGGACAGGGACGGCTGTAAGGGGTGAAAGGGAGGCTGTTTTTAACCTACGTCTATGAGACAGTAACGGTTAAAAGTTGAATAATTTTCTTACAATTTCTCATCCCTGACCTACAGAGAATCGAAAAAAGAATTTACGTAGCTATTTGCCGTAAGACATTCAGGATTGGACCATATACTATTGCCTCTGCTCCAGCATTAAAATTGTTTATTAACTTTGTGAACTTAGTTTGCTGCCATCTTTCTCGGTGTACGGCCACTCCCCAAATTGGAGTTAGTTATGAACACATTTCAAAATTCTTAAATACATTTTGGAGGACAGGGACGGCTGTAAGGGGTGAAAGGGAGGCCGTTTTTAACCTACGTCTATGAGACAGTAAAGGTTAAAAGTTGAATCATTTTCTTACAATTTCTCTTTCTCGGTGTACGGCCACTCCCCAAATTGGAGTCAGTTTTGAACACATTTCAAAATTCTTAAATACATTTTGGAGGACAGGGACGGCTGTAATGGGGTGAAAGGGAGGCCGTTTTTAACCTACGTCTATGAGACAGTAAAGGTTAAAAGTTGAATCATTTTCTTACAATTTCTCATCCCTGACCTACAGAGAATCGAAAAAAGAATTTACGTAGCTATTTGCCGTAGGACATTCAGGATTGAACCATACACTATTGCCTCTGCTCCAGCATTAAAATTGTTTATTAACTTTGTGACCTTAGTTTGCTGCGATCTTTCTCGGTGTACGGCCACTCCCCAAATTGGAGTCAGTTTTGAACACATTTCAAAATTCTTAAATACATTTTGGAGGACAGGGACGGCTGTAAGGGGTGAAAGGGAGGCCGTTTTTAACCTACGTCTATGAGACAGTAAAGGTTAAAAGTTGAATCATTTTCTTACAATTTCTCATCCCTGACCTACAGAGAATCGAAAAAAGAATTTACGTAGCTATTTGCCGTAAGACATTCAGGATTGGACCATACACTATTGCCTCGGCGCCAGCATTAAAATTGTTTATTAACTTTGTGACCTTAGTTTGCTGCCATCTTTCTCGGTGTACGGCCACTCCCCAAATTGGAGTCAGTTTTGAACACATTTCAAAATTCTTAAATACATTTTGGAGGATAGGGACGGCTGTAAGGGGTGAAAGGGAGGCCGTTTTTAACCTACGTCTATGAGACAGTAAAGGTTAGAAGTTGAATCATTTTCTTACAATTTCTCTTTCTCGGTGTACGGCCACTCCCCAAATTGGAGTCAGTTTTGAACACATTTAAAAATTCTTAAATACATTTTGGAGGACAGGGACGGCTGTAAGGGGTGAAAGGGAGGCCGTTTTTAACCAACGTCTATGAGACAGTAAAGGTTAAAAGTTGAATCATTTTCTTACAATTTCTCATCCCTGACCTACAGAGAATCGAAAAAAGAATTTACGTAGCTATTTGCCGTAAGACATTCAGGATTGGACCATACACTATTTCCTCTGCTCCAGCATTAAAATTGTTTATTAACTTTGTGACCTTAGTTTGCTGCCATCTTTCTGGGTGTACGGCCACTCCCCAAATTGGAGTCAGTTTTGAACACATTTCAAAATTCTTAAATACATTTTGGAGGACAGGGACGGCTGTAAGGGGTGAAAGGGAGGCCGTTTTTAACCTACGTCTATGAGAAGGTAAAGGTTAAAAGTTGAATCATTTTCTTACAATTTCTCATCCCTGCCCTACAGAGAATCGAAAAAAGAATTTACGTAGCTATTTGCCGTAAGACATTCAGGATTGGACCATACACTATTGCCTCTGCGCCAGCATTAAAATTGTTTATTAACTTTGTGACCTTAGTTTGCTGCCATCTTTCTCGGTGTACAGCCACTCCCCAAATTGGAGTCAGTTTTGAACACATTTCAAAATTCTTAAATACATTTTGGAGGATAGGGACGGCTGTAAGGGGTGAAAGGGAGGCCGTTTTTAACCTACGTCTATGAGACAGTAAAGGTTAAAAGTTGAATCATTTTCTTACAATTTCTCTTTCTCGGTGTACCGCCACTCCCCAAATTGGAGTCATTTTTTAACACATTTCAAAATTCTTAAATACATTTTGGAGGACAGGGACGGCTGTAAGGGGTGAAAGGGAGGCTGTTTTTAACCTACGTCTATGAGACAGTAAAGGTTAAAAGTTGAATAATTTTCTTACAATTTCTCATCCCTGACCTACAGAGAATCGAAAAAAGAATTTACGTAGCTATTTGCCGTAAGACATTCAGGATTAGACCATATACTATTGCCTCTGCTCCAGCATTAAAATTGTTTATTAACTTTGTGAACTTAGTTTGCTGCCATCTTTCTCGGTGTACGGCCACTCCCCAAATTGGAGTTAGTTATGAACACATTTCAAAATTCTTAAATACATTTTGGAGGACAGGGACGGCTGTAAGGGGTGAAAGGGAGGCCGTTTTTAACCTACGTCTATGAGACAGTAGAGGTTAAAAGTTGAATCATTTTCTTACAATTTCTCTTTCTCGGTGTACGGCCACTCCCCAAATTGGAGTCAGTTTTGAACACATTTCAAAATTCTTAAATACATTTTGGAGGACAGGGACGGCTGTAAGGGGTGAAAGGGAGGCCGTTTTTAACCAACGTCTATGAGACAGTAAAGGTTAAAAGTTGAATAATTTTCTTACAATTTCCCATCCCTGACCTACAGAGAATCGAAAAAAGAATTTACGTAGCTATTTGCCGTAAGACATTCAGGATTGGACCATATACTATTGTCTCTGCTCCAGCATTAAAATTGTCTATTAACTTTGTGAACTTAGTTTGCTGCCATCTTTCTCGGTGTACGGCCACTCCCCAAATTGGAGTCAGTTTTGAACACATTTCAAAATTCTTAAATACATTTTGAAGGACAGGGACGGCTGTAAGGGGTGAAAGGGAGGCCGTTTTTCACCTACGTCTATGAGACAGTAAAGGTTAAAAGTTGAATCATTTTCTTACAATTTCTCTTTCTCGGTGTACGGCCACTCCCCAAATTGGAGTCAGTTTTGAACACATTTCAAATTCTTAAATACATTTTGGAGGACAGGGACGGCTGTAAGGGGTGAAAGGGAGGCCGTTTTAAACCTACGTCTATGAGACAGTAACGGTTAAAAGTTGAATCATTTTCTTACAATTTCTCTTTCTCGGTGTACGGCCACTCCCCAAATTGGAGTCAGTTTTGAACACATTTCAAAATTCTTAAATACATTTTGGAGGACAGGGACGGCTGTAAGGGGTGAAAGGGAGGCCGTTTTTAACCTACGTCTATGAGACAGTAAAGGTTAAAAGTTGAATCATTTTCTTACAATTTCTCATCCCTGACCTACAGAGAATCGAAAAAAGAATTTACGTAGCTTTTTGCCGTAAGACATTCAGGATTGGACCATACACTATTGCCTCTGCTCCAGCATTAAAATTGTTTATTAACTTTGTGACCTTAGTTTGCTGCCATCTTTCTCGGTGTACGGCCACTCCCCAAATTGGAGTCAGTTTTGAACACATTTCAAAATTCTTAAATACATTTTGGAGGACAGGGACGGCTGTAAGGGGTGAAAGGGAGGCCATTTTTAACCTACGTCTATGAGACAGTAAAGGTTAAAAGTTGAATCATTTTCTTACAATTTCTCATCCCTCACCTACAAAGAATCGAAAAAAGAATTTACGTAGCTATTTGCCGTAAGACATTCAGGATTGGACCATACACTATTGCCTCTGCGCCAGCATTAAAATTGTTTATTAACTTTGTGACCTTAGTTTGCTGCCATCTTTCTCGGTGTACGGCCACTCCCCAAATTGGAGTCAGTTTTGAACACATTTCAAAATTCTTAAATACATTTTGGAGGATAGGGACGGCTGTAAGGGGTGAAAGGGAGGCCGTTTTTAACCTACGTCTATGAGACAGTAAAGGTTAGAAGTTGAATCATTTTCTTACAATTTCTCTTTCTCGGTGTACGGCCACTGCCCAAATTGGAGTCAGTTTTGAACACATTTCAAAATTCTTAAATACATTTTGGAGGACAGGGACGGCTGTAAGGGGTGAAAGGGAGGCCGTTTTTAACCAACGTCTATGAGACAGTAAAGGTTAAAAGTTGAATAATTTTCTTACAATTTCTCATCCCTGACCTACAGAGAATCGAAAAAAGAATTTACGTAGCTATTTGCCGTAAGACATTCAGGATTGGACCATATACTATTGTCTCTGCTCCAGCATTAAAATTGTCTATTAACTTTGTGAACTTAGTTTGCTGCCATCTTTCTCGGTGTACGGCCACTCCCCAAATTGGAGTCAGTTTTGAACACATTTCAAAATTCTTAAATACATTTTGAAGGACAGGGACGGCTGTAAGGGGTGAAAGGGAGGCCGTTTTTAACCTACGTCTATGAGACTGTAAAGGTTAAAAGTTGAATCATTTTCTTACAATTTCTCTTTCTCGGTGTACGGCCACTCCCCAAATTGGAGTCAGTTTTGAACACATTTCAAAATTCTTAAATAAATTTTGGAGGACAGGGACGGCTGTAAGGGGTGAAAGGGAGGCCGTTTTTAACCTACGTCTATGAGACAGTAAAGGTTAAAAGTTGAATCATTTTCTTACAATTTCTCATCCCTGACCTACAGAGAATCGAAAAAAGAATTTACGTAGCTATTTGCCGTAAGACATTCAGGATTGGACCATACACTATTGCCTCTGCTCCAGCATTAAAATTGTTTATTAACTTTGTGACCTTAGTTTGCTGCCATCTTTCTCGGTGTACGGCCACTCCCCAAATTGGAGTCAGTTTTGAACACATTTCAAAATTCTTAAATACATTTTGGAGGACAGGGACGGCTGTAAGGGGTGAAAGGGAAGCCGTTTTTAACCTACGTCTATGAGACAGTAAAGGTTAAAAGTTGAATCATTTTCTTACAATTTCTCATCCCTGACCTACAGAGAATCGAAAAAAGAATTTACGTAGCTATTTGCCGTAAGACATTCAGGATTGGACCATACACTATTGCCTCTGCGCCAGCATTAAAATTGTTTATTAACTTTGTGACCTTAGTTTGCTGCCATCTTTCTCGGTGTACAGCCACTCCCCAAATTGGAGTCAGTTTTGAACACATTTCAAAATTCTTAAATACATTTTGGAGGATAGGGACGGCTGTAAGGGGTGAAAGGGAGGCCGTTTTTAACCTACGTGTATGAGACAGTAAAGGTTAAAAGTTGAATCATTTTCGTACAATTTCTCTTTCTCGGTGTACGGCCACTCCCCAAATTGGAGTCATTTTTGAACACATTTCAAAATTCTTAAATACATTTTGGAGGACAGGGACGGCTGTAAGGGGTGAAAGGGAGGCTGTTTTTAACCTACGTCTATGAGACAGTAAAGGTTAAAAGTTGAATAATTTTCTTACAATTTCTCATCCCTGACCTACAGAGAATCGAAAAAAGAATTTACGTAGCTATTTGCCGTAAGACATTCAGGATTGGACCATATACTATTGCCTCTGCTCCAGCATTAAAATTGTTTATTAACTTTGTGAACTTAGTTTGCTGCCATCTTTCTCGGTGTACGGCCACTCCCCAAATTGGAGTTAGTTATGAACACATTTCAAAATTCTTAAATACATTTTGGAGGACAGGGACGGCTGTAAGGGGTGAAAGGGAGGCCGTTTTTAACCTACGTCTATGAGACAGTAAAGGTTAAAAGTTGAATCATTGTCTTACAATTTCTCTTTCTCGGTGTACGGCCACTCCCCAAATTGGAGTCAGTTTTGAACACATTTCAAAATTCTTAAATACATTTTGGAGGACAGGGACGGCTGTAAGGGGTGAAAGGGAGGCCGTTTTTAACCTACGTCTATGAGACAGTAAAGGTTAAAAGTTGAATCATTTTCTTACAATTTCTCATCCCTGACCTACAGAGAATCGAAAAAAGAATTTACGTAGCTATTTGCCGTAGGACATTCAGGATTGAACCATACACTATTGCCTCTGCTCCAGCATTAAAATTGTTTATTAACTTTGTGACCTTAGTTTGCTGCCATCTTTCTCGGTGTACGGCCACTCCCCAAATGGGAGTCAGTTTTGAACACATTTCAAAATTCTTAAATACATTTTGGAGGACAGGGACGGCTGTAAGGGGTGAAAGGGAGGCTGTTTTTAACCTACGTCTATGAGACAGTAAAGGTTAAAAGTTGAATCATTTTCTTACAATTTCTCATCCCTGACCTACAGAGAATCGAAAAAAGAATTTACGTAGCTATTTGCCGTAAGACATTCAGGATTGGACCATACACTATTGCCTCTGCGCCAGCATTAAAATTGTTTATTAACTTTGTGACCTTAGTTTGCTGCCATCTTTCTCAGTGTACGGCCACTCCCCAAATTGGAGTCAGTTTTGAACACATTTCAAAATTCTTAAATACATTTTGGAGGACAGGGACGGCTGTAAGGGGTGAAAGGGAGGCCGTTTTTAACCTACGTCTATGAGACAGTAAAGGTTAAAAGTTGAATAATTTTCTTACAATTTCTCATCCCTGACCTACAGAGAATCGAAAAAAGAATTTATGTAGC
The DNA here is from genome assembly GCF_964261635.1 of Lissotriton helveticus. Lineage (NCBI taxonomy): Eukaryota > Metazoa > Chordata > Amphibia > Caudata > Salamandridae > Lissotriton > Lissotriton helveticus. Next base: position 884,057,304 of record NC_136073.1, read on the forward strand.
TATTTGCCGTAAGACATTCAGGATTGGACCATATACTATTGCCTCTGCTCCAGCATTAAAATTGTTTATTAACTTTGTGAACTTAGTTTGCTGCCATCTTTCTCGGTGTACGGCCACTCCCCAAATTGGAGTCAGTTGCGAACACATTTCAAAATTCTTAAATACATTTTGGAGGACAGGGACGGCTGTAAGGGGTGAAAGGGAGGCTGTTTTTAACCTACGTCTATGAGACAGTAAAGGTTAAAAGTTGAATCATTTTCTTACAATTTCTCATCCCTGACCTACAGAGAATCGAAAAAAGAATTTACGTAGCTATTTGCCGTAAGACATTCAGGATTGGACCATACACTATTGCCTCGGCGCCAGCATTAAAATTGTTTATTAACTTTGTGACCTTAGTTTGCTGCCATCTTTCTCGGTGTACGGCCACTCCCCAAATTGGAGTCAGTTTTGAACACATTTCAAAATTCTTAAATACATTTTGGAGGATAGGGACGGCTGTAAGGGGTGAAAGGGAGGCCGTTTTTAACCTACGTCTATGAGACAGTAAAGGTTAGAAGTTGAATCATTTTCTTACAATTTCTCTTTCTCGGTGTACGGCCACTCCCCAAATTGGAGTCAGTTTTGAACACATTTCAAAATTCTTAAATACATTTTGGAGGACAGGGACGGCTGTAAGGGGTGAAAGGGAGGCCGTTTTTAACCAACGTCTATGAGACAGTAAAGGTTAAAAAAGTTGAATCATTTTCTTACAATTTCTCATCCCTGACCTACAGAGAATCGAAAAAAGAATTTACGTAGCTATTTGCCGTAAGACATTCAGGATTGGACCATACACTATTGCCTCTGCTCCAGCATTAAAATTGTTTATTAACTTTGTGACCTTAGTTTGCTGCCATCTTTCTCGGTGTACGGCCACTCCCCAAATTGGAGTCAGTTTTGAACACATTTCAAAATTCTTAAATACATTTTGGAGGACAGGGACGGCTGTAAGGGGTGAAAGGGAGGCCGTTTTTAACCTACGTCTATGAGACAGTAAAGGTTAAAAGTTGAATCATTTTCTTACAATTTCTCATCCCTGACCTACAGAGAATCGAAAAAAGAATTTACGTAGCTATTTGCCGTAAGACATTCAGGATTGGACCATACACTATTGCCTCTGCGCCAGCATTAAAATTGTTTATTAACTTTGTGACCTTAGTTTGCTGCCATCTTTCTCGGTGTACAGCCACTCCCCAAATTGGAGTCAGTTTTGAACACATTTCAAAATTCTTAAATACATTTTGGAGGATAGGGACGGCTGTAAGGGGTGAAAGGGAGGCCGTTATTAACCTACGTCTATGAGACAGTAAAGGTTAAAAGTTGAATCATTTTCTTACAATTTCTCTTTCTCGGTGTACGGCCACTCCCCAAATTGGAGTCATTTTTGAACACATTTCAAAATTCTTAAATACATTTTGGAGGACAGGGACGGCTGTAAGGGGTGAAAGGGAGGCTGTTTTTAACCTACGTCTATGAGACAGTAACGGTTAAAAGTTGAATAATTTTCTTACAATTTCTCATCCCTGACCTACAGAGAATCGAAAAAAGAATTTACGTAGCTATTTGCCGTAAGACATTCAGGATTGGACCATATACTATTGCCTCTGCTCCAGCATTAAAATTGTTTATTAACTTTGTGAACTTAGTTTGCTGCCATCTTTCTCGGTGTACGGCCACTCCCCAAATTGGAGTTAGTTATGAACACATTTCAAAATTCTTAAATACATTTTGGAGGACAGGGACGGCTGTAAGGGGTGAAAGGGAGGCCGTTTTTAACCTACGTCTATGAGACAGTAAAGGTTAAAAGTTGAATCATTTTCTTACAATTTCTCTTTCTCGGTGTACGGCCACTCCCCAAATTGGAGTCAGTTTTGAACACATTTCAAAATTCTTAAATACATTTTGGAGGACAGGGACGGCTGTAAGGGGTGAAAGGGAGGCCGTTTTTTAACCTACGTCTATGAGACAGTAAAGGTTAAAAGTTGAATCATTTTCTTACAATTTCTCATCCCTGACCTACAGAGAATCGAAAAAAGAATTTACGTAGCTATTTGCCGTAGGACATTCAGGATTGAACCATACACTATTGCCTCTGCTCCAGCATTAAAATTGTTTATTAACTTTGTGACCTTAGTTTGCTGCGATCTTTCTCGGTGTACGGCCACTCCCCAAATTGGAGTCAGTTTTGAACACATTTCAAAATTCTTAAATACATTTTGGAGGACAGGGACGGCTGTAAGGGGTGAAAGGGAGGCCGTTTTTAACCTACGTCTATGAGACAGTAAAGGTTAAAAGTTGAATCCTTTTCTTACAATTTCTCATCCCTGACCTACAGAGAATCGAAAAAAGAATTTACGTAGCTATTTGCCGTAAGACATTCAGGATTGGACCATACACTATTGCCTCGGCGCCAGCATTAAAATTGTTTATTAACTTTGTGACCTTAGTTTGCTGCCATCTTTCTCGGTGTACGGCCACTCCCCAAATTGGAGTCAGTTTTGAACACATTTCAAAATTCTTAAATACATTTTGGAGGATAGGGACGGCTGTAAGGGGTGAAAGGGAGGCCGTTTTTAACCTACGTCTATGAGACAGTAAAGGTTAGAAGTTGAATCATTTTCTTACAATTTCTCTTTCTCGGTGTACGGCCACTCCCCAAATTGGAGTCAGTTTTGAACACATTTCAAAATTCTTAAATACATTTTGGAGGACAGGGACGGCTGTAAGGGGTGAAAGGGAGGCCGTTTTTAACCAACGTCTATGAGACAGTAAAGGTTAAAAAAGTTGAATCATTTTCTTACAATTTCTCATCCCTGACCTACAGAGAATCGAAAAAAGAATTTACGTAGCTATTTGCCGTAAGACATTCAGGATTGGACCATACACTATTGCCTCTGCTCCAGCATTAAAATTGTTTATTAACTTTGTGACCTTAGTTTGCTGCCATCTTTCTCGGTGTACGGCCACTCCCCAAATTGGAGTCAGTTTTGAACACATTTCAAAATTCTTAAATACATTTTGGAGGACAGGGACGGCTGTAAGGGGTGAAAGGGAGGCCGTTTTTAACCTACGTCTATGAGACAGTAAAGGTTAAAAGTTGAATCATTTTCTTACAATTTCTCATCCCTGACCTACAGAGAATCGAAAAAAGAATTTACGTAGCTATTTGCCGTAAGACATTCAGGATTGGACCATACACTATTGCCTCTGCGCCAGCATTAAAATTGTTTATTAACTTTGTGACCTTAGTTTGCTGCCATCTTTCTCGGTGTACAGCCACTCCCCAAATTGGAGTCAGTTTTGAACACATTTCAAAATTCTTAAATACATTTTGGAGGATAGGGACGGCTGTAAGGGGTGAAAGGGAGGCCGTTATTAACCTACGTCTATGAGACAGTAAAGGTTAAAAGTTGAATCATTTTCTTACAATTTCTCTTTCTCGGTGTACGGCCACTCCCCAAATTGGAGTCATTTTTGAACACATTTCAAAATTCTTAAATACATTTTGGAGGACAGGGACGGCTGTAAGGGGTGAAAGGGAGGCTGTTTTTAACCTACGTCTATGAGACAGTAACGGTTAAAAGTTGAATAATTTTCTTACAATTTCTCATCCCTGACCTACAGAGAATCGAAAAAAGAATTTACGTAGCTATTTGCCGTAAGACATTCAGGATTGGACCATATACTATTGCCTCTGCTCCAGCATTAAAATTGTTTATTAACTTTGTGAACTTAGTTTGCTGCCATCTTTCTCGGTGTACGGCCACTCCCCAAATTGGAGTTAGTTATGAACACATTTCAAAATTCTTAAATACATTTTGGAGGACAGGGACGGCTGTAAGGGGTGAAAGGGAGGCCGTTTTTAACCTACGTCTATGAGACAGTAAAGGTTAAAAGTTGAATCATTTTCTTACAATTTCTCTTTCTCGGTGTACGGCCACTCCCCAAATTAGAGTCAGTTTTGAACACATTTCAAAATTCTTAAATACATTTTGGAGGACAGGGACGGCTGTAAGGGGTGAAAGGGAGGCCGTTTTTAACCTACGTCTATGAGACAGTAAAGGTTAAAAGTTGAATCATTTTCTTACAATTTCTCATCCCTGACCTACAGAGAATCGAAAAAAGAATTTACGTAGCTATTTGCCGTAGGACATTCAGGATTGAACCATACACTATTGCCTCTGCTCCAGCATTAAAATTGTTTATTAACTTTGTGACCTTAGTTTGCTGCCATCTTTCTCGGTGTACGGCCACTCCCCAAATTGGAGTCAGTTTTGAACACATTTCAAAATTCTTAAATACATTTTGGAGGACAGGGACGGCTGTAAGGGGTGAAAGGGAGGCCGTTTTTAACCTACGTCTATGAGACAGTAAAGGTTAAAAGTTGAATCATTTTCTTACAATTTCTCATCCCTGACCTACAGAGAATCGAAAAAAGAATTTACGTAGCTATTTGCCGTAAGACATTCAGGATTGGACCATACACTATTGCCTCGGCGCCAGCATTAAAATTGTTTATTAACTTTGTGACCTTAGTTTGCTGCCATCTTTCTCGGTGTACGGCCACTCCCCAAATTGGAGTCAGTTTTGAACACATTTCAAAATTCTTAAATACATTTTGGAGGATAGGGACGGCTGTAAGGGGTGAAAGGGAGGCCGTTTTTAACCTACGTCTATGAGACAGTAAAGGTTAGAAGTTGAATCATTTTCTTACAATTTCTCTTTCTCGGTGTACGGCCACTCCCCAAATTGGAGTCAGTTTTGAACACATTTAAAAATTCTTAAATACATTTTGGAGGACAGGGACGGCTGTAAGGGGTGAAAGGGAGGCCGTTTTTAACCAACGTCTATGAGACAGTAAAGGTTAAAAGTTGAATCATTTTCTTACAATTTCTCATCCCTGACCTACAGAGAATCGAAAAAAGAATTTACGTAGCTATTTGCCGTAAGACATTCAGGATTGGACCATACACTATTTCCTCTGCTCCAGCATTAAAATTGTTTATTAACTTTGTGACCTTAGTTTGCTGCCATCTTTCTGGGTGTACGGCCACTCCCCAAATTGGAGTCAGTTTTGAACACATTTCAAAATTCTTAAATACATTTTGGAGGACAGGGACGGCTGTAAGGGGTGAAAGGGAGGCCGTTTTTAACCTACGTCTATGAGACAGTAAAGGTTAAAAGTTGAATCATTTTCTTACAATTTCTCATCCCTGCCCTACAGAGAATCGAAAAAAGAATTTACGTAGCTATTTGCCGTAAGACATTCAGGATTGGACCATACACTATTGCCTCTGCGCCAGCATTAAAATTGTTTATTAACTTTGTGACCTTAGTTTGCTGCCATCTTTCTCGGTGTACAGCCACTCCCCAAATTGGAGTCAGTTTTGAACACATTTCAAAATTCTTAAATACATTTTGGAGGATAGGGACGGCTGTAAGGGGTGAAAGGGAGGCCGTTTTTAACCTACGTCTATGAGACAGTAAAGGTTAAAAGTTGAATCATTTTCTTACAATTTCTCTTTCTCGGTGTACCGCCACTCCCCAAATTGGAGTCATTTTTTAACACATTTCAAAATTCTTAAATACATTTTGGAGGACAGGGACGGCTGTAAGGGGTGAAAGGGAGGCTGTTTTTAACCTACGTCTATGAGACAGTAAAGGTTAAAAGTTGAATAATTTTCTTACAATTTCTCATCCCTGACCTACAGAGAATCGAAAAAAGAATTTACGTAGCTATTTGCCGTAAGACATTCAGGATTAGACCATATACTATTGCCTCTGCTCCAGCATTAAAATTGTTTATTAACTTTGTGAACTTAGTTTGCTGCCATCTTTCTCGGTGTACGGCCACTCCCCAAATTGGAGTTAGTTATGAACACATTTCAAAATTCTTAAATACATTTTGGAGGACAGGGACGGCTGTAAGGGGTGAAAGGGAGGCTGTTTTTAACCTACGTCTATGAGACAGTAGAGGTTAAAAGTTGAATCATTTTCTTACAATTTCTCTTTCTCGGTGTACGGCCACTCCCCAAATTGGAGTCAGTTTTGAACACATTTCAAAATTCTTAAATACATTTTGGAGGACAGGGACGGCTGTAAGGGGTGAAAGGGAGGCCGTTTTTAACCAACGTCTATGAGACAGTAAAGGTTAAAAGTTGAATAATTTTCTTACAATTTCTCATCCCTGACCTACAGAGAATCGAAAAAAGAATTTACGTAGCTATTTGCCGTAAGACATTCAGGATTGGACCATATACTATTGTCTCTGCTCCAGCATTAAAATTGTCTATTAACTTTGTGAACTTAGTTTGCTGCCATCTTTCTCGGTGTACGGCCACTCCCCAAATTGGAGTCAGTTTTGAACACATTTCAAAATTCTTAAATACATTTTGAAGGACAGGGACGGCTGTAAGGGGTGAAAGGGAGGCCGTTTTTCACCTACGTCTATGAGACAGTAAAGGTTAAAAGTTGAATCATTTTCTTACAATTTATCTTTCTCGGTGTACGGCCACTCCCCAAATTGGAGTCCGTTTTGAACACATTTCAAAATTCTTAAATACATTTTGGAGGACAGGGACGGCTGTAAGGGGTGAAAGGGAGGCCGTTTTTAACCTACGTCTATGAGACAGTAACGGTTAAAAGTTGAATCATTTTCTTACAATTTCTCTTTCTCGGTGTACGGCCACTCCCCAAATTGGAGTCAGTTTTGAACACATTTCAAAATTCTTAAATACATTTTGGAGGACAGGGACGGCTGTAAGGGGTGAAAGGGAGGCCGTTTTTAACCTACGTCTATGAGACAGTAAAGGTTAAAAGTTGAATCATTTTCTTACAATTTCTCATCCCTGACCTACAGAGAATCGAAAAAAGAATTTACGTAGCTTTTTGCCGTAAGACATTCAGGATTGGACCATACACTATTGCCTCTGCTCCAGCATTAAAATTGTTTATTAACTTTGTGACCTTAGTTTGCTGCCATCTTTCTCGGTGTACGGCCACTCCCCAAATTGGAGTCAGTTTTGAACACATTTCAAAATTCTTAAATACATTTTGGAGGACAGGGACGGCTGTAAGGGGTGAAAGGGAGGCCATTTTTAACCTACGTCTATGAGACAGTAAAGGTTAAAAGTTGAATCATTTTCTTACAATTTCTCATCCCTCACCTACAAAGAATCGAAAAAAGAATTTACGTAGCTATTTGCCGTAAGACATTCAGGATTGGACCATACACTATTGCCTCTGCGCCAGCATTAAAATTGTTTATTAACTTTGTGACCTTAGTTTGCTGCCATCTTTCTCGGTGTACGGCCACTCCCCAAATTGGAGTCAGTTTTGAACACATTTCAAAATTCTTAAATACATTTTGGAGGATAGGGACGGCTGTAAGGGGTGAAAGGGAGGCCGTTTTTAACCTACGTCTATGAGACAGTAAAGGTTAGAAGTTGAATCATTTTCTTACAATTTCTCTTTCTCGGTGTACGGCCACTGCCCAAATTGGAGTCAGTTTTGAACACATTTCAAAATTCTTAAATACATTTTGGAGGACAGGGACGGCTGTAAGGGGTGAAAGGGAGGCCGTTTTTAACCAACGTCTATGAGACAGTAAAGGTTAAAAGTTGAATAATTTTCTTACAATTTCTCATCCCTGACCTACAGAGAATCGAAAAAAGAATTTACGTAGCTATTTGCCGTAAGACATTCAGGATTGGACCATATACTATTGTCTCTGCTCCAGCATTAAAATTGTCTATTAACTTTGTGAACTTAGTTTGCTGCCATCTTTCTCGGTGTACGGCCACTCCCCAAATTGGAGTCAGTTTTGAACACATTTCAAAATTCTTAAATACATTTTGAAGGACAGGGACGGCTGTAAGGGGTGAAAGGGAGGCCGTTTTTCACCTACGTCTATGAGACAGTAAAGGTTAAAAGTTGAATCATTTTCTTACAATTTATCTTTCTCGGTGTACGGCCACTCCCCAAATTGGAGTCCGTTTTGAACACATTTCAAAATTCTTAAATACATTTTGGAGGACAGGGACGGCTGTAAGGGGTGAAAGGGAGGCCGTTTTTAACCTACGTCTATGAGACAGTAACGGTTAAAAGTTGAATCATTTTCTTACAATTTCTCTTTCTCGGTGTACGGCCACTCCCCAAATTGGAGTCAGTTTTGAACACATTTCAAAATTCTTAAATACATTTTGGAGGACAGGGACGGCTGTAAGGGGTGAAAGGGAGGCCGTTTTTAACCTACGTCTATGAGACAGTAAAGGTTAAAAGTTGAATCATTTTCTTACAATTTCTCATCCCTGACCTACAGAGAATCGAAAAAAGAATTTACGTAGCTTTTTGCCGTAAGACATTCAGGATTGGACCATACACTATTGCCTCTGCTCCAGCATTAAAATTGTTTATTAACTTTGTGACCTTAGTTTGCTGCCATCTTTCTCGGTGTACGGCCACTCCCCAAATTGGAGTCAGTTTTGAACACATTTCAAAATTCTTAAATACATTTTGGAGGACAGGGACGGCTGTAAGGGGTGAAAGGGAGGCCATTTTTAACCTACGTCTATGAGACAGTAAAGGTTAAAAGTTGAATCATTTTCTTACAATTTCTCATCCCTCACCTACAAAGAATCGAAAAAAGAATTTACGTAGCTATTTGCCGTAAGACATTCAGGATTGGACCATACACTATTGCCTCTGCGCCAGCATTAAAATTGTTTATTAACTTTGTGACCTTAGTTTGCTGCCATCTTTCTCGGTGTACGGCCACTCCCCAAATTGGAGTCAGTTTTGAACACATTTCAAAATTCTTAAATACATTTTGGAGGATAGGGACGGCTGTAAGGGGTGAAAGGGAGGCCGTTTTTAACCTACGTCTATGAGACAGTAAAGGTTAGAAGTTGAATCATTTTCTTACAATTTCTCTTTCTCGGTGTACGGCCACTGCCCAAATTGGAGTCAGTTTTGAACACATTTCAAAATTCTTAAATACATTTTGGAGGACAGGGACGGCTGTAAGGGGTGAAAGGGAGGCCGTTTTTAACCAACGTCTATGAGACAGTAAAGGTTAAAAGTTGAATAATTTTCTTACAATTTCTCATCCCTGACCTACAGAGAATCGAAAAAAGAATTTACGTAGCTATTTGCCGTAAGACATTCAGGATTGGACCATATACTATTGTCTCTGCTCCAGCATTAAAATTGTCTATTAACTTTGTGAACTTAGTTTGCTGCCATCTTTCTCGGTGTACGGCCACTCCCCAAATTGGAGTCAGTTTTGAACACATTTCAAAATTCTTAAATACATTTTGAAGGACAGGGACGGCTGTAAGGGGTGAAAGGGAGGCCGTTTTTAACCTACGTCTATGAGACTGTAAAGGTTAAAAGTTGAATCATTTTCTTACAATTTCTCTTTCTCGGTGTACGGCCACTCCCCAAATTGGAGTCAGTTTTGAACACATTTCAAAATTCTTAAATAAATTTTGGAGGACAGGGACGGCTGTAAGGGGTGAAAGGGAGGCCGTTTTTAACCTACGTCTATGAGACAGTAAAGGTTAAAAGTTGAATCATTTTCTTACAATTTCTCATCCCTGACCTACAGAGAATCGAAAAAAGAATTTACGTAGCTATTTGCCGTAAGACATTCAGGATTGGACCATACACTATTGCCTCTGCTCCAGCATTAAAATTGTTTATTAACTTTGTGACCTTAGTTTGCTGCCATCTTTCTCGGTGTACGGCCACTCCCCAAATTGGAGTCAGTTTTGAACACATTTCAAAATTCTTAAATACATTTTGGAGGACAGGGACGGCTGTAAGGGGTGAAAGGGAAGCCGTTTTTAACCTACGTCTATGAGACAGTAAAGGTTAAAAGTTGAATCATTTTCTTACAATTTCTCATCCCTGACCTACAGAGAATCGAAAAAAGAATTTACGTAGCTATTTGCCGTAAGACATTCAGGATTGGACCATACACTATTGCCTCTGCGCCAGCATTAAAATTGTTTATTAACTTTGTGACCTTAGTTTGCTGCCATCTTTCTCGGTGTACAGCCACTCCCCAAATTGGAGTCAGTTTTGAACACATTTCAAAATTCTTAAATACATTTTGGAGGATAGGGACGGCTGTAAGGGGTGAAAGGGAGGCCGTTTTTAACCTACGTCTATGAGACAGTAAAGGTTAAAAGTTGAATCATTTTCGTACAATTTCTCTTTCTCGGTGTACGGCCACTCCCCAAATTGGAGTCATTTTTGAACACATTTCAAAATTCTTAAATACATTTTGGAGGACAGGGACGGCTGTAAGGGGTGAAAGGGAGGCTGTTTTTAACCTACGTCTATGAGACAGTAAAGGTTAAAAGTTGAATAATTTTCTTACAATTTCTCATCCCTGACCTACAGAGAATCGAAAAAAGAATTTACGTAGCTATTTGCCGTAAGACATTCAGGATTGGACCATATACTATTGCCTCTGCTCCAGCATTAAAATTGTTTATTAACTTTGTGAACTTAGTTTTCTGCCATCTTTCTCGGTGTACGGCCACTCCCCAAATTGGAGTTAGTTATGAACACATTTCAAAATTCTTAAATACATTTTGGAGGACAGGGACGGCTGTAAGGGGTGAAAGGGAGGCCGTTTTTAACCTACGTCTATGAGACAGTAAAGGTTAAAAGTTGAATCATTGTCTTACAATTTCTCTTTCTCGGTGTACGGCCACTCCCCAAATTGGAGTCAGTTTTGAACACATTTCAAAATTCTTAAATACATTTTGGAGGACAGGGACGGCTGTAAGGGGTGAAAGGGAGGCCGTTTTTAACCTACGTCTATGAGACAGTAAAGGTTAAAAGTTGAATCATTTTCTTACAATTTCTCATCCCTGACCTACAGAGAATCGAAAAAAGAATTTACGTAGCTATTTGCCGTAGGACATTCAGGATTGAACCATACACTATTGCCTCTGCTCCAGCATTAAAATTGTTTATTAACTTTGTGACCTTAGTTTGCTGCCATCTTTCTCGGTGTACGGCCACTCCCCAAATGGGAGTCAGTTTTGAACACATTTCAAAATTCTTAAATACATTTTGGAGGACAGGGACGGCTGTAAGGGGTGAAAGGGAGGCTGTTTTTAACCTACGTCTATGAGACAGTAAAGGTTAAAAGTTGAATCATTTTCTTACAATTTCTCATCCCTGACCTACAGAGAATCGAAAAAAGAATTTACGTAGCTATTTGCCGTAAGACATTCAGGATTGGACCATACACTATTGCCTCTGCGCCAGCATTAAAATTGTTTATTAACTTTGTGACCTTAGTTTGCTGCCATCTTTCTCAGTGTACGGCCACTCCCCAAATTGGAGTCAGTTTTGAACACATTTCAAAATTCTTAAATACATTTTGGAGGACAGGGACGGCTGTAAGGGGTGAAAGGGAGGCCGTTTTTAACCTACGTCTATGAGACAGTAAAGGTTAAAAGTTGAATAATTTTCTTACAATTTCTCATCCCTGACCTACAGAGAATCGAAAAAAGAATTTATGTAGCTATTTGCCGTAAGACATTCAGGATTGGACCATATACTATTGCCTCTGCTCCAGCATTAAAATTGTTTATTAACTTTGTGAACTTAGTTTGCTGCCATCTTTCTCGGTGTACGGCCACTCCCCAAATTGGAGTCAGTTGCGAACACATTTCAAAATTCTTAAATACATTTTGGAGGACAGGGACGGCTGTAAGGGGTGAAAGGGAGGCCGTTTTTAACCTACGTCTATGAGACAGTAAAGGTTAAAAGTTGAATCATTTTCTTACAATTTCTCTTTCTCGGTGTACGGCCACTCCCCAAATTGGAGTCAGTTTTGAACACATTTCAAAATTCTTAAATACATTTTGGAGGACAGGGACGGCTGTAAGGGGTGAAAGGGAGGCCGTTTTTAACCTACGTCTATGAGACAGTAAAGGTTAAAAGTTGAATCATTTTCTTACAATTTCTCATCCCTGACCTACAGAGAATCAAAAAAAGAATTTACGTAGCTATTTGCCATCAGACATTCAGGATTGGACCATACACTATTGCCTCTGCGCCAGCATTAAAATTGTTTATTAACTTTGTGACCTTAGTTTGCTGCCATCTTTCTCGGTGTACGGCCACTCCCCAAATTGGAGTCAGTTTTGAACACATTTCAAAATTCTTAAATACATTTTGGAGGATAGGGACGGCTGTAAGGGGTAAAAGGGAGGCCGTTTTTAACCTACGTCTATGAGACAGTAAAGGTTAAAAGTTGAATCATTTTCTTACAATTTCTCTTTCTCTGTGTACGGCCACTCCCCAAATTGGAGTCAGTTTTGAACACATTTCAAAATTCTTAAATAAATTTTGGAGGACAGGGACGGCTGTAAGGGGTGAAAGGGAGGCCGTTTTTAACCTACGTCTATGAGACAGTAAAGGTTAAAAGTTGAATCATTTTCTTACAATTTCTCATCCCTGACCTACAGAGAATCGAAAAAAGAATTTACGTAGCTATTTGCCGTAAGACATTCAGGATTGGACCATACACTATTGCCTCTGCTCCAGCATTAAAATTGTTTATTAACTTTGTGACCTTAGTTTGCTGCCATCTTTCTCGGTGTACGGCCACTCCCCAAATTGGAGTCAGTTTTGAACACATTTCAAAATTCTTAAATACATTTTGGAGGACAGGGACGGCTGTAAGGGGTGAAAGGGAAGCCGTTTTTAACCTACGTCTATGAGACAGTAAAGGTTAAAAGTTGAATCATTTTCTTACAATTTCTCATCCCTGACCTACAGAGAATCGAAAAAAGAATTTACGTAGCTATTTGCCGTAAGACATTCAGGATTGGACCATACACTATTGCCTCTGCGCCAGCATTAAAATTGTTTATTAACTTTGTGACCTTAGTTTGCTGCCATCTTTCTCGGTGTACAGCCACTCCCCAAATTGGAGTCAGTTTTGAACACATTTCAAAATTCTTAAATACATTTTGGAGGATAGGGACGGCTGTAAGGGGTGAAAGGGAGGCCGTTTTTAACCTACGTCTATGAGACAGTAAAGGTTAAAAGTTGAATCATTTTCGTACAATTTCTCTTTCTCGGTGTACGGCCACTCCCCAAATTGGAGTCATTTTTGAACACATTTCAAAATTCTTAAATACATTTTGGAGGACAGGGACGGCTGTAAGGGGTGAAAGGGAGGCTGTTTTTAACCTACGTCTATGAGACAGTAAAGGTTAAAAGTTGAATAATTTTCTTACAATTTCTCATCCCTGACCTACAGAGAATCGAAAAAAGAATTTACGTAGCTATTTGCCGTAAGACATTCAGGATTGGACCATATACTATTGCCTCTGCTCCAGCATTAAAATTGTTTATTAACTTTGTGAACTTAGTTTGCTGCCATCTTTCTCGGTGTACGGCCACTCCCCAAATTGGAGTTAGTTATGAACACATTTCAAAATTCTTAAATACATTTTGGAGGACAGGGACGGCTGTAAGGGGTGAAAGGGAGGCCGTTTTTAACCTACGTCTATGAGACAGTAAAGGTTAAAAGTTGAATCATTGTCTTACAATTTCTCTTTCTCGGTGTACGGCCACTCCCCAAATTGGAGTCAGTTTTGAACACATTTCAAAATTCTTAAATACATTTTGGAGGACAGGGACGGCTGTAAGGGGTGAAAGGGAGGCCGTTTTTAACCTACGTCTATGAGACAGTAAAGGTTAAAAGTTGAATCATTTTCTTACAATTTCTCATCCCTGACCTACAGAGAATCGAAAAAAGAATTTACGTAGCTATTTGCCGTAGGACATTCAGGATTGAACCATACACTATTGCCTCTGCTCCAGCATTAAAATTGTTTATTAACTTTGTGACCTTAGTTTGCTGCCATCTTTCTCGGTGTACGGCCACTTCCCAAATGGGAGTCAGTTTTGAACACATTTCAAAATTCTTAAATACATTTTGGAGGACAGGGACGGCTGTAAGGGGTGAAAGGGAGGCTGTTTTTAACCTACGTCTATGAGACAGTAAAGGTTAAAAGTTGAATCATTTTCTTACAATTTCTCATCCCTGACCTACAGAGAATCGAAAAAAGAATTTACGTAGCTATTTGCCGTAAGACATTCAGGATTGGACCATACACTATTGCCTCTGCGCCAGCATTAAAATTGTTTATTAACTTTGTGACCTTAGTTTGCTGCCATCTTTCTCAGTGTACGGCCACTCCCCAAATTGGAGTCAGTTTTGAACACATTTCAAAATTCTTAAATACATTTTGGAGGACAGGGACGGCTGTAAGGGGTGAAAGGGAGGCCGTTTTTAACCTACGTCTATGAGACAGTAAAGGTTAAAAGTTGAATCATTTTCTTACAATTTCTCTTTCTCGGTGTACGGCCACTCCCCAAATTGGAGTCAGTTTTGAACACATTTCAAAATTCTTAAATACATTTTGGAGGACAGGGACGGCTGTAAGGGGTGAAAGGGAGGCCGTTTTTAACCTACGTCTATGAGACAGTAAAGGTTAAAAGTTGAATCATTTTCTTACAATTTCTCATCCCTGACCTACAGAGAATCAAAAAAAGAATTTACGTAGCTATTTGCCATCAGACATTCAGGATTGGACCATACACTATTGCCTCTGCGCCAGCATTAAAATTGTTTATTAACTTTGTGACCTTAGTTTGCTGCCATCTTTCTCGGTGTACGGCCACTCCCCAAATTGGAGTCAGTTTTGAACACATTTCAAAATTCTTAAATACATTTTGGAGGATAGGGACGGCTGTAAGGGGTGAAAGGGAGGCCGTTTTTAACCTACGTCTATGAGACAGTAAAGGTTAAAAGTTGAATCATTTTCTTACAATTTCTCTTTCTCTGTGTACGACCACTCCCCAAATTGGAGTCAGTTTCGAACACATTTCAAAATTCTTAAATACATTTTGGAGGACAGGGACGGCTGTAAGGGGTGAAAGGGAGGCTGTTTTTAACCTACATCTATGAGACAGTAAAGGTTAAAAGTTGAATAATTTTCTTACAATTTCTCATCCCTGACCTACAGAGAATCGAAAAAAGAATTTACGTAGCTATTTGCCGTTAGACATTCAGGATTGGACCATATACTATTGCCTCTGCTCCAGCATTAAAATAGTTTATTAACTTTGTGAACTTAGTTTGCTGCCATCTTTCTCGGTGTACGGCCACTCCCCAAATTGGAGTTAGTTTTGAACACATTTCAAAATTCTTAAATACATTTTGGAGGACAGGGGCGGCTGTAAGGGGTGAAAGGGAGGCCGTTTTTAACCTACGTCTATGAGACAGTAAAGGTTAAAAGTTGAATCATTTTCTTACAATTTCTCTTTCTCGGTGTATGGCCACTCCCCAAATTGGAGTCAGTTTTGAACACATTTCAAAATTCTTAAATACATTTTGGAGGACAGGGACGGCTGTAAGGGGTGAAAGGGAGGCCGTTTTTAACCTACGTCTATGAGACAGTAAAGGTTAAAAGTTGAATCATTTTCTTACAATTTCTCATCCCTGACCTACAGAGAATCGAAAAAAGAATTTACGTAGCTATTTGCCGTTAGACATTCAGGATTGGACCATATACTATTGCCTCTGCTCCAGCATTAAAATAGTTTATTAACTTTGTGAACTTAGTTTGCTGCCATCTTTCTCGGTGTACGGCCACTCCCCAAATTGGAGTTAGTTTTGAACACATTTCAAAATTCTTAAATACATTTTGGAGGACAGGGGCGGCTGTAAGGGGTGAAAGGGAGGCCGTTTTTAACCTACGTCTATGAGACAGTAAAGGTTAAAAGTTGAATCATTTTCTTACAATTTCTCTTTCTCGGTGTATGGCCACTCCCCAAATTGGAGTCAGTTTTGAACACATTTCAAAATTCTTAAATACATTTTGGAGGACAGGGACGGCTGTAAGGGGTGAAAGGGAGGCCGTTTTTAACCTACGTCTATGAGACAGTAAAGGTTAAAAGTTGAATCATTTTCTTACAATTTCTCATCCCTGACCTACAGAGAATCGAAAAAAGAATTTACGTAGCTATTTGCCGTAAGACATTCAGGATTGAACCATACACTATTGACTCTGCTCCAGCATTAAAATTGTTTATTAACTTTGTGACCTTAGTTTGCTGCCATCTTTCTTGGTATACGGCCACTCCCCAAATTGGAGTCAGTTTTGAACACATTTCAAAATTCTTAAATACATTTTGGAGGACAGGGACGGCTGTAAGGGGTGAAAGGGAGGCCGTTTTTTACCTACGTCTATGAGATAGTAAAGGTTAAAAGTTGAATCATTTTCTTACAATTTCTCATCCCTGACCTACAGAGAATCGAAAAAAGAATTTACGTAGCTATTTGCCGTAAGACATTCAGGATTGGACCATACACTATTGCCTCTGCGCCAGCATTAAAATTGTTTATTAACTGTGTGACCTTAGTTTGCTGCCATCTTTCTCAGTGTACGGCCACTCCCCAAATTGGAGTCAGTTTTGAACACATTTCAAAATTCTTAAATACATTTTGGAGGACAGGGACGGCTGTAAGGGGTGAAAGGGAGGCCGTTTTTAACCTATGTCTATGAGACAGTAAAGGTTAAAAGTTGAATAATTTTCTTACAATTTCTCATCCCTGACCTACAGAGAATCGAAAAAAGAATTTACGTAGCTATTTGCCGTAAGACATTCAAGATTGGACCATATACTATTGCCTCTGCTCCAGCATTAAAATTGTTTATTAACTTTGTGAACTTAGTTTGCTGCCATCTTTCTCGGTGTACGGCCACTCCCCAAATTGGAGTCAGTTTTGAACACATTTCAAAATTCTTAAATACATTTTGGAGGACAGGGACGGCTGTAAGGGGTGAAAGGGAGGCCGTTTTTAACCTATGTCTATGAGACAGTAAAGGTTAAAAGTTGAATCATTTTCTTACAATTTCTCTTTCTCGGTGTACGGCCACTCCCCAAATTGGAGTCAGTTTTGAACACATTTCAAAATTCTTAAATACATTTTGGAGGATAGGGACGGCTGTAAGGGGTGAAAGGGAGGCCGTTTTTAACCTACGTCTATGAGACAGTAAAGGTTAAAAGTTGAATCATTTTCTTACAATTTCTCTTTCTCGGTGTACGGCCACTCCCCAAATTGGAGTCAGTTTTGAACACATTTCAAAATTCTTAAATACATTTTGGAGGACAGGGACGGCTGTAAGGGGTGAAAGGGAGGCCGTTTTTAACCTACGTCTATGAGACAGTAAAGGTTAAAAGTTGAATAATTTTCTTACAATTTCTCATCCCTGACCTACAGAGAATCAAAAAAAGAATTTACGTAGCTATTTGCCGTAAGACATTCAGGATTGGACCATACACTATTGCCTCTGCGCCAGCATTAAAATTGTTTATTAACTTTGTGACCTTAGTTTGCTGCCATCTTTCTCGGTGTACAGCCACTCCCCAAATTGGAGTCAGTTTTGAACACATTTCAAAATTCTTAAATACATTTTGGAGGACAGGGACGGCTGTAAGGGGTGAAAGGGAGGCCGTTTTTAACCTACGTCTATGAGACAGTAAAGGTTAAAAGTTGAATAATTTACTTACAATTTCTCATCCCTGACCTACAGAGAATCAAAAAAAAAATGTACGTAGCTATTTGCCGTCAGACATTCAGGATTGGACCATACACTATTGCCTCTGCGCCAGCATTAAAATTGTTTATTAACTTTGTGACCTTAGTTTGCTGCCATCTTTCTCGGTGTACGGCCACTCCCCAAATTGGAGTCAGTTTTGAACACATTTCAAAATTCTTAAATACATTTTGGAGGATAGGGACGGCTGTAAGGGGTGAAAGGGAGGCCATTTTTAACCTATGTCTATGAGACAGTAAAGGTTAAAAGTTGAATCATTTTCTTACAATTTCTCTTTCTCGGTGTACGGCCACTCCCCAAATTGGAGTCAGTTTTGAACACATTTCAAAATTCTTAAATACATTTTGGAGGATAGGGACGGCTGTAAGGGGTGAAAGGGAGGCCGTTTTTAACCTACGTCTATGAGACAGTAAAGGTTAAAAGTTGAATAATTTTCTTACAATTTCTCTTTCTCGGTGTACGGCCACTCCCCAAATTGGAGTCAGTTTTGAACACATTTCAAAATTCTTAAATATATTTTGGAGGACAGGGACGGCTGTAAGGGGTGAAAGGGAGGCCATTTTTAACCTACGTCTATGAGACAGTAAAGGTTAAAAGTTGAATCATTTTCTTACAATTTCTCATCCCTCACCTACAAAGAATCGAAAAAAGAATTTACGTAGCTATTTGCCGTAAGACATTCAGGATTGGACCATACACTATTGCCTCTGCGCCAGCATTAAAATTGTTTATTAACTTTGTGACCTTAGTTTGCTGCCATCTTTCTCGGTGTACGGCCACTCCCCAAATTGGAGTCAGTTTTGAACACATTTCAAAATTCTTAAATACATTTTGGAGGATAGGGACGGCTGTAAGGGGTGAAAGGGAGGCCGTTTTTAACCTACGTCTATGAGACAGTAAAGGTTAGAAGTTGAATCATTTTCTTACAATTTCTCTTTCTCGGTGTACGGCCACTCCCCAAATTGGAGTCAGTTTTGAACACATTTCAAAATTCTTAAATACATTTTGGAGGACAGGGACGGCTGTAAGGGGTGAAAGGGAGGCCGTTTTTAACCAACGTCTATGAGACAGTAAAGGTTAAAAGTTGAATAATTTTCTTACAATTTCTCATCCCTGACCTACAGAGAATCGAAAAAAGAATTTACGTAGCTATTTGCCGTAAGACATTCATGATTGGACCATATACTATTGCCTCTGCTCCAGCATTAAAATTGTTTATTAACTTTGTGAACTTAGTTTGCTGCCATCTTTCTCGGTGTACAGCCACTCCCCAAATTGGAGTTAGTTATGAACACATTTCAAAATTCTTAAATACATTTTGGAGGACAGGGACGGCTGTAAGGGGTGAAAGGGAGGCCGTTTTTAACCTACGTCTATGAGACAGTAAAGGTTAAAAGTTGAATCATTTTCTTACAATTTCTCATCCCTGACCTACAGAGAATCGAAAAAAGAATTTACGTAGCTATTTGCCGTAGGACATTCAGGATTGAACCATACACTATTGCCTCTGCTCCAGCATTAAAATTGTTTATTAACTTTGTGACCTTAGTTTGCTGCCATCTTTCTCGGTGTACGGCCACTCCCCAAATTGGAGTCAGTTTTGAACACATTTCAAAATTCTTAAATACATTTTGGAGGACAGGGACGGCTGTAAGGGGTGAAAGGGAGGCTGTTTTTAACCTACGTCTATGAGACAGTAAAGGTTAAAAGTTGAATCATTTTCTTACAATTTCTCATCCCTGACCTACAGAGAATCGAAAAAAGAATTTATGTAGCTATTTGCCGTAAGACATTCAGGATTGGACCATATACTATTGCCTCTGCTCCAGCATTAAAATTGTTTATTAACTTTGTGAACTTAGTTTGCTGCCATCTTTCTCGGTGTACGGCCACTCCCCAAATTGGAGTCAGTTGCGAACACATTTCAAAATTCTTAAATACATTTTGGAGGACAGGGACGGCTGTAAGGGGTGAAAGGGAGGCCGTTTTTAACCTACGTCTATGAGACAGTAAAGGTTAAAAGTTGAATCATTTTCTTACAATTTCTCTTTCTCGGTGTACGGCCACTCCCCAAATTGGAGTCAGTTTTGAACACATTTCAAAATTCTTAAATACATTTTGGAGGACAGGGACGGCTGTAAGGGGTGAAAGGGAGGCCGTTTTTAACCTACATCTATGAGACAGTAAAGGTTAAAAGTTGAATCATTTTCTTACAATTTCTCATCCCTGACCTACAGACAATCAAAAAAAGAATATACGTAGCTATTTGCCATCAGACATTCAGGATTGGACCATACACTATTGCCTCTGCGCCAGCATTAAAATTGTTTATTAACTTTGTGACCAAAGTTTGCTGCCATCTTTCTCGGTGTACGGCCACTCCCCAAATTGGAGTCAGTTTTGAACACATTTCAAAATTCTTAAATACATTTTGGAGGATAGGGACGGCTGTAAGGGGTGAAAGGGAGGCCGTTTTTAACCTACGTCTATGAGACAGTAAAGGTTAAAAGTTGAATCATTTTCTTACAATTTCTCTTTCTCTGTGTACGGCCACTCCCCAAATTGGAGTCAGTTTCGAACACATTTCAAAATTCTTAAATACATTTTGGAGGACAGGGACGGCTGTAAGGGGTGAAAGGGAGGCTGTTTTTAACCTACATCTATGAGACAGTAAAGGTTAAAAGTTGAATAATTTTCTTACAATTTCTCATCCCTGACCTACAGAGAATCGAAAAAAGAATTTACGTAGCTATTTGCCGTTAGACATTCAGGATTGGACCATATACTATTGCCTCTGCTCCAGCATTAAAATAGTTTATTAACTTTGTGAACTTAGTTTGCTGCCATCTTTCTCGGTGTACGGCCACTCCCCAAATTGGAGTTAGTTTTGAACACATTTCAAAATTCTTAAATACATTTTGGAGGACAGGGGCGGCTGTAAGGGGTGAAAAGGAGGCCGTTTTTAACCTACGTCTATGAGACAGTAAAGGTTAAAAGTTGAATCATTTTCTTACAATTTCTCTTTCTCGGTGTATGGCCACTCCCCAAATTGGAGTCAGTTTTGAACACATTTCAAAATTCTTAAATACATTTTGGAGGACAGGGACGGCTGTAAGGGGTGAAAGGGAGGCCGTTTTTAACCTACGTCTATGAGACAGTAAAGGTTAAAAGTTGAATCATTTTCTTACAATTTCTCATCCCTGACCTACAGAGAATCGAAAAAAGAATTTACGTAGCTATTTGCCGTTAGACATTCAGGATTGGACCATATACTATTGCCTCTGCTCCAGCATTAAAATAGTTTATTAACTTTGTGAACTTAGTTTGCTGCCATCTTTCTCGGTGTACGGCCACTCCCCAAATTGGAGTTAGTTTTGAACACATTTCAAAATTCTTAAATACATTTTGGAGGACAGGGGTGGCTGTAAGGGGTGAAAGGGAGGCCGTTTTTAACCTACGTCTATGAGACAGTAAAGGTGAAAAGTTGAATCATTTTCTTACAATTTCTCTTTCTCGGTGTATGGCCACTCCCCAAATTGGAGTCAGTTTTGAACACATTTCAAAATTCTTAAATACATTTTGGAGGACAGGGACGGCTGTGAGGGGTGAAAGGGAGGCCGTTTTTAACCTACGTCTATGAGACAGTAAAGGTTAAAAGTTGAATCATTTTCTTACAATTTCTCATCCCTGACCTACAGAGAATCGAAAAAAGAATGTACGTAGCTATTTGCCGTAAGACATTCAGGATTGAACCATACACTATTGACTCTGCTCCAGCATTAAAATTGTTTATTAACTTTGTGACCTTAGTTTGCTGCCATCTTTCTCGGTATACGGCCACTCACCAAATTGGAGTCAGTTTTGAACACATTTCAAAATTCTTAAATACATTTTGGAGGACAGGGACGGCTGTAAGGGGTGAAAGGGAGGCCGTTTTTAACCTACGTCTATGAGACAGTAAAGGTTAAAAGTTGAATCATTTTCTTACAATTTCTCATCCCTGACCTACAGAGAATCGAAAAAAGAATTTACGTAGCTATTTGCCGTAAGACATTCAGGATTGGACCATACACTATTGCCTCTGCGCCAGCATTAAAATTGTTTATTAACTGTGTGACCTTAGTTTGCTGCCATCTTTCTCAGTGTACGGCCACTCCCCAAATTGGAGTCAGTTTTGAACACATTTCAAAATTCTTAAATACATTTTGGAGGACAGGGACGCCTGTAAGGGGTGAAAGGGAGGCCGTTTTTAACCTATGTCTATGAGACAGTAAAGGTTAAAAGTTGAATAATTTTCTTACAATTTCTCATCCCTGACCTACAGAGAATCAAAAAAAAAATGTACGTAGCTATTTGCCGTCAGACATTCAGGATTGGACCATACACTATTGCCTCTGCGCCAGCATTAAAATTGTTTATTAACTTTGTGACCTTAGTTTGCTGCCATCTTTCTCGGTGTACGGCCACTCCCCAAATTGGAGTCAGTTTTGAACACATTTCAAAATTCTTAAATACATTTTGGAGGATAGGGACGGCTGTAAGGGGTGAAAGGGAGGCCGTTTTTAACCTACGTCTATGAGACAGTAAAGGTTAAAAGTTGAATCATTTTCTTACAATTTCTCTTTCTCGGTGTGCGGCCACTCCCCAAATTGGAGTCAGTTTTGAACACATTTCAAAATTCTTAAATACATTTTGGAGGACAGGGACGGCTGTAAGGGGTGAAAGGGAGGCCGTTTTTAACCTACGTCTATGAGACAGTAAAGGTTAAAAGTTGAATAATTTTCTTACAATTTCTCATCCCTGACCTACAGAGAATCGAAAAAAGAATTTACGTAGCTATTTGCCGTAAGACATTCAGGATTGGACCATATACTATTGTCTCTGCTCCAGCATTAAAATTGTTTATTAACTTTGTGAACTTAGTTTGCTGCCATCTTTCTCGGTTTACGGCCACTCCCCAAATTGGAGTCAGTTTTGAACACATTTCAAAATTCTTAAATACATTTTGGAGGACAGGGACGGCTGTAAGGGGTGAAAGGGAGGCCATTTTTAACCTATGTCTATGAGACAGTAAAGGTTAAAAGTTGAATCATTTTCTTACAATTTCTCTTTCTCGGTGTACGGCCACTCCCCAAATTGGAGTCAGTTTTGAACACATTTCAAAATTCTTAAATACATTTTGGAGGATAGGGACGGCTGTAAGGGGTGAAAGGGAGGCCGTTTTTAACCTACGTCTATGAGACAGTAAAGGTTAAAAGTTGAATAATTTTCTTACAATTTCTCTTTCTCGGTGTACGGCCACTCCCCAAATTGGAGTCAGTTTTGAACACATTTCAAAATTCTTAAATACATTTTGGAGGACAGGGACGGCTGTAAGGGGTGAAAGGGAGGCCGTTTTTAACCTGCGTCTATGAGACAGTAAAGGTTAAAAGTTGAATAATTTTCTTACAATTTCTCATCCCTGACCTACAGAGAATCGAAAAAAGAATTTACGTAGCTATTTGCCATAAGACATTCAGGATTGGACCATACACTATTGCCTCTGCGCCAGCATTAAAATTGTTTATTAACTTTGTGACCTTAGTTTGCTGCCATCTTTCTCGGTGTACAGCCACTCCCCAAATTGGAGTCAGTTTTGAACACATTTCAAAATTCTTAAATACATTTTGGAGGACAGGGACGGCTGTAAGGGGTGAAAGGGAGGCCGTTTTTAACCTACGTCTATGAGACAGTAAAGGTTAAAAGTTGAATAATTTTCTTACAATTTCTCATCCCTGACCTACAGAGAATCAAAAAAAAAATTACGTAGCTATTTGCCGTCAGACATTCAGGATTGGACCATACACTATTGCCTCTGCGCCAGCATTAAAATTGTTTATTAACTTTGTGACCTTAGTTTGCTGCCATCTTTCTCGGTGTACGGCCACTCCCCAAATTGGAGTCAGTTTTGAACACATTTCAAAATTCTTAAATACATTTTGGAGGAGAGGGACGGCTGTAAGGGGTGAAAGCGAGGCCGTTTTTAACCTACGTCTATGAGACAGTAAAGGTTAAAAGTTGAATCATTTTCTTACAATTTCTCATCCCTGACCTACAGAGAATCGAAAAAAGAATTTACGTAGCTATTTGCCGTAAGATATTCAGGATTGGACCATACACTATTGCCTCTGCGACAGCATTAAAATTGTTTATTAACTTTGTGACCTTAGTTTGCTGCCATCTTTCTCAGTGTACGGCCACTCCCCAAATTGGAGTCAGTTTTGAACACATTTCAAAATTCTTAAATACATTTTGGAGGACAGGGACGGCTGTAAGGGGTGAAAGGGAGGCCGTTTTTAACCTACGTCTATGACACAGTAAAGGTTAAAAGTTAAATCATTTTCTTACAATTTCTCTTTCTCGGTGTACGGCCACTCCCCAAATTGGAGTCAGTTTTGAACACATTTCAAAATTCTTAAATACATTTTGGAGGACAGGTACGGCTGTAAGGGGTGAAAGGGAGGCCGTAATTAACCTACGTCTATGAGACAGTAAAGGTTAAAAGTTGAATCATTTTCTTACAATTTCTCTTTCTCGGTGTACGGCCACTCCCCAAATTGGAGTCAGTTTTGAAGACATTTCAAAATTCTTAAATACATTTTGGAGGACAGGGACGGCTGTAAGGGGTGAAAGGGAGGCCGTTTTTAACCTACGTCTATGAGACAGTAAAGGTTAAAAGTTGAATAATTTTCTTACAATTTCTCATCCCTGACCTACAGAGAATCAAAAAAGAATTTACGTAGCTATCTGCCGTAAGACATTCAGGATTGGACCATACACTATTGCCTCTGCGCCAGCATTAAAATTGTTTATTAACTTTGTGACCTTAGTTTGCTGCCATCTTTCTCGGTGTACGGCCACTCCCCAAATTGGAGTCAGTTTTGAAGACATTTCAAAATTCTTAAATACATTTTGGAGGACAGGGACGGCTGTTAGGGGTGAAAGGGAGGCTGTTTTTAACCTACGTCAATGAGACAGTAAAGGTTAAAAGTTGAATCATTTTCTTACAATTTCTCATCCCTGACCTACAGAGAATCGAAAAAAGAATTTACGTAGCTATTTGCCGTAAGACATTCAGGATTGGACCATACACTATTGCCTCTGCTCCAGCATTAAAATTGATTATTAACTTTGTGACCTTAGTTTGCTGCCATCTTTCTTGGTGTACGGCCACTCCCCAAATTGGAGTCAGTTTTGAACACATTTCAAAATTCTTAAATACATTTTGGAGGATAGGGATGGCTGTAAGGGGTGAAAGGGAGGCCGTTTTTAACCTACGTCTATGAGACAGTAAAGGTTAAAAGTTGAATCATTTTCTTACAATTTCTCTTTCTCGGTGTATGGCCACTCCCCAAATTGGAGTCAGTTTTGAACACATTTCAAAATTCTTAAATACATTTTGGAGGACAGGGACGGCTGTAAGGGGAGAAAGGGAGGCCGTTTTTAACCTACGTCTATAAGACAGTAAAGGTTAAAAGTTTCATCATTTTCTTACAATTTCTCATCCCTGACCTACAGAGAATCGAAAAAAGAATTTACGTAGCTATTTGCCGTAAGACATTCAGGATTGGACCATACACTATTGCCTCTGCTCCAGCATTAAAATTGTTTATTAACTTTGTGACCTTAGTTTGCTGCCATCTTTCTCGGTGTACGGCCACTCCCCAAATTGGAGTCAGTTTTGAACACATTTCAAAATTCTTAAATACATTTTGGAGGACAGGGACGGCTGTAAGGGGTCAAAGGGAGGCCGTTTTTAACCTACGTCTGTGAGACAGTAAAGGTTAAAAGTTGAATCATTTTCTTACAATTTTTCATCCCTGACCTACAGAGAATCGAAAAAAGAATTTACGTAGCTATTTGCCGTAAGACATTCAGGATTGGACCATACACTATTGCCTCTGCGCCAGCATTAAAATTGTTTATTAACTTTGTGAACTTAGTTTGCTGCCATCTTTCTCGGTGTACGGCCACTCCCCAAATTGGAGTTAGTTTTGAACACATTTCAAAATTCTTAAATACATTTTGGAGGACAGGGACGGCTGTAAGGGGTGAAAGGGAGGTCGTTTTTAACCTACGTCTATGAGACAGTAAAGGTTAAAAGTTGAATCATTTTCTTACAATTTCTCTTTCTCGGTGTAAGGCCACTCCCCGAATTGGAGTCAGTTTTGAACACATTTCAAAATTCTTAAATACATTTTGGAGGACAGGGACGGCTGTAAGGGGTGAAAGGGAGGCCGTTTTTAACCTACGTCTATGAGACAGTATAGGTTAAAAGTTGAATCATTTTCTTACAATTTCTCATCCCTGACCTACAGAGAATCGAAAAAAGAATTTACGTAGCTATTTGCCGTAAGACATTCAGGATTGAACCATACACTATTGCCTCTGCTCCAGCATTAAAATTGTTTATTAACTTTGTGACCTTAGTTTGCTGCCATCTTTCTCGGTGTACGGCCACTCCCCAAATTGGAGTCAGTTTTGAACACATTTCAAAATTCTTAAATACATTTTGGAGGACAGGGACGGCTGTAAGGGGTGAAAGCGAGGCCGTTTTTAACCTACGTCTATGAGACAGTAAAGGTTAAAAGTTGAATCATTTTCTTACAATTTCTCATCCCTGACCTACAGAGAATCGAAAAAAGAATTTACGTAGCTATTTGCCGTAAGACATTCAGGATTGGACCATACACTATTGCCTCTGCGCCAGCATTAAAATTGTTTATTAACTTTGTGACCTTAGTTTGCTGCCATCTTTCTCAGTGTACGGCCACTCCCCAAATTGGAGTCAGTTTTGAACACATTTCAAAATTCTTAAATACATTTTGGAGGACAGGGACGGCTGTAAGGGGTGAAAGGGAGGCCGTTTTTAACCTACGTCTATGAGACAGTAAAGGTTAAAGTTGAATAATTTTCTTACAATTTCTTTTTCTCGGTGTACTGCCACTCCCCAAATTGGAGTCAGTTTTGAACACATTTCAAAATTCTTAAATACATTTTGGAGGACAGGGACGGCTGTAAGGGGTGAAAGGGAGGCCGTTTTTAACCTACGTCTATGAGACAGTAAAGGTTAAAAGTTGAATCATTTTCTTACAATTTCTTTTTCTCGGTGTACTGCCACTCCCCAAATTGGAGTCAGTTTTGAACACATTTCAAAATTCTTAAATACATTTTGGAGGACAGGGACGGCTGTAAGGGGTGAAAGGGAGGCCGTTTTTAACCTACGTCTATGAGACAGTAAAGGTTAAAAGTTGAATAATTTTCTTACAATTTCTCATCCCTGACCTACAGAGAATCGAAAAAAGAATTTACGTAGCTATTTGCCGTAAGACATTCAGGATTGGACCATACACTGTTGCCTCTGCGCCAGCATTAAAATTGTTTATTAACTTTGTGACCTTAGTTTGCTGCCATCTTTCTCGGTGTACGGCCACTCCCCAAATTGGAGTCAGTTTTGAACACATTTCAAAATTCTTAAATACATTTTGGAGGACAGGGACGGCTGTTAGGGGTGAAAGGGAGGCTGTTTTTAACCTACGTCTATGAGACAGTAAAGGTTAAAAGTTTAATCATTTTCTTTCAATTTCTCATCCCTGACCTGCAGAGAATCGAAAAAAGAATTTACGTAGCTATTTGCCGTAAGACATTCAGGATTGGACCATACACTATTGCCTCTGCTCCAGCAATAAAATTGTTTATTAACTTTGTGACCTTAGTTTGCTGCCATCTTTCTCGGTGTACGGCCACTCCCCAAATTGGAGTCAGTTTTGAACACATTTCAAAATTCTTAAATACATTTTGGAGGACAGGGACGGCTGTAAGGGGTGAAAGGGAGGCCGTTTTTAACCTACGTCTATGAGACAGTAAAGGTTAAAAGTTGAATCATTTTCTTACAATTTCTCATCCCTGACCTACAGAGAATCGAAAAAAGAATTTACGTAGCTATTTGCCGTAAGACATTCAGGATTGGACCATACACTATTGCCTCTGCGCCAGCATTAAAATTGTTTATTAACTTTGTGACCTTAGTTTGCTGCCATCTTTCTCGGTGTACGGCCACTCCCCAAATTGGAGTCAGTTTTGAACACATTTCAAAATTCTTAAATACATTTTGGAGGACAGGGACGGCTGTAAGGGGTGAAAGAGAGGCCGTTTTTAACCTACGTCTATGAGACAGTAAAGGTTAAAAGTTGAATCATTTTCTTACAATTTCTCATCCCTGACCTACAGAGAATCGAAAAAAGAATTTACGTAGCTATTTGCCGTAAGACATTCAGGATTGGACCATACACTATTGCCTCTGCGCCAGCATTAAAATTGTTTATTAACTTTGTGACCTTAGTTTGCTGCCATCTTTCTCGGTGTACGGCCACTCCCCAAATTGGAGTCAGTTTTGAACACATTTCAAAATTCTTAAATACATTTTGGAGGACAGGGACGGCTGTAAGGGGTGAAAGAGAGGCCGTTTTTAACCTACGTCTATGAGACAGTAAAGGTTCAAAGTTGAATCATTTTCTTACAATTTCTCATCCCTGACCTACAGAGAATCAAAAAAAGAATTTACGTAGCTATTTGCCGTAAGACATTCAGGATTGGACCATACACTATTGCCTCTGCGCCAGCATTAAAATTGTTTATTAACTTTGTGACCTTAGTTTGCTGCCATCTTTCTCAGTGTACGGCCACTCCCCAAATTGGAGTCAGTTTTGAACACATTTCAAAATTCTTAAATACATTTTGGAGGACAGGGACGGCTGTAAGGGGTGAAAGGGAGGCCGTTTTTAACCTACGTCTATGAGACAGTAAAGGTTAAAGTTGAATAATTTTCTTACAATTTCTTTTTCTCGGTGTACTGCCACTCCCCAAATTGGAGTCAGTTTTGAACACATTTCAAAATTCTTAAATACATTTTGGAGGACAGGGACGGCTGTAAGGGGTGAAAGGGAGGCCGTTTTTAACCTACGTCTATGAGACAGTAAAGGTTAAAAGTTGAATCATTTTCTTACAATTTCTTTTTCTCGGTGTACTGCCACTCCCCAAATTGGAGTCAGTTTTGAACACATTTCAAAATTCTTAAATACATTTTGGAGGACAGGGACGGCTGTAAGGGGTGAAAGGGAGGCCGTTTTTAACCTACGTCTATGAGACAGTAAAGGTTAAAAGTTGAATAATTTTCTTACAATTTCTCATCCCTGACCTACAGAGAATCGAAAAAAGAATTTACGTAGCTATTTGCCGTAAGACATTCAGGATTGGACCATACACTGTTGCCTCTGCGCCAGCATTAAAATTGTTTATTAACTTTGTGACCTTAGTTTGCTGCCATCTTTCTCGGTGTACGGCCACTCCCCAAATTGGAGTCAGTTTTGAACACATTTCAAAATTCTTAAATACATTTTGGAGGACAGGGACGGCTGTTAGGGGTGAAAGGGAGGCTGTTTTTAACCTACGTCTATGAGACAGTAAAGGTTAAAAGTTTAATCATTTTCTTTCAATTTCTCATCCCTGACCTGCAGAGAATCGAAAAAAGAATTTACGTAGCTATTTGCCGTAAGACATTCAGGATTGGACCATACACTATTGCCTCTGCTCCAGCAATAAAATTGTTTATTAACTTTGTGACCTTAGTTTGCTGCCATCTTTCTCGGTGTACGGCCACTCCCCAAATTGGAGTCAGTTTTGAACACATTTCAAAATTCTTAAATACATTTTGGAGGACAGGGACGGCTGTAAGGGGTGAAAGGGAGGCCGTTTTTAACCTACGTCTATGAGACAGTAAAGGTTAAAAGTTGAATCATTTTCTTACAATTTCTCATCCCTGACCTACAGAGAATCGAAAAAAGAATTTACGTAGCTATTTGCCGTAAGACATTCAGGATTGGACCATACACTATTGCCTCTGCGCCAGCATTAAAATTGTTTATTAACTTTGTGACCTTAGTTTGCTGCCATCTTTCTCGGTGTACGGCCACTCCCCAAATTGGAGTCAGTTTTGAACACATTTCAAAATTCTTAAATACATTTTGGAGGACAGGGACGGCTGTAAGGGGTGAAAGAGAGGCCGTTTTTAACCTACGTCTATGAGACAGTAAAGGTTCAAAGTTGAATCATTTTCTTACAATTTCTCATCCCTGACCTACAGAGAATCAAAAAAAGAATTTACGTAGCTATTTGCCGTCAGACATTCAGGATTGGACCATACACTATTGCCTCTGCGCCAGCATTAAAATTGTTTATTAACTTTGTGACCTTAGTTTGCTGCCATCTTTCTCGGTGTACGGCCACTCCCCAAATTGGAGTCAGTTTTGAACACATTTCAAAATTCTTAAATACATTTTGGAGGATAGGAACGGCTGTAAGGGGTGAAAGGGAGGCCGTTTTTAACCTACGTCTATGAGACAGTAAAGGTTAAAAGTTGAATCATTTTCTTACAATTTCTCTTTCTCGGTGTACGGCCACTCCCCAAATTGGAGTCAGTTTTGAAGACATTTCAAAATTCTTAAATACATTTTGGAGGACAGGGACGGCTGTAAGGGGTGAAAGGGAGGCCGTTTTTAACCTACGTCTATGAGACAGTAAAGGTTAAAAGTTGAATAATTTTCTTACAATTTCTCATCCCTGACCTACAGAGAATCAAAAAAGAATTTACGTAGCTATCTGCCGTAAGACATTCAGGATTGGACCATACACTATTGCCTCTGCGCCAGCATTAAAATTGTTTATTAACTTTGTGACCTTAGTTTGCTGCCATCTTTCTCGGTGTACGGCCACTCCCCAAATTGGAGTCAGTTTTGAAGACATTTCAAAATTCTTAAATACATTTTGGAGGACAGGGACGGCTGTTAGGGGTGAAAGGGAGGCTGTTTTTAACCTACGTCAATGAGACAGTAAAGGTTAAAAGTTGAATCATTTTCTTACAATTTCTCATCCCTGACCTACAGAGAATCGAAAAAAGAATTTACGTAGCTATTTGCCGTAAGACATTCAGGATTGGACCATACACTATTGCCTCTGCTCCAGCATTAAAATTGATTATTAACTTTGTGACCTTAGTTTGCTGCCATCTTTCTCGGTGTACGGCCACTCCCCAAATTGGAGTCAGTTTTGAACACATTTCAAAATTCTTAAATACATTTTGGAGGATAGGGATGGCTGTAAGGGGTGAAAGGGAGGCCGTTTTTAACCTACGTCTATGAGACAGTAAAGGTTAAAAGTTGAATCATTTTCTTACAATTTCTCTTTCTCGGTGTATGGCCACTCCCCAAATTGGAGTCAGTTTTGAACACATTTCAAAATTCTTAAATACATTTTGGAGGACAGGGACGGCTGTAAGCGGAGAAAGGGAGGCCGTTTTTAACCTACGTCTATAAGACAGTAAAGGTTAAAAGTTTAATCATTTTCTTACAATTTCTCATCCCTGACCTACAGAGAATCGAAAAAAGAATTTACGTAGCTATTTGCCGTAAGACATTCAGGATTGGACCATACACTATTGCCTCTGCTCCAGCATTAAAATTGTTTATTAACTTTGTGACCTTAGTTTGCTGCCATCTTTCTCGGTGTACGGCCACTCCCCAAATTGGAGTCAGTTTTGAACACATTTCAAAATTCTTAAATACATTTTGGAGGATAGGGATGGCTGTAAGGGGTGAAAGGGAGGCCGTTTTTAACCTACGTCTATGAGACAGTAAAGGTTAAAAGTTGAATCATTTTCTTACAATTTCTCTTTCTCGGTGTATGGCCACTCCCCAAATTGGAGTCAGTTTTGAACACATTTCAAAATTCTTAAATACATTTTGGAGGACAGGGACGGCTGTAAGCGGAGAAAGGGAGGCCGTTTTTAACCTACGTCTATAAGACAGTAAAGGTTAAAAGTTTAATCATTTTCTTACAATTTCTCATCCCTGACCTACAGAGAATCGAAAAAAGAATTTACGTAGCTATTTGCCGTAAGACATTCAGGATTGGACCATACACTATTGCCTCTGCTCCAGCATTAAAATTGTTTATTAACTTTGTGACCTTAGTTTGCTGCCATCTTTCTCGGTGTACGGCCACTCCCCAAATTGGAGTCAGTTTTGAACACATTTCAAAATTCTTAAATACATTTTGGAGGACAGGGACGGCTGTAAGGGGTCAAAGGGAGGCCGTTTTTAACCTACGTCTGTGAGACAGTAAAGGTTAAAAGTTGAATCATTTTCTTACAATTTTTCATCCCTGACCTACAGAGAATCGAAAAAAGAATTTACGTAGCTATTTGCCGTAAGACATTCAGGATTGGACCATACACTATTGCCTCTGCGCCAGCATTAAAATTGTTTATTAACTTTGTGAACTTAGTTTGCTGCCATCTTTCTCGGTGTACGGCCACTCCCCAAATTGGAGTTAGTTTTGAACACATTTCAAAATTCTTAAATACATTTTGGAGGACAGGGACGGCTGTAAGGGGTGAAAGGGAGGTCGTTTTTAACCTACGTCTATGAGACAGTAAAGGTTAAAAGTTGAATCATCTTCTTACAATTTCTCTTTCTCGGTGTAAGGCCACTCCCCGAATTGGAGTCAGTTTTGAACACATTTCAAAATTCTTAAATACATTTTGGAGGACAGGGACGGCTGTAAGGGGTGAAAGGGAGGCCGTTTTTAACCTACGTCTATGAGACAGTAAAGGTTAAAAGTTGAATCATTTTCTTACAATTTCTCATCCCTGACCTACAGAGAATCGAAAAAAGAATTTACGTAGCTATTTGCCGTAAGACATTCAGGATTGAACCATACACTATTGCCTCTGCTCCAGCATTAAAATTGTTTATTAACTTTGTGACCTTAGTTTGCTGCCATCTTTCTCGGTGTACGGCCACTCCCCAAATTGGAGTCAGTTTTGAACACATTTCAAAATTCTTAAATACATTTTGGAGGACAGGGACGGCTGTAAGGGGTGAAAGCGAGGCCGTTTTTAAACTACGTCTATGAGACAGTAAAGGTTAAAAGTTGAATCATTTTCTTACAATTTCTCATCCCTGACCTACAGAGAATCGAAAAAAGAATTTACGTAGCTATTTGCCGTAAGACATTCAGGATTGGACCATACACTATTGCCTCTGCGCCAGCATTAAAATTGTTTATTAACTTTGTGACCTTAGTTTGCTGCCATCTTTCTCAGTGTACGGCCACTCCCCAAATTGGAGTCAGTTTTGAACACATTTCAAAATTCTTAAATACATTTTGGAGGACAGGGACGGCTGTAAGGGGTGAAAGGGAGGCCGTTTTTAACCTACGTCTATGAGACAGTAAAGGTTAAAGTTGAATAATTTTCTTACAATTTCTCATCCCTGACCTACAGAGAATCGAAAAAAGAATTTACGTAGCTATTTGCCGTAAGACATTCAGGATTGGACCATATACTATTGCCTCTGCTCCAGCATTAAAATTGTTTATTAACTTTGTGAACTTAGTTTGCTGCCATCTTTCTCGGTGTACGGCCACTCCCCAAATTGGAGTCAGTTTTGAACACATTTCAAAATTCTTAAATACATTTTGGAGGACAGGGACGGCTGTAAGGGGTGAAAGGGAGGCCGTTTTTAACCTACGTCTATGACACAGTAAAGGTAAAAAGTTGAATCATTTTCTTACAATTTCTCTTTCTCGGTGTACGGCCACTCCACAAATTGGAGTCAGTTTTGAACACATTTCAAAATTCTTAAATAAATTTTGGAGGACAGGGACGGCTGTAAGGGGTGAAAGGGAGGCCGTTTTTAACCTACGTCTATAAGACAGTAAAGGTTAAAAGTTGAATCATTTTCTTACAATTTCTCATCCCTGACCTACAGAGAATCGAAAAAAGAATTTACGTAGCTGTTTGCCGTAAGACATTCAGGATTGGACCATACACTATTGCCTCTGCTCCAGCATTAAAATTGTTTATTAACTTTGTGACCTTAGTTTGCTGCCATCTTTCTCGGTGTACGGCCACTCCCCAAATTGGAGTCAGTTTTGAACACATTTCAAAATTCTTAAATACATTTTGGAGGACAGGGACGGCTGTAAGGGGTGAAAGGGAGGCCGTTTTTAACCTACGTCTATGAGACAGTAAAGGTTAAAAGTTGAATAATTTTCTTACAATTTCTCATCCCTGACCTACAGAGAATCAAAAAAATAATTTACGTAGCTATTTGCCGTCAGACATTCAGGATTGGACCATACACTATTGCCTCTGCGCCAGCATTAAAATTGTTTATTAACTTTGTGACCTTAGTTTGCTGCCATCTTTCTCGGTGTACCGCCACTCCCCAAATTGGAGTCAGTTTTGAACACATTTCAAAATTCTTAAATACATTTTGGAGGATAGGGACGGCTGTAAGGGGTGAAAGGGAGGCCGTTTTTAACCTACGTCTATGAGACAGTAAAGGTTAAAAGTTGAATAATTTTCTTACAATTTCTCATCCCTGACCTACAGAGAATCGAAAAAAGAATTTACGTAGCGATTTGCCGTAAGACATTCAGGATTGGACCATACACTATTGCCTCTGCTCCAGCATTAAAATTGTTTATTAACTTTGTGACCTTAGTTTGCTGCCATCTTTCTCAGTGTACGGCCACTCCCCAAATTGGAGTCAGTTTTGAACACATTTCAAAATTCTTAAATACATTTTGGAGGACAGGGACGGCTGTGAGGGGTGAAAGGGAGGCCGTTTTTAACCTACGTCTATGAGACAGTAAAGGTTAAAAGTTGAATCATTTTCTTACAATTTCTCATCCCTGACCTACAGAGAATCGAAAAAAGAATTTACGTAGCTATTTGCCGTAAGACATTCAGGATTGAACCATACACTATTGACTCTGCTCCAGCATTAAAATTGTTTATTAACTTTGTGACCTTAGTTTGCTGCCATCTTTCTCGGTATACGGCCACTCCCCAAATTGGAGTCAGTTTTGAAGACATTTCAAAATTCTTAAATACATTTTGGAGGACAGGGACGGCTGTTAGGGGTGAAAGGGAGGCTGTTTTTAACCTACGTCAATGAGACAGTAAAGGTTAAAAGTTGAATCATTTTCTTACAATTTCTCATCCCTGACCTACAGAGAATCGAAAAAAGAATTTACGTAGCTATTTGCCGTAAGACATTCAGGATTGGACCATACACTATTGCCTCTGCTCCAGCATTAAAATTGATTATTAACTTTGTGACCTTAGTTTGCTGCCATCTTTCTCGGTGTACGGCCACTCCCCAAATTGGAGTCAGTTTTGAACACATTTCAAAATTCTTAAATACATTTTGGAGGATAGGGATGGCTGTAAGGGGTGAAAGGGAGGCCGTTTTTAACCTACGTCTATGAGACAGTAAAGGTTAAAAGTTGAATCATTTTCTTACAATTTCTCTTTCTCGGTGTATGGCCACTCCCCAAATTGGAGTCAGTTTTGAACACATTTCAAAATTCTTAAATACATTTTGGAGGACAGGGACGGCTGTAAGCGGAGAAAGGGAGGCCGTTTTTAACCTACGTCTATAAGACAGTAAAGGTTAAAAGTTTAATCATTTTCTTACAATTTCTCATCCCTGACCTACAGAGAATCGAAAAAAGAATTTACGTAGCTATTTGCCGTAAGACATTCAGGATTGGACCATACACTATTGCCTCTGCTCCAGCATTAAAATTGTTTATTAACTTTGTGACCTTAGTTTGCTGCCATCTTTCTCGGTGTACGGCCACTCCCCAAATTGGAGTCAGTTTTGAACACATTTCAAAATTCTTAAATACATTTTGGAGGATAGGGATGGCTGTAAGGGGTGAAAGGGAGGCCGTTTTTAACCTACGTCTATGAGACAGTAAAGGTTAAAAGTTGAATCATTTTCTTACAATTTCTCTTTCTCGGTGTATGGCCACTCCCCAAATTGGAGTCAGTTTTGAACACATTTCAAAATTCTTAAATACATTTTGGAGGACAGGGACGGCTGTAAGCGGAGAAAGGGAGGCCGTTTTTAACCTACGTCTATAAGACAGTAAAGGTTAAAAGTTTAATCATTTTCTTACAATTTCTCATCCCTGACCTACAGAGAATCGAAAAAAGAATTTACGTAGCTATTTGCCGTAAGACATTCAGGATTGGACCATACACTATTGCCTCTGCTCCAGCATTAAAATTGTTTATTAACTTTGTGACCTTAGTTTGCTGCCATCTTTCTCGGTGTACGGCCACTCCCCAAATTGGAGTCAGTTTTGAACACATTTCAAAATTCTTAAATACATTTTGGAGGACAGGGACGGCTGTAAGGGGTCAAAGGGAGGCCGTTTTTAACCTACGTCTGTGAGACAGTAAAGGTTAAAAGTTGAATCATTTTCTTACAATTTTTCATCCCTGACCTACAGAGAATCGAAAAAAGAATTTACGTAGCTATTTGCCGTAAGACATTCAGGATTGGACCATACACTATTGCCTCTGCGCCAGCATTAAAATTGTTTATTAACTTTGTGAACTTAGTTTGCTGCCATCTTTCTCGGTGTACGGCCACTCCCCAAATTGGAGTTAGTTTTGAACACATTTCAAAATTCTTAAATACATTTTGGAGGACAGGGACGGCTGTAAGGGGTGAAAGGGAGGTCGTTTTTAACCTACGTCTATGAGACAGTAAAGGTTAAAAGTTGAATCATCTTCTTACAATTTCTCTTTCTCGGTGTAAGGCCACTACCCGAATTGGAGTCAGTTTTGAACACATTTCAAAATTCTTAAATACATTTTGGAGGACAGGGACGGCTGTAAGGGGTGAAAGGGAGGCCGTTTTTAACCTACGTCTATGAGACAGTAAAGGTTAAAAGTTGAATCATTTTCTTACAATTTCTCATCCCTGACCTACAGAGAATCGAAAAAAGAATTTACGTAGCTATTTGCCGTAAGACATTCAGGATTGAACCATACACTATTGCCTCTGCTCCAGCATTAAAATTGTTTATTAACTTTGTGACCTTAGTTTGCTGCCATCTTTCTCGGTGTACGGCCACTCCCCAAATTGGAGTCAGTTTTGAACACATTTCAAAATTCTTAAATACATTTTGGAGGACAGGGACGGCTGTAAGGGGTGAAAGCGAGGCCGTTTTTAAACTACGTCTATGAGACAGTAAAGGTTAAAAGTTGAATCATTTTCTTACAATTTCTCATCCCTGACCTACAGAGAATCGAAAAAAGAATTTACGTAGCTATTTGCCGTAAGACATTCAGGATTGGACCATACACTATTGCCTCTGCGCCAGCATTAAAATTGTTTATTAACTTTGTGACCTTAGTTTGCTGCCATCTTTCTCAGTGTACGGCCACTCCCCAAATTGGAGTCAGTTTTGAACACATTTCAAAATTCTTAAATACATTTTGGAGGACAGGGACGGCTGTAAGGGGTGAAAGGGAGGCCGTTTTTAACCTACGTCTATGAGACAGTAAAGGTTAAAGTTGAATAATTTTCTTACAATTTCTCATCCCTGACCTACAGAGAATCGAAAAAAGAATTTACGTAGCTATTTGCCGTAAGACATTCAGGATTGGACCATATACTATTGCCTCTGCTCCAGCATTAAAATTGTTTATTAACTTTGTGAACTTAGTTTGCTGCCATCTTTCTCGGTGTACGGCCACTCCCCAAATTGGAGTCAGTTTTGAACACATTTCAAAATTCTTAAATACATTTTGGAGGACAGGGACGGCTGTAAGGGGTGAAAGGGAGGCCGTTTTTAACCTACGTCTATGACACAGTAAAGGTAAAAAGTTGAATCATTTTCTTACAATTTCTCTTTCTCGGTGTACGGCCACTCCACAAATTGGAGTCAGTTTTGAACACATTTCAAAATTCTTAAATAAATTTTGGAGGACAGGGACGGCTGTAAGGGGTGAAAGGGAGGCCGTTTTTAACCTACGTCTATAAGACAGTAAAGGTTAAAAGTTGAATCATTTTCTTACAATTTCTCATCCCTGACCTACAGAGAATCGAAAAAAGAATTTACGTAGCTGTTTGCCGTAAGACATTCAGGATTGGACCATACACTATTGCCTCTGCTCCAGCATTAAAATTGTTTATTAACTTTGTGACCTTAGTTTGCTGCCATCTTTCTCGGTGTACGGCCACTCCCCAAATTGGAGTCAGTTTTGAACACATTTCAAAATTCTTAAATACATTTTGGAGGACAGGGACGGCTGTAAGGGGTGAAAGGGAGGCCGTTTTTAACCTACGTCTATGAGACAGTAAAGGTTAAAAGTTGAATAATTTTCTTACAATTTCTCATCCCTGACCTACAGAGAATCAAAAAAATAATTTACGTAGCTATTTGCCGTCAGACATTCAGGATTGGACCATACACTATTGCCTCTGCGCCAGCATTAAAATTGTTTATTAACTTTGTGACCTTAGTTTGCTGCCATCTTTCTCGGTGTACCGCCACTCCCCAAATTGGAGTCAGTTTTGAACACATTTCAAAATTCTTAAATACATTTTGGAGGATAGGGACGGCTGTAAGGGGTGAAAGGGAGGCCGTTTTTAACCTACGTCTATGAGACAGTAAAGGTTAAAAGTTGAATAATTTTCTTACAATTTCTCATCCCTGACCTACAGAGAATCGAAAAAAGAATTTACGTAGCGATTTGCCGTAAGACATTCAGGATTGGACCATACACTATTGCCTCTGCTCCAGCATTAAAATTGTTTATTAACTTTGTGACCTTAGTTTGCTGCCATCTTTCTCAGTGTACGGCCACTCCCCAAATTGGAGTCAGTTTTGAACACATTTCAAAATTCTTAAATACATTTTGGAGGACAGGGACGGCTGTGAGGGGTGAAAGGGAGGCCGTTTTTAACCTACGTCTATGAGACAGTAAAGGTTAAAAGTTGAATCATTTTCTTACAATTTCTCATCCCTGACCTACAGAGAATCGAAAAAAGAATTTACGTAGCTATTTGCCGTAAGACATTCAGGATTGAACCATACACTATTGACTCTGCTCCAGCATTAAAATTGTTTATTAACTTTGTGACCTTAGTTTGCTGCCATCTTTCTCGGTATACGGCCACTCCCCAAATTGGAGTCAGTTTTGAACACATTTCAAAATTCTTAAATACATTTTGGAGGACAGGGACGGCTGTAAGGGGTGAAAGGGAGGCCGTTTTTAACCTACGTCTATGAGACAGTAAAGGTTAAAAGTTGAATCATTTTCTTACAATTTCTCATCCCTGACCTACAGAGAATCAAAAAAAGAATTTACGTAGCTATTTGCCGTAAGACATTCAGGATTGGACCATACACTATTGCCTCTGCGCCAGCATTAAAATTGTTTATTAACTGTGTGACCTTAGTTTGCTGCCATCTTTCTCAGTGTACGGCCACTCCCCAAATTGGAGTCAGTTTTGAACACATTTCAAAATTCTTAAATACATTTTGGAGGACAGGGACGGCTGTAAGGGGTGAAAGGGAGGCCGTTTTTAACCTATGTCTATGAGACAGTAAAGGTTAAAAGTTGAATCATTTTCTTACAATTTCTCTTTCTCGGTGTACGGCCACTCCCCAAATTGGAGTCAGTTTTGAACACATTTCAAAATTCTTAAATACATTTTGGAGGATAGGGACGGCTGTAAGGGGTGAAAGGGAGGCCGTTTTTAACCTACGTCTATGAGACAGTAAAGGTTAAAAGTTGAATCATTTTCTTACAATTTCTCTTTCTCGGTGTACGGCCACTCCCCAAATTGGAGTCAGTTTTGAACACATTTCAAAATTCTTAAATACATTTTGGAGGACAGGGACGGCTGTAAGGGGTGAAAGGGAGGCCGTTTTTAACCTACGTCTATGAGACAGTAAAGGTTAAAAGTTGAATAATTTTCTTACAATTTCTCATCCCTGACCTACAGAGAATCGAAAAAAGAATTTACGTAGCTATTTGCCGTAAGACATTCAGGATTGGACCATACACTATTGCCTCTGCGCCAGCATTAAAATTGTTTATTAACTTTGTGACCTTAGTTTGCTGCCATCTTTCTCGGTGTACAGCCACTCCCCAAATTGGAGTCAGTTTTGAACACATTTCAAAATTCTTAAATACATTTTGGAGGACAGGGACGGCTGTAAGGGGTGAAAGGGAGGCCGTTTTTAACCTACGTCTATGAGACAGTAAAGGTTAAAAGTTGAATATTTACTTACAATTTCTCATCCCTGACCTACAGAGAATCAAAAAAAAAATGTACGTAGCTATTTGCCGTCAGACATTCAGGATTGGACCATACACTATTGCCTCTGCGCCAGCATTAAAATTGTTTATTAACTTTGTGACCTTAGTTTGCTGCCATCTTTCTCGGTGTACGGCCACTCCCCAAATTGGAGTCAGTTTTGAACACATTTCAAAATTCTTAAATACATTTTGGAGGATAGGGACGGCTGTAAGGGGTGAAAGGGAGGCCGTTTTTAACCTACGTCTATGAGACAGTAAAGGTTAAAAGTTGAATCATTTTCTTACAATTTCTCTTTCTCGGTGTGCGGCCACTCCCCAAATTGGAGTCAGTTTTGAACACATTTCAAAATTCTTAAATACATTTTGGAGGACAGGGACGGCTGTAAGGGGTGAAAGGGAGGCCGTTTTTAACCTACGTCTATGAGACAGTAAAGGTTAAAAGTTGAATAATTTTCTTACAATTTCTCATCCCTGACCTACAGAGAATCGAAAAAAGAATTTACGTAGCTATTTGCCGTAAGACATTCAGGATTGGACCATATACTATTGTCTCTGCTCCAGCATTAAAATTGTTTATTAACTTTGTGAACTTAGTTTGCTGCCATCTTTCTCGGTTTACGGCCACTCCCCAAATTGGAGTCAGTTTTGAACACATTTCAAAATTCTTAAATACATTTTGGAGGACAGGGACGGCTGTAAGGGGTGAAAGGGAGGCCATTTTTAACCTATGTCTATGAGACAGTAAAGGTTAAAAGTTGAATCATTTTCTTACAATTTCTCTTTCTCGGTGTACGGCCACTCCCCAAATTGGAGTCAGTTTTGAACACATTTCAAAATTCTTAAATACATTTTGGAGGATAGGGACGGCTGTAAGGGGTGAAAGGGAGGCCGTTTTTAACCTACGTCTATGAGACAGTAAAGGTTAAAAGTTGAATAATTTTCTTACAATTTCTCTTTCTCGGTGTACGGCCACTCCCCAAATTGGAGTCAGTTTTGAACACATTTCAAAATTCTTAAATACATTTTGGAGGACAGGGACGGCTGTAAGGGGTTAAAGGGAGGCCGTTTTTAACCTGCGTCTATGAGACAGTAAAGGTTAAAAGTTGAATAATTTTCTTACAATTTCTCATCCCTGACCTACAGAGAATCGAAAAAAGAATTTACGTAGCTATTTGCCATAAGACATTCAGGATTGGACCATACACTATTGCCTCTGCGCCAGCATTAAAATTGTTTATTAACTTTGTGACCTTAGTTTGCTGCCATCTTTCTCGGTGTACAGCCACTCCCCAAATTGGAGTCAGTTTTGAACACATTTCAAAATTCTTAAATACATTTTGGAGGACAGGGACGGCTGTAAGGGGTGAAAGGGAGGCCGTTTTTAACCTACGTCTATGAGACAGTAAAGGTTAAAAGTTGAATAATTTTCTTACAATTTCTCATCCCTGACCTACAGAGAATCAAAAAAAAAAATTACGTAGCTATTTGCCGTCAGACATTCAGGATTGGACCATACACTATTGCCTCTGCGCCAGCATTAAAATTGTTTATTAACTTTGTGACCTTAGTTTGCTGCCATCTTTCTCGGTGTACGGCCACTCCCCAAATTGGAGTCAGTTTTGAACACATTTCAAAATTCTTAAATACATTTTGGAGGACAGGGACGGCTGTAAGGGGTGAAAGCGAGGCCGTTTTTAACCTACGTCTATGAGACAGTAAAGGTTAAAAGTTGAATCATTTTCTTACAATTTCTCATCCCTGACCTACAGAGAATCGAAAAAAGAATTTACGTAGCTATTTGCCGTAAGATATTCAGGATTGGACCATACACTATTGCCTCTGCGACAGCATTAAAATTGTTTATTAACTTTGTGACCTTAGTTTGCTGCCATCTTTCTCAGTGTACGGCCACTCCCCAAATTGGAGTCAGTTTTGAACACATTTCAAAATTCTTAAATACATTTTGGAGGACAGGGACGGCTGTAAGGGGTGAAAGGGAGGCCGTTTTTAACCTACGTCTATGACACAGTAAAGGTTAAAAGTTAAATCATTTTCTTACAATTTCTCTTTCTCGGTGTACGGCCACTCCCCAAATTGGAGTCAGTTTTGAACACATTTCAAAATTCTTAAATACATTTTGGAGGACAGGTACGGCTGTAAGGGGTGAAAGGGAGGCCGTAATTAACCTACGTCTATGAGACAGTAAAGGTTAAAAGTTGAATCATTTTCTTACAATTTCTCTTTCTCGGTGTACGGCCACTCCCCAAATTGGAGTCAGTTTTGAAGACATTTCAAAATTCTTAAATACATTTTGGAGGACAGGGACGGCTGTAAGGGGTGAAAGGGAGGCCGTTTTTAACCTACGTCTATGAGACAGTAAAGGTTAAAAGTTGAATAATTTTCTTACAATTTCTCATCCCTGACCTACAGAGAATCAAAAAAGAATTTACGTAGCTATCTGCCGTAAGACATTCAGGATTGGACCATACACTATTGCCTCTGCGCCAGCATTAAAATTGTTTATTAACTTTGTGACCTTAGTTTGCTGCCATCTTTCTCGGTGTACGGCCACTCCCCAAATTGGAGTCAGTTTTGAAGACATTTCAAAATTCTTAAATACATTTTGGAGGACAGGGACGGCTGTTAGGGGTGAAAGGGAGGCTGTTTTTAACCTACGTCAATGAGACAGTAAAGGTTAAAAGTTGAATCATTTTCTTACAATTTCTCATCCCTGACCTACAGAGAATCGAAAAAAGAATTTACGTAGCTATTTGCCGTAAGACATTCAGGATTGGACCATACACTATTGCCTCTGCTCCAGCATTAAAATTGATTATTAACTTTGTGACCTTAGTTTGCTGCCATCTTTCTTGGTGTACGGCCACTCCCCAAATTGGAGTCAGTTTTGAACACATTTCAAAATTCTTAAATACATTTTGGAGGATAGGGATGGCTGTAAGGGGTGAAAGGGAGGCCGTTTTTAACCTACGTCTATGAGACAGTAAAGGTTAAAAGTTGAATCATTTTCTTACAATTTCTCTTTCTCGGTGTATGGCCACTCCCCAAATTGGAGTCAGTTTTGAACACATTTCAAAATTCTTAAATACATTTTGGAGGACAGGGACGGCTGTAAGGGGAGAAAGGGAGGCCGTTTTTAACCTACGTCTATAAGACAGTAAAGGTTAAAAGTTTCATCATGTTCTTACAATTTCTCATCCCTGACCTACAGAGAATCGAAAAAAGAATTTACGTAGCTATTTGCCGTAAGACATTCAGGATTGGACCATACACTATTGCCTCTGCTCCAGCATTAAAATTGTTTATTAACTTTGTGACCTTAGTTTGCTGCCATCTTTCTCGGTGTACGGCCACTCCCCAAATTGGAGTCAGTTTTGAACACATTTCAAAATTCTTAAATACATTTTGGAGGACAGGGACGGCTGTAAGGGGTCAAAGGGAGGCCGTTTTAACCTACGTCTGTGAGACAGTAAAGGTTAAAAGTTGAATCATTTTCTTACAATTTTTCATCCCTGACCTACAGAGAATCGAAAAAAGAATTTACGTAGCTATTTGCCGTAAGACATTCAGGATTGGACCATACACTATTGCCTCTGCGCCAGCATTAAAATTGTTTATTAACTTTGTGAACTTAGTTTGCTGCCATCTTTCTCGGTGTACGGCCACTCCCCAAATTGGAGTTAGTTTTGAACACATTTCAAAATTCTTAAATACATTTTGGAGGACAGGGACGGCTGTAAGGGGTGAAAGGGAGGTCGTTTTTAACCTACGTCTATGAGACAGTAAAGGTTAAAAGTTGAATCATTTTCTTACAATTTCTCTTTCTCGGTGTAAGGCCACTCCCCGAATTGGAGTCAGTTTTGAACACATTTCAAAATTCTTAAATACATTTTGGAGGACAGGGACGGCTGTAAGGGGTGAAAGGGAGGCCGTTTTTAACCTACGTCTATGAGACAGTATAGGTTAAAAGTTGAATCATTTTCTTACAATTTCTCATCCCTGACCTACAGAGAATCGAAAAAAGAATTTACGTAGCTATTTGCCGTAAGACATTCAGGATTGAACCATACACTATTGCCTCTGCTCCAGCATTAAAATTGTTTATTAACTTTGTGACCTTAG
This sequence comes from Lissotriton helveticus, assembly GCF_964261635.1. Lineage (NCBI taxonomy): Eukaryota > Metazoa > Chordata > Amphibia > Caudata > Salamandridae > Lissotriton > Lissotriton helveticus. The sequence continues at coordinate 884,101,386 of NC_136073.1, forward strand.
TTTGCTGCCATCTTTCTCGGTGTACGGCCACTCCCCAAATTGGAGTCAGTTTTGAACACATTTCAAAATTCTTAAATACATTTTGGAGGACAGGGACGGCTGTAAGGGGTGAAAGCGAGGCCGTTTTTAACCTACGTCTATGAGACAGTAAAGGTTAAAAGTTGAATCATTTTCTTACAATTTCTCATCCCTGACCTACAGAGAATCGAAAAAAGAATTTACGTAGCTATTTGCCGTAAGACATTCAGGATTGGACCATACACTATTGCCTCTGCGCCAGCATTAAAATTGTTTATTAACTTTGTGACCTTAGTTTGCTGCCATCTTTCTCAGTGTACGGCCACTCCCCAAATTGGAGTCAGTTTTGAACACATTTCAAAATTCTTAAATACATTTTGGAGGACAGGGACGGCTGTAAGGGGTGAAAGGGAGGCCGTTTTTAACCTACGTCTATGAGACAGTAAAGGTTAAAGTTGAATAATTTTCTTACAATTTCTTTTTCTCGGTGTACTGCCACTCCCCAAATTGGAGTCAGTTTTGAACACATTTCAAAATTCTTAAATACATTTTGGAGGACAGGGACGGCTGTAAGGGGTGAAAGGGAGGCCGTTTTTAACCTACGTCTATGAGACAGTAAAGGTTAAAAGTTGAATCATTTTCTTACAATTTCTTTTTCTCGGTGTACTGCCACTCCCCAAATTGGAGTCAGTTTTGAACACATTTCAAAATTCTTAAATACATTTTGGAGGACAGGGACGGCTGTAAGGGGTGAAAGGGAGGCCGTTTTTAACCTACGTCTATGAGACAGTAAAGGTTAAAAGTTGAATAATTTTCTTACAATTTCTCATCCCTGACCTACAGAGAATCGGAAAAAGAATTTACGTAGCTATTTGCCGTAAGACATTCAGGATTGGACCATACACTGTTGCCTCTGCGCCAGCATTAAAATTGTTTATTAACTTTGTGACCTTAGTTTGCTGCCATCTTTCTCGGTGTACGGCCACTCCCCAAATTGGAGTCAGTTTTGAACACATTTCAAAATTCTTAAATACATTTTGGAGGACAGGGACGGCTGTTAGGGGTGAAAGGGAGGCTGTTTTTAACCTACGTCTATGAGACAGTAAAGGTTAAAAGTTTAATCATTTTCTTTCAATTTCTCATCCCTGACCTGCAGAGAATCGAAAAAAGAATTTACGTAGCTATTTGCCGTAAGACATTCAGGATTGGACCATACACTATTGCCTCTGCTCCAGCAATAAAATTGTTTATTAACTTTGTGACCTTAGTTTGCTGCCATCTTTCTCGGTGTACGGCCACTCCCCAAATTGGAGTCAGTTTTGAACACATTTCAAAATTCTTAAATACATTTTGGAGGACAGGGACGGCTGTAAGGGGTGAAAGGGAGGCCGTTTTTAACCTACGTCTATGAGACAGTAAAGGTTAAAAGTTGAATCATTTTCTTACAATTTCTCATCCCTGACCTACAGAGAATCGAAAAAAGAATTTACGTAGCTATTTGCCGTAAGACATTCAGGATTGGACCATACACTATTGCCTCTGCGCCAGCATTAAAATTGTTTATTAACTTTGTGACCTTAGTTTGCTGCCATCTTTCTCGGTGTACGGCCACTCCCCAAATTGGAGTCAGTTTTGAACACATTTCAAAATTCTTAAATACATTTTGGAGGACAGGGACGGCTGTAAGGGGTGAAAGAGAGGCCGTTTTTAACCTACGTCTATGAGACAGTAAAGGTTCAAAGTTGAATCATTTTCTTACAATTTCTCATCCCTGACCTACAGAGAATCAAAAAAAGAATTTACGTAGCTATTTGCCGTCAGACATTCAGGATTGGACCATACACTATTGCCTCTGCGCCAGCATTAAAATTGTTTATTAACTTTGTGACCTTAGTTTGCTGCCATCTTTCTCGGTGTACGGCCACTCCCCAAATTGGAGTCAGTTTTGAACACATTTCAAAATTCTTAAATACATTTTGGAGGATAGGAACGGCTGTAAGGGGTGAAAGGGAGGCCGTTTTTAACCTACGTCTATGAGACAGTAAAGGTTAAAAGTTGAATCATTTTCTTACAATTTCTCTTTCTCGGTGTACGGCCACTCCCCAAATTGGAGTCAGTTTTGAAGACATTTCAAAATTCTTAAATACATTTTGGAGGACAGGGACGGCTGTAAGGGGTGAAAGGGAGGCCGTTTTTAACCTACGTCTATGAGACAGTAAAGGTTAAAAGTTGAATAATTTTCTTACAATTTCTCATCCCTGACCTACAGAGAATCAAAAAAGAATTTACGTAGCTATCTGCCGTAAGACATTCAGGATTGGACCATACACTATTGCCTCTGCGCCAGCATTAAAATTGTTTATTAACTTTGTGACCTTAGTTTGCTGCCATCTTTCTCGGTGTACGGCCACTCCCCAAATTGGAGTCAGTTTTGAAGACATTTCAAAATTCTTAAATACATTTTGGAGGACAGGGACGGCTGTTAGGGGTGAAAGGGAGGCTGTTTTTAACCTACGTCAATGAGACAGTAAAGGTTAAAAGTTGAATCATTTTCTTACAATTTCTCATCCCTGACCTACAGAGAATCGAAAAAAGAATTTACGTAGCTATTTGCCGTAAGACATTCAGGATTGGACCATACACTATTGCCTCTGCTCCAGCATTAAAATTGATTATTAACTTTGTGACCTTAGTTTGCTGCCATCTTTCTCGGTGTACGGCCACTCCCCAAATTGGAGTCAGTTTTGAACACATTTCAAAATTCTTAAATACATTTTGGAGGATAGGGATGGCTGTAAGGGGTGAAAGGGAGGCCGTTTTTAACGTACGTCTATGAGACAGTAAAGGTTAAAAGTTGAATCATTTTCTTACAATTTCTCTTTCTCGGTGTATGGCCACTCCCCAAATTGGAGTCAGTTTTGAACACATTTCAAAATTCTTAAATACATTTTGGAGGACAGGGACGGCTGTAAGCGGAGAAAGGGAGGCCGTTTTTAACCTACGTCTATAAGACAGTAAAGGTTAAAAGTTTAATCATTTTCTTACAATTTCTCATCCCTGACCTACAGAGAATCGAAAAAAGAATTTACGTAGCTATTTGCCGTAAGACATTCAGGATTGGACCATACACTATTGCCTCTGCTCCAGCATTAAAATTGTTTATTAACTTTGTGACCTTAGTTTGCTGCCATCTTTCTCGGTGTACGGCCACTCCCCAAATTGGAGTCAGTTTTGAACACATTTCAAAATTCTTAAATACATTTTGGAGGACAGGGACGGCTGTAAGGGGTCAAAGGGAGGCCGTTTTTAACCTACGTCTGTGAGACAGTAAAGGTTAAAAGTTGAATCATTTTCTTACAATTTTTCATCCCTGACCTACAGAGAATCGAAAAAAGAATTTACGTAGCTATTTGCCGTAAGACATTCAGGATTGGACCATACACTATTGCCTCTGCGCCAGCATTAAAATTGTTTATTAACTTTGTGAACTTAGTTTGCTGCCATCTTTCTCGGTGTACGGCCACTCCCCAAATTGGAGTTAGTTTTGAACACATTTCAAAATTCTTAAATACATTTTGGAGGACAGGGACGGCTGTAAGGGGTGAAAGGGAGGTCGTTTTTAACCTACGTCTATGAGACAGTAAAGGTTAAAAGTTGAATCATCTTCTTACAATTTCTCTTTCTCGGTGTAAGGCCACTCCCCGAATTGGAGTCAGTTTTGAACACATTTCAAAATTCTTAAATACATTTTGGAGGACAGGGACGGCTGTAAGGGGTGAAAGGGAGGCCGTTTTTAACCTACGTCTATGAGACAGTAAAGGTTAAAAGTTGAATCATTTTCTTACAATTTCTCATCCCTGACCTACAGAGAATCGAAAAAAGAATTTACGTAGCTATTTGCCGTAAGACATTCAGGATTGAACCATACACTATTGCCTCTGCTCCAGCATTAAAATTGTTTATTAACTTTGTGACCTTAGTTTGCTGCCATCTTTCTCGGTGTACGGCCACTCCCCAAATTGGAGTCAGTTTTGAACACATTTCAAAATTCTTAAATACATTTTGGAGGACAGGGACGGCTGTAAGGGGTGAAAGCGAGGCCGTTTTTAAACTACGTCTATGAGACAGTAAAGGTTAAAAGTTGAATCATTTTCTTACAATTTCTCATCCCTGACCTACAGAGAATCGAAAAAAGAATTTACGTAGCTATTTGCCGTAAGACATTCAGGATTGGACCATACACTATTGCCTCTGCGCCAGCATTAAAATTGTTTATTAACTTTGTGACCTTAGTTTGCTGCCATCTTTCTCAGTGTACGGCCACTCCCCAAATTGGAGTCAGTTTTGAACACATTTCAAAATTCTTAAATACATTTTGGAGGACAGGGACGGCTGTAAGGGATGAAAGGGAGGCCGTTTTTAACCTACGTCTATGAGACAGTAAAGGTTAAAGTTGAATAATTTTCTTACAATTTCTCATCCCTGACCTACAGAGAATCGAAAAAAGAATTTACGTAGCTATTTGCCGTAAGACATTCAGGATTGGACCATATACTATTGCCTCTGCTCCAGCATTAAAATTGTTTATTAACTTTGTGAACTTAGTTTGCTGCCATCTTTCTCGGTGTACGGCCACTCCCCAAATTGGAGTCAGTTTTGAACACATTTCAAAATTCTTAAATACATTTTGGAGGACAGGGACGGCTGTAAGGGGTGAAAGGGAGGCCGTTTTTAACCTACGTCTATGACACAGTAAAGGTAAAAAGTTGAATCATTTTCTTACAATTTCTCTTTCTCGGTGTACGGCCACTCCACAAATTGGAGTCAGTTTTGAACACATTTCAAAATTCTTAAATAAATTTTGGAGGACAGGGACGGCTGTAAGGGGTGAAAGGGAGGCCGTTTTTAACCTACGTCTATAAGACAGTAAAGGTTAAAAGTTGAATCATTTTCTTACAATTTCTCATCCCTGACCTACAGAGAATCGAAAAAAGAATTTACGTAGCTGTTTGCCGTAAGACATTCAGGATTGGACCATACACTATTGCCTCTGCTCCAGCATTAAAATTGTTTATTAACTTTGTGACCTTAGTTTGCTGCCATCTTTCTCGGTGTACGGCCACTCCCCAAATTGGAGTCAGTTTTGAACACATTTCAAAATTCTTAAATACATTTTGGAGGACAGGGACGGCTGTAAGGGGTGAAAGGGAGGCCGTTTTTAACCTACGTCTATGAGACAGTAAAGGTTAAAAGTTGAATAATTTTCTTACAATTTCTCATCCCTGACCTACAGAGAATCGAAAAAAGAATTTACGTAGCGATTTGCCGTAAGACATTCAGGATTGGACCATACACTATAGCCTCTGCTCCAGCATTAAAATTGTTTATTAACTTTGTGACCTTAGTTTGCTGCCATCTTTCTCAGTGTACGGCCACTCCCCAAATTGGAGTCAGTTTTGAACACATTTCAAAATTCTTAAATACATTTTGGAGGATAGGGACGGCTGTAAGGGGTGAAAGGGAGGCCGTTTTTAACCTACGTCTATGAGACAGTAAAGGTTAAAAGTTGAATCATTTTCTTACAATTTCTCTTTCTCGGTGTGCGGCCACTCCCCAAATTGGAGTCAGTTTTGAACACATTTCAAAATTCTTAAATACATTTTGGAGGACAGGGACGGCTGTAAGGGGTGAAAGGGAGGCCGTTTTTAACCTACGTCTATGAGACAGTAAAGGTTAAAAGTTGAATAATTTTCTTACAATTTCTCATCCCTGACCTACAGAGAATCGAAAAAAGAATTTACGTAGCTATTTGCCGTAAGACATTCAGGATTGGACCATATACTATTGTCTCTGCTCCAGCATTAAAATTGTTTATTAACTTTGTGAACTTAGTTTGCTGCCATCTTTCTCGGTGTACGGCCACTCCCCAAATTGGAGTCAGTTTTGAACACATTTCAAAATTCTTAAATACATTTTGGAGGACAGGGACGGCTGTAAGGGGTGAAAGGGAGGCCATTTTTAACCTATGTCTATGAGACAGTAAAGGTTAAAAGTTGAATCATTTTCTTACAATTTCTCTTTCTCGGTGTACGGCCACTCCCCAAATTGGAGTCAGTTTTGAACACATTTCAAAATTCTTAAATACATTTTGGAGGATAGGGACAGCTGTAAGGGGTGAAAGGGAGGCCGTTTTTAACCTACGTCTATGAGACAGTAAAGGTTAAAAGTTGAATAATTTTCTTACAATTTCTCTTTCTCGGTGTACGGCCACTCCCCAAATTGGAGTCAGTTTTGAACACATTTCAAAATTCTTAAATACATTTTGGAGGACAGGGACGGCTGTAAGGGGTGAAAGGGAGGCCGTTTTTAACCTGCGTCTATGAGACAGTAAAGGTTAAAAGTTGAATAATTTTCTTACAATTTCTCATCCCTGACCTACAGAGAATCGAAAAAAGAATTTACGTAGCTATTTGCCATAAGACATTCAGGATTGGACCATACACTATTGCCTCTGCGCCAGCATTAAAATTGTTTATTAACTTTGTGACCTTAGTTTGCTGCCATCTTTCTCGGTGTACAGCCACTCCCCAAATTGGAGTCAGTTTTGAACACATTTCAAAATTCTTAAATACATTTTGGAGGACAGGGACGGCTGTAAGGGGTGAAAGGGAGGCCGTTTTTAACCTACGTCTATGAGACAGTAAAGGTTAAAAGTTGAATAATTTTCTTACAATTTCTCATCCCTGACCTACAGAGAATCAAAAAAAAAAATTACGTAGCTATTTGCCGTCAGACATTCAGGATTGGACCATACACTATTGCCTCTGCGCCAGCATTAAAATTGTTTATTAACTTTGTGACCTTAGTTTGCTGCCATCTTTCTCGGTGTACGGCCACTCCCCAAATTGGAGTCAGTTTTGAACACATTTCAAAATTCTTAAATACATTTTGGAGGATAGGGACGGCTGTAAGGGGTGAAAGGGAGGCCGTTTTTAACCTACGTCTATGAGACAGTAAAGGTTAAAAGTTGAATCATTTTCTTACAATTTCTCTTTCTCGGTGTACGGCCACTCCCCAAATTGGAGTCAGTTTTGAACACATTTAAAAATTCTTAAATACATTTTGGAGGACAGGGACGGCTGTAAGGGGTGAAAGGGAGGCCGTTTTTAACCTACGTCTATGAGACAGTAAAGGTTAAAAGTTGAATAATTTTCTTACAATTTCTCATCCCTGACCTACAGAGAATCGAAAAAAGAATTTACGTAGCTATTTACCGTAAGACATTCAGGATTGGACCATATACTATTGTCTCTGCTCCAGCATTAAAATTGTTTATTAACTTTGTGAACTTAGTTTGCTGCCATCTTTCTCGGTGTACAGCCACTCCCCAAATTGGAGTCAGTTTTGAACACATTTCAAAATTCTTAAATACATTTTGGAGGACAGGGACGGCTGTAAGGGGTGAAAGGGAGGCCGTTTTTAACCTACGTCTATGAGACAGTAAAGGTTAAAAGTTGAATAATTTTCTTACAATTTCTCTTTCTCGGTGTACGGCCACTCCCCAAATTGGAGTCAGTTTTGAACACATTTCAAAATTCTTAAATACATTTTGGAGGACAGGGACGGCTGTAAGGGGTGAAAGGGAGGCTGTTTTTAACCTACGTCTATGAGACAGTAAAGGTTAAAAGTTGAATCATTTTCTTACAATTTCTCATCCCTGACCTACAGAGAATCGAAAAAAGAATTTACGTAGCTATTTGCCGTAAGACATTCAGGATTGGACCATATACTATTGCCTCTGCTCCAGCATTAAAATTGTTTATTAACTTTGTGAACTTAGTTTGCTGCCATCTTTCTCGGTGTACGGCCACTCCCCAAATTGGAGTCAGTTTTGAACACATTTCAAAATTCTTAAATACATTTTGGAGGACAGGGACGGCTGTAAGGGGTGAAAGGGAGGCCGTTTTTAACCTACGTCTATGAGACAGTAAAGGTTAAAAGTTGAATCATTTTCTTACAATTTCTCTTTCTCGGTGTACGGCCACTCCCCAAATTGGAGTCAGTTTTGAACACATTTCAAAATTCTTAAATACATTTTGGAGGACAGGGACGGCTGTAAGGGGTGAAAGGGAGGCCGTTTTAACCTACGTCTATGAGACAGTAAAGGTTAAAAGTTGAATCATTTTCTTACAATTTCTCATCCCTGACCTACAGAGAATCGAAAAAAGAATTTACGTATCTATTTGCCGTAAGACATTCAGGATTGGACCACACACTATTGCCTCTGCTCCAGCATTAAAATTGTTTATTAACTTTGTGACCTTAGTTTGCTGCCATCTTTCTCGGTGTACGGCCACTCCCCAAATTGGAGTCAGTTTTGAAGACATTTCAAAATTCTTAAATACATTTTGGAGGACAGGGACGGCTGTTAGGGGTGAAAGGGAGGCTGTTTTTAACCTACGTCAATGAGACAGTAAAGGTTAAAAGTTGAATCATTTTCTTACAATTTCTCATCCCTGACCTACAGAGAATCGAAAAAAGAATTTACGTAGCTATTTGCCGTAAGACATTCAGGATTGGACCATACACTATTGCCTCTGCTCCAGCATTAAAATTGATTATTAACTTTGTGACCTTAGTTTGCTGCCATCTTTCTCGGTGTACGGCCACTCCCCAAATTGGAGTCAGTTTTGAACACATTTCAAAATTCTTAAATACATTTTGGAGGATAGGGATGGCTGTAAGGGGTGAAAGGGAGGCCGTTTTTAACCTACGTCTATGAGACAGTAAAGGTTAAAAGTTGAATCATTTTCTTACAATTTCTCTTTCTCGGTGTATGGCCACTCCCCAAATTGGAGTCAGTTTTGAACACATTTCAAAATTCTTAAATACATTTTGGAGGACAGGGACGGCTGTAAGCGGAGAAAGGGAGGCCGTTTTTAACCTACGTCTATAAGACAGTAAAGGTTAAAAGTTTAATCATTTTCTTACAATTTCTCATCCCTGACCTACAGAGAATCGAAAAAAGAATTTACGTAGCTATTTGCCGTAAGACATTCAGGATTGGACCATACACTATTGCCTCTGCTCCAGCATTAAAATTGTTTATTAACTTTGTGACCTTAGTTTGCTGCCATCTTTCTCGGTGTACGGCCACTCCCCAAATTGGAGTCAGTTTTGAACACATTTCAAAATTCTTAAATACATTTTGGAGGACAGGGACGGCTGTAAGGGGTCAAAGGGAGGCCGTTTTTAACCTACGTCTGTGAGACAGTAAAGGTTAAAAGTTGAATCATTTTCTTACAATTTTTCATCCCTGACCTACAGAGAATCGAAAAAAGAATTTACGTAGCTATTTGCCGTAAGACATTCAGGATTGGACCATACACTATTGCCTCTGCGCCAGCATTAAAATTGTTTATTAACTTTGTGAACTTAGTTTGCTGCCATCTTTCTCGGTGTACGGCCACTCCCCAAATTGGAGTTAGTTTTGAACACATTTCAAAATTCTTAAATACATTTTGGAGGACAGGGACGGCTGTAAGGGGTGAAAGGGAGGTCGTTTTTAACCTACGTCTATGAGACAGTAAAGGTTAAAAGTTGAATCATCTTCTTACAATTTCTCTTTCTCGGTGTAAGGCCACTCCCCGAATTGGAGTCAGTTTTGAACACATTTCAAAATTCTTAAATACATTTTGGAGGACAGGGACGGCTGTAAGGGGTGAAAGGGAGGCCGTTTTTAACCTACGTCTATGAGACAGTAAAGGTTAAAAGTTGAATCATTTTCTTACAATTTCTCATCCCTGACCTACAGAGAATCGAAAAAAGAATTTACGTAGCTATTTGCCGTAAGACATTCAGGATTGAACCATACACTATTGCCTCTGCTCCAGCATTAAAATTGTTTATTAACTTTGTGACCTTAGTTTGCTGCCATCTTTCTCGGTGTACGGCCACTCCCCAAATTGGAGTCAGTTTTGAACACATTTCAAAATTCTTAAATACATTTTGGAGGACAGGGACGGCTGTAAGGGGTGAAAGCGAGGCCGTTTTTAAACTACGTCTATGAGACAGTAAAGGTTAAAAGTTGAATCATTTTCTTACAATTTCTCATCCCTGACCTACAGAGAATCGAAAAAAGAATTTACGTAGCTATTTGCCGTAAGACATTCAGGATTGGACCATACACTATTGCCTCTGCGCCAGCATTAAAATTGTTTATTAACTTTGTGACCTTAGTTTGCTGCCATCTTTCTCAGTGTACGGCCACTCCCCAAATTGGAGTCAGTTTTGAACACATTTCAAAATTCTTAAATACATTTTGGAGGACAGGGACGGCTGTAAGGGGTGAAAGGGAGGCCGTTTTTAACCTACGTCTATGAGACAGTAAAGGTTAAAGTTGAATAATTTTCTTACAATTTCTCATCCCTGACCTACAGAGAATCGAAAAAAGAATTTACGTAGCTATTTGCCGTAAGACATTCAGGATTGGACCATATACTATTGCCTCTGCTCCAGCATTAAAATTGTTTATTAACTTTGTGAACTTAGTTTGCTGCCATCTTTCTCGGTGTACGGCCACTCCCCAAATTGGAGTCAGTTTTGAACACATTTCAAAATTCTTAAATACATTTTGGAGGACAGGGACGGCTGTAAGGGGTGAAAGGGAGGCCGTTTTTAACCTACGTCTATGACACAGTAAAGGTAAAAAGTTGAATCATTTTCTTACAATTTCTCTTTCTCGGTGTACGGCCACTCCACAAATTGGAGTCAGTTTTGAACACATTTCAAAATTCTTAAATAAATTTTGGAGGACAGGGACGGCTGTAAGGGGTGAAAGGGAGGCCGTTTTTAACCTACGTCTATAAGACAGTAAAGGTTAAAAGTTGAATCATTTTCTTACAATTTCTCATCCCTGACCTACAGAGAATCGAAAAAAGAATTTACGTAGCTGTTTGCCGTAAGACATTCAGGATTGGACCATACACTATTGCCTCTGCTCCAGCATTAAAATTGTTTATTAACTTTGTGACCTTAGTTTGCTGCCATCTTTCTCGGTGTACGGCCACTCCCCAAATTGGAGTCAGTTTTGAACACATTTCAAAATTCTTAAATACATTTTGGAGGACAGGGACGGCTGTAAGGGGTGAAAGGGAGGCCGTTTTTAACCTACGTCTATGAGACAGTAAAGGTTAAAAGTTGAATAATTTTCTTACAATTTCTCATCCCTGACCTACAGAGAATCAAAAAAATAATTTACGTAGCTATTTGCCGTCAGACATTCAGGATTGGACCATACACTATTGCCTCTGCGCCAGCATTAAAATTGTTTATTAACTTTGTGACCTTAGTTTGCTGCCATCTTTCTCGGTGTACCGCCACTCCCCAAATTGGAGTCAGTTTTGAACACATTTCAAAATTCTTAAATACATTTTGGAGGATAGGGACGGCTGTAAGGGGTGAAAGGGAGGCCGTTTTTAACCTACGTCTATGAGACAGTAAAGGTTAAAAGTTGAATAATTTTCTTACAATTTCTCATCCCTGACCTACAGAGAATCGAAAAAAGAATTTACGTAGCGATTTGCCGTAAGACATTCAGGATTGGACCATACACTATTGCCTCTGCTCCAGCATTAAAATTGTTTATTAACTTTGTGACCTTAGTTTGCTGCCATCTTTCTCAGTGTACGGCCACTCCCCAAATTGGAGTCAGTTTTGAACACATTTCAAAATTCTTAAATACATTTTGGAGGACAGGGACGGCTGTGAGGGGTGAAAGGGAGGCCGTTTTTAACCTACGTCTATGAGACAGTAAAGGTTAAAAGTTGAATCATTTTCTTACAATTTCTCATCCCTGACCTACAGAGAATCGAAAAAAGAATTTACGTAGCTATTTGCCGTAAGACATTCAGGATTGAACCATACACTATTGACTCTGCTCCAGCATTAAAATTGTTTATTAACTTTGTGACCTTAGTTTGCTGCCATCTTTCTCGGTATACGGCCACTCCCCAAATTGGAGTCAGTTTTGAACACATTTCAAAATTCTTAAATACATTTTGGAGGACAGGGACGGCTGTAAGGGGTGAAAGGGAGGCCGTTTTTAACCTACGTCTATGAGACAGTAAAGGTTAAAAGTTGAATCATTTTCTTACAATTTCTCATCCCTGACCTACAGAGAATCGAAAAAAGAATTTACGTAGCTATTTGCCGTAAGACATTCAGGATTGGACCATACACTATTGCCTCTGCGCCAGCATTAAAATTGTTTATTAACTTTGTGACCTTAGTTTGCTGCCATCTTTCTCAGTGTACGGCCACTCCCCAAATTGGAGTCAGTTTTGAACACATTTCAAAATTCTTAAATACATTTTGGAGGACAGGGACGGCTGTAAGGGGTGAAAGGGAGGCCGTTTTTAACCTATGTCTATGAGACAGTAAAGGTTAAAAGTTGAATCATTTTCTTACAATTTCTCTTTCTCGGTGTACGGCCACTCCCCAAATTGGAGTCAGTTTTGAACACATTTCAAAATTCTTAAATACATTTTGGAGGATAGGGACGGCTGTAAGGGGTGAAAGGGAGGCCGTTTTTAACCTACGTCTATGAGACAGTAAAGGTTAAAAGTTGAATCATTTTCTTACAATTTCTCTTTCTCGGTGTACGGCCACTCCCCAAATTGGAGTCAGTTTTGAACACATTTCAAAATTCTTAAATACATTTTGGAGGACAGGGACGGCTGTAAGGGGTGAAAGGGAGGCCGTTTTTAACCTACGTCTATGAGACAGTAAAGGTTAAAAGTTGAATAATTTTCTTACAATTTCTCATCCCTGACCTACAGAGAATCGAAAAAAGAATTTACGTAGCTATTTGCCGTAAGACATTCAGGATTGGACCATACACTATTGCCTCTGCGCCAGCATTAAAATTGTTTATTAACTTTGTGACCTTAGTTTGCTGCCATCTTTCTCGGTGTACAGCCACTCCCCAAATTGGAGTCAGTTTTGAACACATTTCAAAATTCTTAAATACATTTTGGAGGACAGGGACGGCTGTAAGGGGTAAAAGGGAGGCCGTTTTTAACCTACGTCTATGAGACAGTAAAGGTTAAAAGTTGAATATTTACTTACAATTTCTCATCCCTGACCTACAGAGAATCAAAAAAAAAATGTACGTAGCTATTTGCCGTCAGACATTCAGGATTGGACCATACACTATTGCCTCTGCGCCAGCATTAAAATTGTTTATTAACTTTGTGACCTTAGTTTGCTGCCATCTTTCTCGGTGTACGGCCACTCCCCAAATTGGAGTCAGTTTTGAACACATTTCAAAATTCTTAAATACATCTTGGAGGATAGGGACGGCTGTAAGGGGTGAAAGGGAGGCCGTTTTTAACCTACGTCTATGAGACAGTAAAGGTTAAAAGTTGAATCATTTTCTTACAATTTCTCTTTCTCGGTGTGCGGCCACTCCCCAAATTGGAGTCAGTTTTGAACACATTTCAAAATTCTTAAATACATTTTGGAGGACAGGGACGGCTGTAAGGGGTGAAAGGGAGGCCGTTTTTAACCTACGTCTATGAGACAGTAAAGGTTAAAAGTTGAATAATTTTCTTACAATTTCTCATCCCTGACCTACAGAGAATCGAAAAAAGAATTTACGTAGCTATTTGCCGTAAGACATTCAGGATTGGACCATATACTATTGTCTCTGCTCCAGCATTAAAATTGTTTATTAACTTTGTGAACTTAGTTTGCTGCCATCTTTCTCGGTGTACGGCCACTCCCCAAATTGGAGTCAGTTTTGAACACATTTCAAAATTCTTAAATACATTTTGGAGGACAGGGACGGCTGTAAGGGGTGAAAGGGAGGCCATTTTTAAACTATGTCTATGAGACAGTAAAGGTTAAAAGTTGAATCATTTTCTTACAATTTCTCTTTCTCGGTGTACGGCCACTCCCCAAATTGGAGTCAGTTTTGAACACATTTCAAAATTCTTAAATACATTTTGGAGGATAGGGACAGCTGTAAGGGGTGAAAGGGAGGCCGTTTTTAACCTACGTCTATGAGACAGTAAAGGTTAAAAGTTGAATAATTTTCTTACAATTTCTCTTTCTCGGTGTACGGCCACTCCCCAAATTGGAGTCAGTTTTGAACACATTTCAAAATTCTTAAATACATTTTGGAGGACAGGGACGGCTGTAAGGGGTGAAAGGGAGGCCGTTTTTAACCTGCGTCTATGAGACAGTAAAGGTTAAAAGTTGAATAATTTTCTTACAATTTCTCATCCCTGACCTACAGAGAATCGAAAAAAGAATTTACGTAGCTATTTGCCATAAGACATTCAGGATTGGACCATACACTATTGCCTCTGCGCCAGCATTAAAATTGTTTATTAACTTTGTGACCTTAGTTTGCTGCCATCTTTCTCGGTGTACAGCCACTCCCCAAATTGGAGTCAGTTTTGAACACATTTCAAAATTCTTAAATACATTTTGGAGGACAGGGACGGCTGTAAGGGGTGAAAGGGAGGCCGTTTTTAACCTACGTCTATGAGACAGTAAAGGTTAAAAGTTGAATAATTTTCTTACAATTTCTCATCCCTGACCTACAGAGAATCAAAAAAAAAAATTACGTAGCTATTTGCCGTCAGACATTCAGGATTGGACAATACACTATTGCCTCTGCGCCAGCATTAAAATTGTTTATTAACTTTGTGACCTTAGTTTGCTGCCATCTTTCTCGGTGTACGGCCACTCCCCAAATTGGAGTCAGTTTTGAACACATTTCAAAATTCTTAAATACATTTTGGAGGATAGGGACGGCTGTAAGGGGTGAAAGGGAGGCCGTTTTTAACCTACGTCTATGAGACAGTAAAGGTTAAAAGTTGAATCATTTTCTTACAATTTCTCTTTCTCGGTGTACGGCCACTCCCCAAATTGGAGTCAGTTTTGAACACATTTAAAAATTCTTAAATACATTTTGGAGGACAGGGACGGCTGTAAGGGGTGAAAGGGAGGCCGTTTTTAACCTACGTCTATGAGACAGTAAAGGTTAAAAGTTGAATAATTTTCTTACAATTTCTCATCCCTGACCTACAGAGAATCGAAAAAAGAATTTACGTAGCTATTTACCGTAAGACATTCAGGATTGGACCATATACTATTGTCTCTGCTCCAGCATTAAAATT
The DNA here is from genome assembly GCF_964261635.1 of Lissotriton helveticus. NCBI lineage: Eukaryota > Metazoa > Chordata > Amphibia > Caudata > Salamandridae > Lissotriton > Lissotriton helveticus. Next base: position 884,116,592 of record NC_136073.1, read on the forward strand.
GTTTATTAACTTTGTGAACTTAGTTTGCTGCCATCTTTCTCGGTGTACAGCCACTCCCCAAATTGGAGTCAGTTTTGAACACATTTCAAAATTCTTAAATACATTTTGGAGGACAGGGACGGCTGTAAGGGGTGAAAGGGAGGCCGTTTTTAACCTACGTCTATGAGACAGTAAAGGTTAAAAGTTGAATAATTTTCTTACAATTTCTCTTTCTCGGTGTACGGCCACTCCCCAAATTGGAGTCAGTTTTGAACACATTTCAAAATTCTTAAATACATTTTGGAGGACAGGGACGGCTGTAAGGGGTGAAAGGGAGGCTGTTTTTAACCTACGTCTATGAGACAGTAAAGGTTAAAAGTTGAATCATTTTCTTACAATTTCTCATCCCTGACCTACAGAGAATCGAAAAAAGAATTTACGTAGCTATTTGCCGTAAGACATTCAGGATTGGACCATATACTATTGCCTCTGCTCCAGCATTAAAATTGTTTATTAACTTTGTGAACTTAGTTTGCTGCCATCTTTCTCGGTGTACGGCCACTCCCCAAATTGGAGTCAGTTTTGAACACATTTCAAAATTCTTAAATACATTTTGGAGGACAGGGACGGCTGTAAGGGGTGAAAGGGAGGCCGTTTTTAACCTACGTCTATGAGACAGTAAAGGTTAAAAGTTGAATCATTTTCTTACAATTTCTCTTTCTCGGTGTACGGCCACTCCCCAAATTGGAGTCAGTTTTGAACACATTTCAAAATTCTTAAATACATTTTGGAGGACAGGGACGGCTGTAAGGGGTGAAAGGGAGGCCGTTTTAACCTACGTCTATGAGACAGTAAAGGTTAAAAGTTGAATCATTTTCTTACAATTTCTCATCCCTGACCTACAGAGAATCGAAAAAAGAATTTACGTATCTATTTGCCGTAAGACATTCAGGATTGGACCACACACTATTGCCTCTGCTCCAGCATTAAAATTGTTTATTAACTTTGTGACCTTAGTTTGCTGCCATCTTTCTCGGTGTACGGCCACTCCCCAAATTGGAGTCAGTTTTGAACACATTTAAAAATTCTTAAATACATTTTGGAGGACAGGGACGGCTGTAAGGGGTGAAAGGGAGGCCGTTTTTAACCTACGTCTATGAGACAGTAAAGGTTAAAAGTTGAATCATTTTCTTACAATTTCTCATCCCTGACCTACAGAGAATCGAAAAAATAATTTACGTAGCTATTTGCCGTAAGACATTCAGGATTGGACCATACACTATTGCCTCTGCGCCAGCATTAAAATTGTTTATTAACTTTGTGACCTTAGTTTGCTGCCATCTTTCTCGGTGTACGGCCACTCCCCAAATTGGAGTCAGTTTTGAACACATTTCAAAATTCTTAAATACATTTTGGAGGACAGGGACGGCTGTAAGGGGTGAAAGAGAGCCCGTTTTTAACCTACGTCTATGAGACAGTAAAGGTTAAAAGTTGAATCATTTTCTTACAATTTCTCATCCCTGACCTACAGAGAATCAAAAAAAGAATTTACGTATCTATTTGCCGTCAGACATTCAGGATTGGACCATACACTATTGCCTCTGCTCCAGCATTAAAATTGTCTATTAACTTTGTGAACTTAGTTTGCTGCCATCTTTCTCGGTGTACGGCCACTCCCCAAATTGGAGTCAGTTTTGAACACATTTCAAAATTCTTAAATACATTTTGAAGGACAGGGACGGCTGTAAGGGGTGAAAGGGAGGCCGTTTTTAACCTACGTCTATGAGACAGTAAAGGTTAAAAGTTGAATCATTTTCTTACAATTTCTCTTTCTCGGTGTACGGCCACACCCCAAATTGGAGTCAGTTTTGAACACATTTCAAAATTCTTAAATGCATTTTGGAGGACAGGGACGGCTGTAAGGGGTGAAAGGGAGGTCGTTTTTAACCTACGTCTATGAGACAGTAAAGGTTAAAAGTTGAATCATTTTCTTACAATTTCTCATCCCTGACCTACAGAGAATCGAAAAAATAATTTACGTAGCTATTTGCCGTAAGACATTCAGGATTGGACCATACACTATTGCCTCTGCTCCAGCATTAAAATTGTTTTGTGACCTTAGTTTGCTGCCATCTTTCTCGGTGTACGGCCACTCCCCAAATTGGAGTCAGTTTTGAACACATTTCAAAATTCTTAAATACATTTTGGAGGACAGGGACGGCTGTAAGGGGTGAAAGGGAGGCCGTTTTTAACCTACGTCTATGAGACAGTAAAGGTTAAAAGTTGAATAATTTTCTTACAATTTCTCATCCCTGACCTACAGAGAATCGAAAAAAGAATTTACGTAGCTATTTGCCGTAAGACATTCAGGATTGGACCATACACTGTTGCCTCTGCGCCAGCATTAAAATTGTTTATTAACTTTGTGACCTTAGTTTGCTGCCATCTTTCTCGGTGTACGGCCACTCCCCAAATTGGAGTCAGTTTTGAACACATTTCAAAATTCTTAAATACATTTTGGAGGACAGGGACGGCTGTTAGGGGTGAAAGGGAGGCTGTTTTTAACCTACGTCTATGAGACAGTAAAGGTTAAAAGTTGAATCATTTTCTTTCAATTTCTCATCCCTGACCTGCAGAGAATCGAAAAAAGAATTTACTTAGCTATTTGCCGTAAGACATTCAGGATTGGACCATACACTATTGCCTCTGCTCCAGCAATAAAATTGTTTATTAACTTTGTGACCTTAGTTTGCTGCCATCTTTCTCGGTGTACGGCCACTCCCCAAATTGGAGTCAGTTTTGAATACATTTCAAAATTCTTAAATACATTTTGGAGGACAGGGACGGCTGTAAGGGGTGAAAGGGAGGCCGTTTTTAACCTACGTCTATGAGACAGTAAAGGTTAAAAGTTGAATCATTTTCTTACAATTTCTCATCCCTGACCTACAGAGAATCGAAAAAAGAATTTACGTAGCTATTTGCCGTAAGACATTCAGGATTGGACCATACACTATTGCCTCTGCGCCAGCATTAAAATTGTTTATTAACTTTGTGACCTTAGTTTGCTGCCATCTTTCTCGGTGTACGGCCACTCCCCAAATTGGAGTCAGTTTTGAACACATTTCAAAATTCTTAAATACATTTTGGAGGACAGGGACGGCTGTAAGGGGTGAAAGAGAGGCCGTTTTTAACCTACGTCTATGAGACAGTAAAGGTTCAAAGTTGAATCATTTTCTTACAATTTCTCATCCCTGACCTACAGAGAATCAAAAAAAGAATTTACGTAGCTATTTGCCGTCAGACATTCAGGATTGGACCATACACTATTGCCTCTGCGCCAGCATTAAAATTGTTTATTAACTTTGTGACCTTAGTTTGCTGCCATCTTTCTCGGTGTACGGCCACTCCCCAAATTGGAGTCAGTTTTAAACACATTTCAAAATTCTTAAATACATTTTGGAGGATAGGAACGGCTGTAAGGGGTGAAAGGGAGGCCGTTTTTAACCTACGTCTATGAGACAGTAAAGGTTAAAAGTTGAATCATTTTCTTACAATTTCTCTTTCTCGGTGTACGGCCACTCCCCAAATTGGAGTCAGTTTTGAAGACATTTCAAAATTCTTAAATACATTTTGGAGGACAGGGACGGCTGTAAGGGGTGAAAGGGAGGCCGTTTTTAACCTACGTCTATGAGACAGTAAAGGTTAAAAGTTGAATAATTTTCTTACAATTTCTCATCCCTGACCTACAGAGAATCAAAAAAGAATTTACGTAGCTATCTGCCGTAAGACATTCAGGATTGGACCATACACTATTGCCTCTGCGCCAGCATTAAAATTGTTTATTAACTTTGTGACCTTAGTTTGCTGCCATCTTTCTCGGTGTACGGCCACTCCCCAAATTGGAGTCAGTTTTAAAGACATTTCAAAATTCTTAAATACATTTTGGAGGACAGGGACGGCTGTTAGGGGTGAAAGGGAGGCTGTTTTTAACCTACGTCAATGAGACAGTAAAGGTTAAAAGTTGAATCATTTTCTTACAATTTCTCTTTCTCGGTGTACGGCCACTCCCCAAATTGGAGTCAGTTTTGAACACATTTAAAAATTCTTAAATACATTTTGGAGGACAGGGACGGCTGTAAGGGGTGAAAGGGAGGCCGTTTTTAACCTACGTCTATGAGACAGTAAAGGTTAAAAGTTGAATAATTTTCTTACAATTTCTCATCCCTGACCTACAGAGAATCGAAAAAAGAATTTACGTAGCTATTTACCGTAAGACATTCAGGATTGGACCATATACTATTGTCTCTGCTCCAGCATTAAAATTGTTTATTAACTTTGTGAACTTAGTTTGCTGCCATCTTTCTCGGTGTACAGCCACTCCCCAAATTGGAGTCAGTTTTGAACACATTTCAAAATTCTTAAATACATTTTGGAGGACAGGGACGGCTGTAAGGGGTGAAAGGGAGGCCGTTTTTAACCTACGTCTATGAGACAGTAAAGGTTAAAAGTTGAATAATTTTCTTACAATTTCTCTTTCTCGGTGTACGGCCACTCCCCAAATTGGAGTCAGTTTTGAACACATTTCAAAATTCTTAAATACATTTTGGAGGACAGGGACGGCTGTAAGGGGTGAAAGGGAGGCTGTTTTTAACCTACGTCTATGAGACAGTAAAGGTTAAAAGTTGAATCATTTTCTTACAATTTCTCATCCCTGACCTACAGAGAATCGAAAAAAGAATTTACGTAGCTATTTGCCGTAAGACATTCAGGATTGGACCATATACTATTGCCTCTGCTCCAGCATTAAAATTGTTTATTAACTTTGTGAACTTAGTTTGCTGCCATCTTTCTCGGTGTACGGCCACTCCCCAAATTGAAATCAGTTTTGAACACATTTCAAAATTCTTAAATACATTTTGGAGGACAGGGACGGCTGTAAGGGGTGAAAGGGAGGCCGTTTTTAACCTACGTCTATGAGACAGTAAAGGTTAAAAGTTGAATCATTTTCTTACAATTTCTCTTTCTCGGTGTACGGCCACTCCCCAAATTGGAGTCAGTTTTGAACACATTTCAAAATTCTTAAATACATTTTGGAGGACAGGGACGGCTGTAAGGGGTGAAAGGGAGGCCGTTTTAACCTACGTCTATGAGACAGTAAAGGTTAAAAGTTGAATCATTTTCTTACAATTTCTCATCCCTGACCTACAGAGAATCGAAAAAAAGAATTTACGTAGCTATTTGCCGTAAGACATTCAGGATTGGACCACACACTATTGCCTCTGCTCCAGCATTAAAATTGTTTATTAACTTTGTGACCTTAGTTTGCTGCCATCTTTCTCGGTGTACGGCCACTCCCCAAATTGGAGTCAGTTTTGAACACATTTAAAAATTCTTAAATACATTTTGGAGGACAGGGACGGCTGTAAGGGGTGAAAGGGAGGCCGTTTTTAACCTACGTCTATGAGACAGTAAAGGTTAAAAGTTGAATCATTTTCTTACAATTTCTCATCCCTGACCTACAGAGAATCGAAAAAATAATTTACGTAGCTATTTGCCGTAAGACATTCAGGATTGGACCATACACTATTGCCTCTGCGCCAGCATTAAAATTGTTTATTAACTTTGTGACCTTAGTTTGCTGCCATCTTTCTCGGTGTACGGCCACTCCCCAAATTGGAGTCAGTTTTGAACACATTTCAAAATTCTTAAATACATTTTGGAGGACAGGGACGGCTGTAAGGGGTGAAAGAGAGCCCGTTTTTAACCTACGTCTATGAGACAGTAAAGGTTAAAAGTTGAATCATTTTCTTACAATTTCTCATCCCTGACCTACAGAGAATCAAAAAAAGAATTTACGTATCTATTTGCCGTCAAACATTCAGGATTGGACCATACACTATTGCCTCTGCTCCAGCATTAAAATTGTCTATTAACTTTGTGAACTTAGTTTGCTGCCATCTTTCTCGGTGTACGGCCACTCCCCAAATTGGAGTCAGTTTTGAACACATTTCAAAATTCTTAAATACATTTTGAAGGACAGGGACGGCTGTAAGGGGTGAAAGGGAGGCCGTTTTTAACCTACGTCTATGAGACAGTAAAGGTTAAAAGTTGAATCATTTTCTTACAATTTCTCTTTCTCGGTGTACGGCCACACCCCAAATTGGAGTCAGTTTTGAACACATTTTAAAATTCTTAAATGCATTTTGGAGGACAGGGACGGCTGTAAGGGGTGAAAGGGAGGTCGTTTTTAACCTACGTCTATGAGACAGTAAAGGTTAAAAGTTGAATCATTTTCTTACAATTTCTCATCCCTGACCTACAGAGAATCGAAAAAATAATTTACGTAGCTATTTGCCGTAAGACATTCAGGATTGGACCATACACTATTGCCTCTGCTCCAGCATTAAAATTGTTTTGTGACCTTAGTTTGCTGCCATCTTTCTCGGTGTACGGCCACTCCCCAAATTGGAGTCAGTTTTGAACACATTTCAAAATTCTTAAATACATTTTGGAGGACAGGGACGGCTGTAAGGGGTGAAAGGGAGGCCGTTTTTAACCTACGTCTATGAGACAGTAAAGGTTAAAAGTTGAATAATTTTCTTACAATTTCTCATCCCTGACCTACAGAGAATCGAAAAAAGAATTTACGTAGCTATTTGCCGTAAGACATTCAGGATTGGACCATACACTGTTGCCTCTGCGCCAGCATTAAAATTGTTTATTAACTTTGTGACCTTAGTTTGCTGCCATCTTTCTCGGTGTACGGCCACTCCCCAAACTGGAGTCAGTTTTGAACACATTTCAAAATTCTTAAATACATTTTGGAGGACAGGGACGGCTGTTAGGGGTGAAAGGGAGGCTGTTTTTAACCTACGTCTATGAGACAGTAAAGGTTAAAAGTTGAATCATTTTCTTTCAATTTCTCATCCCTGACCTGCAGAGAATCGAAAAAAGAATTTACTTAGCTATTTGCCGTAAGACATTCAGGATTGGACCATACACTATTGCCTCTGCTCCAGCAATAAAATTGTTTATTAACTTTGTGACCTTAGTTTGGTGCCATCTTTCTCGGTGTACGGCCACTCCCCAAATTGGAGTCAGTTTTGAACACATTTCAAAATTCTTAAATACATTTTGGAGGACAGGGACGGCTGTAAGGGGTGAAAGGGAGGCCGTTTTTAACCTACGTCTATGAGACAGTAAAGGTTAAAAGTTGAATCATTTTCTTACAATTTCTCATCCCTGACCTACAGAGAATCGAAAAAAGAATTTACGTAGCTATTTGCCGTAAGACATTCAGGATTGGACCATACACTATTGCCTCTGCGCCAGCATTAAAATTGTTTATTAACTTTGTGACCTTAGTTTGCTGCCATCTTTCTCGGTGTACGGCCACTCCCCAAATTGGAGTCAGTTTTGAACACATTTCAAAATTCTTAAATACATTTTGGAGGACAGGGACGGCTGTAAGGGGTGAAAGAGAGGCCGTTTTTAACCTACGTCTATGAGACAGTAAATGTTCAAAGTTGAATCATTTTCTTACAATTTCTCATCCCTGACCTACAGAGAATCAAAAAAAGAATTTACGTAGCTATTTGCCGTCAGACATTCAGGATTGGACCATACACTATTGCCTCTGCGCCAGCATTAAAATTGTTTATTAACTTTGTGACCTTAGTTTGCTGCCATCTTTCTCGGTGTACGGCCACTCCCCAAATTGGAGTCAGTTTTGAACACATTTCAAAATTCTTAAATACATTTTGGAGGATAGGAACGGCTGTAAGGGGTGAAAGGGAGGCCGTTTTTACCCTACGTCTATGAGACAGTAAAGGTTAAAAGTTGAATCATTTTCTTACAATTTCTCTTTCTCGGTGTACGGCAACTACCCAAATTGGAGTCAGTTTTGAAGACATTTCAAAATTCTTAAATACATTTTGGAGGACAGGGACGGCTGTAAGGGGTGAAAGGGAGGCCGTTTTTAACCTACGTCTATGAGACAGTAAAGGTTCAAAGTTGAATCATTTTCTTACAATTTCTCATCCCTGACCTACAGAGAATCAAAAAAAGAATTTACGTAGCTATTTGCCGTCAGACATTCAGGATTGGACCATACACTATTGCCTCTGCGCCAGCATTAAAATTGTTTATTAACTTTGTGACCTTAGTTTGCTGCCATCTTTCTCGGTGTACGGCCACTCCCCAAATTGGAGTCAGTTTTGAACACATTTCAAAATTCTTAAATACATTTTGGAGGATAGGAACGGCTGTAAGGGGTGAAAGGGAGGCCGTTTTTAACCTACGTCTATGAGACAGTAAAGGTTAAAAGTTGAATCATTTTCTTACAATTTCTCTTTCTCGGTGTACGGCCACTCCCCAAATTGGAGTCAGTTTTGAAGACATTTCAAAATTCTTAAATACATTTTGGAGGACAGGGACGGCTGTAAGGGGTGAAAGGGAGGCCGTTTTTAACCTACGTCTATGAGACAGTAAAGGTTAAAAGTTGAATAATTTTCTTACAATTTCTCATCCCTGACCTACAGAGAATCAAAAAAGAATTTACGTAGCTATCTGCCGTAAGACATTCAGGATTGGACCATACACTATTGCCTCTGCGCCAGCATTAAAATTGTTTATTAACTTTGTGACCTTAGTTTGCTGCCATCTTTCTCGGTGTACGGCCACTCCCCAAATTGGAGTCAGTTTTAAAGACATTTCAAAATTCTTAAATACATTTTGGAGGACAGGGACGGCTGTTAGGGGTGAAAGGGAGGCTGTTTTTAACCTACGTCAATGAGACAGTAAAGGTTAAAAGTTGAATCATTTTCTTACAATTTCTCTTTCTCGGTGTACGGCCACTCCCCAAATTGGAGTCAGTTTTGAACACATTTAAAAATTCTTAAATACATTTTGGAGGACAGGGACGGCTGTAAGGGGTGAAAGGGAGGCCGTTTTTAACCTACGTCTATGAGACAGTAAAGGTTAAAAGTTGAATAATTTTCTTACAATTTCTCATCCCTGACCTACAGAGAATCGAAAAAAGAATTTACGTAGCTATTTACCGTAAGACATTCAGGATTGGACCATATACTATTGTCTCTGCTCCAGCATTAAAATTGTTTATTAACTTTGTGAACTTAGTTTGCTGCCATCTTTCTCGGTGTACAGCCACTCCCCAAATTGGAGTCAGTTTTGAACACATTTCAAAATTCTTAAATACATTTTGGAGGACAGGGACGGCTGTAAGGGGTGAAAGGGAGGCCGTTTTTAACCTACGTCTATGAGACAGTAAAGGTTAAAAGTTGAATAATTTTCTTACAATTTCTCTTTCTCGGTGTACGGCCACTCCCCAAATTGGAGTCAGTTTTGAACACATTTCAAAATTCTTAAATACATTTTGGAGGACAGGGACGGCTGTAAGGGGTGAAAGGGAGGCTGTTTTTAACCTACGTCTATGAGACAGTAAAGGTTAAAAGTTGAATCATTTTCTTACAATTTCTCATCCCTGACCTACAGAGAATCGAAAAAAGAATTTACGTAGCTATTTGCCGTAAGACATTCAGGATTGGACCATATACTATTGCCTCTGCTCCAGCATTAAAATTGTTTATTAACTTTGTGAACTTAGTTTGCTGCCATCTTTCTCGGTGTACGGCCACTCCCCAAATTGAAATCAGTTTTGAACACATTTCAAAATTCTTAAATACATTTTGGAGGACAGGGACGGCTGTAAGGGGTGAAAGGGAGGCCGTTTTTAACCTACGTCTATGAGACAGTAAAGGTTAAAAGTTGAATCATTTTCTTACAATTTCTCTTTCTCGGTGTACGGCCACTCCCCAAATTGGAGTCAGTTTTGAACACATTTCAAAATTCTTAAATACATTTTGGAGGACAGGGACGGCTGTAAGGGGTGAAAGGGAGGCCGTTTTAACCTACGTCTATGAGACAGTAAAGGTTAAAAGTTGAATCATTTTCTTACAATTTCTCATCCCTGACCTACAGAGAATCGAAAAAAGAATTTACGTAGCTATTTGCCGTAAGACATTCAGGATTGGACCACACACTATTGCCTCTGCTCCAGCATTAAAATTGTTTATTAACTTTGTGACCTTAGTTTGCTGCCATCTTTCTCGGTGTACGGCCACTCCCCAAATTGGAGTCAGTTTTGAACACATTTAAAAATTCTTAAATACATTTTGGAGGACAGGGACGGCTGTAAGGGGTGAAAGGGAGGCCGTTTTTAACCTACGTCTATGAGACAGTAAAGGTTAAAAGTTGAATCATTTTCTTACAATTTCTCATCCCTGACCTACAGAGAATCGAAAAAATAATTTACGTAGCTATTTGCCGTAAGACATTCAGGATTGGACCATACACTATTGCCTCTGCGCCAGCATTAAAATTGTTTATTAACTTTGTGACCTTAGTTTGCTGCCATCTTTCTCGGTGTACGGCCACTCCCCAAATCGGAGTCAGTTTTGAACACATTTCAAAATTCTTAAATACATTTTGGAGGACAGGGACGGCTGTAAGGGGTGAAAGAGAGCCCGTTTTTAACCTACGTCTATGAGACAGTAAAGGTTAAAAGTTGAATCATTTTCTTACAATTTCTCATCCCTGACCTACAGAGAATCAAAAAAAGAATTTACGTATCTATTTGCCGTCAAACATTCAGGATTGGACCATACACTATTGCCTCTGCTCCAGCATTAAAATTGTCTATTAACTTTGTGAACTTAGTTTGCTGCCATCTTTCTCGGTGTACGGCCACTCCCCAAATTGGAATCAGTTTTGAACACATTTCAAAATTCTTAAATACATTTTGAAGGACAGGGACGGCTGTAAGGGGTGAAAGGGAGGCCGTTTTTAACCTACGTCTATGAGACAGTAAAGGTTAAAAGTTGAATCATTTTCTTACAATTTCTCTTTCTCGGTGTACGGCCACACCCCAAATTGGAGTCAGTTTTGAACACATTTCAAAATTCTTAAATGCATTTTGGAGGACAGGGACGGCTGTAAGGGGTGAAAGGGAGGTCGTTTTTAACCTACGTCTATGAGACAGTAAAGGTTAAAAGTTGAATCATTTTCTTACAATTTCTCATCCCTGACCTACAGAGAATCGAAAAAATAATTTACGTAGCTATTTGCCGTAAGACATTCAGGATTGGACCATACACTATTGCCTCTGCTCCAGCATTAAAATTGTTTTGTGACCTTAGTTTGCTGCCATCTTTCTCGGTGTACGGCCACTCCCCAAATTGGAGTCAGTTTTGAACACATTTCAAAATTCTTAAATACATTTTGGAGGACAGGGACGGCTGTAAGGGGTGAAAGGGAGGCCGTTTTTAACCTACGTCTATGAGACAGTAAAGGTTAAAAGTTGAATAATTTTCTTACAATTTCTCATCCCTGACCTACAGAGAATCGAAAAAAGAATTTACGTAGCTATTTGCCGTAAGACATTCAGGATTGGACCATACACTGTTGCCTCTGCGCCAGCATTAAAATAGTTTATTAACTTTGTGACCTTAGTTTGCTGCCATCTTTCTCGGTGTACGGCCACTCCCCAAACTGGAGTCAGTTTTGAACACATTTCAAAATTCTTAAATACATTTTGGAGGACAGGGACGGCTGTTAGGGGTGAAAGGGAGGCTGTTTTTAACCTACGTCTATGAGACAGTAAAGGTTAAAAGTTGAATCATTTTCTTTCAATTTCTCATCCCTGACCTGCAGAGAATCGAAAAAAGAATTTACTTAGCTATTTGCCGTAAGACATTCAGGATTGGACCATACACTATTGCCTCTGCTCCAGCAATAAAATTGTTTATTAACTTTGTGACCTTAGTTTGGTGCCATCTTTCTCGGTGTACGGCCACTCCCCAAATTGGAGTCAGTTTTGAACACATTTCAAAATTCTTAAATACATTTTGGAGGACAGGGACGGCTGTAAGGGGTGAAAGGGAGGCCGTTTTTAATCTACGTCTATGAGACAGTAAAGGTTAAAAGTTGAATCATTTTCTTACAATTTCTCATCCCTGACCTACAGAGAATCGAAAAAAGAATTTACGTAGCTATTTGCCGTAAGACATTCAGGATTGGACCATACACTATTGCCTCTGCGCCAGCATTAAAATTGTTTATTAACTTTGTGACCTTAGTTTGCTGCCATCTTTCTCGGTGTACGGCCACTCCCCAAATTGGAGTCAGTTTTGAACACATTTCAAAATTCTTAAATACATTTTGGAGGACAGGGACGGCTGTAAGGGGTGAAAGAGAGGCCGTTTTTAACCTACGTCTATGAGACAGTAAATGTTCAAAGTTGAATCATTTTCTTACAATTTCTCATCCCTGACCTACAGAGAATCAAAAAAAGAATTTACGTAGCTATTTGCCGTCAGACATTCAGGATTGGACCATACACTATTGCCTCTGCGCCAGCATTAAAATTGTTTATTAACTTTGTGACCTTAGTTTGCTGCCATCTTTCTCGGTGTACGGCCACTCCCCAAATTGGAGTCAGTTTTGAACACATTTCAAAATTCTTAAATACATTTTGGAGGATAGGAACGGCTGTAAGGGGTGAAAGGGAGGCCGTTTTTACCCTACGTCTATGAGACAGTAAAGGTTAAAAGTTGAATCATTTTCTTACAATTTCTCTTTCTCGGTGTACGGCAACTACCCAAATTGGAGTCAGTTTTGAAGACATTTCAAAATTCTTAAATACATTTTGGAGGACAGGGACGGCTGTAAGGGGTGAAAGGGAGGCCGTTTTTAACCTACGTCTATGAGACAGTAAAGGTTAAAAGTTGAATAATTTTCTTACAATTTCTCATCCCTGACCTACAGAGAATCAAAAAAGAATTTACGTAGCTATCTGCCGTAAGACATTCAGGATTGGACCATACACTATTGCCTCTGCGCCAGCATTAAAATTGTTTATTAACTTTGTGACCTTAGTTTGCTGCCATCTTTCTCGGTGTACGGCCACTCCCCAAATTGGAGTCAGTTTTGAAGACATTTCAAAATTCTTAAATACATTTTGGAGGACAGGGACGGCTGTTAGGGGTGAAAGGGAGGCTGTTTTTAACCTACGTCAATGAGACAGTAAAGGTTAAAAGTTGAATCATTTTCTTACAATTTCTCATCCCTGACCTACAGAGAATCGAAAAAAGAATTTACGTAGCTATTTGCCGTAAGACATTCAGGATTGGACCATACACTATTGCCTCTGCTCCAGCATTAAAATTGATTATTAACTTTTTGACCTTAGTTTGCTGCCATCTTTCTCGGTGTACGGCCACTCCCCAAATTGGAGTCAGTTTTGAACACATTTCAAAATTCTTAAATACATTTTGGAGGATAGGGATGGCTGTAAGGGGTGAAAGGGAGGCCGTTTTTAACCTACGTCTATGAGACAGTAAAGGTTAAAAGTTGAATCATTTTCTTACAATTTCTCTTTCTCGGTGTATGGCCACTCCCCAAATTGGAGTCAGTTTTGAACACATTTCAAAATTCTTAAATACATTTTGGAGGACAGGGACGGCTGTAAGGGGAGAAAGGGAGGCCGTTTTTAACCTACGTCTATAAGACAGTAAAGGTTAAAAGTTTAATCATTTTCTTACAATTTCTCAACCCTGACCTACAGAGAATCGAAAAAAGAATTTACGTAGCTATTTGCCGTAAGACATTCAGGATTGGACCATACACTATTGCCTCTGCTCCAGCATTAAAATTGTTTATTAACTTTGTGACCTTAGTTTGCTGCCATCTTTCTCGGTGTACGGCCACTCCCCAAATTGGAGTCAGTTTTGAACACATTTCAAAATTCTTAAATACATTTTGGAGGACAGGGACGGCTGTAAGGGCTCAAAGGGAGGCCGTTTTTAACCTACGTCTGTGAGACAGTAAAGGTTAAAAGTTGAATCATTTTCTTACAATTTTTCATCCCTGACCTACAGAGAATCGAAAAAAGAATTTACGTAGCTATTTGCCGTAAGACATTCAGGATTGGACCATACACTATTGCCTCTGCGCCAGCATTAAAATTGTTTATTAACTTTGTGAACTTAGTTTGCTGCCATCTTTCTCGGTGTACGGCCACTCCCCAAATTGGAGTTAGTTTTGAACACATTTCAAAATTCTTAAATACATTTTGGAGGACAGGGACGGCTGTAAGGGGTGAAAGGGAGGTCGTTTTTAACCTACGTCTATGAGACAGTAAAGGTTAAAAGTTGAATCATTTTCTTACAATTTCTCTTTCTCGGTGTAAGGCCACTCCCCGAATTGGAGTCAGTTTTGAACACATTTCAAAATTCTTAAATACATTTTGGAGGACAGGGACGGCTGTAAGGGGTGAAAGGGAGGCCGTTTTTAACCTACGTCTATGAGACAGTATAGGTTAAAAGTTGAATCATTTTCTTACAATTTCTCATCCCTGACCTACAGAGAATCGAAAAAAGAATTTACGTAGCTATTTGCCGTAAGACATTCAGGATTGAACCATACACTATTGCCTCTGCTCCAGCATTAAAATTGTTTATTAACTTTGTGACCTTAGTTTGCTGCCATCTTTCTCGGTGTACGGCCACTCCCCAAATTGGAGTCAGTTTTGAACACATTTCAAAATTCTTAAATACATTTTGGAGGACAGGGACGGCTGTAAGGGGTGAAAGCGAGGCCGTTTTTAACCTACGTCTATGAGACAGTAAAGGTTAAAAGTTGAATCATTTTCTTACAATTTCTCATCCCTGACCTACAGAGAATCGAAAAAAGAATTTACGTAGCTATTTGCCGTAAGACATTCAGGATTGGACCATACACTATTGCCTCTGCGCCAGCATTAAAATTGTTTATTAACTTTGTGACCTTAGTTTGCTGCCATCTTTCTCAGTGTACGGCCACTCCCCAAATTGGAGTCAGTTTTGAACACATTTCAAAATTCTTAAATACATTTTGGAGGACAGGGACGGCTGTAAGGGGTGAAAGGGAGGCCGTTTTTAACCTACGTCTATGAGACAGTAAAGGTTAAAGTTGAATAATTTTCTTACAATTTCTTTTTCTCGGTGTACTGCCACTCCCCAAATTGGAGTCAGTTTTGAACACATTTCAAAATTCTTAAATACATTTTGGAGGACAGGGACGGCTGTAAGGGGTGAAAGGGAGGCCGTTTTTAACCTACGTCTATGAGACAGTAAAGGTTAAAAGTTGAATCATTTTCTTACAATTTCTTTTTCTCGGTGTACTGCCACTCCCCAAATTGGAGTCAGTTTTGAACACATTTCAAAATTCTTAAATACATTTTGGAGGACAGGGACGGCTGTAAGGGGTGAAAGGGAGGCCGTTTTTAACCTACGTCTATGAGACAGTAAAGGTTAAAAGTTGAATAATTTTCTTACAATTTGTCATCCCTGACCTACAGAGAATTGAAAAAAGAATTTACGTAGCTATTTGCCGTAAGACATTCAGGATTGGACCATACACTGTTGCCTCTGCGCCAGCATTAAAATTGTTTATTAACTTTGTGACCTTAATTTGCTGCCATCTTTCTCGGTGTACGGCCACTCCCCAAATTGGAGTCAGTTTTGAACACATTTCAAAATTCTTAAATACATTTTGGAGGACAGGGACGGCTGTAAGGGGTGAAAGAGAGGCCGTTTTTAACCTACGTCTATGAGACAGTAAAGGTTCAAAGTTGAATCATTTTCTTACAATTTCTCATCCCTGACCTACAGAGAATCAAAAAAAGAATTTACGTAGCTATTTGCCGTCAGACATTCAGGATTGGACCATACACTATTGCCTCTGCGCCAGCATTAAAATTGTTTATTAACTTTGTGACCTTAGTTTGCTGCCATCTTTCTCGGTGTACGGCCACTCCCCAAATTGGAGTCAGTTTTGAACACATTTCAAAATTCTTAAATACATTTTGGAGGATAGGAACGGCTGTAAGGGGTGAAAGGGAGGCCGTTTTTAACCTACGTCTATGAGACAGTAAAGGTTAAAAGTTGAATCATTTTCTTACAATTTCTCATCCCTGACCTACAGAGAATCGAAAAAAGAATTTACGTAGCTATTTGCCGTAAGACATTCAGGATTGGACCATACACTATTGCCTCTGCGCCAGCATTAAAATTGTTTATTAACTTTGTGAACTTAGTTTGCTGCCATCTTTCTCGGTGTACGGCCACTCCCCAAATTGGAGTTAGTTTTGAACACATTTCAAAATTCTTAAATACATTTTGGAGGACAGGGACGGCTGTAAGGGGTGAAAGGGAGGTCGTTTTTAACCTACGTCTATGAGACAGTAAAGGTTAAAAGTTGAATCATTTTCTTACAATTTCTCTTTCTCGGTGTAAGGCCACTCCCCGAATTGGAGTCAGTTTTGAACACATTTCAAAATTCTTAAATACATTTTGGAGGACAGGGACGGCTGTAAGGGGTGAAAGGGAGGCCGTTTTTAACCTACGTCTATGAGACAGTATAGGTTAAAAGTTGAATCATTTTCTTACAATTTCTCATCCCTGACCTACAGAGAATCGAAAAAAGAATTTACGTAGCTATTTGCCGTAAGACATTCAGGATTGAACCATACACTATTGCCTCTGCTCCAGCATTAAAATTGTTTATTAACTTTGTGACCTTAGTTTGCTGCCATCTTTCTCGGTGTACGGCCACTCCCCAAATTGGAGTCAGTTTTGAACACATTTCAAAATTCTTAAATACATTTTGGAGGACAGGGACGGCTGTAAGGGGTGAAAGCGAGGCCGTTTTTAACCTACGTCTATGAGACAGTAAAGGTTAAAAGTTGAATCATTTTCTTACAATTTCTCATCCCTGACCTACAGAGAATCGAAAAAAGAATTTACGTAGCTATTTGCCGTAAGACATTCAGGATTGGACCATACACTATTGCCTCTGCGCCAGCATTAAAATTGTTTATTAACTTTGTGACCTTAGTTTGCTGCCATCTTTCTCGGTGTACGGCCACTCCCCAAATTGGAGTCAGTTTTAAAGACATTTCAAAATTCTTAAATACATTTTGGAGGACAGGGACGGCTGTTAGGGGTGAAAGGGAGGCTGTTTTTAACCTACGTCAATGAGACAGTAAAGGTTAAAAGTTGAATCATTTTCTTACAATTTCTCTTTCTCGGTGTACGGCCACTCCCCAAATTGGAGTCAGTTTTGAACACATTTAAAAATTCTTAAATACATTTTGGAGGACAGGGACGGCTGTAAGGGGTGAAAGGGAGGCCGTTTTTAACCTACGTCTATGAGACAGTAAAGGTTAAAAGTTGAATAATTTTCTTACAATTTCTCATCCCTGACCTACAGAGAATCGAAAAAAGAATTTACGTAGCTATTTACCGTAAGACATTCAGGATTGGACCATATACTATTGTCTCTGCTCCAGCATTAAAATTGTTTATTAACTTTGTGAACTTAGTTTGCTGCCATCTTTCTCGGTGTACAGCCACTCCCCAAATTGGAGTCAGTTTTGAACACATTTCAAAATTCTTAAATACATTTTGGAGGACAGGGACGGCTGTAAGGGGTGAAAGGGAGGCCGTTTTTAACCTACGTCTATGAGACAGTAAAGGTTAAAAGTTGAATAATTTTCTTACAATTTCTCTTTCTCGGTGTACGGCCACTCCCCAAATTGGAGTCAGTTTTGAACACATTTCAAAATTCTTAAATACATTTTGGAGGACAGGGACGGCTGTAAGGGGTGAAAGGGAGGCTGTTTTTAACCTACGTCTATGAGACAGTAAAGGTTAAAAGTTGAATCATTTTCTTACAATTTCTCATCCCTGACCTACAGAGAATCGAAAAAAGAATTTACGTAGCTATTTGCCGTAAGACATTCAGGATTGGACCATATACTATTGCCTCTGCTCCAGCATTAAAATTGTTTATTAACTTTGTGAACTTAGTTTGCTGCCATCTTTCTCGGTGTACGGCCACTCCCCAAATTGAAATCAGTTTTGAACACATTTCAAAATTCTTAAATACATTTTGGAGGACAGGGACGGCTGTAAGGGGTGAAAGGGAGGCCGTTTTTAACCTACGTCTATGAGACAGTAAAGGTTAAAAGTTGAATCATTTTCTTACAATTTCTCTTTCTCGGTGTACGGCCACTCCCCAAATTGGAGTCAGTTTTGAACACATTTCAAAATTCTTAAATACATTTTGGAGGACAGGGACGGCTGTAAGGGGTGAAAGGGAGGCCGTTTTAACCTACGTCTATGAGACAGTAAAGGTTAAAAGTTGAATCATTTTCTTACAATTTCTCATCCCTGACCTACAGAGAATCGAAAAAAGAATTTACGTAGCTATTTGCCGTAAGACATTCAGGATTGGACCACACACTATTGCCTCTGCTCCAGCATTAAAATTGTTTATTAACTTTGTGACCTTAGTTTGCTGCCATCTTTCTCGGTGTACGGCCACTCCCCAAATTGGAGTCAGTTTTGAACACATTTAAAAATTCTTAAATACATTTTGGAGGACAGGGACGGCTGTAAGGGGTGAAAGGGAGGCCGTTTTTAACCTACGTCTATGAGACAGTAAAGGTTAAAAGTTGAATCATTTTCTTACAATTTCTCATCCCTGACCTACAGAGAATCGAAAAAATAATTTACGTAGCTATTTGCCGTAAGACATTCAGGATTGGACCATACACTATTGCCTCTGCGCCAGCATTAAAATTGTTTATTAACTTTGTGACCTTAGTTTGCTGCCATCTTTCTCGGTGTACGGCCACTCCCCAAATCGGAGTCAGTTTTGAACACATTTCAAAATTCTTAAATACATTTTGGAGGACAGGGACGGCTGTAAGGGGTGAAAGAGAGCCCGTTTTTAACCTACGTCTATGAGACAGTAAAGGTTAAAAGTTGAATCATTTTCTTACAATTTCTCATCCCTGACCTACAGAGAATCAAAAAAAGAATTTACGTATCTATTTGCCGTCAAACATTCAGGATTGGACCATACACTATTGCCTCTGCTCCAGCATTAAAATTGTCTATTAACTTTGTGAACTTAGTTTGCTGCCATCTTTCTCGGTGTACGGCCACTCCCCAAATTGGAATCAGTTTTGAACACATTTCAAAATTCTTAAATACATTTTGAAGGACAGGGACGGCTGTAAGGGGTGAAAGGGAGGCCGTTTTTAACCTACGTCTATGAGACAGTAAAGGTTAAAAGTTGAATCATTTTCTTACAATTTCTCTTTCTCGGTGTACGGCCACACCCCAAATTGGAGTCAGTTTTGAACACATTTCAAAATTCTTAAATGCATTTTGGAGGACAGGGACGGCTGTAAGGGGTGAAAGGGAGGTCGTTTTTAACCTACGTCTATGAGACAGTAAAGGTTAAAAGTTGAATCATTTTCTTACAATTTCTCATCCCTGACCTACAGAGAATCGAAAAAATAATTTACGTAGCTATTTGCCGTAAGACATTCAGGATTGGACCATACACTATTGCCTCTGCTCCAGCATTAAAATTGTTTTGTGACCTTAGTTTGCTGCCATCTTTCTCGGTGTACGGCCACTCCCCAAATTGGAGTCAGTTTTGAACACATTTCAAAATTCTTAAATACATTTTGGAGGACAGGGACGGCTGTAAGGGGTGAAAGGGAGGCCGTTTTTAACCTACGTCTATGAGACAGTAAAGGTTAAAAGTTGAATAATTTTCTTACAATTTCTCATCCCTGACCTACAGAGAATCGAAAAAAGAATTTACGTAGCTATTTGCCGTAAGACATTCAGGATTGGACCATACACTGTTGCCTCTGCGCCAGCATTAAAATAGTTTATTAACTTTGTGACCTTAGTTTGCTGCCATCTTTCTCGGTGTACGGCCACTCCCCAAACTGGAGTCAGTTTTGAACACATTTCAAAATTCTTAAATACATTTTGGAGGACAGGGACGGCTGTTAGGGGTGAAAGGGAGGCTGTTTTTAACCTACGTCTATGAGACAGTAAAGGTTAAAAGTTGAATCATTTTCTTTCAATTTCTCATCCCTGACCTGCAGAGAATCGAAAAAAGAATTTACTTAGCTATTTGCCGTAAGACATTCAGGATTGGACCATACACTATTGCCTCTGCTCCAGCAATAAAATTGTTTATTAACTTTGTGACCTTAGTTTGGTGCCATCTTTCTCGGTGTACGGCCACTCCCCAAATTGGAGTCAGTTTTGAACACATTTCAAAATTCTTAAATACATTTTGGAGGACAGGGACGGCTGTAAGGGGTGAAAGGGAGGCCGTTTTTAACCTACGTCTATGAGACAGTAAAGGTTAAAAGTTGAATCATTTTCTTACAATTTCTCATCCCTGACCTACAGAGAATCGAAAAAAGAATTTACGTAGCTATTTGCCGTAAGACATTCAGGATTGGACCATACACTATTGCCTCTGCGCCAGCATTAAAATTGTTTATTAACTTTGTGACCTTAGTTTGCTGCCATCTTTCTCGGTGTACGGCCACTCCCCAAATTGGAGTCAGTTTTGAACACATTTCAAAATTCTTAAATACATTTTGGAGGACAGGGACGGCTGTAAGGGGTGAAAGAGAGGCCGTTTTTAACCTACGTCTATGAGACAGTAAATGTTCAAAGTTGAATCATTTTCTTACAATTTCTCATCCCTGACCTACAGAGAATCAAAAAAAGAATTTACGTAGCTATTTGCCGTCAGACATTCAGGATTGGACCATACACTATTGCCTCTGCGCCAGCATTAAAATTGTTTATTAACTTTGTGACCTTAGTTTGCTGCCATCTTTCTCGGTGTACGGCCACTCCCCAAATTGGAGTCAGTTTTGAACACATTTCAAAATTCTTAAATACATTTTGGAGGATAGGAACGGCTGTAAGGGGTGAAAGGGAGGCCGTTTTTACCCTACGTCTATGAGACAGTAAAGGTTAAAAGTTGAATCATTTTCTTACAATTTCTCTTTCTCGGTGTACGGCAACTACCCAAATTGGAGTCAGTTTTGAAGACATTTCAAAATTCTTAAATACATTTTGGAGGACAGGGACGGCTGTAAGGGGTGAAAGGGAGGCCGTTTTTAACCTACGTCTATGAGACAGTAAAGGTTAAAAGTTGAATAATTTTCTTACAATTTCTCATCCCTGACCTACAGAGAATCAAAAAAGAATTTACGTAGCTATCTGCCGTAAGACATTCAGGATTGGACCATACACTATTGCCTCTGCGCCAGCATTAAAATTGTTTATTAACTTTGTGACCTTAGTTTGCTGCCATCTTTCTCGGTGTACGGCCACTCCCCAAATTGGAGTCAGTTTTGAAGACATTTCAAAATTCTTAAATACATTTTGGAGGACAGGGACGGCTGTTAGGGGTGAAAGGGAGGCTGTTTTTAACCTACGTCAATGAGACAGTAAAGGTTAAAAGTTGAATCATTTTCTTACAATTTCTCATCCCTGACCTACAGAGAATCGAAAAAAGAATTTACGTAGCTATTTGCCGTAAGACATTCAGGATTGGACCATACACTATTGCCTCTGCTCCAGCATTAAAATTGATTATTAACTTTTTGACCTTAGTTTGCTGCCATCTTTCTCGGTGTACGGCCACTCCCCAAATTGGAGTCAGTTTTGAACACATTTCAAAATTCTTAAATACATTTTGGAGGATAGGGATGGCTGTAAGGGGTGAAAGGGAGGCCGTTTTTAACCTACGTCTATGAGACAGTAAAGGTTAAAAGTTGAATCATTTTCTTACAATTTCTCTTTCTCGGTGTATGGCCACTCCCCAAATTGGAGTCAGTTTTGAACACATTTCAAAATTCTTAAATACATTTTGGAGGACAGGGACGGCTGTAAGGGGAGAAAGGGAGGCCGTTTTTAACCTACGTCTATAAGACAGTAAAGGTTAAAAGTTTAATCATTTTCTTACAATTTCTCAACCCTGACCTACAGAGAATCGAAAAAAGAATTTACGTAGCTATTTGCCGTAAGACATTCAGGATTGGACCATACACTATTGCCTCTGCTCCAGCATTAAAATTGTTTATTAACTTTGTGACCTTAGTTTGCTGCCATCTTTCTCGGTGTACGGCCACTCCCCAAATTGGAGTCAGTTTTGAACACATTTCAAAATTCTTAAATACATTTTGGAGGACAGGGACGGCTGTAAGGGCTCAAAGGGAGGCCGTTTTTAACCTACGTCTGTGAGACAGTAAAGGTTAAAAGTTGAATCATTTTCTTACAATTTTTCATCCCTGACCTACAGAGAATCGAAAAAAGAATTTACGTAGCTATTTGCCGTAAGACATTCAGGATTGGACCATACACTATTGCCTCTGCGCCAGCATTAAAATTGTTTATTAACTTTGTGAACTTAGTTTGCTGCCATCTTTCTCGGTGTACGGCCACTCCCCAAATTGGAGTTAGTTTTGAACACATTTCAAAATTCTTAAATACATTTTGGAGGACAGGGACGGCTGTAAGGGGTGAAAGGGAGGTCGTTTTTAACCTACGTCTATGAGACAGTAAAGGTTAAAAGTTGAATCATTTTCTTACAATTTCTCTTTCTCGGTGTAAGGCCACTCCCCGAATTGGAGTCAGTTTTGAACACATTTCAAAATTCTTAAATACATTTTGGAGGACAGGGACGGCTGTAAGGGGTGAAAGGGAGGCCGTTTTTAACCTACGTCTATGAGACAGTATAGGTTAAAAGTTGAATCATTTTCTTACAATTTCTCATCCCTGACCTACAGAGAATCGAAAAAAGAATTTACGTAGCTATTTGCCGTAAGACATTCAGGATTGAACCATACACTATTGCCTCTGCTCCAGCATTAAAATTGTTTATTAACTTTGTGACCTTAGTTTGCTGCCATCTTTCTCGGTGTACGGCCACTCCCCAAATTGGAGTCAGTTTTGAACACATTTCAAAATTCTTAAATACATTTTGGAGGACAGGGACGGCTGTAAGGGGTGAAAGCGAGGCCGTTTTTAACCTACGTCTATGAGACAGTAAAGGTTAAAAGTTGAATCATTTTCTTACAATTTCTCATCCCTGACCTACAGAGAATCGAAAAAAGAATTTACGTAGCTATTTGCCGTAAGACATTCAGGATTGGACCATACACTATTGCCTCTGCGCCAGCATTAAAATTGTTTATTAACTTTGTGACCTTAGTTTGCTGCCATCTTTCTCAGTGTACGGCCACTCCCCAAATTGGAGTCAGTTTTGAACACATTTCAAAATTCTTAAATACATTTTGGAGGACAGGGACGGCTGTAAGGGGTGAAAGGGAGGCCGTTTTTAACCTACGTCTATGAGACAGTAAAGGTTAAAGTTGAATAATTTTCTTACAATTTCTTTTTCTCGGTGTACTGCCACTCCCCAAATTGGAGTCAGTTTTGAACACATTTCAAAATTCTTAAATACATTTTGGAGGACAGGGACGGCTGTAAGGGGTGAAAGGGAGGCCGTTTTTAACCTACGTCTATGAGACAGTAAAGGTTAAAAGTTGAATCATTTTCTTACAATTTCTTTTTCTCGGTGTACTGCCACTCCCCAAATTGGAGTCAGTTTTGAACACATTTCAAAATTCTTAAATACATTTTGGAGGACAGGGACGGCTGTAAGGGGTGAAAGGGAGGCCGTTTTTAACCTACGTCTATGAGACAGTAAAGGTTAAAAGTTGAATAATTTTCTTACAATTTGTCATCCCTGACCTACAGAGAATTGAAAAAAGAATTTACGTAGCTATTTGCCGTAAGACATTCAGGATTGGACCATACACTGTTGCCTCTGCGCCAGCATTAAAATTGTTTATTAACTTTGTGACCTTAATTTGCTGCCATCTTTCTCGGTGTACGGCCACTCCCCAAATTGGAGTCAGTTTTGAACACATTTCAAAATTCTTAAATACATTTTGGAGGACAGGGACGGCTGTAAGGGGTGAAAGAGAGGCCGTTTTTAACCTACGTCTATGAGACAGTAAAGGTTCAAAGTTGAATCATTTTCTTACAATTTCTCATCCCTGACCTACAGAGAATCAAAAAAAGAATTTACGTAGCTATTTGCCGTCAGACATTCAGGATTGGACCATACACTATTGCCTCTGCGCCAGCATTAAAATTGTTTATTAACTTTGTGACCTTAGTTTGCTGCCATCTTTCTCGGTGTACGGCCACTCCCCAAATTGGAGTCAGTTTTGAACACATTTCAAAATTCTTAAATACATTTTGGAGGATAGGAACGGCTGTAAGGGGTGAAAGGGAGGCCGTTTTTAACCTACGTCTATGAGACAGTAAAGGTTAAAAGTTGAATCATTTTCTTACAATTTCTCATCCCTGACCTACAGAGAATCGAAAAAAGAATTTACGTAGCTATTTGCCGTAAGACATTCAGGATTGGACCATACACTATTGCCTCTGCGCCAGCATTAAAATTGTTTATTAACTTTGTGAACTTAGTTTGCTGCCATCTTTCTCGGTGTACGGCCACTCCCCAAATTGGAGTTAGTTTTGAACACATTTCAAAATTCTTAAATACATTTTGGAGGACAGGGACGGCTGTAAGGGGTGAAAGGGAGGTCGTTTTTAACCTACGTCTATGAGACAGTAAAGGTTAAAAGTTGAATCATTTTCTTACAATTTCTCTTTCTCGGTGTAAGGCCACTCCCCGAATTGGAGTCAGTTTTGAACACATTTCAAAATTCTTAAATACATTTTGGAGGACAGGGACGGCTGTAAGGGGTGAAAGGGAGGCCGTTTTTAACCTACGTCTATGAGACAGTATAGGTTAAAAGTTGAATCATTTTCTTACAATTTCTCATCCCTGACCTACAGAGAATCGAAAAAAGAATTTACGTAGCTATTTGCCGTAAGACATTCAGGATTGAACCATACACTATTGCCTCTGCTCCAGCATTAAAATTGTTTATTAACTTTGTGACCTTAGTTTGCTGCCATCTTTCTCGGTGTACGGCCACTCCCCAAATTGGAGTCAGTTTTGAACACATTTCAAAATTCTTAAATACATTTTGGAGGACAGGGACGGCTGTAAGGGGTGAAAGCGAGGCCGTTTTTAACCTACGTCTATGAGACAGTAAAGGTTAAAAGTTGAATCATTTTCTTACAATTTCTCATCCCTGACCTACAGAGAATCGAAAAAAGAATTTACGTAGCTATTTGCCGTAAGACATTCAGGATTGGACCATACACTATTGCCTCTGCGCCAGCATTAAAATTGTTTATTAACTTTGTGACCTTAGTTTGCTGCCATCTTTCTCAGTGTACGGCCACTCCCCAAATTGGAGTCAGTTTTGAACACATTTCAAAATTCTTAAATACATTTTGGAGGACAGGGACGGCTGTAAGGGGTGAAAGGGAGGCCGTTTTTAACCTACGTCTATGAGACAGTAAAGGTTAAAGTTGAATAATTTTCTTACAATTTCTTTTTCTCGGTGTACTGCCACTCCCCAAATTGGAGTCAGTTTTGAACACATTTCAAAATTCTTAAATACATTTTGGAGGACAGGGACGGCTGTAAGGGGTGAAAGGGAGGCCGTTTTTAACCTACGTCTATGAGACAGTAAAGGTTAAAAGTTGAATCATTTTCTTACAATTTCTTTTTCTCGGTGTACTGCCACTCCCCAAATTGGAGTCAGTTTTGAACACATTTCAAAATTCTTAAATACATTTTGGAGGACAGGGACGGCTGTAAGGGGTGAAAGGGAGGCCGTTTTTAACCTACGTCTATGAGACAGTAAAGGTTAAAAGTTGAATAATTTTCTTACAATTTGTCATCCCTGACCTACAGAGAATCGAAAAAAGAATTTACGTAGCTATTTGCCGTAAGACATTCAGGATTGGACCATACACTGTTGCCTCTGCGCCAGCATTAAAATTGTTTATTAACTTTGTGACCTTAGTTTGCTGCCATCTTTCTCGGTGTACGGCCACTCCCCAAATTGGAGTCAGTTTTGAACACATTTCAAAATTCTTAAATACATTTTGGAGGACAGGGACGGCTGTTAGGGGTTAAAGGGAGGCTGTTTTTAACCTACGTCTATGAGACAGTAAAGGTTAAAAGTTTAATCATTTTCTTTCAATTTCTCATCCCTGACCTGCAGAGAATCGAAAAAAGAATTTACGTAGCTATTTGCCGTAAGACATTCAGGATTGGACCATACACTATTGCCTCTGCTCCAGCAATAAAATTGTTTATTAACTTTGTGACCTTAGTTTGCTGCCATCTTTCTCGGTGTACGGCCACTCCCCAAATTGGAGTCAGTTTTGAACACATTTCAAAATTCTTAAATACATTTTGGAGGACAGGGACGGCTGTAAGGGGTGAAAGGGAGGCCGTTTTTAACCTACGTCTATGAGACAGTAAAGGTTAAAAGTTGAATCATTTTCTTACAATTTCTCATCCCTGACCTACAGAGAATCGAAAAAAGAATTTACGTAGCTATTTGCCGTAAGACATTCAGGATTGGACCATACACTATTGCCTCTGCGCCAGCATTAAAATTGTTTATTAACTTTGTGACCTTAATTTGCTGCCATCTTTCTCGGTGTACGGCCACTCCCCAAATTGGAGTCAGTTTTGAACACATTTCAAAATTCTTAAATACATTTTGGAGGCCAGGGACGGCTGTAAGGGGTGAAAGAGAGGCCGTTTTTAACCTACGTCTATGAGACAGTAAAGGTTCAAAGTTGAATCATTTTCTTACAATTTCTCATCCCTGACCTACAGAGAATCAAAAAAAGAATTTACGTAGCTATTTGCCGTCAGACATTCAGGATTGGACCATACACTATTGCCTCTGCGCCAGCATTAAAATTGTTTATTAACTTTGTGACCTTAGTTTGCTGCCATCTTTCTCGGTGTACGGCCACTCCCCAAATTGGAGTCAGTTTTGAACACATTTCAAAATTCTTAAATACATTTTGGAGGATAGGAACGGCTGTAAGGGGTGAAAGGGAGGCCGTTTTTAACCTACGTCTATGAGACAGTAAAGGTTAAAAGTTGAATCATTTTCTTACAATTTCTCTTTCTCGGTGTACGGCCACTCCCCAAATTGGAGTCAGTTTTGAAGACATTTCAAAATTCTTAAATACATTTTGGAGGACAGGGACGGCTGTAAGGGGTGAAAGGGAGGCCGTTTTTAACCTACGTCTATGAGACAGTAAAGGTTAAAAGTTGAATAATTTTCTTACAATTTCTCATCCCTGACCTACAGAGAATCAAAAAAGAATTTACGTAGCTATCTGCCGTAAGACATTCAGGATTGGACCATACACTATTGCCTCTGCGCCAGCATTAAAATTGTTTATTAACTTTGTGACCTTAGTTTGCTGCCATCTTTCTCGGTGTACGGCCACTCCCCAAATTGGAGTCAGTTTTGAAGACATTTCAAAATTCTTAAATACATTTTGGAGGACAGGGACGGCTGTTAGGGGTGAAAGGGAGGCTGTTTTTAACCTACGTCAATGAGACAGTAAAGGTTAAAAGTTGAATCATTTTCTTACAATTTCTCATCCCTGACCTACAGAGAATCGAAAAAAGAATTTACGTAGCTATTTGCCGTAAGACATTCAGGATTGGACCATACACTATTGCCTCAGCTCCAGCATTAAAATTGATTATTAACTTTGTGACCTTAGTTTGCTGCCATCTTTCTCGGTGTACGGCCACTCCCCAAATTGGAGTCAGTTTTGAACACATTTCAAAATTCTTAAATACATTTTGGAGGATAGGGATGGCTGTAAGGGGTGAAAGGGAGGCCGTTTTTAACCTACGTCTATGAGACAGTAAAGGTTAAAAGTTGAATCATTTTCTTACAATTTCTCTTTCTCGGTGTATGTCCACTCCCCAAATTGGAGTCAGTTTTGAACACATTTCAAAATTCTTAAATACATTTTGGAGGACAGGGACGGCTGTAAGGGGAGAAAGGGAGGCCGTTTTTAACCTACGTCTATAAGACAGTAAAGGTTAAAAGTTTAATCATTTTCTTACAATTTCTCATCCCTGACCTACAGAGAATCGAAAAAAGAATTTACGTAGCTATTTGCCGTAAGACATTCAGGATTGGACCATACACTATTGCCTCAGCTCCAGCATTAAAATTGTTTATTAACTTTGTGACCTTAGTTTGCTGCCATCTTTCTCGGTGTACGGCCACTCCCCAAATTGGAGTCAGTTTTGAACACATTTCAAAATTCTTAAATACATTTTGGAGGACAGGGACGGCTGTAAGGGGTCAAAGGGAGGCCGTTTTTAACCTACGTCTGTGAGACAGTAAAGGTTAAAAGTTGAATCATTTTCTTACAATTTTTCATCCCTGACCTACAGAGAATCGAAAAAAGAATTTACGTAGCTATTTGCCGTAAGACATTCAGGATTGGACCATACACTATTGCCTCTGCGCCAGCATTAAAATTGTTTATTAACTTTGTGAACTTAGTTTGCTGCCATCTTTCTCGGTGTACGGCCACTCCCCAAATTGGAGTTAGTTTTGAACACATTTCAAAATTCTTAAATACATTTTGGAGGACAGGGACGGCTGTAAGGGGTGAAAGGGAGGTCGTTTTTAACCTACGTCTATGAGACAGTAAAGGTTAAAAGTTGAATCATTTTCTTACAATTTCTCTTTCTCGGTGTAAGGCCACTCCCCGAATTGGAGTCAGTTTTGAACACATTTCAAAATTCTTAAATACATTTTGGAGGACAGGGACGGCTGTAAGGGGTGAAAGGGAGGCCGTTTTTAACCTACGTCTATGAGACAGTAAAGGTTAAAAGTTGAATCATTTTCTTACAATTTCTCATCCCTGACCTACAGAGAATCGAAAAAAGAATTTACGTAGCTATTTGCCGTAAGACATTCAGGATTGAACCATACACTATTGCCTCTGCTCCAGCATTAAAATTGTTTATTAACTTTGTGACCTTAGTCTGCTGCCATCTTTCTCGGTGTACGGCCACTCCCCAAATTGGAGTCAGTTTTGAACACATTTCAAAATTCTTAAATACATTTTGGAGGACAGGGACGGCTGTAAGGGGTGAAAGCGAGGCCGTTTTTAACCTACGTCTATGAGACAGTAAAGGTTAAAAGTTGAATCATTTTCTTACAATTTCTCATCCCTGACCTACAGAGAATCGAAAAAAGAATTTACGTAGCTATTTGCCGTAAGACGTTCAGGATTGGACCATACACTATTGCCTCTGCGCCAGCATTAAAATTGTTTGTTAACTTTGTGACCTTAGTTTGCTGCCATCTTTCTCAGTGTACGGCCACTCCCCAAATTGGAGTCAGTTTTGAACACATTTCAAAATTCTTAAATACATTTTGGAGGACAGGGACGGCTGTAAGGGGTGAAAGGGAGGCCGTTTTTAACCTACGTCTATGAGACAGTAAAGGTTAAAGTTGAATAATTTTCTTACAATTTCTCATCCCTGACCTACAGAGAATCGAAAAAAGAATTTACGTAGCTATTTGCCGTAAGACATTCAGGATTGGACCATATACTATTGCCTCTGCTCCAGCATTAAAATTGTTTATTAACTTTGTGAACTTAGTTTGCTGCCATCTTTCTCGGTGTACGGCCACTCCCCAAATTGGAGTCAGTTTTGAACACATTTCAAAATTCTTAAATACATTTTGGAGGACAGGGACGGCTGTAAGGGGTGAAAGGGAGGCCGTTTTTAACCTACGTCTATGACACAGTAAAGGTAAAAAGTTGAATCATTTTCTTACAATTTCTCTTTCTCGGTGTACGGCCACTCCACAAATTGGAGTCAGTTTTGAACACATTTCAAAATTCTTAAATAAATTTTGGAGGACAGGGACGGCTGTAAGGGGTGAAAGGGAGGCCGTTTTTAACCTACGTCTATAAGACAGTAAAGGTTAAAAGTTGAATCATTTTCTTACAATTTCTCATCCCTGACCTACAGAGAATCGAAAAAAGAATTTACGTAGCTGTTTGCAGTAAGACATTCAGGATTGGACCATACACTATTGCCTCTGCTCCAGCATTAAAATTGTTTATTAACTTTGTGACCTTAGTTTGCTGCCATCTTTCTCGGTGTACGGCCACTCCCCAAATTGGAGTCAGTTTTGAACACATTTCAAAATTCTTAAATACATTTTGGAGGACAGGGACGGCTGTAAGGGGTGAAAGGGAGGCCGTTTTTAACCTACGTCTATGAGACAGTAAAGGTTAAAAGTTGAATAATTTTCTTACAATTTCTCATCCCTGACCTACAGAGAATCAAAAAAATAATTTACGTAGCTATTTGCCGTCAGACATTCAGGATTGGACCATACACTATTGCCTCTGCGCCAGCATTAAAATTGTTTATTAACTTTTTGACCTTAGTTTGCTGCCATCTTTCTCGGTGTACCGCCACTCCCCAAATTGGAGTCAGTTTTGAACACATTTCAAAATTCTTAAATACATTTTGGAGGATAGGGACGGCTGTAAGGGGTGAAAGGGAGGCCGTTTTTAACCTACGTCTATGAGACAGTAAAGGTTAAAAGTTGAATCATTTTCTTACAATTTCTCATCCCTGACCTACAGAGAATCGAAAAAAGAATTTACGTAGCTATTTCCCGTAAGACATTCAGGATTGGACCATACACTATTGCCTCTGCTCCAGCATTAAAATTGTTTATTAACTTTGTGGCCTTAGTTTGCTGCCATCTTTCTCGGTGTACAGCCACTCCCCAAATTGGAGTCAGTTTTGAACACATTTCAAAATTCTTAAATACATTTTGGAGGATAGGGACGGATGTAAGGGGTGAAAGGGAGGCCGTTTTTAACCTACGTCTATGAGACAGTAAAGGTTAAAAGTTTAATCATTTTCTTACAATTTCTCTTTCTCGGTGTACGGCCACTACCCCAAATTGGAGTCAGTTTTGAACACATTTCAAAATTCTTAAATACATTTTGGAGGACAGGGACTGCTGTAAGGGGTGAAAGGGAGGCCGTTTTTAACCTACGTCTATGAGACAGTAAAGGTTAAAAGTTGAATAATTTTCTTACAATTTCTCATCCCTGACCTACAGAGAATCGAAAAAAGAATTTACGTAGCTATTTGCCGTCAGACATTCAGGATTGGACCATACACTATTGTCTCTGCTCCAGCATTAAAATTGTTTATTAACTTTGTGAACTTAGTTTGCTGCCATCTTTCTCGGTGTACGGCCACTCCCCAAATTGGAGTCAGTTTTGAACACATTTCAAAATTCTTAAATACATTTTGGAGGACAGGGACGGCTGTAAGGGGTGAAAGCGAGGCCGTTTTTAACCTACGTCTATGAGACAGTAAAGGTTAAAAGTTGAATCATTTTCTTACAATTTCTCATCCCTGACCTACAGAGAATCGAAAAAAGAATTCACGTAGCTATTTGCCGTAAGATATTCAGGATTGGACCATACACTAATGCCTCTGCGCCAGCATTAAAATTGTTTATTAACTTTGTGACCTTAGTTTGCTGCCATCTTTCTCAGTGTACGGCCACTCCCCAAATTGGAGTCAGTTTTGAACACATTTCAAAATTCTTAAATACATTTTGGAGGACAGGGACGGCTGTAAGGGGTGAAAGGGAGGCCGTTTTTAACCTACGTCTATGAGACAGTAAAGGTTAAAAGTTGAATAATTTTCTTACAATTTCTCATCCCTGACCTACAGAGAATCGAAAAGAGAATTTACGTAGCTATTTGCCGTAAGACATTCAGGATTGGACCATATACTATTGCCTCTGCTCCAGCATTAAAATTGTTTATTAACTTTGTGAACTTAGTTTGCTGCCATCTTTCTCGGTGTACGGCCACTCCCCAAATTGGAGTCAGTTTTGAACACATTTCAAAATTCTTAAATACATTTTGGAGGACAGGGACGGCTGTAAGGGGTGAAAGGGAGGCCGTTTTTAACCTACGTCTATGACACAGTAAAGGTTAAAAGTTGAATCATTTTCTTACAATTTCTCTTTCTCGGTGTACGGCCACTCCCCAAATTGGAGTCAGTTTTGAACACATTTCAAAATTCTTAAATACATTTTGGAGGACAGGGACGGCTGTAAGGGGTGAAAGGGAGGCTGTTTTTAACCTACGTCTATGAGACAGTAAAGGTTAAAAGTTGAATAATTTTCTTACAATTTCTCTTTCTCGGTGTACGGCCACTCCCCAAATTGGAGTCAGTTTTGAACACATTTCAAAATTCTTAAATACATTTTGGAGGAAAGGGACGGCTGTAAGGGGTGAAAGGGAGGCCGTTTTTAACCTACGTCTATGAGACAGTAAAGGTTAAAAGTTGAATAATTTTCTTACAATTTCTCATCCCTGACCTACAGAGAATCGAAAAAAGAATTTACGTAGCGATTTGCCGTAAGACATTCAGGATTGGACCATACACTATTGCCTCTGCTCCAGCATTAAAATTGTTTATTAACTTTGTGACCTTAGTTTGCTGCCATCTTTCTCGGTGTACGGCCACTCCCCAAATTGGAGTCAGTTTTGAACACATTTCAAAATTCTTAAATACATTTTGGAGGACAGGGACGGCTGTAAGGGGTGAAAGGGAGGCCGTTTTTAACCTACGTCTATGAGACAGTAAAGGTTAAAAGTTGAATAATTTTCTTACAATTTCTCATCCCTGACCTACAGAGAATCGAAAAAAGAATTTACGTAGCTATTTGCCGTAAGACATTCAGGATTGGACCATACACTATTGCCTCTGCGCCAGCATTAAAATTGTTTATTAACTTTGTGACCTTAGTTTGCTGCCATCTTTCTCGGTGTACGGCCACTCCCCAAATTGGAGTCAGTTTTGAACACATTTCAAAATTCTTAAATACATTTTGGAGGACAGGGACGGCTGTAAGGGGTGAAAGGGAGGCTGTTTTTAACCTACGTCTATGAGACAGTAAAGGTTAAAAGTTGAATCATTTTCTTACAATTTCTCATCCCTGACCTACAGAGAATCGAAAAAAGAATTTACGTAGCTATTTGCCGTAAGACATTCAGGATTGGACCATACACTATTGCCTCTGCTCCAGCATTAAAATTGTTTATTAACTTTGTGACCTTAGTTTGCTGCCATCTTTCTCGGTGTACAGCCACTCCCCAAATTGGAGTCAGTTTTGAACACATTTCAAAATTCTTGAATACATTTTGGAGGATAGGGACGGCTGTAAGGGGTGAAAGGGAGGCCGTTTTTAACCTACGTCTATGAGACAGTAAAGGTTAAAAGTTGAATCATTTTCTTACAATTTCTCATCCCTGACCTACAGAGAATCGAAAAAAGAATTTACGTAGCTATTTGCCGTAAGACATTCAGGATTGGACCATACACTATTGCCTCTGCGCCAGCATTAAAATTGTTTATTAACTTTGTGACCTTAGTTTGCTGCCATCTTTCTCGGTGTACGGCCACTCCCCAAATCGGAGTCAGTTTTGAACACATTTCAAAATTCTTAAATACATTTTGGAGGACAGGGACGGCTGTAAGGGGTGAAAGAGAGCCCGTTTTTAACCTACGTCTATGAGACAGTAAAGGTTAAAAGTTGAATCATTTTCTTACAATTTCTCATCCCTGACCTACAGAGAATCAAAAAAAGAATTTACGTATCTATTTGCCGTCAAACATTCAGGATTGGACCATACACTATTGCCTCTGCTCCAGCATTAAAATTGTCTATTAACTTTGTGAACTTAGTTTGCTGCCATCTTTCTCGGTGTACGGCCACTCCCCAAATTGGAATCAGTTTTGAACACATTTCAAAATTCTTAAATACATTTTGAAGGACAGGGACGGCTGTAAGGGGTGAAAGGGAGGCCGTTTTTAACCTACGTCTATGAGACAGTAAAGGTTAAAAGTTGAATCATTTTCTTACAATTTCTCTTTCTCGGTGTACGGCCACACCCCAAATTGGAGTCAGTTTTGAACACATTTCAAAATTCTTAAATGCATTTTGGAGGACAGGGACGGCTGTAAGGGGTGAAAGGGAGGTCGTTTTTAACCTACGTCTATGAGACAGTAAAGGTTAAAAGTTGAATCATTTTCTTACAATTTCTCATCCCTGACCTACAGAGAATCGAAAAAATAATTTACGTAGCTATTTGCCGTAAGACATTCAGGATTGGACCATACACTATTGCCTCTGCTCCAGCATTAAAATTGTTTTGTGACCTTAGTTTGCTGCCATCTTTCTCGGTGTACGGCCACTCCCCAAATTGGAGTCAGTTTTGAACACATTTCAAAATTCTTAAATACATTTTGGAGGACAGGGACGGCTGTAAGGGGTGAAAGGGAGGCCGTTTTTAACCTACGTCTATGAGACAGTAAAGGTTAAAAGTTGAATAATTTTCTTACAATTTCTCATCCCTGACCTACAGAGAATCGAAAAAAGAATTTACGTAGCTATTTGCCGTAAGACATTCAGGATTGGACCATACACTGTTGCCTCTGCGCCAGCATTAAAATAGTTTATTAACTTTGTGACCTTAGTTTGCTGCCATCTTTCTCGGTGTACGGCCACTCCCCAAACTGGAGTCAGTTTTGAACACATTTCAAAATTCTTAAATACATTTTGGAGGACAGGGACGGCTGTTAGGGGTGAAAGGGAGGCTGTTTTTAACCTACGTCTATGAGACAGTAAAGGTTAAAAGTTGAATCATTTTCTTTCAATTTCTCATCCCTGACCTGCAGAGAATCGAAAAAAGAATTTACTTAGCTATTTGCCGTAAGACATTCAGGATTGGACCATACACTATTGCCTCTGCTCCAGCAATAAAATTGTTTATTAACTTTGTGACCTTAGTTTGGTGCCATCTTTCTCGGTGTACGGCCACTCCCCAAATTGGAGTCAGTTTTGAACACATTTCAAAATTCTTAAATACATTTTGGAGGACAGGGACGGCTGTAAGGGGTGAAAGGGAGGCCGTTTTTAACCTACGTCTATGAGACAGTAAAGGTTAAAAGTTGAATCATTTTCTTACAATTTCTCATCCCTGACCTACAGAGAATCGAAAAAAGAATTTACGTAGCTATTTGCCGTAAGACATTCAGGATTGGACCATACACTATTGCCTCTGCGCCAGCATTAAAATTGTTTATTAACTTTGTGACCTTAGTTTGCTGCCATCTTTCTCGGTGTACGGCCACTCCCCAAATTGGAGTCAGTTTTGAACACATTTCAAAATTCTTAAATACATTTTGGAGGACAGGGACGGCTGTAAGGGGTGAAAGAGAGGCCGTTTTTAACCTACGTCTATGAGACAGTAAATGTTCAAAGTTGAATCATTTTCTTACAATTTCTCATCCCTGACCTACAGAGAATCAAAAAAAGAATTTACGTAGCTATTTGCCGTCAGACATTCAGGATTGGACCATACACTATTGCCTCTGCGCCAGCATTAAAATTGTTTATTAACTTTGTGACCTTAGTTTGCTGCCATCTTTCTCGGTGTACGGCCACTCCCCAAATTGGAGTCAGTTTTGAACACATTTCAAAATTCTTAAATACATTTTGGAGGATAGGAACGGCTGTAAGGGGTGAAAGGGAGGCCGTTTTTACCCTACGTCTATGAGACAGTAAAGGTTAAAAGTTGAATCATTTTCTTACAATTTCTCTTTCTCGGTGTACGGCAACTACCCAAATTGGAGTCAGTTTTGAAGACATTTCAAAATTCTTAAATACATTTTGGAGGACAGGGACGGCTGTAAGGGGTGAAAGGGAGGCCGTTTTTAACCTACGTCTATGAGACAGTAAAGGTTAAAAGTTGAATAATTTTCTTACAATTTCTCATCCCTGACCTACAGAGAATCAAAAAAGAATTTACGTAGCTATCTGCCGTAAGACATTCAGGATTGGACCATACACTATTGCCTCTGCGCCAGCATTAAAATTGTTTATTAACTTTGTGACCTTAGTTTGCTGCCATCTTTCTCGGTGTACGGCCACTCCCCAAATTGGAGTCAGTTTTGAAGACATTTCAAAATTCTTAAATAC
This sequence comes from Lissotriton helveticus, assembly GCF_964261635.1. NCBI lineage: Eukaryota > Metazoa > Chordata > Amphibia > Caudata > Salamandridae > Lissotriton > Lissotriton helveticus. Next base: position 884,152,572 of record NC_136073.1, read on the forward strand.
ATTTTGGAGGACAGGGACGGCTGTTAGGGGTGAAAGGGAGGCTGTTTTTAACCTACGTCAATGAGACAGTAAAGGTTAAAAGTTGAATCATTTTCTTACAATTTCTCATCCCTGACCTACAGAGAATCGAAAAAAGAATTTACGTAGCTATTTGCCGTAAGACATTCAGGATTGGACCATACACTATTGCCTCTGCTCCAGCATTAAAATTGATTATTAACTTTTTGACCTTAGTTTGCTGCCATCTTTCTCGGTGTACGGCCACTCCCCAAATTGGAGTCAGTTTTGAACACATTTCAAAATTCTTAAATACATTTTGGAGGATAGGGATGGCTGTAAGGGGTGAAAGGGAGGCCGTTTTTAACCTACGTCTATGAGACAGTAAAGGTTAAAAGTTGAATCATTTTCTTACAATTTCTCTTTCTCGGTGTATGGCCACTCCCCAAATTGGAGTCAGTTTTGAACACATTTCAAAATTCTTAAATACATTTTGGAGGACAGGGACGGCTGTAAGGGGAGAAAGGGAGGCCGTTTTTAACCTACGTCTATAAGACAGTAAAGGTTAAAAGTTTAATCATTTTCTTACAATTTCTCAACCCTGACCTACAGAGAATCGAAAAAAGAATTTACGTAGCTATTTGCCGTAAGACATTCAGGATTGGACCATACACTATTGCCTCTGCTCCAGCATTAAAATTGTTTATTAACTTTGTGACCTTAGTTTGCTGCCATCTTTCTCGGTGTACGGCCACTCCCCAAATTGGAGTCAGTTTTGAACACATTTCAAAATTCTTAAATACATTTTGGAGGACAGGGACGGCTGTAAGGGCTCAAAGGGAGGCCGTTTTTAACCTACGTCTGTGAGACAGTAAAGGTTAAAAGTTGAATCATTTTCTTACAATTTTTCATCCCTGACCTACAGAGAATCGAAAAAAGAATTTACGTAGCTATTTGCCGTAAGACATTCAGGATTGGACCATACACTATTGCCTCTGCGCCAGCATTAAAATTGTTTATTAACTTTGTGAACTTAGTTTGCTGCCATCTTTCTCGGTGTACGGCCACTCCCCAAATTGGAGTTAGTTTTGAACACATTTCAAAATTCTTAAATACATTTTGGAGGACAGGGACGGCTGTAAGGGGTGAAAGGGAGGTCGTTTTTAACCTACGTCTATGAGACAGTAAAGGTTAAAAGTTGAATCATTTTCTTACAATTTCTCTTTCTCGGTGTAAGGCCACTCCCCGAATTGGAGTCAGTTTTGAACACATTTCAAAATTCTTAAATACATTTTGGAGGACAGGGACGGCTGTAAGGGGTGAAAGGGAGGCCGTTTTTAACCTACGTCTATGAGACAGTATAGGTTAAAAGTTGAATCATTTTCTTACAATTTCTCATCCCTGACCTACAGAGAATCGAAAAAAGAATTTACGTAGCTATTTGCCGTAAGACATTCAGGATTGAACCATACACTATTGCCTCTGCTCCAGCATTAAAATTGTTTATTAACTTTGTGACCTTAGTTTGCTGCCATCTTTCTCGGTGTACGGCCACTCCCCAAATTGGAGTCAGTTTTGAACACATTTCAAAATTCTTAAATACATTTTGGAGGACAGGGACGGCTGTAAGGGGTGAAAGCGAGGCCGTTTTTAACCTACGTCTATGAGACAGTAAAGGTTAAAAGTTGAATCATTTTCTTACAATTTCTCATCCCTGACCTACAGAGAATCGAAAAAAGAATTTACGTAGCTATTTGCCGTAAGACATTCAGGATTGGACCATACACTATTGCCTCTGCGCCAGCATTAAAATTGTTTATTAACTTTGTGACCTTAGTTTGCTGCCATCTTTCTCAGTGTACGGCCACTCCCCAAATTGGAGTCAGTTTTGAACACATTTCAAAATTCTTAAATACATTTTGGAGGACAGGGACGGCTGTAAGGGGTGAAAGGGAGGCCGTTTTTAACCTACGTCTATGAGACAGTAAAGGTTAAAGTTGAATAATTTTCTTACAATTTCTTTTTCTCGGTGTACTGCCACTCCCCAAATTGGAGTCAGTTTTGAACACATTTCAAAATTCTTAAATACATTTTGGAGGACAGGGACGGCTGTAAGGGGTGAAAGGGAGGCCGTTTTTAACCTACGTCTATGAGACAGTAAAGGTTAAAAGTTGAATCATTTTCTTACAATTTCTTTTTCTCGGTGTACTGCCACTCCCCAAATTGGAGTCAGTTTTGAACACATTTCAAAATTCTTAAATACATTTTGGAGGACAGGGACGGCTGTAAGGGGTGAAAGGGAGGCCGTTTTTAACCTACGTCTATGAGACAGTAAAGGTTAAAAGTTGAATAATTTTCTTACAATTTGTCATCCCTGACCTACAGAGAATTGAAAAAAGAATTTACGTAGCTATTTGCCGTAAGACATTCAGGATTGGACCATACACTGTTGCCTCTGCGCCAGCATTAAAATTGTTTATTAACTTTGTGACCTTAATTTGCTGCCATCTTTCTCGGTGTACGGCCACTCCCCAAATTGGAGTCAGTTTTGAACACATTTCAAAATTCTTAAATACATTTTGGAGGACAGGGACGGCTGTAAGGGGTGAAAGAGAGGCCGTTTTTAACCTACGTCTATGAGACAGTAAAGGTTCAAAGTTGAATCATTTTCTTACAATTTCTCATCCCTGACCTACAGAGAATCAAAAAAAGAATTTACGTAGCTATTTGCCGTCAGACATTCAGGATTGGACCATACACTATTGCCTCTGCGCCAGCATTAAAATTGTTTATTAACTTTGTGACCTTAGTTTGCTGCCATCTTTCTCGGTGTACGGCCACTCCCCAAATTGGAGTCAGTTTTGAACACATTTCAAAATTCTTAAATACATTTTGGAGGATAGGAACGGCTGTAAGGGGTGAAAGGGAGGCCGTTTTTAACCTACGTCTATGAGACAGTAAAGGTTAAAAGTTGAATCATTTTCTTACAATTTCTCATCCCTGACCTACAGAGAATCGAAAAAAGAATTTACGTAGCTATTTGCCGTAAGACATTCAGGATTGGACCATACACTATTGCCTCTGCGCCAGCATTAAAATTGTTTATTAACTTTGTGAACTTAGTTTGCTGCCATCTTTCTCGGTGTACGGCCACTCCCCAAATTGGAGTTAGTTTTGAACACATTTCAAAATTCTTAAATACATTTTGGAGGACAGGGACGGCTGTAAGGGGTGAAAGGGAGGTCGTTTTTAACCTACGTCTATGAGACAGTAAAGGTTAAAAGTTGAATCATTTTCTTACAATTTCTCTTTCTCGGTGTAAGGCCACTCCCCGAATTGGAGTCAGTTTTGAACACATTTCAAAATTCTTAAATACATTTTGGAGGACAGGGACGGCTGTAAGGGGTGAAAGGGAGGCCGTTTTTAACCTACGTCTATGAGACAGTATAGGTTAAAAGTTGAATCATTTTCTTACAATTTCTCATCCCTGACCTACAGAGAATCGAAAAAAGAATTTACGTAGCTATTTGCCGTAAGACATTCAGGATTGAACCATACACTATTGCCTCTGCTCCAGCATTAAAATTGTTTATTAACTTTGTGACCTTAGTTTGCTGCCATCTTTCTCGGTGTACGGCCACTCCCCAAATTGGAGTCAGTTTTGAACACATTTCAAAATTCTTAAATACATTTTGGAGGACAGGGACGGCTGTAAGGGGTGAAAGCGAGGCCGTTTTTAACCTACGTCTATGAGACAGTAAAGGTTAAAAGTTGAATCATTTTCTTACAATTTCTCATCCCTGACCTACAGAGAATCGAAAAAAGAATTTACGTAGCTATTTGCCGTAAGACATTCAGGATTGGACCATACACTATTGCCTCTGCGCCAGCATTAAAATTGTTTATTAACTTTGTGACCTTAGTTTGCTGCCATCTTTCTCAGTGTACGGCCACTCCCCAAATTGGAGTCAGTTTTGAACACATTTCAAAATTCTTAAATACATTTTGGAGGACAGGGACGGCTGTAAGGGGTGAAAGGGAGGCCGTTTTTAACCTACGTCTATGAGACAGTAAAGGTTAAAGTTGAATAATTTTCTTACAATTTCTTTTTCTCGGTGTACTGCCACTCCCCAAATTGGAGTCAGTTTTGAACACATTTCAAAATTCTTAAATACATTTTGGAGGACAGGGACGGCTGTAAGGGGTGAAAGGGAGGCCGTTTTTAACCTACGTCTATGAGACAGTAAAGGTTAAAAGTTGAATCATTTTCTTACAATTTCTTTTTCTCGGTGTACTGCCACTCCCCAAATTGGAGTCAGTTTTGAACACATTTCAAAATTCTTAAATACATTTTGGAGGACAGGGACGGCTGTAAGGGGTGAAAGGGAGGCCGTTTTTAACCTACGTCTATGAGACAGTAAAGGTTAAAAGTTGAATAATTTTCTTACAATTTGTCATCCCTGACCTACAGAGAATCGAAAAAAGAATTTACGTAGCTATTTGCCGTAAGACATTCAGGATTGGACCATACACTGTTGCCTCTGCGCCAGCATTAAAATTGTTTATTAACTTTGTGACCTTAGTTTGCTGCCATCTTTCTCGGTGTACGGCCACTCCCCAAATTGGAGTCAGTTTTGAACACATTTCAAAATTCTTAAATACATTTTGGAGGACAGGGACGGCTGTTAGGGGTTAAAGGGAGGCTGTTTTTAACCTACGTCTATGAGACAGTAAAGGTTAAAAGTTTAATCATTTTCTTTCAATTTCTCATCCCTGACCTGCAGAGAATCGAAAAAAGAATTTACGTAGCTATTTGCCGTAAGACATTCAGGATTGGACCATACACTATTGCCTCTGCTCCAGCAATAAAATTGTTTATTAACTTTGTGACCTTAGTTTGCTGCCATCTTTCTCGGTGTACGGCCACTCCCCAAATTGGAGTCAGTTTTGAACACATTTCAAAATTCTTAAATACATTTTGGAGGACAGGGACGGCTGTAAGGGGTGAAAGGGAGGCCGTTTTTAACCTACGTCTATGAGACAGTAAAGGTTAAAAGTTGAATCATTTTCTTACAATTTCTCATCCCTGACCTACAGAGAATCGAAAAAAGAATTTACGTAGCTATTTGCCGTAAGACATTCAGGATTGGACCATACACTATTGCCTCTGCGCCAGCATTAAAATTGTTTATTAACTTTGTGACCTTAATTTGCTGCCATCTTTCTCGGTGTACGGCCACTCCCCAAATTGGAGTCAGTTTTGAACACATTTCAAAATTCTTAAATACATTTTGGAGGCCAGGGACGGCTGTAAGGGGTGAAAGAGAGGCCGTTTTTAACCTACGTCTATGAGACAGTAAAGGTTCAAAGTTGAATCATTTTCTTACAATTTCTCATCCCTGACCTACAGAGAATCAAAAAAAGAATTTACGTAGCTATTTGCCGTCAGACATTCAGGATTGGACCATACACTATTGCCTCTGCGCCAGCATTAAAATTGTTTATTAACTTTGTGACCTTAGTTTGCTGCCATCTTTCTCGGTGTACGGCCACTCCCCAAATTGGAGTCAGTTTTGAACACATTTCAAAATTCTTAAATACATTTTGGAGGATAGGAACGGCTGTAAGGGGTGAAAGGGAGGCCGTTTTTAACCTACGTCTATGAGACAGTAAAGGTTAAAAGTTGAATCATTTTCTTACAATTTCTCTTTCTCGGTGTACGGCCACTCCCCAAATTGGAGTCAGTTTTGAAGACATTTCAAAATTCTTAAATACATTTTGGAGGACAGGGACGGCTGTAAGGGGTGAAAGGGAGGCCGTTTTTAACCTACGTCTATGAGACAGTAAAGGTTAAAAGTTGAATAATTTTCTTACAATTTCTCATCCCTGACCTACAGAGAATCAAAAAAGAATTTACGTAGCTATCTGCCGTAAGACATTCAGGATTGGACCATACACTATTGCCTCTGCGCCAGCATTAAAATTGTTTATTAACTTTGTGACCTTAGTTTGCTGCCATCTTTCTCGGTGTACGGCCACTCCCCAAATTGGAGTCAGTTTTGAAGACATTTCAAAATTCTTAAATACATTTTGGAGGACAGGGACGGCTGTTAGGGGTGAAAGGGAGGCTGTTTTTAACCTACGTCAATGAGACAGTAAAGGTTAAAAGTTGAATCATTTTCTTACAATTTCTCATCCCTGACCTACAGAGAATCGAAAAAAGAATTTACGTAGCTATTTGCCGTAAGACATTCAGGATTGGACCATACACTATTGCCTCAGCTCCAGCATTAAAATTGATTATTAACTTTGTGACCTTAGTTTGCTGCCATCTTTCTCGGTGTACGGCCACTCCCCAAATTGGAGTCAGTTTTGAACACATTTCAAAATTCTTAAATACATTTTGGAGGATAGGGATGGCTGTAAGGGGTGAAAGGGAGGCCGTTTTTAACCTACGTCTATGAGACAGTAAAGGTTAAAAGTTGAATCATTTTCTTACAATTTCTCTTTCTCGGTGTATGTCCACTCCCCAAATTGGAGTCAGTTTTGAACACATTTCAAAATTCTTAAATACATTTTGGAGGACAGGGACGGCTGTAAGGGGAGAAAGGGAGGCCGTTTTTAACCTACGTCTATAAGACAGTAAAGGTTAAAAGTTTAATCATTTTCTTACAATTTCTCATCCCTGACCTACAGAGAATCGAAAAAAGAATTTACGTAGCTATTTGCCGTAAGACATTCAGGATTGGACCATACACTATTGCCTCAGCTCCAGCATTAAAATTGTTTATTAACTTTGTGACCTTAGTTTGCTGCCATCTTTCTCGGTGTACGGCCACTCCCCAAATTGGAGTCAGTTTTGAACACATTTCAAAATTCTTAAATACATTTTGGAGGACAGGGACGGCTGTAAGGGGTCAAAGGGAGGCCGTTTTTAACCTACGTCTGTGAGACAGTAAAGGTTAAAAGTTGAATCATTTTCTTACAATTTTTCATCCCTGACCTACAGAGAATCGAAAAAAGAATTTACGTAGCTATTTGCCGTAAGACATTCAGGATTGGACCATACACTATTGCCTCTGCGCCAGCATTAAAATTGTTTATTAACTTTGTGAACTTAGTTTGCTGCCATCTTTCTCGGTGTACGGCCACTCCCCAAATTGGAGTTAGTTTTGAACACATTTCAAAATTCTTAAATACATTTTGGAGGACAGGGACGGCTGTAAGGGGTGAAAGGGAGGTCGTTTTTAACCTACGTCTATGAGACAGTAAAGGTTAAAAGTTGAATCATTTTCTTACAATTTCTCTTTCTCGGTGTAAGGCCACTCCCCGAATTGGAGTCAGTTTTGAACACATTTCAAAATTCTTAAATACATTTTGGAGGACAGGGACGGCTGTAAGGGGTGAAAGGGAGGCCGTTTTTAACCTACGTCTATGAGACAGTAAAGGTTAAAAGTTGAATCATTTTCTTACAATTTCTCATCCCTGACCTACAGAGAATCGAAAAAAGAATTTACGTAGCTATTTGCCGTAAGACATTCAGGATTGAACCATACACTATTGCCTCTGCTCCAGCATTAAAATTGTTTATTAACTTTGTGACCTTAGTCTGCTGCCATCTTTCTCGGTGTACGGCCACTCCCCAAATTGGAGTCAGTTTTGAACACATTTCAAAATTCTTAAATACATTTTGGAGGACAGGGACGGCTGTAAGGGGTGAAAGCGAGGCCGTTTTTAACCTACGTCTATGAGACAGTAAAGGTTAAAAGTTGAATCATTTTCTTACAATTTCTCATCCCTGACCTACAGAGAATCGAAAAAAGAATTTACGTAGCTATTTGCCGTAAGACGTTCAGGATTGGACCATACACTATTGCCTCTGCGCCAGCATTAAAATTGTTTGTTAACTTTGTGACCTTAGTTTGCTGCCATCTTTCTCAGTGTACGGCCACTCCCCAAATTGGAGTCAGTTTTGAACACATTTCAAAATTCTTAAATACATTTTGGAGGACAGGGACGGCTGTAAGGGGTGAAAGGGAGGCCGTTTTTAACCTACGTCTATGAGACAGTAAAGGTTAAAGTTGAATAATTTTCTTACAATTTCTCATCCCTGACCTACAGAGAATCGAAAAAAGAATTTACGTAGCTATTTGCCGTAAGACATTCAGGATTGGACCATATACTATTGCCTCTGCTCCAGCATTAAAATTGTTTATTAACTTTGTGAACTTAGTTTGCTGCCATCTTTCTCGGTGTACGGCCACTCCCCAAATTGGAGTCAGTTTTGAACACATTTCAAAATTCTTAAATACATTTTGGAGGACAGGGACGGCTGTAAGGGGTGAAAGGGAGGCCGTTTTTAACCTACGTCTATGACACAGTAAAGGTAAAAAGTTGAATCATTTTCTTACAATTTCTCTTTCTCGGTGTACGGCCACTCCACAAATTGGAGTCAGTTTTGAACACATTTCAAAATTCTTAAATAAATTTTGGAGGACAGGGACGGCTGTAAGGGGTGAAAGGGAGGCCGTTTTTAACCTACGTCTATAAGACAGTAAAGGTTAAAAGTTGAATCATTTTCTTACAATTTCTCATCCCTGACCTACAGAGAATCGAAAAAAGAATTTACGTAGCTGTTTGCAGTAAGACATTCAGGATTGGACCATACACTATTGCCTCTGCTCCAGCATTAAAATTGTTTATTAACTTTGTGACCTTAGTTTGCTGCCATCTTTCTCGGTGTACGGCCACTCCCCAAATTGGAGTCAGTTTTGAACACATTTCAAAATTCTTAAATACATTTTGGAGGACAGGGACGGCTGTAAGGGGTGAAAGGGAGGCCGTTTTTAACCTACGTCTATGAGACAGTAAAGGTTAAAAGTTGAATAATTTTCTTACAATTTCTCATCCCTGACCTACAGAGAATCAAAAAAATAATTTACGTAGCTATTTGCCGTCAGACATTCAGGATTGGACCATACACTATTGCCTCTGCGCCAGCATTAAAATTGTTTATTAACTTTTTGACCTTAGTTTGCTGCCATCTTTCTCGGTGTACCGCCACTCCCCAAATTGGAGTCAGTTTTGAACACATTTCAAAATTCTTAAATACATTTTGGAGGATAGGGACGGCTGTAAGGGGTGAAAGGGAGGCCGTTTTTAACCTACGTCTATGAGACAGTAAAGGTTAAAAGTTGAATCATTTTCTTACAATTTCTCATCCCTGACCTACAGAGAATCGAAAAAAGAATTTACGTAGCTATTTCCCGTAAGACATTCAGGATTGGACCATACACTATTGCCTCTGCTCCAGCATTAAAATTGTTTATTAACTTTGTGGCCTTAGTTTGCTGCCATCTTTCTCGGTGTACAGCCACTCCCCAAATTGGAGTCAGTTTTGAACACATTTCAAAATTCTTAAATACATTTTGGAGGATAGGGACGGATGTAAGGGGTGAAAGGGAGGCCGTTTTTAACCTACGTCTATGAGACAGTAAAGGTTAAAAGTTTAATCATTTTCTTACAATTTCTCTTTCTCGGTGTACGGCCACTACCCCAAATTGGAGTCAGTTTTGAACACATTTCAAAATTCTTAAATACATTTTGGAGGACAGGGACTGCTGTAAGGGGTGAAAGGGAGGCCGTTTTTAACCTACGTCTATGAGACAGTAAAGGTTAAAAGTTGAATAATTTTCTTACAATTTCTCATCCCTGACCTACAGAGAATCGAAAAAAGAATTTACGTAGCTATTTGCCGTCAGACATTCAGGATTGGACCATACACTATTGTCTCTGCTCCAGCATTAAAATTGTTTATTAACTTTGTGAACTTAGTTTGCTGCCATCTTTCTCGGTGTACGGCCACTCCCCAAATTGGAGTCAGTTTTGAACACATTTCAAAATTCTTAAATACATTTTGGAGGACAGGGACGGCTGTAAGGGGTGAAAGCGAGGCCGTTTTTAACCTACGTCTATGAGACAGTAAAGGTTAAAAGTTGAATCATTTTCTTACAATTTCTCATCCCTGACCTACAGAGAATCGAAAAAAGAATTCACGTAGCTATTTGCCGTAAGATATTCAGGATTGGACCATACACTAATGCCTCTGCGCCAGCATTAAAATTGTTTATTAACTTTGTGACCTTAGTTTGCTGCCATCTTTCTCAGTGTACGGCCACTCCCCAAATTGGAGTCAGTTTTGAACACATTTCAAAATTCTTAAATACATTTTGGAGGACAGGGACGGCTGTAAGGGGTGAAAGGGAGGCCGTTTTTAACCTACGTCTATGAGACAGTAAAGGTTAAAAGTTGAATAATTTTCTTACAATTTCTCATCCCTGACCTACAGAGAATCGAAAAGAGAATTTACGTAGCTATTTGCCGTAAGACATTCAGGATTGGACCATATACTATTGCCTCTGCTCCAGCATTAAAATTGTTTATTAACTTTGTGAACTTAGTTTGCTGCCATCTTTCTCGGTGTACGGCCACTCCCCAAATTGGAGTCAGTTTTGAACACATTTCAAAATTCTTAAATACATTTTGGAGGACAGGGACGGCTGTAAGGGGTGAAAGGGAGGCCGTTTTTAACCTACGTCTATGACACAGTAAAGGTTAAAAGTTGAATCATTTTCTTACAATTTCTCTTTCTCGGTGTACGGCCACTCCCCAAATTGGAGTCAGTTTTGAACACATTTCAAAATTCTTAAATACATTTTGGAGGACAGGGACGGCTGTAAGGGGTGAAAGGGAGGCTGTTTTTAACCTACGTCTATGAGACAGTAAAGGTTAAAAGTTGAATAATTTTCTTACAATTTCTCTTTCTCGGTGTACGGCCACTCCCCAAATTGGAGTCAGTTTTGAACACATTTCAAAATTCTTAAATACATTTTGGAGGAAAGGGACGGCTGTAAGGGGTGAAAGGGAGGCCGTTTTTAACCTACGTCTATGAGACAGTAAAGGTTAAAAGTTGAATAATTTTCTTACAATTTCTCATCCCTGACCTACAGAGAATCGAAAAAAGAATTTACGTAGCGATTTGCCGTAAGACATTCAGGATTGGACCATACACTATTGCCTCTGCTCCAGCATTAAAATTGTTTATTAACTTTGTGACCTTAGTTTGCTGCCATCTTTCTCGGTGTACGGCCACTCCCCAAATTGGAGTCAGTTTTGAACACATTTCAAAATTCTTAAATACATTTTGGAGGACAGGGACGGCTGTAAGGGGTGAAAGGGAGGCCGTTTTTAACCTACGTCTATGAGACAGTAAAGGTTAAAAGTTGAATAATTTTCTTACAATTTCTCATCCCTGACCTACAGAGAATCGAAAAAAGAATTTACGTAGCTATTTGCCGTAAGACATTCAGGATTGGACCATACACTATTGCCTCTGCGCCAGCATTAAAATTGTTTATTAACTTTGTGACCTTAGTTTGCTGCCATCTTTCTCGGTGTACGGCCACTCCCCAAATTGGAGTCAGTTTTGAACACATTTCAAAATTCTTAAATACATTTTGGAGGACAGGGACGGCTGTAAGGGGTGAAAGGGAGGCTGTTTTTAACCTACGTCTATGAGACAGTAAAGGTTAAAAGTTGAATCATTTTCTTACAATTTCTCATCCCTGACCTACAGAGAATCGAAAAAAGAATTTACGTAGCTATTTGCCGTAAGACATTCAGGATTGGACCATACACTATTGCCTCTGCTCCAGCATTAAAATTGTTTATTAACTTTGTGACCTTAGTTTGCTGCCATCTTTCTCGGTGTACAGCCACTCCCCAAATTGGAGTCAGTTTTGAACACATTTCAAAATTCTTGAATACATTTTGGAGGATAGGGACGGCTGTAAGGGGTGAAAGGGAGGCCGTTTTTAACCTACGTCTATGAGACAGTAAAGGTTAAAAGTTGAATCATTTTCTTACAATTTCTCATCCCTGACCTACAGAGAATCGAAAAAAGAATTTACGTAGCTACTTGCCGTCAGACATTCAGGATTGGACCATACACTATTGTCTCTGCTCCAGCATTAAAATTGTTTATTAACTTTGTGAACTTAGTTTGCTGCCATCTTTCTCGGTGTACGGCCACTCCCCAAATTGGAGTCAGTTTTGAACACATTTCAAAATTCTTAAATACATTTTAGAGGACAGGGACGGCTGTAAGGGGTGAAAGGGAGGCCGTTTTTAATCTACGTCTATGAGACAGTAAAGGTTAAAAGTTGAATAATTTTCTTACAATTTCTCTTTCTCGGTGTACGGCCACTCCCCAAATTGGAGTCAGTTTTGAACACATTTCAAAATTCTTAAATACATTTTGGAGGACAGGGACGGCTGTAAGGGGTGAAAGGGAGGCCGTTTTTAACCTACGTCTATGAGACAGTAAAGGTTAAAAGTTAAATAATTTTCTTACAATTTCTCATCCCTGACCTACAGAGAATCGAAAAAAGAATTTACGTAGCGATTTGCCGTAAGACATTCAGGATTGGACCATACACTATTGCCTCTGCTCCAGCATTAAAATTGTTTATTAACTTTGTGACCTTAGTTTGCTGCCATCTTTCTCGGTGTACGGCCACTCCCCAAATTGGAGTCAGTTTTGAACACATTTCAAAATTCTTAAATACATTTTGGAGGACAGGGACGGCTGTATGGGGTGAAAGGGAGGCCGTTTTTAACCTACGTCTATGAGACAGTAAAGGTTAAAAGTTGAATCATTTTCTTACAATTTCTCATCCCTGACCTACAGAGAATCGAAAAAAGAATTTACGTAGCTATTTGCCGTAAGACATTCAGGATTGGACCATACACTATTGCCTCTGCTCCAGCATTAAAATTGTTTATTAACTTTGTGACCTTAGTTTGCTGCCATCTTTCTCGGTCTACGGCCACTCCCCAAATTGGAGTCAGTTTTGAACACATTTCAAAATTCTTAAATACATTTTGGAGGACAGGGACGGCTGTAAGGGGTGAAAGGGAGGCCGTGTTTAACCTACGTCTATGAGACAGTAAAGGTTAAAAGTTGAATCATTTTCTTACAATTTCTCATCCCTCACCTACAGAGAATCGAAAAAAGAATTTAAGTAGCTATTTGCCGTAAGACATTCAGGATTGGACCATACACTATTGCCTCTGCTCCAGCATTAAAATTGTTTATTAACTTTGTGACCTTAGTTTGCTGCCATCTTTCTCGGTGTACGGCCACTCCCCAAATTGGAGTCAGTTTTGAACACATTTCAAAATTCTTAAATACATTTTGGAGGACAGGGACGGCGGTAAGGGGTGAAAGGGAGGCCGTGTTTAACCTACGTCTATGAGACAGTAAAGGTTAAAAGTTGAATCATTTTCTTACAATTTCTCTTTCTCGGTGTACGGCCACTCCCCAAATTGGAGTCAGTTTTGAACACATTTCAAAATTCTTAAATACATTTTGGAGGACAGGGACGGCTGTAAGGGGTGAAAGCGAGGCTGTTTTTAACCTACGTCTATGAGACAGTAAAGGTTAAAAGTTGAATCATTTTCTTACAATTTCTCATCCCTGACCTACAGAGAATCGAAAAAAGAATTTACGTAGCTATTTGCCGTAAGATATTCAGGATTGGACCATACACTATTGCCTCTGCGACAGCATTAAAATTGTTTATTAACTTTGTGACCTTAGTTTGCTGCCATCTTTCTCAGTGTACGGCCACTCCCCAAATTGGAGTCAGTTTTGAACACATTTCAAAATTCTTAAATACATTTTGGAGGACAGGGACGGCTGTAAGGGGTGAAAGGGAGGCCGTTTTTAACCTACGTCTATGAGACAGTAAAGGTTAAAAGTTGAATAATTTTCTTACAATTTCTCATCCCTGACCTACAGAGAATCGAAAAAAGAATTTACGTAGCTATTTGCCGTAAGACATTCAGGATTGGACCATATACTATTGCCTCTGCTCCAGCATTAAAATTGTTTATTAACTTTGTGAACTTAGTTTGCTGCCATCTTTCTCGGTGTACGGCCACTCCCCAAATTGGAGTCAGTTTTGAACACATTTCAAAATTCTTAAATACATTTTGGAGGACAGGGACGGCTGTAAGGGGTGAAAGGGAGGCCGTTTTTAACCTACGTCTATGACACAGTAAAGGTTAAAAGTTGAATCATTTTCTTACAATTTCTCTTTCTCGGTGTACGGCCACTCCCCAAATTGGAGTCAGTTTTGAACACATTTCAAAATTCTTAAATACATTTTGGAGGACAGGGACGGCTGTAAGGGGTGAAAGGGAGGCCGTTTTTAACCTACGTCTATGAGACAGTAAAGGTTAAAAGTTGAATAATTTTCTTACAATTTCTCTTTCTCGGTGTACGGCCACTCCCCAAATTGGAGTCAGTTTTGAACACATTTCAAAATTCTTAAATACATTTTGGAGGAAAGGGACGGCTGTAAGGGGTGAAAGGGAGGCCATTTTTAACCTACGTCTATGAGACAGTAAAGGTTAAAAGTTGAATAATTTTCTTACAATTTCTCATCCCTGACCTACAGAGAATCGAAAAAAGAATTTACGTAGCGATTTGCCGTAAGACATTCAGGATTGGACCATACACTATTGCCTCTGCTCCAGCATTAAAATTGTTTATTAACTTTGTGACCTTAGTTTGCTGCCATCTTTCTCGGTGTACGGCCACTCCCCAAATTGGAGTCAGTTTTGAACACATTTCAAAATTCTTAAATACATTTTGGAGGACAGGGACGGCTGTAAGGGGTGAAAGGGAGGCCGTTTTTAACCTACGTCTATGAGACAGTAAAGGTTAAAAGTTGAATAATTTTCTTACAATTTCTCATCCCTGACCTACAGAGAATCGAAAAAAGAATTTACGTAGCTATTTGCCGTAAGACATTCAGGATTGGACCATACACTATTGCCTCTGCGCCAGCATTACAATTGTTTATTAACTTTGTGACCTTAGTTTGCTGCCATCTTTCTCGGTGTACGGCCACTCCCCAAATTGGAGTCAGTTTTGAACACATTTCAAAATTCTTAAATACATTTTGGAGGACAGGGACGGCTGTAAGGGGTGAAAGGGAGGCTGTTTTTAACCTACGTCTATGAGACAGTAAAGGTTAAAAGTTGAATCATTTTCTTACAATTTCTCATCCCTGACCTGCAGAGAATCGAAAAAAGAATTTACGTAGCTATTTGCCGTAAGACATTCAGGATTGGACCATACACTATTGCCTCTGCTCCAGCATTAAAATTGTTTATTAACTTTGTGACCTTAGTTTGCTGCCATCTTTCTCGGTGTACAGCCACTCCCCAAATTGGAGTCAGTTTTGAACACATTTCAAAATTCTTAAATACATTTTGGAGGATAGGGACGGCTGTAAGGGGTGAAAGGGAGGCCGTTTTTAACCTACGTCTATGAGACAGTAAAGGTTAAAAGTTGAATAATTTTCTTACAATTTCTCATCCCTGACCTACAGAGAATCGAAAAAAGAATTTACGTAGCTATTTGCCGTCAGACATTCAGGATTGGACCATACACTATTGTCTCTGCTCCAGCATTAAAATTGTTTATTAACTTTGTGAACTTAGTTTGCTGCCATCTTTCTCGGTGTACGGCCACTCCCCAAATTGGAGTCAGTTTTGAACACATTTCAAAATTCTTAAATACATTTTGGAGGACAGGGACGGCTGTAAGGGGTGAAAGGGAGGCCGTTTTTAACCTACGTCTATGAGACAGTAAAGGTTAAAAGTTGAATCATTTTCTTACAATTTCTCTTTCTCGGTGTACGGCCACTCCCCAAATTGGAGTCAGTTTTGAACACATTTCAAAATTCTTAAATACATTTTGGAGGACAGGGACGGCTATAAGGGGTGAAAGGGAGGCCGTTTTTAACCTACGTCTATGAGACAGTAAAGGTTAAAAGTTGAATCATTTTCTTACAATTTCTCATCCCTGACCTACAGAGAATCGAAAAAAGAATTTACGTAGCGATTTGCCGTAAGACATTCAGGATTGGACCATACACTATTGCCTCTGCTCCAGCATTAAAATTGTTTATTAACTTTGTGACCTTAGTTTGCTGCCATCTTTCTCGGTGTACGGCCACTCCCCAAATTGGAGTCAGTTTTGAACACATTTCAAAATTCTTAAATAAATTTTGGAGGACAGGGACGGCTGTATGGGGTGAAAGGGAGGCCGTTTTTAACCTACGTCTATGAGACAGTAAAGGTTAAAAGTTGAATCATTTTCTTACAATTTCTCATCCCTGACCTACAGAGAATCGAAAAAAGAATTTACGTAGCTATTTGCCGTAAGACATTCAGGATTGGACCATACACTATTGCCTCTGCTCCAGCATTAAAATTGTTTATTAACTTTGTGAACTTAGTTTGCTGCCATCTTTCTCGGTGTACGGCCACTCCCCAAATTGGAGTCAGTTTTGAACACATTTCAAAATTCTTAAATACATTTTGGAGGACAGGGCGGCTGTAAGGGGTGAAAGGGAGGCCGTGTTTAACCAACGTCTATGAGACAGTAAAGGTTAAAAGTTGAATAATTTTCTTACAATTTCTCATCCCTCACCTACAGAGAATTGAAAAAAGAATTTACGTAGCTATTTGCCGTAAGACATTCAGGATTGGACCATACACTATTGCCTCTGCGCCAGCATTAAAATTGTTTATTAACTTTGTGACCTTAGTTTGCTGCCATCTTTCTCGGTGTACAGCCACTCCCCAAATTGGAGTCAGTTTTGAACACATTTCAAAATTCTTAAATACATTTTGGAGGACAGGGACAGCTGTAAGGGGTGAAAGGGAGGAGGTTTTTAACCTACGTCTATGAGACAGTAAAGGTTAAAAGTTGAATAATTTTCTTACAATTTCTCATCCCTGACCTACAGAGAATCAAAAAAAGAATTTACATACTATTTGCCGTCAGACATTCAGGATTGGACCATACACTATTGCCTCTGCGCCAGCATTAAAATTGTTTATTAACTTTGTGACCTTAGTTTGCTGCCATCTTTCTCGGTGTACGGCCACTCCCCAAATTGGAGTCAGTTTTGAACACATTTCAAAATTCTTAAATACATTTTGGAGGACAGGGACGGCTGTAAGGGGTGAAAGCGAGGCCGTTTTTAACCTACGTCTATGAGACAGTAAAGGTTAAAAGTTGAATCATTTTCTTACAATTTCTCATCCCTGACCTACAGAGAATCGAAAAAAGAATTTACGTAGCTATTTGCCGTAAGACATTCAGGATTGGACCATACACTATTGCCTCTGCGCCAGCATTAAAATTGTTTATTAACTTTGTGACCTTAGTTTGCTGCCATCTTTCTCAGTGTACGGCCACTCCCCAAATTGGAGTCAGTTTTGAACACATTTCAAAATTCTTAAATACATTTTGGAGGACAGGGACGGCTGTAAGGGGTGAAAGGGAGGCCGTTTTTAACCTACGTCTATGAGACAGTAAAGGTTAAAGTTGAATAATTTTCTTACAATTTCTTTTTCTCGGTGTACTGCCACTCCCCAAATTGGAGTCAGTTTTGAACACATTTCAAAATTCTTAAATACATTTTGGAGGACAGGGACGGCTGTAAGGGGTGAAAGGGAGGCCGTTTTTAACCTACGTCTATGAGACAGTAAAGGTTAAAAGTTGAATCATTTTCTTACAATTTCTTTTTCTCGGTGTACTGCCACTCCCCAAATTGGAGTCAGTTTTGAACACATTTCAAAATTCTTAAATACATTTTGGAGGACAGGGACGGCTGTAAGGGGTGAAAGGGAGGCCGTTTTTAACCTACGTCTATGAGACAGTAAAGGTTAAAAGTTGAATAATTTTCTTACAATTTGTCATCCCTGACCTACAGAGAATTGAAAAAAGAATTTACGTAGCTATTTGCCGTAAGACATTCAGGATTGGACCATACACTGTTGCCTCTGCGCCAGCATTAAAATTGTTTATTAACTTTGTGACCTTAATTTGCTGCCATCTTTCTCGGTGTACGGCCACTCCCCAAATTGGAGTCAGTTTTGAACACATTTCAAAATTCTTAAATACATTTTGGAGGACAGGGACGGCTGTAAGGGGTGAAAGAGAGGCCGTTTTTAACCTACGTCTATGAGACAGTAAAGGTTCAAAGTTGAATCATTTTCTTACAATTTCTCATCCCTGACCTACAGAGAATCAAAAAAAGAATTTACGTAGCTATTTGCCGTCAGACATTCAGGATTGGACCATACACTATTGCCTCTGCGCCAGCATTAAAATTGTTTATTAACTTTGTGACCTTAGTTTGCTGCCATCTTTCTCGGTGTACGGCCACTCCCCAAATTGGAGTCAGTTTTGAACACATTTCAAAATTCTTAAATACATTTTGGAGGATAGGAACGGCTGTAAGGGGTGAAAGGGAGGCCGTTTTTAACCTACGTCTATGAGACAGTAAAGGTTAAAAGTTGAATCATTTTCTTACAATTTCTCATCCCTGACCTACAGAGAATCGAAAAAAGAATTTACGTAGCTATTTGCCGTAAGACATTCAGGATTGGACCATACACTATTGCCTCTGCGCCAGCATTAAAATTGTTTATTAACTTTGTGAACTTAGTTTGCTGCCATCTTTCTCGGTGTACGGCCACTCCCCAAATTGGAGTTAGTTTTGAACACATTTCAAAATTCTTAAATACATTTTGGAGGACAGGGACGGCTGTAAGGGGTGAAAGGGAGGTCGTTTTTAACCTACGTCTATGAGACAGTAAAGGTTAAAAGTTGAATCATTTTCTTACAATTTCTCTTTCTCGGTGTAAGGCCACTCCCCGAATTGGAGTCAGTTTTGAACACATTTCAAAATTCTTAAATACATTTTGGAGGACAGGGACGGCTGTAAGGGGTGAAAGGGAGGCCGTTTTTAACCTACGTCTATGAGACAGTATAGGTTAAAAGTTGAATCATTTTCTTACAATTTCTCATCCCTGACCTACAGAGAATCGAAAAAAGAATTTACGTAGCTATTTGCCGTAAGACATTCAGGATTGAACCATACACTATTGCCTCTGCTCCAGCATTAAAATTGTTTATTAACTTTGTGACCTTAGTTTGCTGCCATCTTTCTCGGTGTACGGCCACTCCCCAAATTGGAGTCAGTTTTGAACACATTTCAAAATTCTTAAATACATTTTGGAGGACAGGGACGGCTGTAAGGGGTGAAAGCGAGGCCGTTTTTAACCTACGTCTATGAGACAGTAAAGGTTAAAAGTTGAATCATTTTCTTACAATTTCTCATCCCTGACCTACAGAGAATCGAAAAAAGAATTTACGTAGCTATTTGCCGTAAGACATTCAGGATTGGACCATACACTATTGCCTCTGCGCCAGCATTAAAATTGTTTATTAACTTTGTGACCTTAGTTTGCTGCCATCTTTCTCAGTGTACGGCCACTCCCCAAATTGGAGTCAGTTTTGAACACATTTCAAAATTCTTAAATACATTTTGGAGGACAGGGACGGCTGTAAGGGGTGAAAGGGAGGCCGTTTTTAACCTACGTCTATGAGACAGTAAAGGTTAAAGTTGAATAATTTTCTTACAATTTCTTTTTCTCGGTGTACTGCCACTCCCCAAATTGGAGTCAGTTTTGAACACATTTCAAAATTCTTAAATACATTTTGGAGGACAGGGACGGCTGTAAGGGGTGAAAGGGAGGCCGTTTTTAACCTACGTCTATGAGACAGTAAAGGTTAAAAGTTGAATCATTTTCTTACAATTTCTTTTTCTCGGTGTACTGCCACTCCCCAAATTGGAGTCAGTTTTGAACACATTTCAAAATTCTTAAATACATTTTGGAGGACAGGGACGGCTGTAAGGGGTGAAAGGGAGGCCGTTTTTAACCTACGTCTATGAGACAGTAAAGGTTAAAAGTTGAATAATTTTCTTACAATTTGTCATCCCTGACCTACAGAGAATCGAAAAAAGAATTTACGTAGCTATTTGCCGTAAGACATTCAGGATTGGACCATACACTGTTGCCTCTGCGCCAGCATTAAAATTGTTTATTAACTTTGTGACCTTAGTTTGCTGCCATCTTTCTCGGTGTACGGCCACTCCCCAAATTGGAGTCAGTTTTGAACACATTTCAAAATTCTTAAATACATTTTGGAGGACAGGGACGGCTGTTAGGGGTTAAAGGGAGGCTGTTTTTAACCTACGTCTATGAGACAGTAAAGGTTAAAAGTTTAATCATTTTCTTTCAATTTCTCATCCCTGACCTGCAGAGAATCGAAAAAAGAATTTACGTAGCTATTTGCCGTAAGACATTCAGGATTGGACCATACACTATTGCCTCTGCTCCAGCAATAAAATTGTTTATTAACTTTGTGACCTTAGTTTGCTGCCATCTTTCTCGGTGTACGGCCACTCCCCAAATTGGAGTCAGTTTTGAACACATTTCAAAATTCTTAAATACATTTTGGAGGACAGGGACGGCTGTAAGGGGTGAAAGGGAGGCCGTTTTTAACCTACGTCTATGAGACAGTAAAGGTTAAAAGTTGAATCATTTTCTTACAATTTCTCATCCCTGACCTACAGAGAATCGAAAAAAGAATTTACGTAGCTATTTGCCGTAAGACATTCAGGATTGGACCATACACTATTGCCTCTGCGCCAGCATTAAAATTGTTTATTAACTTTGTGACCTTAATTTGCTGCCATCTTTCTCGGTGTACGGCCACTCCCCAAATTGGAGTCAGTTTTGAACACATTTCAAAATTCTTAAATACATTTTGGAGGCCAGGGACGGCTGTAAGGGGTGAAAGAGAGGCCGTTTTTAACCTACGTCTATGAGACAGTAAAGGTTCAAAGTTGAATCATTTTCTTACAATTTCTCATCCCTGACCTACAGAGAATCAAAAAAAGAATTTACGTAGCTATTTGCCGTCAGACATTCAGGATTGGACCATACACTATTGCCTCTGCGCCAGCATTAAAATTGTTTATTAACTTTGTGACCTTAGTTTGCTGCCATCTTTCTCGGTGTACGGCCACTCCCCAAATTGGAGTCAGTTTTGAACACATTTCAAAATTCTTAAATACATTTTGGAGGATAGGAACGGCTGTAAGGGGTGAAAGGGAGGCCGTTTTTAACCTACGTCTATGAGACAGTAAAGGTTAAAAGTTGAATCATTTTCTTACAATTTCTCTTTCTCGGTGTACGGCCACTCCCCAAATTGGAGTCAGTTTTGAAGACATTTCAAAATTCTTAAATACATTTTGGAGGACAGGGACGGCTGTAAGGGGTGAAAGGGAGGCCGTTTTTAACCTACGTCTATGAGACAGTAAAGGTTAAAAGTTGAATAATTTTCTTACAATTTCTCATCCCTGACCTACAGAGAATCAAAAAAGAATTTACGTAGCTATCTGCCGTAAGACATTCAGGATTGGACCATACACTATTGCCTCTGCGCCAGCATTAAAATTGTTTATTAACTTTGTGACCTTAGTTTGCTGCCATCTTTCTCGGTGTACGGCCACTCCCCAAATTGGAGTCAGTTTTGAAGACATTTCAAAATTCTTAAATACATTTTGGAGGACAGGGACGGCTGTTAGGGGTGAAAGGGAGGCTGTTTTTAACCTACGTCAATGAGACAGTAAAGGTTAAAAGTTGAATCATTTTCTTACAATTTCTCATCCCTGACCTACAGAGAATCGAAAAAAGAATTTACGTAGCTATTTGCCGTAAGACATTCAGGATTGGACCATACACTATTGCCTCAGCTCCAGCATTAAAATTGATTATTAACTTTGTGACCTTAGTTTGCTGCCATCTTTCTCGGTGTACGGCCACTCCCCAAATTGGAGTCAGTTTTGAACACATTTCAAAATTCTTAAATACATTTTGGAGGATAGGGATGGCTGTAAGGGGTGAAAGGGAGGCCGTTTTTAACCTACGTCTATGAGACAGTAAAGGTTAAAAGTTGAATCATTTTCTTACAATTTCTCTTTCTCGGTGTATGTCCACTCCCCAAATTGGAGTCAGTTTTGAACACATTTCAAAATTCTTAAATACATTTTGGAGGACAGGGACGGCTGTAAGGGGAGAAAGGGAGGCCGTTTTTAACCTACGTCTATAAGACAGTAAAGGTTAAAAGTTTAATCATTTTCTTACAATTTCTCATCCCTGACCTACAGAGAATCGAAAAAAGAATTTACGTAGCTATTTGCCGTAAGACATTCAGGATTGGACCATACACTATTGCCTCAGCTCCAGCATTAAAATTGTTTATTAACTTTGTGACCTTAGTTTGCTGCCATCTTTCTCGGTGTACGGCCACTCCCCAAATTGGAGTCAGTTTTGAACACATTTCAAAATTCTTAAATACATTTTGGAGGACAGGGACGGCTGTAAGGGGTCAAAGGGAGGCCGTTTTTAACCTACGTCTGTGAGACAGTAAAGGTTAAAAGTTGAATCATTTTCTTACAATTTTTCATCCCTGACCTACAGAGAATCGAAAAAAGAATTTACGTAGCTATTTGCCGTAAGACATTCAGGATTGGACCATACACTATTGCCTCTGCGCCAGCATTAAAATTGTTTATTAACTTTGTGAACTTAGTTTGCTGCCATCTTTCTCGGTGTACGGCCACTCCCCAAATTGGAGTTAGTTTTGAACACATTTCAAAATTCTTAAATACATTTTGGAGGACAGGGACGGCTGTAAGGGGTGAAAGGGAGGTCGTTTTTAACCTACGTCTATGAGACAGTAAAGGTTAAAAGTTGAATCATTTTCTTACAATTTCTCTTTCTCGGTGTAAGGCCACTCCCCGAATTGGAGTCAGTTTTGAACACATTTCAAAATTCTTAAATACATTTTGGAGGACAGGGACGGCTGTAAGGGGTGAAAGGGAGGCCGTTTTTAACCTACGTCTATGAGACAGTAAAGGTTAAAAGTTGAATCATTTTCTTACAATTTCTCATCCCTGACCTACAGAGAATCGAAAAAAGAATTTACGTAGCTATTTGCCGTAAGACATTCAGGATTGAACCATACACTATTGCCTCTGCTCCAGCATTAAAATTGTTTATTAACTTTGTGACCTTAGTCTGCTGCCATCTTTCTCGGTGTACGGCCACTCCCCAAATTGGAGTCAGTTTTGAACACATTTCAAAATTCTTAAATACATTTTGGAGGACAGGGACGGCTGTAAGGGGTGAAAGCGAGGCCGTTTTTAACCTACGTCTATGAGACAGTAAAGGTTAAAAGTTGAATCATTTTCTTACAATTTCTCATCCCTGACCTACAGAGAATCGAAAAAAGAATTTACGTAGCTATTTGCCGTAAGACGTTCAGGATTGGACCATACACTATTGCCTCTGCGCCAGCATTAAAATTGTTTGTTAACTTTGTGACCTTAGTTTGCTGCCATCTTTCTCAGTGTACGGCCACTCCCCAAATTGGAGTCAGTTTTGAACACATTTCAAAATTCTTAAATACATTTTGGAGGACAGGGACGGCTGTAAGGGGTGAAAGGGAGGCCGTTTTTAACCTACGTCTATGAGACAGTAAAGGTTAAAGTTGAATAATTTTCTTACAATTTCTCATCCCTGACCTACAGAGAATCGAAAAAAGAATTTACGTAGCTATTTGCCGTAAGACATTCAGGATTGGACCATATACTATTGCCTCTGCTCCAGCATTAAAATTGTTTATTAACTTTGTGAACTTAGTTTGCTGCCATCTTTCTCGGTGTACGGCCACTCCCCAAATTGGAGTCAGTTTTGAACACATTTCAAAATTCTTAAATACATTTTGGAGGACAGGGACGGCTGTAAGGGGTGAAAGGGAGGCCGTTTTTAACCTACGTCTATGACACAGTAAAGGTAAAAAGTTGAATCATTTTCTTACAATTTCTCTTTCTCGGTGTACGGCCACTCCACAAATTGGAGTCAGTTTTGAACACATTTCAAAATTCTTAAATAAATTTTGGAGGACAGGGACGGCTGTAAGGGGTGAAAGGGAGGCCGTTTTTAACCTACGTCTATAAGACAGTAAAGGTTAAAAGTTGAATCATTTTCTTACAATTTCTCATCCCTGACCTACAGAGAATCGAAAAAAGAATTTACGTAGCTGTTTGCAGTAAGACATTCAGGATTGGACCATACACTATTGCCTCTGCTCCAGCATTAAAATTGTTTATTAACTTTGTGACCTTAGTTTGCTGCCATCTTTCTCGGTGTACGGCCACTCCCCAAATTGGAGTCAGTTTTGAACACATTTCAAAATTCTTAAATACATTTTGGAGGACAGGGACGGCTGTAAGGGGTGAAAGGGAGGCCGTTTTTAACCTACGTCTATGAGACAGTAAAGGTTAAAAGTTGAATAATTTTCTTACAATTTCTCATCCCTGACCTACAGAGAATCAAAAAAATAATTTACGTAGCTATTTGCCGTCAGACATTCAGGATTGGACCATACACTATTGCCTCTGCGCCAGCATTAAAATTGTTTATTAACTTTTTGACCTTAGTTTGCTGCCATCTTTCTCGGTGTACCGCCACTCCCCAAATTGGAGTCAGTTTTGAACACATTTCAAAATTCTTAAATACATTTTGGAGGATAGGGACGGCTGTAAGGGGTGAAAGGGAGGCCGTTTTTAACCTACGTCTATGAGACAGTAAAGGTTAAAAGTTGAATCATTTTCTTACAATTTCTCATCCCTGACCTACAGAGAATCGAAAAAAGAATTTACGTAGCTATTTCCCGTAAGACATTCAGGATTGGACCATACACTATTGCCTCTGCTCCAGCATTAAAATTGTTTATTAACTTTGTGGCCTTAGTTTGCTGCCATCTTTCTCGGTGTACAGCCACTCCCCAAATTGGAGTCAGTTTTGAACACATTTCAAAATTCTTAAATACATTTTGGAGGATAGGGACGGATGTAAGGGGTGAAAGGGAGGCCGTTTTTAACCTACGTCTATGAGACAGTAAAGGTTAAAAGTTTAATCATTTTCTTACAATTTCTCTTTCTCGGTGTACGGCCACTACCCCAAATTGGAGTCAGTTTTGAACACATTTCAAAATTCTTAAATACATTTTGGAGGACAGGGACTGCTGTAAGGGGTGAAAGGGAGGCCGTTTTTAACCTACGTCTATGAGACAGTAAAGGTTAAAAGTTGAATAATTTTCTTACAATTTCTCATCCCTGACCTACAGAGAATCGAAAAAAGAATTTACGTAGCTATTTGCCGTCAGACATTCAGGATTGGACCATACACTATTGTCTCTGCTCCAGCATTAAAATTGTTTATTAACTTTGTGAACTTAGTTTGCTGCCATCTTTCTCGGTGTACGGCCACTCCCCAAATTGGAGTCAGTTTTGAACACATTTCAAAATTCTTAAATACATTTTGGAGGACAGGGACGGCTGTAAGGGGTGAAAGCGAGGCCGTTTTTAACCTACGTCTATGAGACAGTAAAGGTTAAAAGTTGAATCATTTTCTTACAATTTCTCATCCCTGACCTACAGAGAATCGAAAAAAGAATTCACGTAGCTATTTGCCGTAAGATATTCAGGATTGGACCATACACTAATGCCTCTGCGCCAGCATTAAAATTGTTTATTAACTTTGTGACCTTAGTTTGCTGCCATCTTTCTCAGTGTACGGCCACTCCCCAAATTGGAGTCAGTTTTGAACACATTTCAAAATTCTTAAATACATTTTGGAGGACAGGGACGGCTGTAAGGGGTGAAAGGGAGGCCGTTTTTAACCTACGTCTATGAGACAGTAAAGGTTAAAAGTTGAATAATTTTCTTACAATTTCTCATCCCTGACCTACAGAGAATCGAAAAGAGAATTTACGTAGCTATTTGCCGTAAGACATTCAGGATTGGACCATATACTATTGCCTCTGCTCCAGCATTAAAATTGTTTATTAACTTTGTGAACTTAGTTTGCTGCCATCTTTCTCGGTGTACGGCCACTCCCCAAATTGGAGTCAGTTTTGAACACATTTCAAAATTCTTAAATACATTTTGGAGGACAGGGACGGCTGTAAGGGGTGAAAGGGAGGCCGTTTTTAACCTACGTCTATGACACAGTAAAGGTTAAAAGTTGAATCATTTTCTTACAATTTCTCTTTCTCGGTGTACGGCCACTCCCCAAATTGGAGTCAGTTTTGAACACATTTCAAAATTCTTAAATACATTTTGGAGGACAGGGACGGCTGTAAGGGGTGAAAGGGAGGCTGTTTTTAACCTACGTCTATGAGACAGTAAAGGTTAAAAGTTGAATAATTTTCTTACAATTTCTCTTTCTCGGTGTACGGCCACTCCCCAAATTGGAGTCAGTTTTGAACACATTTCAAAATTCTTAAATACATTTTGGAGGAAAGGGACGGCTGTAAGGGGTGAAAGGGAGGCCGTTTTTAACCTACGTCTATGAGACAGTAAAGGTTAAAAGTTGAATAATTTTCTTACAATTTCTCATCCCTGACCTACAGAGAATCGAAAAAAGAATTTACGTAGCGATTTGCCGTAAGACATTCAGGATTGGACCATACACTATTGCCTCTGCTCCAGCATTAAAATTGTTTATTAACTTTGTGACCTTAGTTTGCTGCCATCTTTCTCGGTGTACGGCCACTCCCCAAATTGGAGTCAGTTTTGAACACATTTCAAAATTCTTAAATACATTTTGGAGGACAGGGACGGCTGTAAGGGGTGAAAGGGAGGCCGTTTTTAACCTACGTCTATGAGACAGTAAAGGTTAAAAGTTGAATAATTTTCTTACAATTTCTCATCCCTGACCTACAGAGAATCGAAAAAAGAATTTACGTAGCTATTTGCCGTAAGACATTCAGGATTGGACCATACACTATTGCCTCTGCGCCAGCATTAAAATTGTTTATTAACTTTGTGACCTTAGTTTGCTGCCATCTTTCTCGGTGTACGGCCACTCCCCAAATTGGAGTCAGTTTTGAACACATTTCAAAATTCTTAAATACATTTTGGAGGACAGGGACGGCTGTAAGGGGTGAAAGGGAGGCTGTTTTTAACCTACGTCTATGAGACAGTAAAGGTTAAAAGTTGAATCATTTTCTTACAATTTCTCATCCCTGACCTACAGAGAATCGAAAAAAGAATTTACGTAGCTATTTGCCGTAAGACATTCAGGATTGGACCATACACTATTGCCTCTGCTCCAGCATTAAAATTGTTTATTAACTTTGTGACCTTAGTTTGCTGCCATCTTTCTCGGTGTACAGCCACTCCCCAAATTGGAGTCAGTTTTGAACACATTTCAAAATTCTTGAATACATTTTGGAGGATAGGGACGGCTGTAAGGGGTGAAAGGGAGGCCGTTTTTAACCTACGTCTATGAGACAGTAAAGGTTAAAAGTTGAATCATTTTCTTACAATTTCTCATCCCTGACCTACAGAGAATCGAAAAAAGAATTTACGTAGCTACTTGCCGTCAGACATTCAGGATTGGACCATACACTATTGTCTCTGCTCCAGCATTAAAATTGTTTATTAACTTTGTGAACTTAGTTTGCTGCCATCTTTCTCGGTGTACGGCCACTCCCCAAATTGGAGTCAGTTTTGAACACATTTCAAAATTCTTAAATACATTTTAGAGGACAGGGACGGCTGTAAGGGGTGAAAGGGAGGCCGTTTTTAATCTACGTCTATGAGACAGTAAAGGTTAAAAGTTGAATAATTTTCTTACAATTTCTCTTTCTCGGTGTACGGCCACTCCCCAAATTGGAGTCAGTTTTGAACACATTTCAAAATTCTTAAATACATTTTGGAGGACAGGGACGGCTGTAAGGGGTGAAAGGGAGGCCGTTTTTAACCTACGTCTATGAGACAGTAAAGGTTAAAAGTTGAATAATTTTCTTACAATTTCTCATCCCTGACCTACAGAGAATCGAAAAAAGAATTTACGTAGCGATTTGCCGTAAGACATTCAGGATTGGACCATACACTATTGCCTCTGCTCCAGCATTAAAATTGTTTATTAACTTTGTGACCTTAGTTTGCTGCCATCTTTCTCGGTGTACGGCCACTCCCCAAATTGGAGTCAGTTTTGAACACATTTCAAAATTCTTAAATACATTTTGGAGGACAGGGACGGCTGTATGGGGTGAAAGGGAGGCCGTTTTTAACCTACGTCTATGAGACAGTAAAGGTTAAAAGTTGAATCATTTTCTTACAATTTCTCATCCCTGACCTACAGAGAATCGAAAAAAGAATTTACGTAGCTATTTGCCGTAAGACATTCAGGATTGGACCATACACTATTGCCTCTGCTCCAGCATTAAAATTGTTTATTAACTTTGTGACCTTAGTTTGCTGCCATCTTTCTCGGTCTACGGCCACTCCCCAAATTGGAGTCAGTTTTGAACACATTTCAAAATTCTTAAATACATTTTGGAGGACAGGGACGGCTGTAAGGGGTGAAAGGGAGGCCGTGTTTAACCTACGTCTATGAGACAGTAAAGGTTAAAAGTTGAATCATTTTCTTACAATTTCTCATCCCTCACCTACAGAGAATCGAAAAAAGAATTTAAGTAGCTATTTGCCGTAAGACATTCAGGATTGGACCATACACTATTGCCTCTGCTCCAGCATTAAAATTGTTTATTAACTTTGTGACCTTAGTTTGCTGCCATCTTTCTCGGTGTACGGCCACTCCCCAAATTGGAGTCAGTTTTGAACACATTTCAAAATTCTTAAATACATTTTGGAGGACAGGGACGGCGGTAAGGGGTGAAAGGGAGGCCGTGTTTAACCTACGTCTATGAGACAGTAAAGGTTAAAAGTTGAATCATTTTCTTACAATTTCTCTTTCTCGGTGTACGGCCACTCCCCAAATTGGAGTCAGTTTTGAACACATTTCAAAATTCTTAAATACATTTTGGAGGACAGGGACGGCTGTAAGGGGTGAAAGCGAGGCTGTTTTTAACCTACGTCTATGAGACAGTAAAGGTTAAAAGTTGAATCATTTTCTTACAATTTCTCATCCCTGACCTACAGAGAATCGAAAAAAGAATTTACGTAGCTATTTGCCGTAAGATATTCAGGATTGGACCATACACTATTGCCTCTGCGACAGCATTAAAATTGTTTATTAAATTTGTGACCTTAGTTTGCTGCCATCTTTCTCAGTGTACGGCCACTCCCCAAATTGGAGTCAGTTTTGAACACATTTCAAAATTCTTAAATACATTTTGGAGGACAGGGACGGCTGTAAGGGGTGAAAGGGAGGCCGTTTTTAACCTACGTCTATGAGACAGTAAAGGTTAAAAGTTGAATAATTTTCTTACAATTTCTCATCCCTGACCTACAGAGAATCGAAAAAAGAATTTACGTAGCTATTTGCCGTAAGACATTCAGGATTGGACCATATACTATTGCCTCTGCTCCAGCATTAAAATTGTTTATTAACTTTGTGAACTTAGTTTGCTGCCATCTTTCTCGGTGTACGGCCACTCCCCAAATTGGAGTCAGTTTTGAACACATTTCAAAATTCTTAAATACATTTTGGAGGACAGGGACGGCTGTAAGGGGTGAAAGGGAGGCCGTTTTTAACCTACGTCTATGACACAGTAAAGGTTAAAAGTTGAATCATTTTCTTACAATTTCTCTTTCTCGGTGTACGGCCACTCCCCAAATTGGAGTCAGTTTTGAACACATTTCAAAATTCTTAAATACATTTTGGAGGACAGGGACGGCTGTAAGGGGTGAAAGGGAGGCCGTTTTTAACCTACGTCTATGAGACAGTAAAGGTTAAAAGTTGAATAATTTTCTTACAATTTCTCTTTCTCGGTGTACGGCCACTCCCCAAATTGGAGTCAGTTTTGAACACATTTCAAAATTCTTAAATACATTTTGGAGGAAAGGGACGGCTGTAAGGGGTGAAAGGGAGGCCATTTTTAACCTACGTCTATGAGACAGTAAAGGTTAAAAGTTGAATAATTTTCTTACAATTTCTCATCCCTGACCTACAGAGAATCGAAAAAAGAATTTACGTAGCGATTTGCCGTAAGACATTCAGGATTGGACCATACACTATTGCCTCTGCTCCAGCATTAAAATTGTTTATTAACTTTGTGACCTTAGTTTGCTGCCATCTTTCTCGGTGTACGGCCACTCCCCAAATTGGAGTCAGTTTTGAACACATTTCAAAATTCTTAAATACATTTTGGAGGACAGGGACGGCTGTAAGGGGTGAAAGGGAGGCCGTTTTTAACCTACGTCTATGAGACAGTAAAGGTTAAAAGTTGAATAATTTTCTTACAATTTCTCATCCCTGACCTACAGAGAATCGAAAAAAGAATTTACGTAGCTATTTGCCGTAAGACATTCAGGATTGGACCATACACTATTGCCTCTGCGCCAGCATTACAATTGTTTATTAACTTTGTGACCTTAGTTTGCTGCCATCTTTCTCGGTGTACGGCCACTCCCCAAATTGGAGTCAGTTTTGAACACATTTCAAAATTCTTAAATACATTTTGGAGGACAGGGACGGCTGTAAGGGGTGAAAGGGAGGCTGTTTTTAACCTACGTCTATGAGACAGTAAAGGTTAAAAGTTGAATCATTTTCTTACAATTTCTCATCCCTGACCTGCAGAGAATCGAAAAAAGAATTTACGTAGCTATTTGCCGTAAGACATTCAGGATTGGACCATACACTATTGCCTCTGCTCCAGCATTAAAATTGTTTATTAACTTTGTGACCTTAGTTTGCTGCCATCTTTCTCGGTGTACAGCCACTCCCCAAATTGGAGTCAGTTTTGAACACATTTCAAAATTCTTAAATACATTTTGGAGGATAGGGACGGCTGTAAGGGGTGAAAGGGAGGCCGTTTTTAACCTACGTCTATGAGACAGTAAAGGTTAAAAGTTGAATAATTTTCTTACAATTTCTCATCCCTGACCTACAGAGAATCGAAAAAAGAATTTACGTAGCTATTTGCCGTCAGACATTCAGGATTGGACCATACACTATTGTCTCTGCTCCAGCATTAAAATTGTTTATTAACTTTGTGAACTTAGTTTGCTGCCATCTTTCTCGGTGTACGGCCACTCCCCAAATTGGAGTCAGTTTTGAACACATTTCAAAATTCTTAAATACATTTTGGAGGACAGGGACGGCTGTAAGGGGTGAAAGGGAGGCCGTTTTTAACCTACGTCTATGAGACAGTAAAGGTTAAAAGTTGAATCATTTTCTTACAATTTCTCTTTCTCGGTGTACGGCCACTCCCCAAATTGGAGTCAGTTTTGAACACATTTCAAAATTCTTAAATACATTTTGGAGGACAGGGACGGCTATAAGGGGTGAAAGGGAGGCCGTTTTTAACCTACGTCTATGAGACAGTAAAGGTTAAAAGTTGAATCATTTTCTTACAATTTCTCATCCCTGACCTACAGAGAATCGAAAAAAGAATTTACGTAGCGATTTGCCGTAAGACATTCAGGATTGGACCATACACTATTGCCTCTGCTCCAGCATTAAAATTGTTTATTAACTTTGTGACCTTAGTTTGCTGCCATCTTTCTCGGTGTACGGCCACTCCCCAAATTGGAGTCAGTTTTGAACACATTTCAAAATTCTTAAATAAATTTTGGAGGACAGGGACGGCTGTATGGGGTGAAAGGGAGGCCGTTTTTAACCTACGTCTATGAGACAGTAAAGGTTAAAAGTTGAATCATTTTCTTACAATTTCTCATCCCTGACCTACAGAGAATCGAAAAAAGAATTTACGTAGCTATTTGCCGTAAGACATTCAGGATTGGACCATACACTATTGCCTCTGCTCCAGCATTAAAATTGTTTATTAACTTTGTGAACTTAGTTTGCTGCCATCTTTCTCGGTGTACGGCCACTCCCCAAATTGGAGTCAGTTTTGAACACATTTCAAAATTCTTAAATACATTTTGGAGGACAGGGCGGCTGTAAGGGGTGAAAGGGAGGCCGTGTTTAACCAACGTCTATGAGACAGTAAAGGTTAAAAGTTGAATAATTTTCTTACAATTTCTCATCCCTCACCTACAGAGAATTGAAAAAAGAATTTACGTAGCTATTTGCCGTAAGACATTCAGGATTGGACCATACACTATTGCCTCTGCGCCAGCATTAAAATTGTTTATTAACTTTGTGACCTTAGTTTGCTGCCATCTTTCTCGGTGTACAGCCACTCCCCAAATTGGAGTCAGTTTTGAACACATTTCAAAATTCTTAAATACATTTTGGAGGACAGGGACAGCTGTAAGGGGTGAAAGGGAGGAGGTTTTTAACCTACGTCTATGAGACAGTAAAGGTTAAAAGTTGAATAATTTTCTTACAATTTCTCATCCCTGACCTACAGAGAATCAAAAAAAGAATTTACATACTATTTGCCGTCAGACATTCAGGATTGGACCATACACTATTGCCTCTGCGCCAGCATTAAAATTGTTTATTAACTTTGTGACCTTAGTTTGCTGCCATCTTTCTCGGTGTACGGCCACTCCCCAAATTGGAGTCAGTTTTGAACACATTTCAAAGTTCTTAAATGCATTTTGGAGGACAGGGACGGCTGTAAGGGGTGAAAGGGAGGCCGTTTTTAACCTACGTCTATGAGACAGTAAAGGTTAAAAGTTGAATCATTTTCTTACAATTTCTCATCCCTGACCTACAGAGAATCGAAAAAAGAATTTACGTAGCTATTTGCCGTCAGACATTCAGGATTGGACCATACACTATTGCCTCTGCTCCAGCATTAAAATTGTTTATTAACTTTGTGACCTTAGTTTGCTGCCATCTTTCTCGGTGTACGGCCACTCCCCAAATTGGAGTCAGTTTTGAACACATTTCAAAATTCTTAAATACATTTTGGAGGACAGGGACGGCTGTATGGGGTGAAAGGGAGGCCGTTTTTAACCTACGTCTATGAGACAGTAAAGGTTAAAAGTTGAATCATTTTCTTACAATTTCTCATCCCTGACCTACAGAGAATCGAAAAAAGAATTTACGTAGCTATTTGCCGTAAGACATTCAGGATTGGACCATACACTATTGCCTCTGCTCCAGCATTAAAATTGTTTATTAACTTTGTGAACTTAGTTTGCTGCCATCTTTCTCGGTGTACGGCCACTCCCCAAATTGGAGTCAGTTTTGAACACATTTCAAAATTCTTAAATACATTTTGGAGGACAGGGCGGCTGTAAGGGGTGAAAGGGAGGCCGTGTTTAACCAACGTCTATGAGACAGTAAAGGTTAAAAGTTGAATAATTTTCTTACAATTTCTCATCCCTCACCTACAGAGAATTGAAAAAAGAATTTACGTAGCTATTTGCCGTAAGACATTCAGGATTGGACCATACACTATTGCCTCTGCGCCAGCATTAAAATTGTTTATTAACTTTGTGACCTTAGTTTGCTGCCATCTTTCTCGGTGTACAGCCACTCCCCAAATTGGAGTCAGTTTTGAACACATTTCAAAATTCTTAAATACATTTTGGAGGACAGGGACGGCTGTAAGGGGTGAAAGGAGGAGGTTTTTAACCTACGTCTATGAGACAGTAAAGGTTAAAAGTTTAATAATTTTCTTACAATTTCTCATCCCTGACCTACAGAGAATCAAAAAAAGAATTTACATACTATTTGCCGTCAGACATTCAGGATTGGACCATACACTATTGCCTCTGCGCCAGCATTAAAATTGTTTATTAACTTTGTGACCTTAGTTTGCTGCCATCTTTCTCGGTGTACGGCCACTCCCCAAATTGGAGTCAGTTTTGAACACATTTCAAAATTCTTAAATGCATTTTGGAGGACAGGGACGGCTGTAAGGGGTGAAAGGGAGGCCGTTTTTAACCTACGTCTATGAGACAGTAAAGGTTAAAAGTTGAATCATTTTCTTACAATTTCTCATCCCTGACCTACAGAGAATCGAAAAAAGAATTTACGTAGCTATTTGCCGTCAGACATTCAGGATTGGACTATACACTATTGTCTCTGCTCCAGCATTAAAATTGTTTATTAACTTTGTGAACTTAGTTTGCTGCCATCTTTCTCGGTGTACGGCCACTCCCCAAATTGGAGTCAGTTTTGAACACATTTCAAAATTCTTAAATGCATTTTGGAGGACAGGGACGGCTGTAAGGGGTGAAAGGGAGGCCGTTTTTAACCTACGTCTATGACACAGTAAAGGTTAAAAGTTGAATCATTTTCTTACAATTTCTCTTTCTCGGTGTACGGCCACTCCCCAAATTGGAGTCAGTTTTGAACACATTTCAAAATTCTTAAATACATTTTGGAGGACAGGGACGGCTGTAAGGGGTGAAAGGGAGGCTGTTTTTAACCTACGTCTATGAGACAGTAAAGGTTAAAAGTTGAATCATTTTCTTACAAATTCTCATCCCTGACCTACAGAGAATCGAAAAAAGAATTTACGTAGCTATTTGCCGTAAGACATTCAGGATTGGACCATACACTATTGCCTCTGCTCCAGCATTAAAATTGTTTATTAACTTTGTGACCTTAGTTTGCTGCCATCTTTCTCGGTGTACAGCCACTCCCCAAATTGGAGTCAGTTTTGAACACATTTCAAAATTCTTAAATACATTTTGGAGGATAGGGACGGCTGTAAGGGGTGAAAGGGAGGCCGTTTTTAACCTACGTCTATGAGACAGTAAAGGTTAAAAGTTGAATCATTTTCTTACAATTTCTCATCCCTGACCTACAGAGAATCGAAAAAAGAATTTACGTAGCTATTTGCCGTCAGACATTCAGGATTGGACCATACACTATTGTCTCTGCTCCAGCATTAAAATTGTTTATTAACTTTGTGAACTTAGTTTGCTGCCATCTTTCTCGGTGTACGGCCACTCCCCAAATTGGAGTCAGTTTTGAACACATTTCAAAATTCTTAAATACATTTTGGAGGACAGGGACGGCTGTAAGGGGTGAAAGGGAGGCCGTTTTTAACCTACGTCTATGAGACAGTAAAGGTTAAAAGTTGAATAATTTTCTTACAATTTCTCTTTCTCGGTGTACGGCCACTCCCCAAATTGGAGTCAGTTTTGAACATATTTCAAAATTCTTAAATACATTTTGGAGGACAGGGACGGCTGTAAGGGGTGAAAGGGAGGCCGTTTTTAACCGACGTCTATGAGATAGTAAAGGTTAAAAGTTGAATAATTTTCTTACAATTTCTCATCCCTGACCTACAGAGAATCGAAAAAAGAATTTACGTAGCGATTTGCCGTAAGACATTCAGGATTGGACCATACACTATTGCCTCTGCTCCAGCATTAAAATTGTTTATTAACTTTGTGACCTTAGTTTGCTGCCATCTTTCTCGGTGTACGGCCACTCCCCAAATTGGAGTCAGTTTTGAACACATTTCAAAATTCTTAAATACATTTTGGAGGACAGGGACGGCTGTATGGGGTGAAAGGGAGGCCGTTTTTAACCTACGTCTATGAGACAGTAAAGGTTAAAAGTTGAATCATTTTCTTACAATTTCTCATCCCTGACCTACAGAGAATCGAAAAAAGAATGTACGTAGCTATTTGCCGTAAGACATTCAGGATTGGACCATACACTATTGCCTCTGCTCCAGCATTAAAATTGTTTATTAACTTTGTGACCTTAGTTTGCTGCCATCTTTCTCGGTGTACGGCCACTCCCCAAATTGGAGTCAGTTTTGAACACATTTCAAAATTCCTAAATACATTTTGGAGGACAGGGACGGCTGTAAGGGGTGAAAGGGAGGCCGTGTTTAACCTACGTCTATGAGACAGTAAAGGTTAAAAGTT
Organism: Lissotriton helveticus; assembly: GCF_964261635.1. NCBI lineage: Eukaryota > Metazoa > Chordata > Amphibia > Caudata > Salamandridae > Lissotriton > Lissotriton helveticus. The sequence continues at coordinate 884,188,364 of NC_136073.1, forward strand.
GAATCATTTTCTTACAATTTCTCATCCCTCACCTACAGAGAATCGAAAAAAGAATTTACGTAGCTATTTGCCGTCAGACATTCAGGATTGGACCATACACTATTGCCTCTGCTCCAGCATTAAAATTGTTTATTAACTTTGTGAACTTAGTTTGCTGCCATCTTTCTCGGTGTACGGCCACTCCCCAAATTGGAGTCAGTTTTGAACACATTTCAAAATTCTTAAATACATTTTGGAGGACAGGGCGGCTGTAAGGGGTGAAAGGGAGGCCGTGTTTAACCAACGTCTATGAGACAGTAAAGGTTAAAAGTTGAATAATTTTCTTACAATTTCTCATCCCTCACCTACAGAGAATTGAAAAAAGAATTTACGTAGCTATTTGCCGTAAGACATTCAGGATTGGACCATACACTATTGCCTCTGCGCCAGCATTAAAATTGTTTATTAACTTTGTGACCTTAGTTTGCTGCCATCTTTCTCGGTGTACAGCCACTCCCCAAATTGGAGTCAGTTTTGAACACATTTCAAAATTCTTAAATACATTTTGGAGGACAGGGACAGCTGTAAGGGGTGAAAGGGAGGAGGTTTTTAACCTACGTCTATGAGACAGTAAAGGTTAAAAGTTGAATAATTTTCTTACAATTTCTCATCCCTGACCTACAGAGAATCAAAAAAAGAATTTACATACTATTTGCCGTCAGACATTCAGGATTGGACTATACACTATTGCCTCTGCGCCAGCATTAAAATTGTTTATTAACTTTGTGACCTTAGTTTGCTGCCATCTTTCTCGGTGTACGGCCACTCCCCAAATTGGAGTCAGTTTTGAACACATTTCAAAGTTCTTAAATGCATTTTGGAGGACAGGGACGGCTGTAAGGGGTGAAAGGGAGGCCGTTTTTAACCTACGTCTATGAGACAGTAAAGGTTAAAAGTTGAATCATTTTCTTACAATTTCTCATCCCTGACCTACAGAGAATCGAAAAAAGAATTTACGTAGCTATTTGCCGTCAGACATTCAGGATTGGACCATACACTATTGCCTCTGCTCCAGCATTAAAATTGTTTATTAACTTTGTGACCTTAGTTTGCTGCCATCTTTCTCGGTGTACGGCCACTCCCCAAATTGGAGTCAGTTTTGAACACATTTCAAAATTCTTAAATACATTTTGGAGGACAGGGACGGCTGTATGGGGTGAAAGGGAGGCCGTTTTTAACCTACGTCTATGAGACAGTAAAGGTTAAAAGTTGAATCATTTTCTTACAATTTCTCATCCCTGACCTACAGAGAATCGAAAAAAGAATTTACGTAGCTATTTGCCGTAAGACATTCAGGATTGGACCATACACTATTGCCTCTGCTCCAGCATTAAAATTGTTTATTAACTTTGTGAACTTAGTTTGCTGCCATCTTTCTCGGTGTACGGCCACTCCCCAAATTGGAGTCAGTTTTGAACACATTTCAAAATTCTTAAATACATTTTGGAGGACAGGGCGGCTGTAAGGGGTGAAAGGGAGGCCGTGTTTAACCAACGTCTATGAGACAGTAAAGGTTAAAAGTTGAATAATTTTCTTACAATTTCTCATCCCTCACCTACAGAGAATTGAAAAAAGAATTTACGTAGCTATTTGCCGTAAGACATTCAGGATTGGACCATACACTATTGCCTCTGCGCCAGCATTAAAATTGTTTATTAACTTTGTGACCTTAGTTTGCTGCCATCTTTCTCGGTGTACAGCCACTCCCCAAATTGGAGTCAGTTTTGAACACATTTCAAAATTCTTAAATACATTTTGGAGGACAGGGACGGCTGTAAGGGGTGAAAGGAGGAGGTTTTTAACCTACGTCTATGAGACAGTAAAGGTTAAAAGTTGAATAATTTTCTTACAATTTCTCATCCCTGACCTACAGAGAATCAAAAAAAGAATTTACATACTATTTGCCGTCAGACATTCAGGATTGGACCATACACTATTGCCTCTGCGCCAGCATTAAAATTGTTTATTAACTTTGTGACCTTAGTTTGCTGCCATCTTTCTCGGTGTACGGCCACTCCCCAAATTGGAGTCAGTTTTGAACACATTTCAAAATTCTTAAATGCATTTTGGAGGACAGGGACGGCTGTAAGGGGTGAAAGGGAGGCCGTTTTTAACCTACGTCTATGAGACAGTAAAGGTTAAAAGTTGAATCATTTTCTTACAATTTCTCATCCCTGACCTACAGAGAATCGAAAAAAGAATTTACGTAGCTATTTGCCGTCAGACATTCAGGATTGGACTATACACTATTGTCTCTGCTCCAGCATTAAAATTGTTTATTAACTTTGTGAACTTAGTTTGCTGCCATCTTTCTCGGTGTACGGCCACTCCCCAAATTGGAGTCAGTTTTGAACACATTTCAAAATTCTTAAATGCATTTTGGAGGACAGGGACGGCTGTAAGGGGTGAAAGGGAGGCCGTTTTTAACCTACGTCTATGAGACAGTAAAGGTTAAAAGTTGAATAATTTTCTTACAATTTCTCTTTCTCGGTGTACGGCCACTCCCCAAATTGGAGTCAGTTTTGAACACATTTCAAAATTCTTAAATACATTTTGGAGGACAGGGATGGCTGTAAGGGGTGAAAGGGAGGCCGTTTTTAACCTACGTCTATGACACAGTAAAGGTTAAAAGTTGAATCATTTTCTTACAATTTCTCTTTCTCGGTGTACGGCCACTCCCCAAATTGGAGTCAGTTTTGAACACATTTCAAAATTCTTAAATACATTTTGGAGGACAGGGACGGCTGTAAGGGGTGAAAGGGAGGCTGTTTTTAACCTACGTCTATGAGACAGTAAAGGTTAAAAGTTGAATCATTTTCTTACAAATTCTCATCCCTGACCTACAGAGAATCGAAAAAAGAATTTACGTAGCTATTTGCCGTAAGACATTCAGGATTGGACCATACACTATTGCCTCTGCTCCAGCATTAAAATTGTTTATTAACTTTGTGACCTTAGTTTGCTGCCATCTTTCTCGGTGTACAGCCACTCCCCAAATTGGAGTCAGTTTTGAACACATTTCAAAATTCTTAAATACATTTTGGAGGATAGGGACGGCTGTAAGGGGTGAAAGGGAGGCCGTTTTTAACCTACGTCTATGAGACAGTAAAGGTTAAAAGTTGAATCATTTTCTTACAATTTCTCATCCCTGACCTACAGAGAATCGAAAAAAGAATTTACGTAGCTATTTGCCGTCAGACATTCAGGATTGGACCATACACTATTGTCTCTGCTCCAGCATTAAAATTGTTTATTAACTTTGTGAACTTAGTTTGCTGCCATCTTTCTCGGTGTACGGCCACTCCCCAAATTGGAGTCAGTTTTGAACACATTTCAAAATTCTTAAATACATTTTGGAGGACAGGGACGGCTGTAAGGGGTGAAAGGGAGGCCGTTTTTAACCTACGTCTATGAGACAGTAAAGGTTAAAAGTTGAATAATTTTCTTACAATTTCTCTTTCTCGGTGTACGGCCACTCCCCAAATTGGAGTCAGTTTTGAACATATTTCAAAATTCTTAAATACATTTTGGAGGACAGGGACGGCTGTAAGGGGTGAAAGGGAGGCCGTTTTTAACCGACGTCTATGAGACAGTAAAGGTTAAAAGTTGAATAATTTTCTTACAATTTCTCATCCCTGACCTACAGAGAATCGAAAAAAGAATTTACGTAGCGATTTGCCGTAAGACATTCAGGATTGGACCATACACTATTGCCTCTGCTCCAGCATTAAAATTGTTTATTAACTTTGTGACCTTAGTTTGCTGCCATCTTTCTCGGTGTACGGCCACTCCCCAAATTGGAGTCAGTTTTGAACACATTTCAAAATTCTTAAATACATTTTGGAGGACAGGGACGGCTGTATGGGGTGAAAGGGAGGCCGTTTTTAACCTACGTCTATGAGACAGTAAAGGTTAAAAGTTGAATCATTTTCTTACAATTTCTCATCCCTGACCTACAGAGAATCGAAAAAAGAATGTACGTAGCTATTTGCCGTAAGACATTCAGGATTGGACCATACACTATTGCCTCTGCTCCAGCATTAAAATTGTTTATTAACTTTGTGACCTTAGTTTGCTGCCATCTTTCTCGGTGTACGGCCACTCCCCAAATTGGAGTCAGTTTTGAACACATTTCAAAATTCCTAAATACATTTTGGAGGACAGGGACGGCTGTAAGGGGTGAAAGGGAGGCCGTGTTTAACCTACGTCTATGAGACAGTAAAGGTTAAAAGTTGAATCATTTTCTTACAATTTCTCATCCCTCACCTACAGAGAATCGAAAAAAGAATTTACGTAGCTATTTGCCGTCAGACATTCAGGATTGGACCATACACTATTGCCTCTGCTCCAGCATTAAAATTGTTTATTAACTTTGTGACCTTAGTTTGCTGCCATCTTTCTCGGTGTACGGCCACTCCCCAAATTGGAGTCAGTTTTGAACACATTTCAAAATTCTTAAATACATTTTGGAGGACAGGGACGGCTGTATGGGGTGAAAGGGAGGCCGTTTTTAACCTACGTCTATGAGACAGTAAAGGTTAAAAGTTGAATCATTTTCTTACAATTTCTCATCCCTGACCTACAGAGAATCGAAAAAAGAATTTACGTAGCTATTTGCCGTAAGACATTCAGGATTGGACCATACACTATTGCCTCTGCTCCAGCATTAAAATTGTTTATTAACTTTGTGACCTTAGTTTGCTGCCATCTTTCTCGGTGTACAGCCACTCCCCAAATTGGAGTCAGTTTTGAACACATTTCAAAATTCTTAAATACATTTTGGAGGACAGGGACGGCTGTAAGGGGTGAAAGGAGGAGGTTTTTAACCTACGTCTATGAGACAGTAAAGGTTAAAAGTTGAATAATTTTCTTACAATTTCTCATCCCTGACCTACAGAGAATCAAAAAAAGAATTTACATACTATTTGCCGTCAGACATTCAGGATTGGACCATACACTATTGCCTCTGCGCCAGCATTAAAATTGTTTATTAACTTTGTGACCTTAGTTTGCTGCCATCTTTCTCGGTGTACGGCCACTCCCCAAATTGGAGTCAGTTTTGAACACATTTCAAAATTCTTAAATGCATTTTGGAGGACAGGGACGGCTGTAAGGGGTGAAAGGGAGGCCGTTTTTAACCTACGTCTATGAGACAGTAAAGGTTAAAAGTTGAATCATTTTCTTACAATTTCTCATCCCTGACCTACAGAGAATCGAAAAAAGAATTTACGTAGCTATTTGCCGTCAGACATTCAGGATTGGACTATACACTATTGTCTCTGCTCCAGCATTAAAATTGTTTATTAACTTTGTGAACTTAGTTTGCTGCCATCTTTCTCGGTGTACGGCCTCTCCCCAAATTGGAGTCAGTTTTGAACACATTTCAAAATTCTTAAATGCATTTTGGAGGACAGGGACGGCTGTAAGGGGTGAAAGGGAGGCCGTTTTTAACCTACGTCTATGAGACAGTAAAGGTTAAAAGTTGAATAATTTTCTTACAATTTCTCTTTCTCGGTGTACGGCCACTCCCCAAATTGGAGTCAGTTTTGAACACATTTCAAAATTCTTAAATACATTTTGGAGGACAGGGATGGCTGTAAGGGGTGAAAGGGAGGCCGTTTTTAACCTACGTCTATGACACAGTAAAGGTTAAAAGTTGAATCATTTTCTTACAATTTCTCTTTCTCGGTGTACGGCCACTCCCCAAATTGGAGTCAGTTTTGAACACATTTCAAAATTCTTAAATACATTTTGGAGGACAGGGACGGCTGTAAGGGGTGAAAGGGAGGCTGTTTTTAACCTACGTCTATGAGACAGTAAAGGTTAAAAGTTGAATCATTTTCTTACAAATTCTCATCCCTGACCTACAGAGAATCGAAAAAAGAATTTACGTAGCTATTTGCCGTAAGACATTCAGGATTGGACCATACACTATTGCCTCTGCTCCAGCATTAAAATTGTTTATTAACTTTGTGACCTTAGTTTGCTGCCATCTTTCTCGGTGTACAGCCACTCCCCAAATTGGAGTCAGTTTTGAACACATTTCAAAATTCTTAAATACATTTTGGAGGATAGGGACGGCTGTAAGGGGTGAAAGGGAGGCCGTTTTTAACCTACGTCTATGAGACAGTAAAGGTTAAAAGTTGAATCATTTTCTTACAATTTCTCATCCCTGACCTACAGAGAATCGAAAAAAGAATTTACGTAGCTATTTGCCGTCAGACATTCAGGATTGGACCATACACTATTGTCTCTGCTCCAGCATTAAAATTGTTTATTAACTTTGTGAACTTAGTTTGCTGCCATCTTTCTCGGTGTACGGCCACTCCCCAAATTGGAGTCAGTTTTGAACACATTTCAAAATTCTTAAATACATTTTGGAGGACAGGGACGGCTGTAAGGGGTGAAAGGGAGGCCGTTTTTAACCTACGTCTATGAGACAGTAAAGGTTAAAAGTTGAATAATTTTCTTACAATTTCTCTTTCTCGGTGTACGGCCACTCCCCAAATTGGAGTCAGTTTTGAACATATTTCAAAATTCTTAAATACATTTTGGAGGACAGGGACGGCTGTAAGGGGTGAAAGGGAGGCCGTTTTTAACCTACGTCTATGAGACAGTAAAGGTTAAAAGTTGAATAATTTTCTTACAATTTCTCATCCCTGACCTACAGAGAATCGAAAAAAGAATTTACGTAGCGATTTGCCGTAAGACATTCAGGATTGGACCATACACTATTGCCTCTGCTCCAGCATTAAAATTGTTTATTAACTTTGTGACCTTAGTTTGCTGCCATCTTTCTCGGTGTACGGCCACTCCCCAAATTGGAGTCAGTTTTGAACACATTTCAAAATTCTTAAATACATTTTGGAGGACAGGGACGGCTGTATGGGGTGAAAGGGAGGCCGTTTTTAACCTACGTCTATGAGACAGTAAAGGTTAAAAGTTGAATCATTTTCTTACAATTTCTCATCCCTGACCTACAGAGAATCGAAAAAAGAATGTACGTAGCTATTTGCCGTAAGACATTCAGGATTGGACCATACACTATTGCCTCTGCTCCAGCATTAAAATTGTTTATTAACTTTGTGACCTTAGTTTGCTGCCATCTTTCTCGGTGTACGGCCACTCCCCAAATTGGAGTCAGTTTTGAACACATTTCAAAATTCCTAAATACATTTTGGAGGACAGGGACGGCTGTAAGGGGTGAAAGGGAGGCCGTGTTTAACCTACGTCTATGAGACAGTAAAGGTTAAAAGTTGAATCATTTTCTTACAATTTCTCATCCCTCACCTACAGAGAATCAAAAAAAGAATTTACGTAGCTATTTGCCGTAAGACATTCAGGATTGGACCATACACTATTGCCTCTGCTCCAGCATTAAAATTGTTTATTAACTTTGTGACCTTAGTTTGCTGCCATCTTTCTCGGTGTACGGCCACTCCCCAAATTGGAGTCAGTTTTGAACACATTTCAAAATTCTTAAATACATTTTGGAGGACAGGGACGGCTGTAAGGGGTGAAAGGGAGGCCGTGTTTAACCTACGTCTATGAGACAGTAAAGGTTAAAAGTTGAATCATTTTCTTACAATTTCTCTTTCTCGGTGTACGGCCACTCCCCAAATTGGAGTCAGTTTTGAACACATTTCAAAATTCTTAAATACATTTTGGAGGACAGGGACGGCTGTAAGGGGTGAAAGGGAGGCCGTTTTTAACCTACGTCTATGAGACAGTAAAGGTTAAAAGTTGAATCATTTTCTTACAATTTCTCATCCCTGACCTACAGAGAATCGAAAAAAGAATTTACGTAGCTATTTGCCGTAAGACATTCAGGATTGAACCATACACTATTGCCTCTGCTCCAGCATTAAAATTGTTTATTAACTTTGTGACCTTAGTTTGCTGCCATCTTTCTCGGTGTACGGCCACTCCCCAAATTGGAGTCAGTTTTGAACACATTTCAAAATTCTTAAATACATTTTGGAGGACAGGGACGGCTGTAAGGGGTGAAAGCGAGGCCGTTTTTAACCTACGTCTATGAGACAGTAAAGGTTAAAAGTTGAATCATTTTCTTACAATTTCTCATCCCTGACCTACAGAGAATCGAAAAAAGAATTTACGTAGCTATTTGCCGTAAGATATTCAGGATTGGACCATACACTATTGCCTCTGCGACAGCATTAAAATTGTTTATTAACTTTGTGACCTTAGTTTGCTGCCATCTTTCTCAGTGTACGGCCACTCCCCAAATTGGAGTCAGTTTTGAACACATTTCAAAATTCTTAAATACATTTTGGAGGACAGGGACGGCTGTAAGGGGTGAAAGGGAGGCCGTTTTTAACCTACGTCTATGACACAGTAAAGGTTAAAAGTTAAATCATTTTCTTACAATTTCTCTTTCTCGGTGTACGGCCACTCCCCAAATTGGAGTCAGTTTTGAACACATTTCAAAATTCTTAAATACATTTTGGAGGACAGGTACGGCTGTAAGGGGTGAAAGGGAGGCCGTAATTAACCTACGTCTATGAGACAGTAAAGGTTAAAAGTTGAATAATTTTCTTACAATTTCTCTTTCTCGGTGTACGGCCACTCCCCAAATTGGAGTCAGTTTTGAACACATTTCAAAATTCTTAAATACATTTTGGAGAAAAGGGACGGCAGTAAGGGGTGACAGGGAGGCCGTTTTTAACCTACGTCTATGAGACAGTAAAGGTTAAAAGTTGAATAATTCTTACAATTTCTCATCCCTGACCTACAGAGAATCGAAAAAAGAATTTACGTAGCGATTTGCCGTAAGACATTCAGGATTGGACCATACACTATTGCCTCTGCGCCAGCATTAAAATTGTTTATTAACTTTGTGACCTTAGTTTGCTGCCATCTTTCTCGGTGTATGGCCAATCCCCAAATTGGAGTCAGTTTTGAACACATTTCAAAATTCTTAAATACATTTTGGAGGACAGGGACGGCTGTAAGGGGTGAAAGGGAGGCTGTTTTTAACCTACGTCTATGAGACAGTAAAGGTTAAAAGTTGAATCATTTTCTTACAATTTCTCATCCCTGACCTACAGAGAATCGAAAAAAGAATTTACGTAGCTATTTGCCGTAAGACATTCAGGATTGGACCATACACTATTGCCTCTGCTCCAGCATTAAAATTGTTTATTAACTTTGTGACCTTAGTTTGCTGCCATCTTTCTCGGTGTACAGCCACTCCCCAAATTGGAGTCAGTTTTGAACACATTTCAAAATTCTTAAATACATTTTGGAGGATAGGGACGGCTGTAAGGGGTGAAAGGGAGGCCGTTTTTAACCTACGTCTATGAGACAGTAAAGGTTAAAAGTTGAATAATTTTCTTACAATTTCTCATCCCTGACCTACAGAGAATCGAAAAAAGAATTTACGTAGCTATTTGCCGTCAGACATTCAGGATTGGACCATACACTATTGTCTCTGCTCCAGCATTAAAATTGTTTATTAACTTTGTGAACTTAGTTTGCTGCCATCTTTCTCGGTGTACGGCCACTCCCCAAATTGGAGTCAGTTTTGAACACATTTCAAAATTCTTAAATACATTTTGGAGGACAGGGACGGCTGTAAGGGGTGAAAGGGAGGCCGTTTTTAACCTACGTCTATGAGACAGTAAAGGTTAAAAGTTGAATAATTTTCTTACAATTTCTCTTTCTCGGTGTACCGCCACTCCCCAAATTGGAGTCAGTTTTGAACACATTTCAAAATTCTTAAATACATTTTGGAGGACAGGGACGGCTGTAAGGGGTGAAAGGGAGGCCGTTTTTAACCTACGTCTATGAGACAGTAAAGGTTAAAAGTTGAATCCTTTTCTTACAAATTCTCATCCCTGACCTACAGAGAATCGAAAAAAGAATTTACGTAGCGATTTGCCGTAAGACATTCAGGATTGGACCATACACTATTGCCTCTGCTCCAGCATTAAAATTGTTTATTAACTTTGTGACCTTAGTTTGCTGCCATCTTTCTCGGTGTACGGCCACTCCCCAAATTGGAGTCAGTTTTGAACACATTTCAAAATTCTTAAATACATTTTGGAGGACAGGGACGGCTGTATGGGGTGAAAGGGAGGCCGTTTTTAACCTACGTCTATGAGACAGTAAAGGTTAAAAGTTGAATCATTTTCTTACAATTTCTCATCCCTGACCTACAGAGAATCGAAAAAAGAATTTACGTAGCTATTTGCCGTAAGACATTCAGGATTGGACCATACACTATTGCCTCTGCTCCAGCATTAAAATTGTTTATTAACTTTGTGAACTTAGTTTGCTGCCATCTTTCTCGGTGTACGGCCACTCCCCAAATTGGAGTCAGTTTTGAACACATTTCAAAATTCTTAAATACATTTTGGAGGACAGGGAAGGCTGTAAGGGGTGAAAGGGAGGCCGTGTTTAACCTACGTCTATGAGACAGTAAAGGTTAAAAGTTGAATCATTTTCTTACAATTTCTCATCCCTCATCTACAGAGAATCGAAAAAAGAATTTACGTAGCTATTTGCCGTAAGACATTCAGGATTGGACCATACACTATTGCCTCTGCGCCAGCATTAAAATTGTTTATTAACTTTGTGACCTTAGTTTGCTGCCATCTTTCTCGGTGTACAGCCACTCCCCAAATTGGAGTCAGTTTTGAACACATTTCAAAATTCTTAAATACATTTTGGAGGACAGGGACGGCTGTAAGGGGTGAAAGGGAGGAGGTTTTTAACCTACGTCTATGAGACAGTAAAGGTTAAAAGTTGAATAATTTTCTTACAATTTCTCATCCCTGACCTACAGAGAATCAAAAAAAGAATTTACATACTATTTGCCGTCAGACATTCAGGATTGGACCATACACTATTGCCTCTGCGCCAGCATTAAAATTGTTTATTAACTTTGTGACCTTAGTTTGCTGCCATCTTTCTCGGTGTACGGCCACTCCCCAAATTGGAGTCAGTTTTGAACACATTTCAAAATTCTTAAATGCATTTTGGAGGACAGGGACGGCTGTAAGGGGTGAAAGGGAGGCCGTTTTTAACCTACGTCTATGAGACAGTAAAGGTTAAAAGTTGAATAATTTTCTTACAATTTCTCATCCCTGACCTACAGAGAATCGAAAAAAGAATTTACGTAGCTATTTGCCGTCAGACATTCAGGATTGGACTATACACAATTGTCTCTGCTCCAGCATTAAAATTGTTTATTAACTTTGTGAACTTAGTTTGCTGCCAACTTTCTCGGTGTACGGCCACTCCCCAAATTGGAGTCAGTTTTGAACACATTTCAAAATTCTTAAATGCATTTTGGAGGACAGGGACGGCTGTAAGGGATGAAAGGGAGGCCGTTTTTAACCTACGTCTATGAGACAGTAAAGGTTAAAAGTTGAATAATTTTCTTACAATTTCTCTTTCTCGGTGTACGGCCACTCCCCAAATTGGAGTCAGTTTTGAAC